>NC_058085.1:111844201-113044201 GCF_014858855.1 Bufo gargarizans
TTCAAATAGCTCTGATATAGCAGAAACCACTAAATTATGAAATTGCTAAATTGGGAATTGTATTTCAACCCAGAACAAAAAATGTGCTTTGGCGGACACTAAATAACTTGCCCATCCACAACAGGACAGCGGTAACGACAGATTTAGCGGGATATAAATTTGAGGCCTACTATTTAGGCGCTGGGTGACCGGTATGGATTTAGTGACAGAATTAGACTTGGAAATGCACAGTAGCGTGTGTGTGAAGTTATTCTGAATGACCCTATGTGCACCTTGAATATTATATACCCTTTTAGGGATAGATTTCAAATAGCTCTGATATAGCAGAAACCACTAAATTATGAAATTGCTAAATTGGGAATTGTATTTCAACCCAGAACAAAAAATGTGCTTTGGCGGACACTAAATAACTTGCCCATCCACAACAGGACAGCGGTAACGACAGATTTAGCGGGATATAAATTTGAGGCCTACTATTTAGGCGCTGGGTGACCGGTATGGATTTAGTGACAGAATTAGACTTGGAAATGCACAGTAGCGTGTGTGTGAAGTTATTCTGAATGACCCTATGTGCACCTTGAATATTATATACCCTTTTAGGGATAGATTTCAAATAGCTCTGATATAGCAGAAACCACTAAATTATGAAATTGCTAAATTGGGAATTGTATTTCAACCCAGAACAAAAAATGTGCTTTGGCGGACACTAAATAACTTGCCCATCCACAACAGGACAGCGGTAACGACAGATTTAGCGGGATATAAATTTGAGGCCTACTATTTAGGCGCTGGGTGACCGGTATGGATTTAGTGACAGAATTAGACTTGGAAATGCACAGTAGCGTGTGTGTGAAGTTATTCTGAATGACCCTATGTGCACCTTGAATATTATATACCCTTTTAGGGATAGATTTCAAATAGCTCTGATATAGCAGAAACCACTAAATTATGAAATTGCTAAATTGGGAATTGTATTTCAACCCAGAACAAAAAATGTGCTTTGGCGGACACTAAATAACTTGCCCATCCACAACAGGACAGCGGTAACGACAGATTTAGCGGGATATAAATTTGAGGCCTACTATTTAGGCGCTGGGTGACCGGTATGGATTTAGTGACAGAATTAGACTTGGAAATGCACAGTAGCGTGTGTGTGAAGTTATTCTGAATGACCCTATGTGCACCTTGAATATTATATACCCTTTTAGGGATAGATTTCAAATAGCTCTGATATAGCAGAAACCACTAAATTATGAAATTGCTAAATTGGGAATTGTATTTCAACCCAGAACAAAAAATGTGCTTTGGCGGACACTAAATAACTTGCCCATCCACAACAGGACAGCGGTAACGACAGATTTAGCGGGATATAAATTTGAGGCCTACTATTTAGGCGCTGGGTGACCGGTATGGATTTAGTGACAGAATTAGACTTGGAAATGCACAGTAGCGTGTGTGTGAAGTTATTCTGAATGACCCTATGTGCACCTTGAATATTATATACCCTTTTAGGGATAGATTTCAAATAGCTCTGATATAGCAGAAACCACTAAATTATGAAATTGCTAAATTGGGAATTGTATTTCAACCCAGAACAAAAAATGTGCTTTGGCGGACACTAAATAACTTGCCCATCCACAACAGGACAGCGGTAACGACAGATTTAGCGGGATATAAATTTGAGGCCTACTATTTAGGCGCTGGGTGACCGGTATGGATTTAGTGACAGAATTAGACTTGGAAATGCACAGTAGCGTGTGTGTGAAGTTATTCTGAATGACCCTATGTGCACCTTGAATATTATATACCCTTTTAGGGATAGATTTCAAATAGCTCTGATATAGCAGAAACCACTAAATTATGAAATTGCTAAATTGGGAATTGTATTTCAACCCAGAACAAAAAATGTGCTTTGGCGGACACTAAATAACTTGCCCATCCACAACAGGACAGCGGTAACGACAGATTTAGCGGGATATAAATTTGAGGCCTAGTATTTAGGCGCTGGGTGACCGGTATGGATTTAGTGACAGAATTAGACTTGGAAATGCACAGTAGCGTGTGTGTGAAGTTATTCTGAATGACCCTATGTGCACCTTGAATATTATATACCCTTTTAGGGATAGATTTCAAATAGCTCTGATATAGCAGAAACCACTAAATTATGAAATTGCTAAATTGGGAATTGTATTTCAACCCAGAACAAAAAATGTGCTTTGGCGGACACTAAATAACTTGCCCATCCACAACAGGACAGCGGTAACGACAGATTTAGCGGGATATAAATTTGAGGCCTACTATTTAGGCGCTGGGTGACCGGTATGGATTTAGTGACAGAATTAGACTTGGAAATGCACAGTAGCGTGTGTGTGAAGTTATTCTGAATGACCCTATGTGCACCTTGAATATTATATACCCTTTTAGGGATAGATTTCAAATAGCTCTGATATAGCAGAAACCACTAAATTATGAAATTGCTAAATTGGGAATTGTATTTCAACCCAGAACAAAAAATGTGCTTTGGCGGACACTAAATAACTTGCCCATCCACAACAGGACAGCGGTAACGACAGATTTAGCGGGATATAAATTTGAGGCCTACTATTTAGGCGCTGGGTGACCGGTATGGATTTAGTGACAGAATTAGACTTGGAAATGCACAGTAGCGTGTGTGTGAAGTTATTCTGAATGACCCTATGTGCACCTTGAATATTATATACCCTTTTAGGGATAGATTTCAAATAGCTCTGATATAGCAGAAACCACTAAATTATGAAATTGCTAAATTGGGAATTGTATTTCAACCCAGAACAAAAAATGTGCTTTGGCGGACACTAAATAACTTGCCCATCCACAACAGGACAGCGGTAACGACAGATTTAGCGGGATATAAATTTGAGGCCTACTATTTAGGCGCTGGGTGACCGGTATGGATTTAGTGACAGAATTAGACTTGGAAATGCACAGTAGCGTGTGTGTGAAGTTATTCTGAATGACCCTATGTGCACCTTGAATATTATATACCCTTTTAGGGATAGATTTCAAATAGCTCTGATATAGCAGAAACCACTAAATTATGAAATTGCTAAATTGGGAATTGTATTTCAACCCAGAACAAAAAATGTGCTTTGGCGGACACTAAATAACTTGCCCATCCACAACAGGACAGCGGTAACGACAGATTTAGCGGGATATAAATTTGAGGCCTACTATTTAGGCGCTGGGTGACCGGTATGGATTTAGTGACAGAATTAGACTTGGAAATGCACAGTAGCGTGTGTGTGAAGTTATTCTGAATGACCCTATGTGCACCTTGAATATTATATACCCTTTTAGGGATAGATTTCAAATAGCTCTGATATAGCAGAAACCACTAAATTATGAAATTGCTAAATTGGGAATTGTATTTCAACCCAGAACAAAAAATGTGCTTTGGCGGACACTAAATAACTTGCCCATCCACAACAGGACAGCGGTAACGACAGATTTAGCGGGATATAAATTTGAGGCCTACTATTTAGGCGCTGGGTGACCGGTATGGATTTAGTGACAGAATTAGACTTGGAAATGCACAGTAGCGTGTGTGTGAAGTTATTCTGAATGACCCTATGTGCACCTTGAATATTATATACCCTTTTAGGGATAGATTTCAAATAGCTCTGATATAGCAGAAACCACTAAATTATGAAATTGCTAAATTGGGAATTGTATTTCAACCCAGAACAAAAAATGTGCTTTGGCGGACACTAAATAACTTGCCCATCCACAACAGGACAGCGGTAACGACAGATTTAGCGGGATATAAATTTGAGGCCTACTATTTAGGCGCTGGGTGACCGGTATGGATTTAGTGACAGAATTAGACTTGGAAATGCACAGTAGCGTGTGTGTGAAGTTATTCTGAATGACCCTATGTGCACCTTGAATATTATATACCCTTTTAGGGATAGATTTCAAATAGCTCTGATATAGCAGAAACCACTAAATTATGAAATTGCTAAATTGGGAATTGTATTTCAACCCAGAACAAAAAATGTGCTTTGGCGGACACTAAATAACTTGCCCATCCACAACAGGACAGCGGTAACGACAGATTTAGCGGGATATAAATTTGAGGCCTACTATTTAGGCGCTGGGTGACCGGTATGGATTTAGTGACAGAATTAGACTTGGAAATGCACAGTAGCGTGTGTGTGAAGTTATTCTGAATGACCCTATGTGCACCTTGAATATTATATACCCTTTTAGGGATAGATTTCAAATAGCTCTGATATAGCAGAAACCACTAAATTATGAAATTGCTAAATTGGGAATTGTATTTCAACCCAGAACAAAAAATGTGCTTTGGCGGACACTAAATAACTTGCCCATCCACAACAGGACAGCGGTAACGACAGATTTAGCGGGATATAAATTTGAGGCCTACTATTTAGGCGCTGGGTGACCGGTATGGATTTAGTGACAGAATTAGACTTGGAAATGCACAGTAGCGTGTGTGTGAAGTTATTCTGAATGACCCTATGTGCACCTTGAATATTATATACCCTTTTAGGGATAGATTTCAAATAGCTCTGATATAGCAGAAACCACTAAATTATGAAATTGCTAAATTGGGAATTGTATTTCAACCCAGAACAAAAAATGTGCTTTGGCGGACACTAAATAACTTGCCCATCCACAACAGGACAGCGGTAACGACAGATTTAGCGGGATATAAATTTGAGGCCTACTATTTAGGCGCTGGGTGACCGGTATGGATTTAGTGACAGAATTAGACTTGGAAATGCACAGTAGCGTGTGTGTGAAGTTATTCTGAATGACCCTATGTGCACCTTGAATATTATATACCCTTTTAGGGATAGATTTCAAATAGCTCTGATATAGCAGAAACCACTAAATTATGAAATTGCTAAATTGGGAATTGTATTTCAACCCAGAACAAAAAATGTGCTTTGGCGGACACTAAATAACTTGCCCATCCACAACAGGACAGCGGTAACGACAGATTTAGCGGGATATAAATTTGAGGCCTACTATTTAGGCGCTGGGTGACCGGTATGGATTTAGTGACAGAATTAGACTTGGAAATGCACAGTAGCGTGTGTGTGAAGTTATTCTGAATGACCCTATGTGCACCTTGAATATTATATACCCTTTTAGGGATAGATTTCAAATAGCTCTGATATAGCAGAAACCACTAAATTATGAAATTGCTAAATTGGGAATTGTATTTCAACCCAGAACAAAAAATGTGCTTTGGCGGACACTAAATAACTTGCCCATCCACAACAGGACAGCGGTAACGACAGATTTAGCGGGATATAAATTTGAGGCCTAGTATTTAGGCGCTGGGTGACCGGTATGGATTTAGTGACAGAATTAGACTTGGAAATGCACAGTAGCGTGTGTGTGAAGTTATTCTGAATGACCCTATGTGCACCTTGAATATTATATACCCTTTTAGGGATAGATTTCAAATAGCTCTGATATAGCAGAAACCACTAAATTATGAAATTGCTAAATTGGGAATTGTATTTCAACCCAGAACAAAAAATGTGCTTTGGCGGACACTAAATAACTTGCCCATCCACAACAGGACAGCGGTAACGACAGATTTAGCGGGATATAAATTTGAGGCCTACTATTTAGGCGCTGGGTGACCGGTATGGATTTAGTGACAGAATTAGACTTGGAAATGCACAGTAGCGTGTGTGTGAAGTTATTCTGAATGACCCTATGTGCACCTTGAATATTATATACCCTTTTAGGGATAGATTTCAAATAGCTCTGATATAGCAGAAACCACTAAATTATGAAATTGCTAAATTGGGAATTGTATTTCAACCCAGAACAAAAAATGTGCTTTGGCGGACACTAAATAACTTGCCCATCCACAACAGGACAGCGGTAACGACAGATTTAGCGGGATATAAATTTGAGGCCTAGTATTTAGGCGCTGGGTGACCGGTATGGATTTAGTGACAGAATTAGACTTGGAAATGCACAGTAGCGTGTGTGTGAAGTTATTCTGAATGACCCTATGTGCACCTTGAATATTATATACCCTTTTAGGGATAGATTTCAAATAGCTCTGATATAGCAGAAACCACTAAATTATGAAATTGCTAAATTGGGAATTGTATTTCAACCCAGAACAAAAAATGTGCTTTGGCGGACACTAAATAACTTGCCCATCCACAACAGGACAGCGGTAACGACAGATTTAGCGGGATATAAATTTGAGGCCTACTATTTAGGCGCTGGGTGACCGGTATGGATTTAGTGACAGAATTAGACTTGGAAATGCACAGTAGCGTGTGTGTGAAGTTATTCTGAATGACCCTATGTGCACCTTGAATATTATATACCCTTTTAGGGATAGATTTCAAATAGCTCTGATATAGCAGAAACCACTAAATTATGAAATTGCTAAATTGGGAATTGTATTTCAACCCAGAACAAAAAATGTGCTTTGGCGGACACTAAATAACTTGCCCATCCACAACAGGACAGCGGTAACGACAGATTTAGCGGGATATAAATTTGAGGCCTACTATTTAGGCGCTGGGTGACCGGTATGGATTTAGTGACAGAATTAGACTTGGAAATGCACAGTAGCGTGTGTGTGAAGTTATTCTGAATGACCCTATGTGCACCTTGAATATTATATACCCTTTTAGGGATAGATTTCAAATAGCTCTGATATAGCAGAAACCACTAAATTATGAAATTGCTAAATTGGGAATTGTATTTCAACCCAGAACAAAAAATGTGCTTTGGCGGACACTAAATAACTTGCCCATCCACAACAGGACAGCGGTAACGACAGATTTAGCGGGATATAAATTTGAGGCCTACTATTTAGGCGCTGGGTGACCGGTATGGATTTAGTGACAGAATTAGACTTGGAAATGCACAGTAGCGTGTGTGTGAAGTTATTCTGAATGACCCTATGTGCACCTTGAATATTATATACCCTTTTAGGGATAGATTTCAAATAGCTCTGATATAGCAGAAACCACTAAATTATGAAATTGCTAAATTGGGAATTGTATTTCAACCCAGAACAAAAAATGTGCTTTGGCGGACACTAAATAACTTGCCCATCCACAACAGGACAGCGGTAACGACAGATTTAGCGGGATATAAATTTGAGGCCTACTATTTAGGCGCTGGGTGACCGGTATGGATTTAGTGACAGAATTAGACTTGGAAATGCACAGTAGCGTGTGTGTGAAGTTATTCTGAATGACCCTATGTGCACCTTGAATATTATATACCCTTTTAGGGATAGATTTCAAATAGCTCTGATATAGCAGAAACCACTAAATTATGAAATTGCTAAATTGGGAATTGTATTTCAACCCAGAACAAAAAATGTGCTTTGGCGGACACTAAATAACTTGCCCATCCACAACAGGACAGCGGTAACGACAGATTTAGCGGGATATAAATTTGAGGCCTACTATTTAGGCGCTGGGTGACCGGTATGGATTTAGTGACAGAATTAGACTTGGAAATGCACAGTAGCGTGTGTGTGAAGTTATTCTGAATGACCCTATGTGCACCTTGAATATTATATACCCTTTTAGGGATAGATTTCAAATAGCTCTGATATAGCAGAAACCACTAAATTATGAAATTGCTAAATTGGGAATTGTATTTCAACCCAGAACAAAAAATGTGCTTTGGCGGACACTAAATAACTTGCCCATCCACAACAGGACAGCGGTAACGACAGATTTAGCGGGATATAAATTTGAGGCCTACTATTTAGGCGCTGGGTGACCGGTATGGATTTAGTGACAGAATTAGACTTGGAAATGCACAGTAGCGTGTGTGTGAAGTTATTCTGAATGACCCTATGTGCACCTTGAATATTATATACCCTTTTAGGGATAGATTTCAAATAGCTCTGATATAGCAGAAACCACTAAATTATGAAATTGCTAAATTGGGAATTGTATTTCAACCCAGAACAAAAAATGTGCTTTGGCGGACACTAAATAACTTGCCCATCCACAACAGGACAGCGGTAACGACAGATTTAGCGGGATATAAATTTGAGGCCTAGTATTTAGGCGCTGGGTGACCGGTATGGATTTAGTGACAGAATTAGACTTGGAAATGCACAGTAGCGTGTGTGTGAAGTTATTCTGAATGACCCTATGTGCACCTTGAATATTATATACCCTTTTAGGGATAGATTTCAAATAGCTCTGATATAGCAGAAACCACTAAATTATGAAATTGCTAAATTGGGAATTGTATTTCAACCCAGAACAAAAAATGTGCTTTGGCGGACACTAAATAACTTGCCCATCCACAACAGGACAGCGGTAACGACAGATTTAGCGGGATATAAATTTGAGGCCTACTATTTAGGCGCTGGGTGACCGGTATGGATTTAGTGACAGAATTAGACTTGGAAATGCACAGTAGCGTGTGTGTGAAGTTATTCTGAATGACCCTATGTGCACCTTGAATATTATATACCCTTTTAGGGATAGATTTCAAATAGCTCTGATATAGCAGAAACCACTAAATTATGAAATTGCTAAATTGGGAATTGTATTTCAACCCAGAACAAAAAATGTGCTTTGACGGACACTAAATAACTTGCCCATCCACAACAGGACAGCGGTAACGACAGATTTAGCGGGATATAAATTTGAGGCCTACTATTTAGGCGCTGGGTGACCGGTATGGATTTAGTGACAGAATTAGACTTGGAAATGCACAGTAGCGTGTGTGTGAAGTTATTCTGAATGACCCTATGTGCACCTTGAATATTATATACCCTTTTAGGGATAGATTTCAAATAGCTCTGATATAGCAGAAACCACTAAATTATGAAATTGCTAAATTGGGAATTGTATTTCAACCCAGAACAAAAAATGTGCTTTGGCGGACACTAAATAACTTGCCCATCCACAACAGGACAGCGGTAACGACAGATTTAGCGGGATATAAATTTGAGGCCTACTATTTAGGCGCTGGGTGACCGGTATGGATTTAGTGACAGAATTAGACTTGGAAATGCACAGTAGCGTGTGTGTGAAGTTATTCTGAATGACCCTATGTGCACCTTGAATATTATATACCCTTTTAGGGATAGATTTCAAATAGCTCTGATATAGCAGAAACCACTAAATTATGAAATTGCTAAATTGGGAATTGTATTTCAACCCAGAACAAAAAATGTGCTTTGGCGGACACTAAATAACTTGCCCATCCACAACAGGACAGCGGTAACGACAGATTTAGCGGGATATAAATTTGAGGCCTACTATTTAGGCGCTGGGTGACCGGTATGGATTTAGTGACAGAATTAGACTTGGAAATGCACAGTAGCGTGTGTGTGAAGTTATTCTGAATGACCCTATGTGCACCTTGAATATTATATACCCTTTTAGGGATAGATTTCAAATAGCTCTGATATAGCAGAAACCACTAAATTATGAAATTGCTAAATTGGGAATTGTATTTCAACCCAGAACAAAAAATGTGCTTTGGCGGACACTAAATAACTTGCCCATCCACAACAGGACAGCGGTAACGACAGATTTAGCGGGATATAAATTTGAGGCCTAGTATTTAGGCGCTGGGTGACCGGTATGGATTTAGTGACAGAATTAGACTTGGAAATGCACAGTAGCGTGTGTGTGAAGTTATTCTGAATGACCCTATGTGCACCTTGAATATTATATACCCTTTTAGGGATAGATTTCAAATAGCTCTGATATAGCAGAAACCACTAAATTATGAAATTGCTAAATTGGGAATTGTATTTCAACCCAGAACAAAAAATGTGCTTTGGCGGACACTAAATAACTTGCCCATCCACAACAGGACAGCGGTAACGACAGATTTAGCGGGATATAAATTTGAGGCCTACTATTTAGGCGCTGGGTGACCGGTATGGATTTAGTGACAGAATTAGACTTGGAAATGCACAGTAGCGTGTGTGTGAAGTTATTCTGAATGACCCTATGTGCACCTTGAATATTATATACCCTTTTAGGGATAGATTTCAAATAGCTCTGATATAGCAGAAACCACTAAATTATGAAATTGCTAAATTGGGAATTGTATTTCAACCCAGAACAAAAAATGTGCTTTGGCGGACACTAAATAACTTGCCCATCCACAACAGGACAGCGGTAACGACAGATTTAGCGGGATATAAATTTGAGGCCTACTATTTAGGCGCTGGGTGACCGGTATGGATTTAGTGACAGAATTAGACTTGGAAATGCACAGTAGCGTGTGTGTGAAGTTATTCTGAATGACCCTATGTGCACCTTGAATATTATATACCCTTTTAGGGATAGATTTCAAATAGCTCTGATATAGCAGAAACCACTAAATTATGAAATTGCTAAATTGGGAATTGTATTTCAACCCAGAACAAAAAATGTGCTTTGGCGGACACTAAATAACTTGCCCATCCACAACAGGACAGCGGTAACGACAGATTTAGCGGGATATAAATTTGAGGCCTACTATTTAGGCGCTGGGTGACCGGTATGGATTTAGTGACAGAATTAGACTTGGAAATGCACAGTAGCGTGTGTGTGAAGTTATTCTGAATGACCCTATGTGCACCTTGAATATTATATACCCTTTTAGGGATAGATTTCAAATAGCTCTGATATAGCAGAAACCACTAAATTATGAAATTGCTAAATTGGGAATTGTATTTCAACCCAGAACAAAAAATGTGCTTTGGCGGACACTAAATAACTTGCCCATCCACAACAGGACAGCGGTAACGACAGATTTAGCGGGATATAAATTTGAGGCCTACTATTTAGGCGCTGGGTGACCGGTATGGATTTAGTGACAGAATTAGACTTGGAAATGCACAGTAGCGTGTGTGTGAAGTTATTCTGAATGACCCTATGTGCACCTTGAATATTATATACCCTTTTAGGGATAGATTTCAAATAGCTCTGATATAGCAGAAACCACTAAATTATGAAATTGCTAAATTGGGAATTGTATTTCAACCCAGAACAAAAAATGTGCTTTGGCGGACACTAAATAACTTGCCCATCCACAACAGGACAGCGGTAACGACAGATTTAGCGGGATATAAATTTGAGGCCTAGTATTTAGGCGCTGGGTGACCGGTATGGATTTAGTGACAGAATTAGACTTGGAAATGCACAGTAGCGTGTGTGTGAAGTTATTCTGAATGACCCTATGTGCACCTTGAATATTATATACCCTTTTAGGGATAGATTTCAAATAGCTCTGATATAGCAGAAACCACTAAATTATGAAATTGCTAAATTGGGAATTGTATTTCAACCCAGAACAAAAAATGTGCTTTGGCGGACACTAAATAACTTGCCCATCCACAACAGGACAGCGGTAACGACAGATTTAGCGGGATATAAATTTGAGGCCTACTATTTAGGCGCTGGGTGACCGGTATGGATTTAGTGACAGAATTAGACTTGGAAATGCACAGTAGCGTGTGTGTGAAGTTATTCTGAATGACCCTATGTGCACCTTGAATATTATATACCCTTTTAGGGATAGATTTCAAATAGCTCTGATATAGCAGAAACCACTAAATTATGAAATTGCTAAATTGGGAATTGTATTTCAACCCAGAACAAAAAATGTGCTTTGACGGACACTAAATAACTTGCCCATCCACAACAGGACAGCGGTAACGACAGATTTAGCGGGATATAAATTTGAGGCCTAGTATTTAGGCGCTGGGTGACCGGTATGGATTTAGTGACAGAATTAGACTTGGAAATGCACAGTAGCGTGTGTGTGAAGTTATTCTGAATGACCCTATGTGCACCTTGAATATTATATACCCTTTTAGGGATAGATTTCAAATAGCTCTGATATAGCAGAAACCACTAAATTATGAAATTGCTAAATTGGGAATTGTATTTCAACCCAGAACAAAAAATGTGCTTTGGCGGACACTAAATAACTTGCCCATCCACAACAGGACAGCGGTAACGACAGATTTAGCGGGATATAAATTTGAGGCCTACTATTTAGGCGCTGGGTGACCGGTATGGATTTAGTGACAGAATTAGACTTGGAAATGCACAGTAGCGTGTGTGTGAAGTTATTCTGAATGACCCTATGTGCACCTTGAATATTATATACCCTTTTAGGGATAGATTTCAAATAGCTCTGATATAGCAGAAACCACTAAATTATGAAATTGCTAAATTGGGAATTGTATTTCAACCCAGAACAAAAAATGTGCTTTGGCGGACACTAAATAACTTGCCCATCCACAACAGGACAGCGGTAACGACAGATTTAGCGGGATATAAATTTGAGGCCTAGTATTTAGGCGCTGGGTGACCGGTATGGATTTAGTGACAGAATTAGACTTGGAAATGCACAGTAGCGTGTGTGTGAAGTTATTCTGAATGACCCTATGTGCACCTTGAATATTATATACCCTTTTAGGGATAGATTTCAAATAGCTCTGATATAGCAGAAACCACTAAATTATGAAATTGCTAAATTGGGAATTGTATTTCAACCCAGAACAAAAAATGTGCTTTGGCGGACACTAAATAACTTGCCCATCCACAACAGGACAGCGGTAACGACAGATTTAGCGGGATATAAATTTGAGGCCTACTATTTAGGCGCTGGGTGACCGGTATGGATTTAGTGACAGAATTAGACTTGGAAATGCACAGTAGCGTGTGTGTGAAGTTATTCTGAATGACCCTATGTGCACCTTGAATATTATATACCCTTTTAGGGATAGATTTCAAATAGCTCTGATATAGCAGAAACCACTAAATTATGAAATTGCTAAATTGGGAATTGTATTTCAACCCAGAACAAAAAATGTGCTTTGGCGGACACTAAATAACTTGCCCATCCACAACAGGACAGCGGTAACGACAGATTTAGCGGGATATAAATTTGAGGCCTAGTATTTAGGCGCTGGGTGACCGGTATGGATTTAGTGACAGAATTAGACTTGGAAATGCACAGTAGCGTGTGTGTGAAGTTATTCTGAATGACCCTATGTGCACCTTGAATATTATATACCCTTTTAGGGATAGATTTCAAATAGCTCTGATATAGCAGAAACCACTAAATTATGAAATTGCTAAATTGGGAATTGTATTTCAACCCAGAACAAAAAATGTGCTTTGGCGGACACTAAATAACTTGCCCATCCACAACAGGACAGCGGTAACGACAGATTTAGCGGGATATAAATTTGAGGCCTACTATTTAGGCGCTGGGTGACCGGTATGGATTTAGTGACAGAATTAGACTTGGAAATGCACAGTAGCGTGTGTGTGAAGTTATTCTGAATGACCCTATGTGCACCTTGAATATTATATACCCTTTTAGGGATAGATTTCAAATAGCTCTGATATAGCAGAAACCACTAAATTATGAAATTGCTAAATTGGGAATTGTATTTCAACCCAGAACAAAAAATGTGCTTTGACGGACACTAAATAACTTGCCCATCCACAACAGGACAGCGGTAACGACAGATTTAGCGGGATATAAATTTGAGGCCTACTATTTAGGCGCTGGGTGACCGGTATGGATTTAGTGACAGAATTAGACTTGGAAATGCACAGTAGCGTGTGTGTGAAGTTATTCTGAATGACCCTATGTGCACCTTGAATATTATATACCCTTTTAGGGATAGATTTCAAATAGCTCTGATATAGCAGAAACCACTAAATTATGAAATTGCTAAATTGGGAATTGTATTTCAACCCAGAACAAAAAATGTGCTTTGGCGGACACTAAATAACTTGCCCATCCACAACAGGACAGCGGTAACGACAGATTTAGCAGGATATAAATTTGAGGCCTACTATTTAGGCGCTGGGTGACCGGTATGGATTTAGTGACAGAATTAGACTTGGAAATGCACAGTAGCGTGTGTGTGAAGTTATTCTGAATGACCCTATGTGCACCTTGAATATTATATACCCTTTTAGGGATAGATTTCAAATAGCTCTGATATAGCAGAAACCACTAAATTATGAAATTGCTAAATTGGGAATTGTATTTCAACCCAGAACAAAAAATGTGCTTTGGCGGACACTAAATAACTTGCCCATCCACAACAGGACAGCGGTAACGACAGATTTAGCGGGATATAAATTTGAGGCCTACTATTTAGGCGCTGGGTGACCGGTATGGATTTAGTGACAGAATTAGACTTGGAAATGCACAGTAGCGTGTGTGTGAAGTTATTCTGAATGACCCTATGTGCACCTTGAATATTATATACCCTTTTAGGGATAGATTTCAAATAGCTCTGATATAGCAGAAACCACTAAATTATGAAATTGCTAAATTGGGAATTGTATTTCAACCCAGAACAAAAAATGTGCTTTGACGGACACTAAATAACTTGCCCAGCCACAACAGGACAGCGGTAACGACAGATGTAGCGGGATATAAATTTGAGGCCTAGTATTTAGGCGCTGGGTGACCGGTATGGATTTACTAACAGAATTAGACTTGGAAATGCACAGTAGCGTGTGTGTGAAGTTATTCTGAATGACCCTATGTGCACCTTGAATATTATATACCCTTTTAGGGATAGATTTCAAATAGCTCTGATATAGCAGAAACCACTAAATTATGAAATTGCTAAATTGGGAATTGTATTTCAACCCAGAACAAAAAATGTGCTTTGGCGGACACTAAATAACTTGCCCATCCACAACAGGACAGCGGTAACGACAGATTTAGCGGGATATAAATTTGAGGCCTACTATTTAGGCGCTGGGTGACCGGTATGGATTTAGTGACAGAATTAGACTTGGAAATGCACAGTAGCGTGTGTGTGAAGTTATTCTGAATGACCCTATGTGCACCTTGAATATTATATACCCTTTTAGGGATAGATTTCAAATAGCTCTGATATAGCAGAAACCACTAAATTATGAAATTTCTAAATTGGGAGTTGTAATTCAACCCAGAACAAAAAATGTGCTTTGACGGACACTAAATAACTTGCCCAGCCACAACAGGACAGCGGTAACGACAGATGTAGCGGGATATAAATTTGAGGCCTAGTATTTAGGCGCTGGGTGACCGGTATGGATTTAGTGACAGAATTAGACTTGGAAATGCACAGTAGCGTGTGTGTGAAGTTATTCTGAATGACCCTATGTGCACCTTGAATATTATATACCCTTTTAGGGATAGATTTCAAATAGCTCTGATATAGCAGAAACCACTAAATTATGAAATTGCTAAATTGGGAATTGTATTTCAACCCAGAACAAAAAATGTGCTTTGACGGACACTAAATAACTTGCCCAGCCACAACAGGACAGCGGTAACGACAGATGTAGCGGGATATAAATTTGAGGCCTAGTATTTAGGCGCTGGGTGACCGGTATGGATTTACTAACAGAATTAGACTTGGAAATGCACAGTAGCGTGTGTTTGAAGTTATTCTGAATGACCCTATGTGCACCTTGAATATTATATACCCTTTTAGGGATAGATTTCAAATAGCTCTGATATAGCAGAAACCACTAAATTATGAAATTGCTAAATTGGGAATTGTATTTCAACCCAGAACAAAAAATGTGCTTTGACGGACACTAAATAACTTGCCCAGCCACAACAGGACAGCGGTAACGACAGATGTAGCGGGATATAAATTTGAGGCCTACTATTTAGGCGCTGGGTGACCGGTATGGATTTAGTGACAGAATTAGACTTGGAAATGCACAGTAGCGTGTGTGTGAAGTTATTCTGAATGACCCTATGTGCACCTTGAATATTATATACCCTTTTAGGGATAGATTTCAAATAGCTCTGATATAGCAGAAACCACTAAATTATGAAATTGCTAAATTGGGAATTGTATTTCAACCCAGAACAAAAAATGTGCTTTGGCGGACACTAAATAACTTGCCCATCCACAACAGGACAGCGGTAACGACAGATTTAGCGTGATATAAATTTGAGGCCTACTATTTAGGCGCTGGGTGACCGGTATGGATTTAGTGACAGAATTAGACTTGGAAATGCACAGTAGCGTGTGTGTGAAGTTATTCTGAATGACCCTATGTGCACCTTGAATATTATATACCCTTTTAGGGATAGATTTCAAATAGCTCTGATATAGCAGAAACCACTAAATTATGAAATTGCTAAATTGGGAATTGTATTTCAACCCAGAACAAAAAATGTGCTTTGGCGGACACTAAATAACTTGCCCATCCACAACAGGACAGCAGTAACGACAGATTTAGCGGGATATACATTTGAGGCCTACTATTTAGGCGCTGGGTGACCGGTATGGATTTAGTGACAGAATTAGACTTGGAAATGCACAGTAGCGTGTGTGTGAAGTTATTCTGAATGACTCTATGTGCACCTTGAATATTATATACCCTTTTAGGGATAGATTTTAAATAGCTCTGATATAGCAGAAACCACTAAATTATGAAATTGCTAAATTGGGAATTGTATTTCAACCCAGAACAAAAAATGTGCTTTGACGGACACTAAATAACTTGCCCATCCACAACAGGACAGCGGTAACGACAGATTTAGCGGGATATAAATTTGAGGCCTAGTATTTAGGCGCTGGGTGACCGGTATGGATTTAGTGACAGAATTAGACTTGGAAATGCACAGTAGCGTGTGTGTGAAGTTATTCTGAATGACCCTATGTGCACCTTGAATATTATATACCCTTTTAGGGATAGATTTCAAATAGCTCTGATATAGCAGAAACCACTAAATTATGAAATTGCTAAATTCGGAATTGTATTTCAACCCTGAATAAAAAATGTGCTTTGACGGACACTAAATAACTTGCCCAGCCACAACAGTACATCGGTAACGACAGATTTAGCGGGATATAAATTTGAGGCCTAGTATTTAGGCGCTGGGTGACCGGTATGGATTTAGTGACAGAATTAGACTGGGATATGGCCAAAAAATAACCACACTATTGCTGGTTAAATGCACTTGGTGTGACAGCTTGACCAACCACACTACTGAGGGTTAAATGCACTTAGTGACGGGCGCAGCTTGCCCCTGATGTAGTATATGGCCAAAAAATGAACAGACTATTGCTGGTTAAATGCACTTGTTGTGACAGCTTCACCCTGATGTAGGCTTTAGCCAAAAAACAACCACACCATTGTTGGTTAAATGCACTTGGTGATAGACGCAGCTTGCCCCTGATGTAGTATATGGCCAAAAAATGAACAGACTATTGCTGGTTAAATGCACTTGGTGTGACAGCTTGACTAACCACACTACTGAGGGTTAAATGCACTTGGTGACGGGCGCAGCTTGCCCCTGATGTAGTATATGGCCAAAAAATGAACAGACTATTGCTGGTTAAATGCACTTGGTGTGACAGCTTGACCAACCACACTACTGAGGGTTAAATGCACTTGGTGACGGGCGCAGCTTGCCCCTGATGTAGTATATGGCCAAAAAATGAACAGACTACTGCTGGTTAAATGCACTTGGTGACGGGCGCAGCTTGCCCCTGATTTAGTATATGGCCAAAAAATGAACAGACTATTGCTGGTTAAATGCACTTGGTTTGACAGCTTCACCCTGATGTAGGCTTTAGCCAAAAAACAACCACACCATTGAGGGTTAAATGCACTTGGTGACAGGCGCAGCTTGCCCCTGATGTAGTATATGGCCAAAAAATAAACAGACTATTGCTGGTTAAATGCACTTGGTGTGACAGCTTCACCATGATGTAGGCTTTAGCCAAAAAACAACCACACCATTGAGGGTTAAATGCACTTGGTCGCAGCTTGGATGCACTTGGTCGCAGCGCCACACAAGACACAAAATGGCCGCCGATCACCCCAGAAAAAAGTGACTGACAAACGGTCTGGGCAGCCTAAAAACAGTGAGCATTTGAATTTCAGCAGCTCAATGATGCACAGCTGCAGATCGATCGATTAATCAAGTCCTTTGGAGGAGTTAATCTGCCTAATCTCGCCCTACTGTCGCAGCCGCAACCTCTCCCTACGCTAATCAGAGCAGAGTGACGGGCGGCGCTATGTGACTCCAGCTTAAATAGAGGCTGGGTCACATGGTGCTCTGGCCAATCACAGCCATGCCAATAGTAGGCATGGCTGTGACGGCCTCTTGGGGCAAGTAGTATGACGCTTGTTGATTGGCTGCTTTGCAGCCTTTCAAAAAGCGCCAAGAAAGCGTCACAAAAGCGCCAAGAAAGCGACGAACACCGAACCCGAACCCGGACTTTTACGAAAATGTCCGGGTTCGGGTCCGTGTCACGGACACCCCAAAATTCGGTACGAACCCGAACTATACAGTTCGAGTTCGCTCATCCCTAGTTGCAACCAATCAGTATGTACATTGGGACAAAAGTTCAAACCCTTGGCTAGTACATTTAATTGTACATCTAGCAAGAAATGTGATGATATATTTACCAAAGTTTGGGTGTCTGTGCATTCTTTTTCTTTTGGGGTTTCTTGCTTCTGGTTTTTATGTTGTCTGTTCCTTCTTCTTCTTCCCCCATGTCTAGTTGGTTTATTTCTATAGTACTGGGAGGATCCAATAAAAAAGCTTGTGTCTGAAAGTTTTTATTCTCACGTTGGGATGTTTTTTTGTTGTTATTTATTCTTTCACTCTTCATGTTCTGTGGACAAGAGTACTGAGTACCCTTCTAGTTATAGACAGTTCCCTTATTATAGTCCATGGCGTCCCGTTGCTATTTACCAAGTTTGGTACCATGTATGTCCTTTTTAAACTTTTCCAAAAAGGGCTCAAATTTGGAAAGATAATCTTGATGTTCATCTGGAGGCAGCAATAAAATCGATGTTGCCTCCAAAGAGTCCCTCTTTTCTAATGTTTCAATTAAATCCTTCTGTAAAAACTAAATTTTTAACAGCATCAAGTCTGATGAATATTTGTTAGCGATAAGTTCATATTTCGAACGAAAGTCGCTATCATTCATATACATAGTCGGTTGTGAATGTGTACGCATGCCTCTCGGAATGCGACGCGCTTTGTAATACTCACTAAGAGTTGTCAGGTGTAATTCCAAGTATATATATATATATATATATATATATGAACAGTGGCATGCAAAAGTGGGGTACCCCTGGTCACAATTACTGTTATTGTGAAACAATTAAGCAAGTTCAAGATGAAATAATATCCAAATGGCATGAAGTGAAAAACAGTATAAAATATTCCCTTTGTGTTTAAAGCAAAAAATATTTTTTTGTTTTCATCTTTTACATTTCAAAATAACAAAAAATAGAAAGGAGCTGAAACAAAAGCCCGGGTACCCTGCGTGGTTAGTTCCTAGTAGCAGAGTTGAGCAAACCTCCCTTTTGGCTGGTTTGAGTTAGGGTTCAGGGTTTAAATAAATTACATAATGGATTCCGTTCTCACGGAATCCATCACGTAATTCAATGGAGTCATTCCATTTTGCATGCCGTCATAATACAAATGTATGGCCAGCAGAACGGAATCCTCGGGGCTGGCCATACACTTGTATTATGCGGCGTGCCGGCATTGAAGTACGTGATGGATTGTGTGAGAACGGAATCCATTACGTAATTCACTTAAACCTTGAACGCGAACTCAAACCTGCCAACAGGCAGGTTCGCTGAACTGTACCTAATAGCAGCCTCTTTGGCAAGAATCACAGCTTGTAAATGCTTTTTGTAGCCGACCAAGAGTCTTTCAGTTTCTGTTTTTAAGAATTTTCATCCATTCTTCCTTGCAAAAGTCTTCCAGTTCTGTGAGATTCCTGGGCCATCTTGCATGCGCTGCTCTTTTAAGCTCTATCCACAGATTTTTATTGATTTTCAGATTAGGGGACTGTGAAGGCTATCGTAAAAAACATTCAGCTTGCACCTTTTGAGGTAGATTCAGGTTGCCATTTCCTCAGTTTGAAATGTAAATAAGAAATGTCAATTAACAAGAACAGTGGAGGTCAGGAGAAGGTCTGGAAGGCTAAGAAAAATTTCAGTGACATCAGCTAGTAGGATTGCTAGAAAGGCAAATCAGAACCCCCGCTTGACTGCAAAAGACCTTCAGGAAGATTTAGAAGACTCTGGAGTTGTGGTACATTGTTCTACTGTTTAGCAACACCTGCACAAATATGGCCTTTATGGAATTACACACACACATACATATATATATATATATATATATATATATATACACATATACAGTACAGACCAAAAGGCCAGTGGAGGCCAGGTCATCTGGCGCAGCACCCCATCACTCTCCTTCATGGTCAAATAGCCCTTACACAGCCTGGGGGGGTGTTTGGGGTCATTGTCCTGTTGAAAAATAAATGATGGTCCAACTAAACGCAAACCGGATGGAATAGCATGTCGCTGCAAAATGCTGTGGTAGCCATGCTGGTTCAGTATGCCTTCAATTTTGAATAAATCCCCAACAGTGTCACCAGCAAAGCACCCCTACACCATCACACCTCCTCCTCCATGCTTCACGGTGGGAACCAGGCATGTAGAGTCCATCCGTTCACCTTTTCTGCGTCGCACAAAGACACGGTGGTTGGAACCAAAGATCTCAAATTTGGACTCATCAGACCAAAGAACAGATTTCCACTGGTCTAATGTCCATTCCTTGTGTTCTTTAGCCCAAACAAGTCTCTTCTGCTTGTTGTCTGTCCTTAGCAGTGGTTTCCTAGCAGATATTCTACCATGAAGGCCTGATTCACACAGTCTTCTCTTAACAGTTGTTCTAGAGATGTGTCTGCTGCTAGAACTCTGTGTGGCATTGACCTGGTCTCTAATCTGAGCTGCTGTTAACCTGCGATTTCTGAGGCTGGTTACTTGGATGAACTTATCCTCCGCAGCAGAGGTGACTCTTGGTCTTCCTTTCCTGGGGCGGTCCGCATGTGAGCCAGTTTCTTTGTAGCGCTTGATGGTTTTTGTGACTGCACTTGGGGACACTTTTCAAGTTTTCCCAATTTATAGCGCTGACATATTCCACAGAGCTTTACAGACATTAGCATCACTCTGTCCCCAATGGGACTCACAATCTACAGTCAGTATGTCTTTTAGAGTGTGGGAGGAAACCGGAGTACTGTAAGAGATCAGGCAAAATTATAGTCAAAGACAGGCTGAGGTCAGGGCAGGCAGCGCTTGTGTGAGCCGATTAACAGTCTGAGGTCAGGGCGGACAGCCGCTTGAAGTGGTTGTGTCTGGGTACAGAGCACGGTCGGATGGGCTGCTGCTATAATTTTATATATGGACCGTGGTTGGTTCTTTTACCGTAGTTATGTAATGTTATGTTAATGAGCCTAGTATGGCACTGCTATTTCTGTATCTTAAATATTACAGTTGCCACACCTTATTTTGTAAGCCACACCCCTCATAAGGCCATTCCTATTTTTGCCGTCACCTGCTACACATGTATCATGCTCTATGAAAGGCGCTCTCAGGTTGACATCTCTGGAACCTTTGAATAAAGTTGTGGCTATTAAGCCACAGGCATGATGCAGAAGAACTTTGTAGACACGCCCCTGTTGAAATGGCTGGTATTAGTAGGAGAAAGTGAAGTTATAAACCTGCTGCTCTCCACAAGTCATCTGGTTGATGTTGCAGTGGCGATTAGTCGAGGTCGTACTGCTGTTAGCACACCCACTCTGCCTTATCTAACTTCTCACTCAGCAGAGTTTGCACTTTTTTTCACAAGCTAGCTCCACCAGGCAGGACATCAATGAAGGAAGAGTGGGAAGCATGCAAGGTTTATAGCTCCACTTTCTCCCTATAAAAACCAGCCATTTCAACATGTCTACAAAAGTAGTTACAAGTTCTGTGTCATCATGCCCGTGGTTTAATAGCCACAACTCTACTGACAGATTCACCTTAACACTCTTTGCTCTGTGGCAAGATACATTATCATCCTGAAAAATGACTTCCTCGTCCTCACCAGACCGGATTTCTGTCGATGGAATGAGGAAAATGTCTATATACACCTCTACATTTACTGGTGACGTAATAATTGCCATCACCCATGGTTGTTTACCTGAGAGTGCAACCCTAGGTTATAAAAGAATAGGGAAATGTGTATTCTTCAGGAAGTCATCTTTATATGTTTCATTATATTGGAACCAGATCATCTCCTTGGGCAATGGAGATTCACAATGAATATGACTTTCATCCAGTCATCCACAGTCCACGACTGCTTCTCTTTAGTCCGTTGTGACAAGTGGCATAACGGGGGAGAGGGGGAGGGCACTGCCCCGGGCGCCAAATTGTAGGGGACACCAGGTCTGAAGCCTAAAGCCTATGAGGCAGTAGAACGCCGCAGGAGAACGCGATTAACTCACCATGACCTCCTGCGTCGGGTCTCGCGATATGATGTGATGACACCGCGTGGGAAGGCACAGTGAGGCATTCGTGACCGCCTGTGCTGGGACGCCACAAGCAGTGACGGAGTGAGGAAGAGAGGTGAGATATTATATTTTTTTTTTTTGTGTAACTACCCTAAGGCATGTCATACTGGGGGCACTATGGAGGCGGGGAGCATTATCAGTTTAAATAGCAGAAAAAACTAAGAAGGAAGTTATAGATTATACAGAGGGGCCACATTATATATTATACAGAGGGGCCACATTATACAGAAGGGGCCAGTATATATATAAATTTTACAGAAGGGCATTATATATTATAATTATACAGAGGGGCCATTAATAATGGCCTCTCTTTATAATTATAATATATAATGGCCCCTGTGTAATATTAGGATATATAATGGCCGCCTCTGTATTATTAGTATAATAGCCCCCTCTGTATTATTATAATATATAATAGCCCCCTATGTATTATTAGTATATATAATAGTCCCCTCTGTATTATTAGTATATATAAAAGCCCCCTATGTATTATTAGTATATATAATAGCCCCCTCTGTATTATTAGTATATATAATAGACCCATCTGTATTATTAGTAAATATAATAGCCCCCTCTGTATTACTATAATATATAATTGCCCCTCTGTATTATTATCATATATATATACAGTACAGACCAAAAGTTTGGACACACCTTCTCATTCAAAGAGTTTTCTTTATTTTCATGACTTTGAAAATTGTAGATTCACACTGAAGGCATCAAAACTATGAATTAACACATGTGGAATTATATACATAACAAAAAAGTGTGAAACAACTGAAAATATGTCATATTCTAGGTTCTTCATAGTAGCCACCTTTTGCTTTGATTACTGCTTTGCACACTCTTGGCATTCTCTTGATGAGCTTCAAGAGGTAGTCACCTGAAATGGTCTTCCAACTGTCTTGAAGGAGTTCCCAGAGATGCTTAGCCCTTGTTGGCCCTTTTGCCTTCACTCTGCGGTCCAGCTCACCCCAAACCATCTCGATTGGGTTCAGGTCCGGTGACTGTGGAGGCCAGGTCATCTGGCGCAGCACCCCATCACTCTCCTTCATGGTCAAATAGCCCTTACACAGCCTGGGTGTGTGTTTGGGGTCATTGTCCTGTTGAAAAAGAAATGATGGTCCAACTAAACGCAAACCGGATGGAATAGCATGCCGCTGCAAGATGCTGTGGTAGCCATGCTGGTTCAGTATTCCTTCAATTTTGAATAAATCCCCAACAGTGTCACCAGCAAAGCACCCCTACACCATCACACCTCCTCCTCTATGCTTCACGGTGGGAACCAGGCATGTAGAGTCCATCCGTTTACCTTTTCTGCGTCGCACAAAGACACGGTGGTTGGAACCAAAGATCTCAAATTTGGACTCATCAGACCAAAGCACAGATTTCCATTGGTCTAATGTCCATTCCTTGTGTTCTTTAGTCCAAACAAGTCTCTTTTGCTTGTTGCCTGTCCTTAGCAGTGGTTTCCTAGCAGATATTCTACCATGAAGGCCTGATTCACACAGTCTCCTCTTAACAGTTGTTCTAGAGATGTGTCTACTGCTCGAACTCTGTGTGGCATTGACCTGGTCTCTAATCTGAGCTGCTGTTAACCTGCGATTTCTGAGGCTGGTGACTCGGATGAACCCATCCTCCGCAGCAGAGGTGACTCTTGGTCTTCCTTTTCTGGGGCGGTCCGCATGTGAGCCAGTTTCTTTGTAGCGCTTGATGGTTTTTGTGACTGCACTTAGGGACATTTTCAAAGTTTTCGGACTGACTGACCTTCATTTCTTAAAGTAATGATGGCCACTCGTTATTCTTTACTTAGCTGCTTTTTTCTTGCCATAATACAAATTCTAACAGTCTATTCAGTAGGACTATCAGCTGTGTATCCACCTGACTTCTCCACAACGCAACTGATGGTCCCAACCCCATTTATAAAGCAAGAAATCCCACTTATTAAACCTGACAGGGCACACCTGTGAAGTGAAAACCATTTCAGGTGACTACCTCTTGAAGCTCATCAAGAGAATGCCAAGAGTGTGCAAAGCAGTAATCAAAGCAAAAGGTGGCTACTTTGAAGAACCTAGAATATGACATATTTTCAGTTGTTTCACACTTTTTTGTTATGTATATAATTCCACATGTGTTAATTCATAGTTTTGATGCCTTCAGTGTGAATCTACAATTTTCATAGTCATTAAAATAAAGAAAACTCTTTGAATGAGAAGGTGTTCAAACTTTTGGTCTGTACTGTATATATATATATATATATATATATATATATATATTGGCCGCCTCTGTATTATTAGTATATATAATAGCCCTCTCTGTATTATTAGTATATAATAGCCCCCTCTGTATTATTAGTATATATAATGAGCCCCCTCTGTATTATTAGTATATATAATATCCCCATCTGTATTAATAGAATATATGATGGCCCCCTCTGTGTTATTAGTATATATAATAGCCCCCTCTGTATTATTATAATATATAATTTCCCCTGTGTATTATTAGTATATATAATGGCCCCTCTGTATTATCATAATATATAATGGCCCCTCTGTATTATTAGTATATATAATGGCCCCTCTATATTATTATAACATATAATGGCCCCCTCTGTTTAATGATAGTAGAGGATGATAGTAAAGTGAGGAATCTAAAAATGTTTTCTGTGGAGACGAGACGTGGCTGAAAGAAGGTGTCATGGCGGTCTTATCTCCGAATGAAGACGTTGAGCAAAGTCTACATCACAGGAGAGGTCACTGAATGGATGAGGTATGTGGTGCTGTATTCTACTGTACATAATAATGTCCATCCACATATTTGTTTCATGGTAGGGTTGGGGGGTGGATTGAGAATATAGCCCACCCTGCTGCATCCTGGCCCCAGACTTCAGGTCACACTGTGTGTGTTCTGAATTCTGGGGCCTCACACCCATCTACTACATTATCTGTACTCAGACAGTTATCACTGTGTTATCTGTAGTGTTACATAGGACTGCAGATGACATCAACTACATTATCGGTAAAAAGGTGCGTGTCCACAGGTTGGGGGGGGGGGGGGCGCAATACATAGCTTGCCCTGGGTGCTGGTAACCCATGCTACACCACTGGTTGTGACGATGTTCTTCTGTTCATATGTTAGGTTTTCATTCGGCCCATTTCTTCATTTCTTACATCTCTGTCACAAACATTGACTCCTGTTTCCACTCATCTGTTTTTCTCTTGTTTTGTTAGGCTTTTTCTATTTTCCAGGCATATTACTCTTTTTTTTTTTTATAGTTTGCTTTCACGTCCTCTTTGGCCTACCCATATGTTTCAACTCATAAACCCCCTTCCCCCACTTTATTTATACACTTTTGTTGGGGCCAGACAGCTCGGTAAGATCTGTAAGCGCTCCTTTTCACTGCAGACTAATTTCCATTTTAAGACTTGTGCCAGTATTTGTTTTATGAATGCAAAGTACAAGGCGATTCCATAATTGTTTCCTTGACATTCCATAGCATTTTCCTGTTTTTATCAGTTTTTGACTTGATCTGGAAAAACATATGACATTAATTAAAACAATAGATTTTCATTTTATTTACAGATTTTTTTACTTTTAAATGTTTACAGTATGCCTCATAAGCAAGCAGTTGCCCACATTTACAAAAGTGAGTACCCCTAGACCTTGGCACAAATAAGCGCAATTTGTCACACCTAGTTTTTGAAATCTCCTCTGCACCTACCTTGACAATAGTCATGTCTCCAAGGGGTTTTCTGGGATTACTTTTGTTTTTAGTAGATATGCTGGTGTAGTGGCCTACCTCATGTACAGTGCTGCCCATAATTATTCATACCCCTGGTAAATTTTGACTTAAAGTTACTTTTATTCAACCAGCAAGAAATTTTTTGACGGGAAATGACATAGGTGTCTCCCAAAAGATAATAAGACAATGTACAAGAGGCATTATTGTGGGAAAAAAAACATTTCACAGCTTTTATTTACATTTAAGGAAAAAGTGTCCAGTCCAAAATTATTCCTACCCTTCTCAATAATCAATAGAAAAGCCTTTATTGGCTATTACAGCAATCAAACGCTTCCTATAATTGCAGACCAGCTTTTTGCATGTCTCCACAGGTATTTTTGCCCATTCATCTTTAGCAATGAGCTCCAAATCTTTCAGGTTGGATGGTCTTCTTGCCATCACCCTGATCTTTAGCTCCCTCCACAGATTCTCAATTGGACTCTCGATTTAAGTCTGGCTGGGCCACTCCAAAACGTTAATGTTGTTGTCTGCTAACCATTTCTTCACCACTTTTGCTGCGTGTTTTTGGTCATTGTCATGCTGAAATGTCCACTGGTGCCCAAGGCCAAGTTTCTCTGCAGACTGCCTGATGTTGTTGTTGAGAATCCTCATGTATTGCTCTTTTTTCATGGTGCCGTTTACTGTGATTAGGTTCCCTGGTCCATTGGCTGAAAAACACCCCCTAAGCATTAGGTTCCCACCACCATGTTTGACAGTGGCGATGGTGTTCTTTGGGTTGAAGGCTTCTCCTTTTTTACGCCAAATGAAGGAAACATCATTGTTACCAAACAATTCAATTTTTGTTTCATTTGACCATAACACAGAAGTCCAGAAGTCTTCTTCTTTGTCCAGATGAGCTTTTGCAAAGGCCAAGCGAGCCTTTGTGTGCTTTATCTGGAGAAGTGGAACCCAGCAGTGTGCAGTGTCCGTTGGATTGTCTGCCTTGAGACATTGCCACCAGCAGAGCTCAGATTCACCAGGATGGCCTTGGTGGTAATACTTGGATTCTTTTTCACATCTCTAACTATCCTCCTGGCCAGCACAGGTATCACTTTTGGCTTCCGACCACGTCCTCTGAGATTTTCCACAGTGCGGAACATCTTGTATTGTTTACTCAAATGTAAATAAAAGCTGAGAAATGTTTTTTTTCTCCACAATAATGCCTCTTGTACATCGTCTTCTTGTCTTTTGGGAGACACCTATGTCATTTGCCGTCAAAAAATTACTTGCTGGTTGAATAAAAGCAACTTTAAGTCAAAATTTGCCAGCAGTATGAATAATTATGGGCAGCACTGTACATCTTCCCCATTTATTTTATTTTATTCAGACGCCCCTGACATATTTTCACCATGCAGACAAATCACTCTAGTTTACATCCTTCAGGAAGTCATCTTTATATGTTTTATTAGAATGGAACCAGATACAATTTCCAACATCATCTTGGGCAATGGAGATTCATCACTAAATATCACTTCACCCAGTTATCCACAGTCCACGACTGCTTCTCTTTATACAGTTTTCTTTATACAGCACTTCTTGTTGCTGTATCCAACCAAACCCATGATGCACTTCTCCTTTGTCTGACACAGCTTCAGCACCTCCCCTAACAACGCCCAGCTAGTTTATAGCGCCTCCCAACCAGCTAGTTTATAGTTCCACTTCCTCCCACCCAGCTAGTTTATAGCTCCTCCCACCCAGCTAGTTCAATAGACACTCCCCTATTACTGCTTTGACACAACCATAACATTACAGAAAATCAGAAAAAGCTGCATGGACATGGTCATGTGCTACGTTCACATCTTCCCTTTGAATTCTGGTTTTGAGATCCGGCAGAGGATCTCAAAACCGGAGCAAATTGCTTCCGTTTTGTCCCTATGCATTGTCAATGGGGACAAAACAGATCAGGATGCATTCCGTTCTGGTTTGTTCCGTTTTGTGACCAGACAAAAAAGAGCTGCAAGCTGCAGTTTTGTGTCTGGTCTGTGAAACAGAACAAGCCGGATCCGTCACTAAAAACAATGTAAGTCAATGGTGCCGGATACGTTCTTTTTGGATCCGAAAAAAAACGGATCTGTTACCCATTGACTTGCATTGTTTTTAGTGTCAGATCTGGTTTGTTTAGTTTCGATTTAACAGAACCGTATCCGAATGAATGGATGCATCCTGATGTATTAAATCGAATGGAAATGTTTTGCTCCAGTTTTGAGATCCTCTGCCGGATTTCAAAACTAAATACAAAGCACAGATGTGAAAGTAGCCTAAGCTGATCGATAATTGGTATAAATTAGACAAAAGTGCACCGAATTTATCATCCAGCCTGAACCCCTGTGATAATTCTGGTGTATATCTAGGCAGCTTGTACAGTTTATGCCATCTATAGGATTAGGAATGACTGCGCAGTCAGGGGTGTGTATCATTCCCAGATAATGATTAAGGCCACCCTCCACTGATCTCAGCAGTTGATGCAGCAAGTGATCTTGAGTCCCTACAACAGATTCCAGAATAGTTCTGCTGTTGGCCGTGACAGCAGAGCATGGACATAGCAACGTACAGGCAGGTCCATAAAAATTGGGACATCAACACAATTCTAACATTTTTGGCTCTATACACCAACACAATGGATTTGAAATGAAACAAACTTTTATTTGAGGGTATTTACATCCAAATCAGGTGAACGGTGTAGGAATTACAACAGTTTGCATATGTGCCACTTGTTAAGGGACCAAAAGTAATGGGACAGAATAATAATCATAAATCAAACTTTCACTTTTTAATACTTGGTTGCAATTCCTTTGCAGTCAATATCAGCCTGAAGTCTGGAACGCATAGACATCAACAGACACTGGGTTTCATCCCTGGTGATGCTCTGCCAGACCTCTACTGCAACTGTCTTCAGTTCCTGCTTGTTCTTGGGGCATTTTCCCTTCAGTTTTGTCTTCAGCAAGTGAAATGCATGCTCAATCGGATTCAGGTCAGGTGATTGACTTGGCCATTGCATAACATTCCACTTCTTTCCCTTAAAAAACTCTTTGGTTCCTTTTGCAGTATGCTTTGGGTCATTGTCCATCTGCACTATAAAGCGCCGTCCAATGAGTTCTGAAGCATTTGGCTGAATATGAGCAGATAATATTGCCCGAAACACTTCAGAATTCATCCTGCTGCTTTTGTCAGCAGTCACATCATCAATAAATACAAGAGAACCAGTTCCATTGGCAGCAATACATGCCCACGCCATGACACTACCACCACCATGCTTCACTGATGAGGTGGTATGCTTAGGATCATGAGCAGTTTCGTTCCTTCTCCATACTCTTCTCTTCCCATCACTCTGGTACAAGTTGATCTTGGTCTCATCTATAGGATGTTGTTCCAGAACTGTGAAGGCTTTTTTAGATGTCGTTTGGCAAACTCTAATCTGGCCTTCCTGTTTTTGAGACTCATCAATGGTTTACATCTTGTGGTGAACCCTCTGTATTCACTCTGGTGAAGTCTTCTCTTGATTGTTGACTTTGACACACATACACCTACCTCCTGGAGAGTGTCCTTGATCTGGCCAACTGTTGTGAAGGGTGTTTTCTTCACCAGGGAAAGAATTCTTCGGTAATCCACCACAGTTGTTTTCCGTGATCTTCCGGGTCTTTTGGTGTTGCTGAGCTCACTGGTGCATTCCTTCTTTTTAAGAATGTTCCAAACAGTTGTTTTGGCCACACCTAATGTTTTTGTTATCTCTCTGATGGGTTTGTTTTGTTTTTTCAGCCTAATGATGGCTTGCTTCACTGATAGTGACAGCTCTTTGGATCTCATCTTGAGAGTTGACAGCAACAGATTTCAAATGCAAATAGCACACTTGAAATAAACTCTGGACCTTTTATCTGCTCATTGTAATTGGGATAATGAGGGAATAACACACACCTGGCCATGGAACAGCTGAGAAGCCAATTGTCCCATTACTTTTGGTCACCTAACAAGTGGGAAACACATATGCAAACTGTTGTCAAATTCATTCTGGTGGTGCACAGAGCCAAAAATGTTACAATTGTGTCAATGTCCCAATATTTATGGACCTGACTGTACATAAACAAACAAAAAGATTAGGCTAGATTTACATCTATGTCTGAGGCTCCTTTAGGGGCATAATTTGCAGATTCTCTTAAAAAAAAACTGGACACAGTAGCTCAGCATGCTGCACTATTTTGTATGGTAAGCTGACGTAAACTAGATGGACCCCATTATTGTTAAGATGCTGTTTCCATCACTTGACGGAAACTGTGCTTCTGTTGTATTAATTGTTCAGAGAGCCCAGAAGAGGGGAGAGATGCAAGTCACAGTGGTAGTCCTCGCTTTGTTGCTCCAGGGCACACCCTGCTTCTGGGGTTTCTTCTGCCTGTCTTTTTTTTGGGGGTTCCCTTGGTGTTGATGGTTGATGGTGAGATGCAAGATGGGTTTCCTTCACAGCTGGTGATCAGGTGAGAGTGCAGTGTGGCAGTGCGGGCAGTAATGGCACCAGGTTACCGACAGAGCGGTTCTTTACTGAAGAATCTAATTCAAATACATTAGTCACAGTGGTCAGCAGGGGCATAACTACATTGGGGGCCTGTGCCTGTCATAGGTGTACATACCAGAGTATGAAGGACCTTTGAGAAATAGTAACGGTAGGCTAAAGGACCTTTGATGATGTCATCATGTCACATTATCGTAGGTCCTTTAGCCTTCAAAAGACCCCAGAGGAGAAGGAGGAGAACAGAGAACCTGCAGCCTGTAAGTAAATAAGTGTGTGTGAGTATGTATGTGTTTATCAGTATCTCAGTATTAGTGTCCTAAATATCTAGAAAAAATATAAAGATTGGGCAGCACAGCTGTATATCAAGTACAGGCGGAGTGCCAGCGGCTGTAAAGGTGATCCTTCAGATAATAAGCGATCCACGGATCCGCAAAACACGGTCAGCGGCAATGTGTGTTCCGGATTTTGCGGACCGCACATTGCCGGCAGTAATAGAATATGCCTATTCTTGTCGGCAATTGCGGACAAGAATAGGACATGTTCTATTTTGTTTCAGGTACTGAATTGCAGACCCGGAAGTGGGGTCTGCAACTCCGTGTCCGGGCAGCACATCGTGCTGCCCCATAGAAATGAATGGGTCCGCAATTGCGGAACAAAATTGTGGACGTGTGAATGGACCCTAATAAGTCAGCTCTAAACACTGTGGGTTAAAACTAGCTGATGCTCATTACTAGTGCCAAATCACTATGTTATTTAATTGCTTCATTTTTAGACGGTGGCTGGGAGTGCACTTCCCCACACCACCACTCTGATTGAAGTGCGCACTGGCACACACTGATCGCTTATACCATAGCACGTATCTGTTCATTAATCAAACACCTTGAAGGCACATAAAATGAGAGGTCAGCAAACTAAAACCTAAGACTGCCCCCCAACATGTTTCGCCAGCTAATCTGGATTCATCAGGGGTTTGGGTAGCATTGCTATACTTAAGGGGGCACAGAGAAGACATTACTACTGTGAAGGAGGCACAGAGAGGGCATTACTACTGTGAAGGGGGCACAGAGAGGACATTACTACTGTGAAGGAGGCATAGCGAGGTCATTACTACTGTAAAGGGGGCACAGAGAGGGCATTACTACTATGAAGGGGGCAGGGGCGTACATAGAAATCACTGGGCCCCATAGCAAAAATCTGAATTGGGCCCCTTAACTCCGCCCACTACCCACCATGGCCCCTCCCACTTCCTGACCTGGCAACTCCCATGCCACACCCCCATTAAATAAATTTATACATGACCTACAGAAACTGTTAGGGATAAACATTTTTACTTTATTATTAACCAACTTTGTTGCAGTAACGTATAAAATGTACATGTATTTTCCAATAAGGGTTTGTTCTGTGAAATGGTGGGGGTACCAGATTAGAGGTGCCCTATCATGTGGAAGATCTGCTTGGGGTTTCCTCATTGGTGGGGGGGTACCCTGTCACATAGAACATCTGCTGGGTGCAAGCTCCAGATTGTGGGAAGCCCATCTGCCTGGTAAAGGCTCCAGATAGGGGTGACCTGTCACACGGGACCTTCAGGAAAAGAGCTGCAGATCAGGGTTGTCCTTTCACATGGGAGAAACTTTCACATGTAATATCTGCATCTAGATTCCTTATCTGGGGTGTTCTGTCACATGGGTTATTTTCTGGGTGAGAGCTCCAGATCTGGAGGAACCCTTTCACAAGATTTGTAAGGGGTTTTCTGATCTGGGGGTGTCTTGTCACATGGGACATCAGTTGGGGGTTTCTTGATTCAGGAGTGTCCTATTACATATGACATCTGCTGACTAGAGGCTCCAGGGTGTCCTGTCACATGGGACATCTACTGGATAGCGGCTGCAGATCAGGGGGGTGTCCTGTCACATGGAACATCTACTGGACAGCGGCTGCAAAATCTGCTTGGTGTTTCCTGATCTGGAGGTTCTTGTCAAATAGGACATAAGCTAGGGGTTTCCTGGGGGGTGACCTGTCACATGGGATATCTGCTGCAGCCTGCAGGTCTCCTTATTTGGGGTGCCCTGTTAATCGGGACATCTGCTAGATTTTTTGGACCTGTCACATGGGACATCTGATGGTTGGGGCACTATTTCTGGGGTTCCATGTCACAAATAAGATCTGCTGCAGGTCTCCTGATTTGGGGTGCCCTGTTAAACGAGACATCTGTTGGAGTTTTTTGGACCTGGGGGCACCCTGTCACATGGGACATCTGATGGTTGGGCCACTATATCTGGTGTGGGTTTCCTGATCTGGAGATACCCTGCCATATGAGAAATCTGTTGAGAGGTTCCTATTCTGTTGGTGCCTACTTACAGGTAACATCAGCTAGAGGTTTTCTGTTTTTAGGGATGTTCTCTCATACCACAGCTCCTGGGGGATCTCTGATTTGGGGGTCCATTGTCTTATGAAAATTGCTGGAGGTCTATTGATTTAGGGGGGCTCTATCACTTGGGACATCATATAAGGATTTCTTGGTCTGCGGGTATCTGGTCATATAATACTAGAGGGTTTGATCTGAAGAGCACAGTAATAATACATGAACTCTCCACATGGGTAATGGCGTACTACATGCAGCATATGGGCCGAGCTCCCTGCAGAGATATCACCCTGCCCCCCAGAGATTTGTAAACTAACGGGCCTCAGCATAATATATAGTCATATGTCAGAGTCGGCCAGGCACTGCTGCAGCGAGTGCAGGCAGTGACACAGCAGGACGAACGGTTCTGAGTCTGACTTACTTCAGGCCAGGAGCCAGGGACACACACACAGGTGCTTGCTTCAGAATCTTCGCCTCCTCAGCTCAGGCACACTGGCGACGGCCGACGGCGAAGTTTGAGCCGATTCTCCCGCCTCCCTTGCGCCACTGGCCAATCAGCAGCTGCCTTAACAGAGTTGCCTTGTGCTGATTGGCCAGCGACTCGAGCTCTACATGCAGGCTGGGTTGATCCTGATTCCGCGTCAGGATCAAGTCAGGAGGTCAGGATCAGGTCAGACCGGGGGGGGGAGGGGGAAGACGACTTCGGCTTGGCGGCGATTGCAGAAGAAGAGTTGGGGCATAAGAAAAGCAGCCGCATAGCCGGCAGCATGTCATGAGTGGGCGGGACCAAATATTGTGGGCGGGGCCTTCTCTGCGCTACGGGCCCCCCAGTGCCGCGGGCCCCATAGCAGTGGCGTGGTCTGCCTCTATGGGCGGTACGCCACTGGAAGGGGGCACAGAGAGGGCATTACTACTGTGAAGGGGGCACAGAGAGGACATTACTACTGTGAAGGAGGCACAGTGAGGGCATTACTACTATGAAGGGGACATAGAGAGGGCATTACTACTGTGAAGGGGAACAGAGAGGGCACAGCCCCCTCCTCTTGTGCAACCGCCAATCCTGTGGCTAGTCAAGATCAGTCTCTCAGATGAGGCCTGGCAGCTTCACAGTCCATTTCCTACTGTATATAATGTAACTGTATATAATGTAATTTTATAATACTGTTCAAGGGCCCCTGACAATAAAACATTTTTATTTGTGCTCCTTGGTGGGCCCCAAACAGTTATTTCCCCTGCTTTCCCAACAGCTACACGAGAATCCAATGTAGTTTAGGTAAAATTTATGAAGAAATTAAAAAAAATTCTGTAGGAGTCACAAACATTTAGGCACCCCTGTAAAAAGACATTGGTGCTGATTTCCTTCTAAAAGTATATGGATAAATGTATAATATGACAGTTGCTCTCCTATGCCAGGCTTCTGGATTAAGGTGCACTATCCTTGGCATACCCACCACCAAATTACTACCGAGTAGTGTTGATCGAACCCGAACTGTAAAGTTCGGGTCTGTACCGAACTTTGTGAGTTCAGGTACCTGGACCCGAACCCGAACTTTGCCGTTTAAGTTCGGTGTTCGGGCATTATATAAAGCTTGTTGAAAGGCTGCAGGGTAGCCAATGAACAAGCTTTCGCCGGCCGGCATGCGCATCGCGGGCCGGCATTTGTTCGAGGGGGGTCGCGTCATCAGCTTGCCAGCCAATGATCGTGGCTGGCAAGCTGATGATTTTTAAAAAATCCAATCAGAAGCCATCTAACACATCATATTAGTAAATATGATGTGTTAAATGGCTTCCCTGCTCCTCTGCTGGTCCTTTTGGTCGGTTGGTTCCAGCAGAGGAGCAGGCTTCACAGTGAGTACACCAAACACTACACTTTAGCCCCAGATCACCCCCCTGCACCCCAATTAACCCTTTGATCACCCCTTGATCGCCCCTGTCAATCACTAGTGAAAGGAAAAAAGTGATTAGTGTAAACTGTCACTTTTTTTTTCCACTGGTATTGACCGTTAGGTTTTAGGATAGTTTAGGCCCCTTGGTTAGGTAGTTTATCGATCGGTTAGCGCCCAGCCCACCACACCGCAGTCACTGATTCGCTGATTAGCGTATCGCTAATCAGCATTTGTACTTTTATAGTATCTGTAAGTGATCAAAACTGATCACAGTCAGATCTATAATTGTATTAGTGTCACCTTAGTTCGCCCTCCACCCAAAACGCAGTGTTTGCCCGATCAGGCCTGATCGGTCGCCCACATGTGCGTTCACCCACGCCCGCCCCGCCACAGTGAGCAAAAAAATTTTGGGGGGATCACTGCACATTCACTTTGCACGCGATGTGGCGATAAAAAAAATCAGTTTTGATATTTTTTATCAACCGCAGCGGCCTCCGGTACTTCGCTAGCCTCCCATTTGTAAGACAGGCTTGCTTTTTTTCTTGGGTAGTCTCAGGGAATACCCCTAAATTTAGTTGCCCAAATGTCAAACAAGGAGTATTCTTCTGAAGAGGCCTACAGGCTTCTGACCCAGTCGGATAAGGAATGGGAACCCTCATCTGACGAATCCAGCGGGTCAGAATATGAACCTGTAGAAAGCAGTGGCAGTCTGACTCAAAGTTCGGATGAGGAGGTTGAGGTCCCTGATAGCACCAGGCGTACCGGGCCCCGTGTCGCTAGACCACAGATTGCGCAGGATCCGCTTCAAGGGCAGCAGAGTGGGGCTGGCGCTGTCGGATTACGTAGTGAGGCATACACCAGCAGCACAGCCCTCCCTGGACCTAGTACCAGCACTGCCGTACAACATGGTGAAGTGGCGAGCACCAGAAGGGCAGTTACATTAATTAATCCTTTACCGACTATGCTTTAGTAAGAGACACACAATGTGCAGCTGCTCCTTCCATGAGGTGAAGGGAGAAGGAAGAAGGTGCCTGTCTCTTTCCCAGAAAGCACTGTGAGCAGGAAGTCAGGTGACCTAATGAATATGCATAGTTTAAAGGGAATCTGTCACTTGCTTTTACCATTTTAAGCTGGCACACTTAATTTCGTTTTGTAGTTTTGATATAAAAGCGATTTTTATGTTATGCTAATTAGGGTCCAAGGTGCCCAGAGGGGCTTTTTTTTTCACTCTCCGGTGCCCAGTGACGCCCCCCTGCAGTGCCCAAGAACGCCTCCTGATCATCAAATAACCTCCCACAACCCGGCAAACAGTTCCGCCCCCTCCCCACGTCATAGTCTACCTTATAGAAATGCTCCGTCCTTCTACCTGCCTGCGGCCAGAAAACTTGCGCAGGTGCAGGACCGCCTGCGGCCTGCGCCTGCTCGATCATTAACCTCCTGAGGGCAACAGCCTCAAAAGTTTCACTGGGCATGCGCCGAGCCCAGTGATGTGACCTGAGCGCTGTTGCCCTCAGGACATTGATGATCGCGCAGGCCGCAGGCGGTACTGCGCCTGCGCGAGTTTTCTGGCCGCAGACAGGAAGAAGGACGGGGCATTTCTATAAGGTAGACTATGACGTGGGGAGGGGGCGGAACTGTTTGCCGGGCTGTGGGAGGTTCAAGATTCTGCGGGCTATGTGTGCTAAGCAGGTGATAGCTCACGCAAGTGACTTCCAGGTGGAGAACCTGATGAAACGGTGGCTACCGAGCTGATTGTACGAATTTACAGTAAGTAGCACAGATACCTGGGGGTGGATTTCTTTGTCAGAATCTGCATCTAACAGATCATATGAGTCACAGGCAGAAGAATGTTCTGAGTTGTATAGAAAAGCAGGACCCGTGAACCAAACTGTGTTGCGTTTAGTTGGACCATCATTTATTTTTCAACAGGACAATGACCCCAAACATACCTTTTGGCTATTTGACCATGAAGGAGAGTGATGGGGTGCTGCGCCAGATGACCTGGCCTCCACAGTCACCAGACCTGAACCCAATCGAGATGGTTTGGGGTGAGCTGGACCGCAGAGTGAAGGCAAATGGGCCAACAAGTGCTAAGCATCTCTGGGAACTCCTTCAAGACTGTTGGAAGACCATTTCAGGTGACTACCTCTTGAAGCTCATCAAGGGAATGCCAAGAGTGTGCAAAGCAGTAATCGAAGCAAAAGGTGGCTACTTTGAAGAACCTTGAATATGACATATTTTCAGTTGTTTCACACTTTTTTGTTATGTATATAATTCCACATGTGTTAATTCATAGTTTTGATGCCTTCAGTGTGAATCTACAATTTTCATAGTCATAAAAATAAAGAAAACTCTTTGAATGAGAAGGTGTGTCCAAACTTTTGGTCTGTACTGTATATAAAATGTAGCTGCTTTTAGATACAGGCTTTTGATATGTATTGTAAATTAATTGTGATTTTCTATTGATATTTGAAATTCTAAAAACTCTATAGATGTTTAGTAACTGTAGCTGAAAATTTTTATGGATTAGTGTTAATTTCATTCAAGAAACTTTGAAGTCTATCTTGGCTATCTTGCCATATAAACAAAACATCGTCAATATAACGACTCCAGAGCACCAGGTCTGCCCCCAGCCTCGGAGCGATTACTACTTGCTCCCATTGTGCCATAAACAAATTGGAATAGCTGGGGGCAAACCTGGTGCCCATGGCGATACCACGTGTTTGTACATAAAAATCAGGCTCAAAGTAAAAATAATTATGATTCAATATAAACTGTACACCTTCCAACATGTATTCTATTTGTTTAATTGATAAATGTCCATCATTCAATAACTGTTTTTTTTATGTCTTCAATGCCTTTATTGTGATCAATCGCTGTATACAAAGACTAAGTAGTATCCTTAACATATGACCAGGTTTTTTTTAACTATAGGTTGAAGTAGCTTATCGATATATTGGGATAAATTTGAGGTAAGTGAACTAATTCCAGAGATTATTGGGTGTCCCGGTGGGTCTAATGAGTTCTTATGTAATTTGGGGATACAGTAAAATATTGGCAATCTCCATTGTGTGTTTAATATATACTTGTATTCCTGTTCTGATAGAATTTCCCGTTCCAGACCCTTATTACAATAATGAGTTAACATTACAAAATATTCCTGTGTTGGATCATTATTCAGTTTTTTATAAGTAGTCTCATATGCTAATTGTCTCCTACATTCCTTGTTATAATTGCAGAATAGCATCTAAGATCACGATAGCTCCACCTTTATTACCCTCAAACCAGTTTGTATCCTGGACTACAACAGGCACATGGGAGGGGTGGATCTTCAGATCAACTTCCAAAGACCTACAGTGCCACATGAAAAACGAAAGTGTGGTACAAAAAGCTGGCCATACAAATGGCAATGTGCAATGCGTACGTGCTATTTCAATCTGCAGGCCACACAGGAACTTTCCTTCAGTTCCAAGAGGTGGTTATCAAGGCCCTCATTTTTTAAAGCCAGGCCAGGGAGGGTCCCAGTACTTCAGAAAGTCATGATGCCAGTGTTGTACCAGGGCAACATTTTCCAGGTCAAGTCCCCCAGACAGCAAGGAAGGGAAGGACCCCAAAAAGATGCAGGGTGTGTTCCAAAAGGTGGATGAGGAAAGACACAATTTACCACTGTGAAACCTGCCCTAAAAAAACCTGTCCTGTGCATGCAGGAGTATTTTAAAATCTGCCACTCATCCATTGAGTATTAATTTCATTTCATCCCTGATGTACCCTGTAGCTTTACCACCTTATATCTCTGATTTAGTCCGCATAGCTTACAGATCCACTTTTCACCAACCATAACATATTCATGTGAAACACCTGTTAGGTCAAAAGTGCCCTTTCCACTCCTTAAAATGTTTGTACAGGGGTCACTTCTTGGGGTTTTTAATTTCTGGGGACATCAGGAATTTTTTAAATGCGACAGGGTACCTAAAATCAATGTCTGCCAATTCAGGTCAGCAAAATGCATATTTTGCTGTTTGATATTTCCTAATTCTAGGAAACACCTTTAAGGTCAAAGTGCTCAGTACACACCTTTAAAGATTCCTTGAGGGGTGTAGTTTCAAAAATGGGGTCACTTTTTGGGGATTTCCACTGTAGGGCCACCTCAGGGTGTCTTCATATGCGACATAACTCTCAATTACCATTCCAGCTAAATCCCCTCTCCAAAAGTTATATGGTGCTCCTTCCACTCTGAAGCCTGCTGTGCGCCCATACATCAGTTTTTGAGCACATATGGGGTGTTTCTGTAAACTGCAGATTCAGGGTAATAGATTTTGAGTTTTGTTTGTCTGTTAACCCTTGATGTGTCGCAGAAAAATAGATTAAAATTTAAAATCTGCTAAAAAAAAGTGAAACTTTAAAATTTAATTCCCATTTTCCTTTAATTCTCGTGGTACACTTAGAGTTAACAAATTTTGTAAAATCAGTTTTGAATAGCTTGAGGGGTGTAGTTTATAAAATGATTTTAGGTGGTTTCTAATATGTAAGCCCCACAAAGTGACTTCACTGGTCCTTAAAAAATTGGGTTTTGGAAATTTTCGTAAAAATGTTAAGATTTGCTTCTAATGTCCCCAAAAAAAAAATAATAATGTCATTTTCAAAATGATCCAAACATGAAGTATACATATGGGGAATGCAAAGTAATAACTATTTTTGGAGGTATTACTATTTTAAAAGTAGAGAAATAGGAATTTTTTAATTTTCTCATATTTCCATTTTTTTTTATAAATTAGGTATTTTTTTTTTATAAATAAAAATGAAATATTTTGACTCAAATTTACCACTGTCATGAAGTATAGTATGTGATGAGAAAACAATCTCAGAATGGCCTGGATAACCAAAAGCGTTTTAAAGTGACATGTCAGATTTGCTAAAAATGGCCTGGTCCTTAAGGTGAAAAATGGCAGGGTCCTGAAGGGGTTAATGTGAAATCACCTTTGTGACCTTCGCCACTATTGCTCTTACTATTTATTATTGTATTATCTGATTATTTAACCATTTACAGACGTGGACAAAATTGTTGGTACCCTTTGGTCAATGAAAGAAAAAGTCACAATGGTCACAGAAATAACTTTAATCTGACAAAAGTAATAATAAATTAAAATTCTATAAATGTTAACCAATGAAAGTCAGACATTGTTTTTCAACCATGCTTCAACAGAATTATGTAAAAAAATAAACTCATGAAACAGGCATGGACAAAAATGATGGTACCCCTAGAAAACACAGAACATAATGTGACCAAAGGGACATGTTAATTCAAGGTGTGTCCACTAATTAGCATCACAGGTGTCTACAACCTTGTAATCAGCCATTGGGCCTATATATATGGCTCCAGGTAATCACTGTGTTGTTTGGTGATATGGTGTGTACCACACTCGACATGGACCAGAGGAAGCAAAGGAAAGAGCTGTCTCAAGAGATCAGAAAGAAAATTATAGACAAGCATGTTAAAGGTAAAGGCTATAAGACCATCTCCAAGCAACTAGATGTTCCTGTGAGTACAGTTGCACATATTATTCATAAGTTTAAGATCCATGGGACTGTAGCCAACCTCCCTGGACGTGGCCGCAGGAGGAAAATTGATGACAAATCTAAGAGACGGATAATCCGAATGGTAACAAAAGAGCCTAGAAAGACTTCTAAAGAGATTCAAGGTGAACTTCATGCTCAAGGAACATCAGTGTCAGATCGCACCATCCGTCGTTGTTTGAGCCAAAGTGGACTACATGGGAGACGACCAAGGAGGACACCATTGTTGAAAACGAATCATAAAAAAGCAAGACTGGAATATGCCAAACTACATGTTGACAAGCCACAAAGCTTCTGGGAGAATGTCCTGTGGACAGATGAGACAAAAATCGAAGTTTTTGCCAAGGCACATCAGCTGTATGTTCACAGACGAAAAAATGAAGCATATCAAGAAAAGAACACTGTCCCTACTGTGAAACATGGAGGAGGCTCTGTTATGTTCTGGGGCTGCTTTGCTGCGTCTGGCACAGGGTGTCTTGAATCTGTGCAGGGTACAATGAAATCTCAAGACTATCAAGGAATTCTAGAGAGAAATGTACTAGCCAGTGTCAGAAAGCTTGGTCTCAGTCGCAGGTCATGGGTCTTGCAACAGGACAATGACCCAAAACACACCGCTAAAAACACCCAAGAATGGCTAAGAGGAAAAAATTGGACTATTCTAAAGTGGCCTTCTATGAGCCCTGACCTCAATCCTATTGAGCATCTTTGGAAGGAGCTGAAACATGCAGTCTGGAAAAGGCACCCTTCAAACCGGACACAACTGGAGCAGTTTGCTCATGAGGAGTGGGCCAAAATACCTGCTGAGAGGTGCAGATGTCTCATTGACAGTTACAGGAAGCGTTTGATTGCAGTGATTGCCTCAAAAGGTTGCGCAACAAAATATTAAGTTAGGGGTACCATCATTTTTGTCCATGCCTGTTTCATGAGTTTATTTTTTTACATAATTCTGTTGAAGCATGGTTGAAAAACAATGTCTGACTTTCATTGGTTAACATTTATAGAATTTTAATTTATTATTACTTTTGTCAGATTAAAGTTATTTCTGTGACCATTGTGACTTTTTCTTTCATTGACCAAAGGGTACCAACAATTTTGTCCACGTCTGTATTTATCCTTATTTATGTAATTATTCTTGTATTTTACGTTATTGTGTTTTATTTGAATATCCCTCTTTTCACCAGTGCTTATTTGCATATGTCACACTACTTAATTCTGTCAATGTGATGTATGATTCGTGCATTGTAATGCGCATGTGCAATCAAAGTGTTTATGCTTTATTGTTCAATAAAAAAAATGATTCCTACACGTATTAATATAACATGATTAGATCGCTATCAATTCATAAGTGGTATATAATTTTGCATCTCAAAATCTAATACCATGTACATGATACTAAAAAAAAAAAAAAAAGAGAATAATCATAACAAATTCCAAAACATAATGGTTAATTAAAATAAATAGTGTTCAAATTAATGATGAGTTGATAAATAAATATATGTCCTCCTCATAAATGGTTATGGCAGCATATCAAGTCCTGTATTGGTGGTGTACTAAATTAATAACACACTGTAGGAACGTCCTCCTTATACAGTCAGGTCCATAAATATTAGGACATCGACACAATTGTAGAATTTTGGGCTCTATACACCACCACAATGGATTTGAAATGAAACAAACAAGATGTGCTTTAACTGCAGACTGTTAGCTTTAATTTGAGGGTATTTACATCCAAATCAGGTGAACGGTGTAGGAATTGCAACAGTTTGCATATGTGCCTCTTACTTGTTAGGTGACCAAAAGTAATGGGACAATTGTCTTCTCAGCTGTTCCATGGCCAGGTGTGTGCAGGGTCCAGAGTTCATCTCAAGTGTGCTATTTGCATTTGGAATCGGTTGCTGTAAACTCTCAAGATGAGATTCAAAGAGCTGTCACTATCAGTGAAGCAAGCCATCATTAGGCTGAAAAAAACAAACCCATCAGAGAGATAGCAAAAACATTAGGTGTGGCCAAAACAACTGTTTGGGACATTCTTAAAAAGAAGGAATGCACCAGTGAGCTCAGCAACACCAAAAGACCCGGAAGACCACGGAAAACAACTGTGGTGGATGACCGAAGAATTCTTTCCCTTGTTTAGAAAACACCCTTCACAACAGTTGGCCAGATCAAGAACACTCTCCAGGAGGTAGGTGTATGTGTGTCAAAGTCAACAATCAAGAGAAGACTTCACCAGAGTGAATACAGAGGGTTCACCACAAGATGTAAACCATTGGTGAGCCTCAAAAACAGAAGGTCAGATTAGAGTTTGCCAAACGACGTCTAAAAAAACTTCGCATCCTATGGACAGATGAGACCAAGATCAACTTGTACCAGAGTGATGGGAAGAGAAGATTATGGAGAAGGAAAGGAACTGCTCATGATCCTAAGCATACCACCTCATCAGTGTAGCATGGTGGTGGAAGTGTCAAGGTATGGGTATGTATGACTGCCAATGGAACTGATTATCTTGTATTTATTGATGATGTGACTGCTGACAAAAGCAGCAGGATGAATTCTGAAGTGTTTCGGGCAATATTATCTGCTCATATTCAGCCAAATGCTTCAGAACTCATTGGACAGTGCTTCACAGTCCAGATGAACAATGACCCAAAGCATACTGCAAAAGCAACCAAAGAGTTTTTTAAGGGAATGAAGTGGAATGTTATGCAATGGTCAAGTCAATCACCTGACTTGAATCTGATTGAGCATGCATTTCACTTGCTGAAGACAAAACTGAAGGGAAGATGCCACAAGAACAAGCAGGAACTGAAGACAGTTGCAGTAGAGGCCTAGCAGAGCATCACCAGCAATGAAACCCAGCGTCTAGTGATGTCTATGCGTTCCAGACTTTAGACTGTAATTGACTGCAAAGGATTTGCAACCAAGTATTAAAAAGTGAAAGTTTGATTTATGATTATTATTTTGTCCCATTACTTTTGGGAGGCACACATGCAAACTGTTGTAATTCCTTCATCGTTCACCTGATTTGGATGTAAATACACTCAAATTAAAGCTGACAGTCTGCAGTTAAAGCACATCTTGTTCGTTTCATTTCAAATCTATTGTGGTGGTGTGTAGAGCCAAAAATGTTAGAATTGTGTCGATGTCCCAATATTTATGGACCTAACTGTAGATGATTACCGCAACATAACAGATTCCGTATTAGTGGATTAGATGGTATTGTATAAATTGCTGACCATAAGATGGACAGTTGATGGACAAATTGTCTATTAGAGGTTATAAAGTTCTTAGATCTATCCAATGTCAGCATATAGTAATGTTGCGGCTGAATTTTATATTATACTGTACACAGTTAAAGGGGTTGTCCGGGTTCAGAGATGAACCCAGACATACCCATAATTTCGCCCAGGCAGCCCCCCCTGATGTTAATCGGAGCATTTCATGCTTCGATGCTCTCCTTTGCCCTGCGCTGGATCACGCAGGGCAAGGGCTCTTTTATTTACAATGACACACTGCCAGGTGGAGGTTTCCACCCAGCAGTGGGTTTGGTGACGTCACTGGCTCTGATGGGCGGGCTTTGGCACTGCCCTTGCCGTTTACAGGAACCCAAATAATTCCATCTCTGCATTGAGGCCTGAGGGGAGCATGGTGTCGAACTCAAAGATCCTCCTTGATTTAATTCTTGACATGTTCGCTATATGATTGCTGCCTCTCCATTGTTTCCTGACTTTCTCAAAAGAAAGAAAGGTGAGTTTAGTTGGATCCTTATCATGATGATCCATAAAATTTTTTGAAACTTAATGTTGTTCATATCCTTTTTTAATATTTGTAATATGTTCTCTGTTATCTTTTAGCTCTCCCTATATATTGCTTCTGACATGGGCATTCTAACATGTAAATGACATCCGACGAATCACAGGTTAAATGGTCCCTGATTTGATAGGAGAAAGAATTATGTGTTGAATTTACAATCGTCGACTTTTTATGGAAATTTGTGATTTTGCATTTATTACACCTGCTACATCCCAAAAATCCTTTTAGGGACAACCAATTGGATCCTATCTCTGTTGGCTTCTTCTTCACAGATGGCGCTACTTTTAAACCCAAATTGGGGGCTCTTGTAATTTGAGTAATTGTCTCGTAAAAGATGGTGCCAATGTTTTTTGCTTATTTTTTCAATTGTTTTATATTGAAAATTGAACAGTAATATAATATGCAGATTATCTTCTTGTTTTATTTACTTTTTGGTTGTCGTAAAGAAATCATCTCTATTCATCGCTCTAACCTTTTCTAAAGAGGTTTCTATTATTTTGTTTAGATAATTTTTAACTAAGAACTGTTCTTTCATTTTAGCAGCTTCTTCCTCAAGCTGTTTATTTTCTGTACAATTACGTATTAACCTTCTAATTTGGCTTGTTGGAATATTCAATAACCATCTAGGGAGATGACAACTGGAGGAAAAAATTTAACTATTTTTCATGACCGGCTTTTGGTACGTATTATGGTACTTTCACACTAGCGTTATTCTTTTACGGCATCAGGATGTCTTCTGTTCCGTCCCTTGTACGGTATTTGACTGGACAAAATATTGCAGCATGCTGCAGTAATTTTTCCTGAAGAAATCCCGGAACACTACCGCACTTGCTGGATCCGGCATTCATTTCCATTAAAATGTATTAATGCCGGATCCGGTAACAAGTGTTCCTGAAATTGCTGCATCGCCAGATCCAGTTTTACGGTCTGCACATGCGCAGTTCTTTCTAGCTTTGAATTTTTTTTATACCCGATCCGTTATTCCAGATGATGCCGGAAAGACGGATCCGGTATTTCAATGCAAAAGTCAAACGAATCCGGATAGGAAAAAAAATTATATCCGTTTGCATATGGATTTCCAGATCCGGCAGGCAGTTCCAGCAACTAGTGTGAAAGTACCCTAACACACCAATCTTCGATTTTGGATTTTGACTGTTAAGTCTAAGAATTCTAGGTGTCCTACTAATATTTGTTGTAAAACATTTTTTTTTTCATTTTATTGATCTCATTTATGAATATTTTTCAATTATCTGTATTTTGCCAAACGAATACGATATTGTCGATATAACGATGCCAGAGCGCCAGGCTCTCCCCCAGCCTTGGCTGCACAACGTCCTCCTTCCACTGGGCCATGAAGATATTGGCATAACTGGGTGCGAACCTGGTGCGCATGGCTGTCCCCCTTTTCTGTACATAATACCCGGACTTATAAACAAAATAGTTGTGTGGGGAAATATCGCAGCATGCTGCAGTATTTTCTACGGAAGAAATCCCGGAACACTACACTACTACGGACTCCCTCTATTATGATTTCTATTTGATCCTTATGTAATTTGTTGCTATGTCCCAACTGCTTTCTCAATGCATTGATGCCTTGATCATGACCGATAATTGTGTATAGAGAGTTGACATCCATTGTTTCAAGAATCCAGTGATCTTGGAATTCCAACTTCTCAAGTGTTGCTATAATACAGTCCTGATTAAAAGTTTAAGACCACTTGAAAATGGCAAAAAATCATATTTTACGTTGTTGGATCTTAACAAGAAAATTTCACTGGTATAACTGATATATGGTATACGTTCCACCTATCAAAATCAAATCACTGTCGTTTGGAACGCTACATTTCTGTTAAAACTGTTACTTTATTAATCAGAAAAACAAAAGGGAAGGGGGACTAACCTATATTAAAATTCTAGGACACCATCCATTCAGTGTAGGGTCGATATGAGGACCTATAAGCCGCATACACGGTAAATGCAGCTGCGGATGGGGTCACTAGAAATGCCTGCAGGCTAGTGCTATACTGCAAGTGAAAGCAGAGGGCCATGGGGCCGTGCTAATTGATTCCACAGAAGTAAGCACTAAGGCGCGGTCAGTGTGCTCTGAATCACTACCAGCTCATGGATCCCTCGACTAAAGTTATGGATAGACTAATCCAGTGATAAACATCTGCCTGCAGAAGCCGATCTCAATTGAATCCATCCGTTCATGTGAAACGGATGTCTAAGAATCGGCCCTGCAGACACGAATCACTGGATCTAAGCTAAGCTGGGTGAAACAGACAGATCTGGATTGCTGTTGCTCATCTAACTGCAGAGGGCTGAGAACCGCAGACCTCAACTGCAGTGTGAGCGCAAAGCAGATACATATGAACATTGATTTATCCCCACACCGCACTCAACGCGTTTCGCCATAAGGCTCGTCAGGAGCGTGTATCTGTGGTTAGCAGGATAAATATTCAAGGCTGCTGAGCCTCCATTACAGAGGCTGCAGCTGTAAGTACGAGGTGGCCAGACTGGCGCTACATTTATCTGTAGCATCACCGAACAGAGATTTACTATCAGATCATTTGTCAATTGCAAAACAAGAGGCCTGGTATATTTGGCCACTTGTGTTTGCGGAAAGCAATATGTGGGTAAAACCTCGTACTTACAGCTGCAGCCTCTGTAATGGAGGCTCAGCAGCCTTGAATATTTATCCTGCTAACCACAGATACACGCTCCTGACGAGCCTTATGGCGAAACGCGTTGAGTGTGGTGTGGGGATAAATCAATGTTCATATGTATCTGCTTTGCGCTCACACTGCAGTTGAGGTCTGCGGTTCTCAGCCCTCTGCAGTTAGATGAGCAACAGCAATCCAGATCTGTCTGTTTCACCCAGCTTAGCTTAGATCCAGTGATTCGTGTCTGCAGGGCCGATTCTTAGACATCCGTTTCACATGAACGGATGGATTCAATTGAGATCGGCTTCTGCAGGCAGATGTTTATCACTGGATTAGTCTATCCATAACTTTAGTCGAGGGATCCATGAGCTGGTAGTGATTCAGAGCACACTGACCGCGCCTTAGTGCTTACTTCTGTGGAATCAATTAGCACGGCCCCATGGCCCTCTGCTTTCACTTGCAGTATAGCACTAGCCTGCGGCATTTCTAGTGACCCCATCCGCAGCTGCATTTACCGTGTATGCGGCTTATAGGTCCTCATATCGACCCTACACTGAATGGATGGTGTCCTAGAATTTTAATATAGGTTAGTCCCCCTTCCCTTTTGTTTTTCTGATTAATAAAGTAACAGTTTTAACAGAAATGTAGCGTTCCAAACGACAGTGATTGGATCTTAACAAGGTTCCAAGTAGAGCTTCAACATGCAACAAGAAGAAATGAGAGTGAGACAAAACATTTTTTGAGCATTCAATTAGTTGAAAATAACAATTAAGCTGAAACAGGCTGTTTTTCAGCTGATCCAAATTTTAGGACCACATTCATTGTCATTTTCTGTCAGGTAGTCACACGTTGTGATGGCAAGGGCAAAAAAAAACTTTTTTAACGTGGTCGGGTTGTTGAACTGCATAAGCAGGGTCTCTCACAGCGCGCCATCGCTGGAGAGGTGGGACGCAGTAAGACAGTCATTTGGAATTTCTTAAATGATCCTGAGGGTTATGGAACAAAAAAGTCAAGTGGAAGACCCCAAAAAATTCCTCTGCACTGAGCCGGAGGATCCAATTGGCTGTCCGTCAAGACACTGGACAATCCTCGACCCAAATTAAGGCCCTTACTGGTGCTGACTGCAGCCCCATAACCATCAGACGGCATCTGAGACTGAAGAGCTTAAAAAAAAAAAAAATGTCTTCAAAGACCTCGTCTCCTTGAACGCCACAGAACTGTTCGTTTGGACTTTGCAAGAGAGCACCAAACATGGGACATTCAAAGGTGGAAGAAAGTTTTATTCTCTGATGAGAAAAAACTTAACCTTGATGGTCCTGATGGTTTCCAACGTTACTGGCTTGACAAGCAGATCCCACCTGAGATGTTTTCTACGCGTCACAGTGAAGGGGGGCGCCATAATGGTCTGGGGTGCTTTTTCCTTTAGTGGAACAATGAAGCTTCAGGAAGTGCAGTGGGGTCAAATGGCCGCTGGCTATGTCCAGATGTTGCAGAGAGCATTCCTCATGACTGAGGGCCCTCGTCTGTGTGGTTTTTCAACAGGACAAAGCTACAGTACACAATGCCCGCAGGACAAGGGACTTCTTCCAGGAGAATAACATCACTCTTTTGGCCCATCTTGCGTGTTCCCCTGATCTAAATCCAATTGAGAACCTTTGGGGATGGATGGCAAGGTAAGTTTACAAAAATTGACAACAGTTCCAGACAGTAGATGGCTTTCGTGCGGCCGTCTTCACCACTTGGAGAAATGTTCCCACTCACCTCATGGAAACGCTTGCATCAAGCATGCCGAAATGAATTTTTGAAGTGATAAACAATAACGGCAGAGCTACTCATTACTGAGTTCATGTTTGGAAGTTGGATTTCTGTTTTGGGGGGGGTTCGTTTTTTTTTGGAGGTGTGGTCCTAAACTTTTGATCAGCTGAAAAACAGCCTGTTTCAGTTTAATCGTTGTTTTCATTAAATTGAATGCTCAAAAAACGTTTTGTCTCCCTCCCATTTCTTCTTGTTGCATGTTGAAGTTCTACTTGGAACCTTGTTAAGATCCAGCCATGCTAAATATGATTTTTTTTTGCCATTTTTCAAGTGGTCTTAAACTTTTGATCAGGACTGTATCAGTTGTATCCTTTATAATACTCATTTATCGGATCCTGTTTAAAACTATTATATGTTGTTTGATCTAGTTGTCTTTTGTATTGAGCAAACTGGCTTATGTTTCCATGCCACACCAGATATAGATAAATGACTTGTAGTGCCACTTATAACGACTTATACATTTTGATAACATCACCAACCCCTTAAAGACTGGCCTCTGCACTCCTAAGCTCAAAATACGCAGACATTCAAATGAATAAATGAGAAGTAACCTTATACCTTTTCCCATAAAGCTATATATAAATCTGTTCAGCTTCTCCTGCTCTATAACATGATGCCTGCAGATGAGACACTATATTCAATATGACAGGTTCTCTTTGAAGTACAATTAATTGTCCCTCCTTGCTTTTTTAAAAAGTTGGGAGTAATGGAGAAACTTATATGGGAGCAGCCAATTAGCCCCAATGCTTATAACAAGCAGATATGGCTTCTAACGTTGAGTGGTCTTTTTTATGACACTGTTGTCTGCTTTGTGACATAACAAATTATAAATCTTGGTATTATACAGACACATTCCAGGATAAAAAGGTTATCACCTGTTTGATAAAGCTATTGCTTTTCAGTTCGTGAGCAATGTTGTTTCCCGGTTGGGATGCAGTATTAGCATTTTATCACTAGATGGTGCCCTAACACTGCTGTGACCTATATAACATACATAGTGTATGCACACAATCAGTCCTAATGTGAAAACCATATTTTGTTCCTCCTTGCGCCAATAGAACAGCTCAGACCCATCAAAGCATGGACTCTTCTAGATATCTGAAGGTGTCCTATGATATCTGACACCAAGACGTTAAGCAGCAGATCCTTTAAAGGGAATCTATCACCAGTTTTATGGTCCCCTAACTAATGACAACATAAACTAGTGGTGGATCTCCTTAGCAAAATGCTGGGTCACTTTTTTTTTAACTCACCCAGCTGTTTTGTCAAAATATTGCATAGAACAGCTCCAGAGCATAATGATAAGTCATAAGCTCCTGGTTTTCCCTGTCTACCTGAGCCTATGAATATGGGGACTCATGGGCATGCGCTGGAGCTGGATTTAAAGGTGAGGGAAGCATAAAACTGGTGACGGATTCCCTGTAAGCCCTTTCAGTTGTTCCCTGGAACCTCCATGAATTGGAATTTTTCCAGTATGTCCCACATATGCTTTTGACTGAGATCTGGGAAATTTGGAGGCCAAGTTAATACCTTGAACTCTGTCATCAAGGTTGCCACCTTGAATTAGTATTTTTTCTGGACCACCTATTTAAACATCATTGACAGCCAGCATTTTCTACAGGCAAGTTAGAAAAACCCCATTGAATGATAAATATTATACAAGTCTACAGCTCAATATACTGATGAAAACCTATTCCCACTGCCAGCATTTACTGTGCGCTATATGATAATGATGATAATTACCACCAAAATAATCAAAGTCAAGAACCCCCAGCCTCAAACAAATAGAAAATCAGACACAAGAAAGTCAATACATTTTTAGGGACTATCCAGGAATTTCTGGACAGTTGGCAACCCTGTTTGTCATGTTTACTGTTGAGGGAATTGAAGTTGATAAAGTGGAATTCGATCCGAATTTCAGAGAAAATTCCATTTGTCATGAATCCGAATTTCCTAGCAATTTGTGGTAATGAATCTAAAATGGCTGCTGCACGTGTTACAAAGTGAAATTAGGAAGCCCTGGAAGGGGGGATCCCTGATAATGCAGTGCAGCCAGCCAATCAGCAGATACCAGCCCCTGTGATGTCACAGCCCTATAAAAAGTCTCTTCCTGCCCGGTCTCTTCCATTCTAGGGTCCATTCACACGTCCACAGTATTTTGCGGATCCGCAAAACACCGGGCCAGCACCCCAATAGAAATGTCTATTCTTGTCCGCAGCTGCGGACAAGAATAGGACATGTTTTCGATATTTTGTGAGATGGCTCACCCTCTGTCGCCCTGGCCTGGTGCTCTTGTCCTATTTGAATCGCTCTCTTCTAAGTTGCAAATATACTGTAGTTTGGAAAGGACAGATGGGATCACGGGAGAAATATTCTCTATTTAATGTAGTTCAATGTATAAAACAAAACATTAATTAAAATATAACAATAGTAATGAAGATGCACAGGAATGCTGATCCTCCAAAATAGGGTGCTCACAGTCCCACAGTGTCACCCCACTGTTAGATAAAGCAAAATATTATAAATAGAAAGGCTGGGCACACCTAGGATATGAGGTCAAATGCTTTAATTAGTAGTAAAATAGAATAAAATTACAATAGGGTATAGACCACAATATATGTTAATTTATGGCATTCAACATTAATGCTCTAAAATATGTAAAAAGTAGCAGCAATATAAAAAAACACAAAATACATTAATGACAGTGGAAGTAATAACGGTTGATATTAATACAATCTATAGCTTCCGCAATAATAATGTGTCCACCTAGGAAAAATATATATATGTGTGGAGACTCTGTTGCTTTGGAGCATACACAATGTTTCTGGATCCACCTGTGGAGAATAAAATAGTTTGTGGCCAACACAGTCCTCAGTTAGCCCTCGATGTGTCCAGAGAGGGGGGATTTAAAGTGCCGTCAATAGAGTCCTTCTGTACAGAAGGACTCTATTGACGGCACTTTAAATCCCCCCTCTCTGGACACATCGAGGGCTAACTGAGGACTGTGTTGGCCACAAACTATTTTATTCTCCACAGGTGGATCCAGAAACATTGTGTATGCTCCAAAGCAACAGAGTCTCCACACATATATATATTTTTCCTAGGTGGACACATTATTATTGCGGAAGCTATAGATTGTATTAATATCAACCGTTATTACTTCCACTGTCATTAATGTATTTTGTGTTTTTTTATATTGCTGCTACTTTTTACATATTTTAGAGCATTAATGTTGAATGCCATAAATTAACATATATTGTGGTCTATACCCTATTGTAATTTTATTCTATTTCACTACTAATTAAAGCATTTGACCTCATATCCTAGGTGTGCCCAGCCTTTCTATTTATAATATTAATTAAAATATGTGATACACAGACACTAAGATAAAAACATGAATGTAAAATAGGCAAGAGGTCTAATATAAAATATATTTTATTTGTGTGTTAGTGAGAGTGGTTGAGCTTAAATTTACTATTGACCCTGAATAGGACATGTTCTATTTTTTATCCGAGCCACGGACCGGAAGTTCGGGGCCGCGCACTGTGTGCTGTTCGCATCTCTTCCGGCCCCATTGAAAATGAATGGGTCCGCACCCATTCTACGGACATGTGAATGGACCTTTACTGTGTACTTAGTGCAGGGAGAGACGTTACAGGCACTAGGGACAGTGATTATGAAAGACTTTATTTGCAAAATATTACTTTTGAAAGCTTCAGGGACAGCTTACAGATAGTGTAGGGAGATAATAGGGAGACTTTATTCACACTATAGGGAGAGTGCAGTGGCCAACTGAACAATGTAACGCTTGGATAATAGAGAAGCCATTCTATTACATCTTGCTGCACTAATTGGGGTCTAAAAGCATTCTAATACTACTGATTTTAGGTTGTTCACATTCTTTTATGCATAAGTAATTCCATTAATCCTTGATTCTGTTAGTGTTCCATTAATCCTTGATTCTGTTAGTAGGGTGACATTGTGGTCTGATACTACTGGTTTTGGGTGATCACTTAGATTTTTTACAGATGTAATTCCATTAATCCTTGATTCTGCAGATTGTGGTCTGATACTAATTTTGGGGTGTTCAAGTTCTTTTATACATAAGTAATTCCATTAATCCTTGATTCTGTTAGTGTTCCATTAATCCTTGATTCTGTTAGTAGGGTGACATTGTGGTCTGATACTACTGGTTTTGGGTGATCACTTAGATTTTTTACAGATGTAATTCCATTAATCCTTGATTCTGCAGATTGTGGTCTGATACTAATTTTGGGGTGTTCAAGTTCTTTTATACATAAGTAATTCCATTCATCCTTAATTCTGTAATTGGGGTGAAATTGTGGCATGATACTACTAGTTTTGGGCGGTTCACATTAATTATTTAATATGTAATTGAGGCAAAATTACGGCCTGATACTACAGATTTTGCTGTGTTCACATAGTTTTTTTGCGGTTGTTCTTGCTACGGATCAGAAGAAGGCAAAAATAAACGGTGATGTCAACACAAACTTACTGCTGACACCCTCTCCAGTCTGTCAGGGGCCCACTACTTGTATCACCGTGTAACAGATCAGGTTCTGTAGAAATCTATGTGGAATCAGCAGACGGTGTAAGAGGAGTGCGCTCTTTCACACTATAGTAGAATCTACTGTAAGGCTGAGTTCACACGTCAGTTTTTTGGTATGTTTTGGACTCGTAACTGACCAAATAAGTAAAGTATGAACTTATTCTAAGAGTGACGCCTGTCAACTGCCTGTCATACTGACCCACGGTAACTGTTTCACAACCACAGCGGACTAGCTATGCATGTGTCTGCGCTGCACAGTGATGTACACTGAGATACACACTCCCTGCAGCTGGGAAATAGCGGATTTTTAACGCACTTCGTCACAAATTAATTTGGATCTAATCAAATTTGTGGGAAAAATTTGGCGAAATATAATTTTTGAAAACTTCTCTCATTTCTAGTCATGTTCCTCAAACAATTCCTGAACTATTTTTGCAGTGTGACAGGGTGCATTATCCCACTGAAAGAGACCACAGCCATTAGGCAATATTTGCTGTGAAGAGTTATACCTGGTCTTCATCAGGGTTTAAGTAGCTGGTATGTGTCACAGAAGCATCCACACGCATTGGGCCGTTCACATGATGCAAAAGAAAATATGATCTTCAGACCAGGCCATCTTCATCTATTGTTCCATGGTTCAGTTCTGGTGCTCACATGCCCATTGTAGGTTCATTTGGAGGTAGTAGGTTCTTTTTGCTCCCCACATGCATCCGTGAGCCTTGGACATCTATGACCCTGTCCTGGTTGTCCTTCTTCGGACCACATTTGGTAAGTACTAGCCATTGCATAGCAGGAATCTCCCACAAGTCCTGCTGTACTGAAAAAAAATCTAACCCAGTTGTCTTGCCAACACAATTTTGCCCTTGTCAAAGTTGCTTAGACCCTTAAAGGGGTTGATTTATTTTAATTCCACATTCTCCATCGATACAGAGATCTATACTTACTTGCTCCTTGCTGCTCTGTTCCAGTTCCATGGCTCCTGGGTTGTCTTTACTGCACTTATGGCCCTTGCCTGTCAACTTCCACACAGATGGGGTCACATGCACCACTGTAATGACTGGCCTCAGTGGTGACATATCCCTAAGCGGCATGTGACTCAGTCATTGGCTGCAGTGGTGCATGTGACCCCATCCTGCAGAAGTTGACAGACAAAAGCTGGAAGAGCCCAGAAGCCAGAACAGAGTGGTGAGGAGCTGGTAAATATAGATCTCTTCACTGGCGCCGATGGGGTTTTAGGAACTTAAAGAAAAATCCTGGACAACCCCTTTAAGCTGGCCCATTTTTCCTGCTTCCAATACAACATTTTTAGCCTCAAACATATCCTGACATAATTATAAAGGTAGATTACACATGATACACTGTTTGAGCATATATAAGTTTACTGCATAAATAGTACTTTGCTCATATAATGTGTAATCTTGGAAACCACTAATGTTTTAGCCCATCTTATTTTATCCTATCTTTGAGGCTCAACAGAGGCCCAAAGAAGTGTATGGGTGTTGTATAACTGCTCCGTACAGCTCGGGGGGTTATACAGCACCGTAATACAGCCATGTGCATGAGGCCTTAGTATCTTCATAAAATAAGCTTAAAGGGATTCTGTCACCTCTCATGACACAAATTCAGATTTTAAACCAGTCATGCTCCACAGATTACCTTGAATCGGCTTTGCTGTTCTATACTGTAATCCGTCCAGTAGTTTTGCTGAAAAACGACTTTTATAATTATGCTAATTAATCCTGAAGGTGCCCAGAGGGGCGTTATGTTTCACTTTGTGTGCCCAGTAACGCCCCCCTGCAGTGCCCAAAACGCCTTCCTCCTGAATCCCTAACCGCCCACAGCGTCTAATCCCTCTCCTCCCCCTCCCTGACGGCCGAGCGAAGTCTTGCGCAGACGCAGTACCCACTGAGGGCTGCGCCAGTGCGATTTGCTAGAGACTGAGGGAAGAGCGAGCATCGGACGTCACTGGGCTCGGTGCATGCCCAGTGACGACGATGAAGCTCCTGCCCTCAATCTCCAGCAAATCGCACTGGCGCAGCCCTCAGTGGGTACTGCGTCTGCGCGAGACTTCGCTCGGCCGTCAGGGAGGGGGAGGAGAGGGATTAGACGCTGTGGGCGGTTAGGGATTCAGGAGGAAGGCTTTTTGGGCACCGCAGGGGGGCGTTACTGGGCACACAAAGTGGAACATAACGCCCCTCTGGGCACCATTAGGATTAATTAGCATAATTATAAAAGTAGTTTTTCAGCAAAACTACTGGACAGATTACAGTATAGAACAGCAAAGCCGATTTAAGGTAATCTGTGGAGCATGACTGGTTTAAAATCTGAATTTGTGTTATGAGAGGTGACAGAATCCCTTTAAATGTGAAGCATCTGGTATACAGTCATTTTCTTTATGACGTTCTACAATTTTTTTATGATCCTAATTTCTTAAGAAAAGATCATTGATATACAGTGAGACGTGTGCTCAGGAAATGCCTAGGACACAAGGGCAAGGACAGTAATCCTAAGCAAAAGTTATTATCGTGCATGACTCCTACGTGTTAACTCCGGTGACTCACCAATGACTTAGTCGCATTATGAAATACTTTAATCCTTATAAACAAAATAGAAAGGAAGTCTGGCTTCCGCTGAACAAACTACTCAGATAAACTTATGCACTGGAATTTCAAAGGAATCATAAGAAAGCCTCTCTTCAGTCCATGGGCCCATAAGTGACCTCCTATACATACTTTATATTTTGTAGATTAGATATAGTAACGTATTATTACTTCCATCCTATGTGTGTAGATATTCATATACTATAGGTTGTTTAATGTTTTCTTTATTATCATAATAGGCAATCACCCAGGGACCTTCCTGTAAAAAAAAAAAATTCTCTTCATAAGCACCCTTAACTGAACCGCTGAAACTCTGTAGATATGGGAGAGCAGGGGTGGGACAAGCTGTCCTGGAGAAATTTCAAGGCAAGACCTAGATTTGTACCTAGACTTTTCTTCACCCTTGGGACTTTTCTAGTACTTCATCTAAATACCCTGTCCAAGACAATATGGCTTGTTGGCTGCTACCCTTCTGACCTCCGCGTCGTCAAGCACAAACATACTGCAATACGGTACAGTCAGAACAGAGTTTATTGCACAAACAGAATCCAAGGAGGGAAACACAGGGAAATTGAGAGCTCTATGTACCGTCCGCACAGTGGGAGGAAAACCCCCACTGCGCCACTGTCTAGTAATACTCCAGAGGGGCGTGACTAAGCAACTCCTGGTATTCACTAGGGCCCCAGATGGTAGTGTTAGGATTTGCTGCAGGGAGTTGCCAGGGTCCACTCTGGAGCGTGAACTAGACAGTGACAACAGGAGCAAACGGACAACAGGTACCAGAAGGTACTGACGGTACATAGGCAAACATAACAAACAGGCAAATACAAGCAGGCAACTAAAAACACAAGCAGGAGTTCACGCAAGAGAACAGGAGTGACAATGAGCAGAGAAGGACTAGCTCCACCAGTGGTATACTGCGTGGCCTTGCCCATGGCACTCTGCAGCAAGGGCTTGCTGAACAGAGACATACGAATACACACAAGGTGACTCAAACATAACTGGCAGAACAGATAGCAGAAACACAGGAAATAGGACAGCAATGAACAAGTAGGAAACCCACAGAGCACAGACAGACACGGATCCCATGGGTCAGCAGCATGGGAGAATGAGTACAAACTAGGAGCAGGACAAGACAACACACACCAGGAGAGCTGACCCAGAACTGTGGAAACCTCCGCCTTATATACAGGTTCCATGGGTGCAGCAGAGAGGCCACAACCATGGAGCAGACAGAGAGGATTAACTCCAGATAGGAACACAGGGGAGTTAACCCATAAAGAATCACAAAGAACACACAGAAACGAAACTGCAGCGAGGAGCGCCGAACGAGCAAGGATGGAAGGTCGCAGCCAGAGAAAGTGGCTGTGACACTAGCTCTACAAAACATGAGTGACTTGACCCGGGAGATCTAGAGTAGTCACCCATCATCTGCAGCTTTCTTCCTAGTGTTTCTTCCTTACCATAGTTTTGTTAATTTTTCAGGTATCTTTTTCAAGGATTTCTTATTCCCATTCTTTCTACCTTATTCCTACACAAATATGTGTTTCATTATATTTGTTCATGGTGGACCCACCTTACAACCAGGTTTTTGCAGGATGACTACCTGTGTGGGTGTGGGTCTAGACACCTCACTTTATAGCTGGTAGTCTTAGTCTACATGTGTATCATCTCAACCTTTGTTCCTTTGGCTCAAAGGTAATAATGACCCAGGAGGGAGATGAAAATTATCATGACACCACTCTTCTTATGTGCCACATTGCCGTGAGTGTAAATTAGTTATGTGAATTAGAAATGTGTCTCTTTGTTGCAAAGCATCATAGCCCAGATATTCAGGAACATGGGAACGTACATTTATACAGATAGGATGTCTCTAGGGGTAGTAAAAAATATATAGATGACCTACCTAACCACTAGTCTCTCCACATGGTACTTTATGTGTCTCTTCTGGCCATTGTCTGTACGCACATGGAATGTCATTGTACATAATATCCATAGTGGTGCAATGAACACCAGGTATCATTAATCACACTCATGAGAATCCATACTGCAATCATGGTTGGTCATCAGATCAAATTACTACATGCCCCTCCACTCTTATGAAATCAGGAGCTGAGGGAGTTTTCCGGTATAACGAGGATACATCTTCACTCCTCTCTAGATTATTTGGCAGTGAGCAGACGTATAAAAAGCAGAGGTTGCTAAAACACAAAAGTACATGGAGATATGACGGTAAATGAGGCCAATTCTGTGCCAACTTGAAAAACACAAAACTGAGAATACATCATAGGTTTTACGCCACTTTCATCTTGTACGTGTGCTATAATTTGTGACTTCTTCTATCCACTTTTCAAAGCTGGAGTAAATTATAACTCAAATTTAGACCAGCAAATTGCTGCCATAGATTTGAATTTCACACACACAGACTGCCAGAAGATTTGCGACAAATATTACATGGTGTGAGCCTTTTTAATTCACCATATTTTACACCAACAGCCTTAAGGCTAAGACTAGCGTAGTAAACACCATTCTTAGAAAATCTGCTCCACTGTGTTACATTTTAGTACAAATAATGTATTGTAATGATGTGGCAGAGGAACCTTTTGGATATCCTCTAGCTCCAGGTCCGAGATCACAATATCTGCATCCCAAATAGCTACACCTCTGCTTCCCCCACCCCAATACCATATACCATACTCAGGATATCTTAAAGACGACCTATCACCTCTCCTGACATATGTTTTAGTAACTACTTGCATTTCCCATAACAATTATGGAGCATCTATTCTCATGAATCTACAAGCCATTTCTTTATTATTCCTGTTAGAAATTATGACTGAATTACAAGCAGTTTGCCATGAAGGTCCAAATGGATGTTACCAGTTGGGGGCGAGAGGTGTCCCTGCACACAGTCTGACTCTATCTAATCAGTGCTGCCAATGCCAGACTGTCACCCCCCCACCCCGCCACCAACTGGTAACACCCATCTTTACGTTCATTGCAGACTGCTAGCAATTCATTCATAACTTCCATCAGGAATAATAAAGGCATGGCACATGATAGAGTTTAAAATATAGATGCTTTACAATTGTGATTACATGGGGAATGGAAGTGGTTACTCAAACAGACATGTTATGAGAGATGACACATCTTCTTTAAGACTATGGGTCAGATTTATCATCTCTCGATGCCACTTTTCTGGTGAATAAAGTCACAAATCCAGTGTTTTTTTTCCCTTTTTATACACCACTGCAGATAAATTTAGGGAGTTTGCGGAAGGGAGAGAAGGGATGGGGCCAGTGGGCCCTCAACATTCTTCTTCTATACCAGTTTTCTGGCGTAAATGAAGACTGAAATCTACGGCAGTCATAAATTAGGCGCCTCCTGTAGCAGTGCAGGAGATATCAAGACCAGTGCAGAACGCAGCAATTTTGATAAATCCCCCCCTATAGTAATCTACATGTATTGGTTATCACCAGCCTGGCACTTTATTGTGCCTGGGTTTAGCCAGGGTCAATCAACATGAGACAAGGCAGATTCACTACACCCATAAGTACAATGATTTGTGTTTCAGTTCCTCGCAACATTGAATATGACTGCTTGCTTTTGTTGAATGAGAATGTTCTTGCTTATCTCCAAAGGATGAAAACCTACGCAGATCTAATGCTTTTCATAAAGGAGAAGTTTGCTAAAAATATATTCTCTGACTACTACAGAGGAAATGAATAGCCGGCTTAATCTTCCCTGTGTTTGTCAGGGGTCTTGGGATAGTCCACATATCATCAATAAGGTCTAATGGGTCACTTACATAATAAGAACATAAGAAATAGAGCCTAGTGAGTAGTTGAGTGCAGGGCTCCAAAGTCATTTAGATGTTGAATATGCTCATTATTCCGCAATAATGCCTCTGTGTGCTGTCCGCATCCGTGTCTCCGTTCCGCGGCCCCGCACAGCCATTTGCATGAGGCCTAAAAGAGACTTTCCAGGACTAGAATGGGGGCTGAGGTGTAGTAACCCGGCACAGCCACTACACAGTGTACGGCGCTGTCTTTGGGGGTGTCAGACCCCACCAATCTGATATTAATGATCTATACTAAGCATAGTTAGCCAGTCAATATAGTAGTCCTGGAAACCCCCTTTGGAGGGTCTACAAAGATGAAGATTCACTTTAAAGCCTTTATACAAATCAGTTTATGAATATCACATGTGACTTTCCCTGTACTTTCCGTGAATGGATTTCGTTATAGGAAGACGTGGGCAATTAAAGAAACAGATCCAAAACTACTGAGCTGAATTGACACGTTTACCTCCAGGGTGTCAGCATGCACCCACATGCAGAGGAAACAAAGTCTTTTGCGGTTCTTCTAAAGAGTCAACCTGGCAATAGATTTTCCCTTTTTGGTTGTGCTTCAGTATTCTTCACAAAAAAAATAATATTACAAATTAGAATATATACAATGTTGTAGTAGCCAAAGAATGAGGCCACCTTTATAGTAATGTTTCTGATATTTCACGGTCATTTTTAGTTCTGGATAGGTCAGAACATGGCTTCTCAAGCTTGATTACTGGGGTAACACCAAAACACAATAGCACCTGGGAATCAAATCATAAATCAAATCAACCTGTGCAGCCTTAACACATGGTGTAAATGCTGCTGATCTGCAGCCACGGAATGGCAAGCAATACAAAGACTAAAAGCTGCAGAGAACCTGCTGCAATCTCGCCATGAAAACCAGCCCAAATTTTCCAGTGCACTGTACACTGCAGATGTGGCACGTCTGGACATACCCTAAGGGGATTTTCACACTACAGTTTTTTACAGCAGTTTTTTTCATGGAAGACAAAAATATCCCTGAAAACATGTCGCCAGAGTGTCTTTTCTGCCTCCCATTCATTTCAATGGGAAGCAGCACTAAGGACTGTGGAGCGGTGGCGACATGACCCTTCCTGATGTGGCCACCAATCTGCGATCCTCAGCACTGCCTACCATTGAGATGTATGGGTGGTAGAAAGGACGCGGTCTGTGGTAGGTTTTCGGTGGAATTCTGCTGTAAAATCCATTGCGTATACGTCCCCTTAGAGCTTTCATATGTCATTTAAATATACAGATTTTTTTCTATGAGGTATAGAGGCCTCAAGGCACCATGGTGTGGGTGAAAATGCTACTTCTACATTCCCTAGAGCTGTATCCCTGCAACTGCAAAAGAAGGACCTGTTCAGAAGAAGCCATCAGATAACTTCTGTCAGAACTGCATGCCCAGCTGCAATTTGCCATTAACTTTGGGGCATCTCATGGCTGATTCAGAGGGTAGTTCAGAGGGAACAGTATCTAGCCCTCACTTTTCAATGTAGTTCACCATTCTATCCTACATCCATAGAGGTACATTTATAGTCGTAATCTACCTGCTTCTTTTCTGACCATCAGCACATGTTTTTCTGCTCGTGTAACATTTCTAAACCAAACCTTCACACCTGGTAGCCAGCTGCCTGGAACAAGCACAGAAGGAACTTTAATTTCACAAAACCACGTTCATAAGGCCCCATCAGGGAATAATATCTTGAAGCTGTGGTTATGTCTTTGAAATCCTGTTTACTTCCACTCTAATTTCACGTCTATCTATTTGTCCAATGCTTATATAGTACCAGCATATTCTACAGCGCTGTACAGAGATTGTCACCATTTACATCAGTCCCTGACAAGGCCCACAATCGAATTTCCCTTTCTTAGCCAGTTTCATAGGAAGCCAACCCAAACTCCATGCGGATGTTGCTTTTGGTTAGATTCAAACTCAGGACTAGGGGCGTAACTACCATAGCGGCAGACCATGCAACTGCTATGGGGTCCAGGGCAAGAGGAGGCCCGGTTGGGATCATCCCCTATTCTACTGGGGGTGAAAACTTGGTCAGGACTCTACCCTCTAAAGAAAGAACTTTTAGCAAACAAGGCAGTGGAAAAAATGGCCCAAGGATCATTGAAAGGAGTTTAGGTGGAAACCCTTCTGTCCTGTGTGGGTGGCCTGGTTTGATCCTTTTTATGGACCCTTACTTCTCTATGTACGCCATTGCTCAGGACTCCAATCACTATAAGACAAAAGTGCTAATGCAGTGACCTGGAGGGGTGGTGAGGATAGGAGGAGTGGTAGTGGCTAAAATGGCATACTCACAGTTCACGGTGGCTAGCTCTACGCTTGGGCTCCCTAGGGCCATGTAGTGACTGGAGGGTGCATGATTTCTTCTCTCAAGACATACTTGTAAAACCCCAGAGTGACAAATAATGTCACCTGTGTATTTAATTCTAGGTACTCTGATCCTGTGCCTTAATAATATTGCTATGTAACAGTTATGTATTGTATTTCATGCATGGTTGTCCAGCAGGTGGCGGTGTATCTGGCAGAGAGATCTTTAGATAGAATGGAACTTACCATTCCATTCTCCCCCCTTTTGGTCAGGAGTGGGCTTGTCATGCTTCCTACCATGGGAATGGTTTGCAGGAAGCTAGGGTTGAGTTAGAAGGAGAAGAGACATGGCTCAGTAAAGGGAGTGCTCCCCCTCCCGCTGCAGGAGCCCCATGGAAGCAGTTTGCAGAGCACTGGGCTCCAGGCAGTTCATACACTGAGTATTATTAGAGGGTCAGGAGCCAAAGGCACGCCACTCAAAGGTGCCAGAACTGCTAGAAATTCCAGTAACCAGACTGAAGTGAAAGATTAGCACAGCAGCAGAGAGAAAGAAAATATTTAAGTTTACCTGCCAGTTTACCCAAGAGAAAGATCAAGCATTGTTTGGATGACATAAGTTTAATCAAGTAAAAACCATTAAACTTCACCAAGTCTGGACTCAACATATCCTAGCAACTACAACTCTTTGGATGCTACAGAGCCTAAACCTGGGGAGTTACAGTATCCCGGTAGGAGCACCATGACACAAAGCTATCAGGCCATATAACCACTTGGCATTCCTAACAATGGGAGCCCGATCGGCCCTGGGGGGTGGCACGTTGCACACCCTGGTGTTGGGGTGCTCTTGATGGTAAACAGTTTGGTTGGGTGAAAAGCAGGGGGGCAGAGGCAGAGGGTCTGCAAACGGATGGAGGAGTCAATAACAGGACTCAATATGGTGATAACAGGGAACAGTCTCTTTACTTAGGGTGATGAGCATTGCGGTACAAACAGCAGAAACAGGCACAGTTCCAAAGTATACCGTAGTTTCTCCCAATAGCTGTGTATGGGCAGCAACAATTATTGTAGTAGTAGTCCACTTTGCAATTCTTCGAAATTGACTACAGGTGTGCAAAACTCTCACAATCTGTACTGCAGTTCCCATAGGGGGGAGTGCACATCCTCAACAGCCAATCCATGATATAAGCATGGTGGGTGCTCTTGGCATATACCCCCTCCACAAACAGCAAAGTCTTTTGCCATTAAGAAGCTTAGTTTTGTTAACACGCCCAGTCCTTTGTGATCCTAGACAGTCTTTGGATACCTTCCCTGCTTTCAGAGTTACTCCTCTCAGGAGTTTGGCACTTGTCCTCAGAATAGAGGAATGGAGAATTCTGAAAGGAGACCTCACACTGCACAGGCCCATGCAGCTCCTCTCAGCTTAAGCCCGACTCATTGGATGATGCACACAAAACTACACCGCCCCACTCTCAGACGGGGAACATCCAACTTTCCCTCTGCTCAGTAGGACACAAAAACAAAGCTGCACTACCTATAGACAGCTCTTGGGATCACACACAAAGCATAACACAAGGCATTAACTCTTTTAGCATCAAATTAACTCTCCTGTCACCATGTTCTGACATAAAAAACAAATGTTTCTTAATGCTTGTTTACCCTGATAGTTCCCAGTGATTGATCCATAATCTTCTTAGGACTAACCTGTCCTATTTTATCGCCTTATAACGCTTTCCTGCCCTTTATGCTAATTAACAGAAAAGAGTCAGATCTTACATGCTTGACCAGAGAAGAGTAATATCTTCAAACTCGTCAGCTCCGCCTGAGAAACACCCCGACAGATAAAATCTCACGTGAACTTCCTTGCTTCGAGTCAAGGTAAGCACGCCCCTTAACCGTCCCCTCTTTTGTTAGATTGACAGCCTGCAGTGTGGCCGGGATCGCATAAGTCTAGCGCATGCGCAGTGCATGACTTGCGCCACCCCGGCCGTGCTGCAGGCTGTCAATCTAACAAAAGAGGGGACGGTTATGGGGCATGCTTACCTAGACTCGAAGCAAGGAAGCCTCATTTGCATACGACCTGCGGGGGAATACAAGTTGTTTTACAGCGATCATGCACCTCAGACATCTTACACAAGAACATCATTAGAAGCCAGATGCTAACAGCTTTAAGGTACTGCTGGTGGTTTATGATCCATTTTGGTGCTGACAGGTTCCCTTTAAAAGTGATTTGGGTCACTGCACTAACTACTAAACCAAAGGGCTGCCTGTGTTATAGTCTGGGGATCTGTAACCTTTAGCACTCTAGCTGTGGTACAACTACAGCTCCCAACATGCACACTTGCTTGGCTGTTCTCAGAACTCCCAAAGAAGTGAATGGAGCATGCTGGAAGTTGTAGTTTCACAATAACTAGAGTGCTGGAGGCTGATGACTCTTGTTATCGTCCATTAGGCATGTTCATTTACACTCCAGGTGGTAACTCCACCCAAATCAGAACTTTTACTTTAGACCTGGGGCATGGGATGTAGGAGGAAGAGAGGGTACGTAAGTTATGCAAGCAAATATCAGATATGAGTGAGGTTACTATTTAGAAACTTTAAGACTGAGTTTCTAGGTGAGATAGTATCTGTTCATTGTACTTAGGCTTTGTTTACATCACCGTTTTGTTTTCCGTTCTTCTCCGTGCAGGACATTTTCTCCCATCAAAAATAATGGATCTCTGACGGAACTGACACAAACAGATGCAAAATGAGCACAACGGATACTCAAAATAAAGGATTTTTTTTCTGTTCTGATGGACCAGAAGAATGGAAAACAAAACGGTGATCTGAATGAAGCCTCATTCTCCCTTTATGATCCACTCCTAGTTTTGGTCTCAAAACTGCATTGAAAAACCTGGACTTGGAAAGCCAGCCTACAGGGAAATTGTCAACAGGGCAGATTCCCTATAAATTAGGGTACCTGAGTTGGGTAAAGGCGCCTTGTTCGCCAAAGTCATAATTTCCATTCTGGGACAAAATCACAGTTGACTTGCATTGATCAAAAGGAATCTGGCCATATTGGCTTTCTTATAGTTGTCAATTAAACGTCATATGAGTTATTGTAATGCTGTGATTTCACCTAAACTCAGGTTTGACCAAATGTCAAGTGAACCTGATTCAAGCTCCTTAGAAACAAGGTTTTTCCAGTTTATTAGAAATCAGGGTAGTAAGGAAGTGTGTCACATGTATGATCCCACTTAGTTCGGAGTGAAATCGCAGACTGGAGGAACATCTGTGGTAAGCTATTTCCCAGTCCTTCAGAAGTGCACTCAGTGTTATCAGGACATCATACAGATCTAATAAATGGCTGAATGGTCTCTTTAACTAAGCAAGTAATGAACGTGCTACATTTTAAAGGGATACAGTAGTACAATAAAATAGCCTCGTACTTCAGTATTTTTCCTGTTTATATAACTAATGTATTATCTGAGCTACAGTGAACACGTCTCTAGTCACTGAGTGCTAAGTTAACATGACATATGTCAAATATGTTTTTAAGATAGTTCTTATGGAGAACTCAGATTTAATCTGCCCCAAACACCCAACAGCTAATTACCCTTTTGGAACGAATTACACAGTCGTGGTCTAACAAGCGAATCTTCCCAGGAGCACTGGGTGTAGCTGAGGTTATTACGTTGTCCAACACCTGGCTCCATTATTGTAATGTTCCAATCGTGAATGAGAAAACACCTGCTCAGCATTTTGGGATCACGAATCATATACATCAAAAGCAGACACTTTTCATATGTTTAAGACAAGGAATTTAATCAAAGGACTGCTTGCCGTATGTGCCCCAGATAAAGTTTAGAGAATCCAGATTTCCCTGGTGCTGGCCCATTCAGGCTTATAAAAAATCTCCCTATAGATTTCTTAGTTATACTGTTTCTGGTAAAACTGTATGACTACCACACCACCCAGGGTTACCAATTACGTTAATGTCCTAACCTTTAAACCTTTCACTGTCAAGGACATATGTAATATGTCATAGTTTTAAACGCTTGCCGTGACTAGACTATAAGGGCCAGAGCATAGATCTTAGCTTTCAAATTATACAAGGGTCACTATTCTAGGTACAATGTCTTGGAAGCAGCATTCATTTGAAGGGCGCTGCATGAAAAGGTCTTGGATCTGCCTGTAAGGGAGTGGTGGGGTGTTGCAAGTGGCAAAGGAAAAAAAGATCACAGCTGGTTATTGACATCTCTCTCCCTATACAGCTCCCAATCACTCCAAGGGTATACGAGAACTTTCTTCATGTTATCACCTCCCTCCACCTGTCACAGTCTCTCCTGTTTCACTTGTTTCTGTGTTGTTGCTGGTTATGACCACACCTATTGTCTCAGGTGTAGCTTAAGTGGTCATTCCAGCTCCTCTATTTAGTCTGGTCTCACCCATCATGCTATGCGGTTGATAGCTCCTTTCTGGTTGCGGAAGTGCTGTTGTTTGGTTCTCCACTGAGTTCCTGCTCGTCCGTGTACTTCGGAGTTAAGTGTCTCTTTCCTATTTCTAGTTTGTATTATTACCCTATCTTATGATATTAGGCCTGAGGGTGTCTCCTGTTCCTCCATCTGGTAAGGAACAGGTCATTCTTTGTCCTGACACTATTTCCAGGGCCCTTTAGGGTCAGATAGGGCTCCAGGTCCTTGCGTATGAACATTCCTACCATCGAGCTCTGTTCATACTGATAGTAGTCAGGGCTCTGTTTAGGGATTCATTAGGTGATGACCATTCCCCTTGTTTCCAAGCCTAGTACCTTTTCCCCTCCCTACTGTGTTCGGTGTGGAGTTTACTACCCACACCGCGCTGTGACATTATCAACCGCCACTAACCGTCATTTTTTGTTTGTGTCGGTGAGGCTATGGATCCAATTGCTGCACTGGCTAGACAATTGCAGGGTCTGTCTATAGAGGTAGCTGACCACCGCACGCAGATCCAGGGATCACAGGCTGCTGGTGCCAGTAGTAGTTACCAGGTCTGTCCTGAACCTAAGGTTGCACTTCCGGACAGATTTTCAGGGGGAAGCGATAATGTTATTCAGTTCAGAGAGTCGTGTAAATTGTACTTTAAGTTACGTCCTCTCTCATCTGGGGATGAGAGTCAAAGAGTGGGCATCATCATGTTGCTGCTTAAAGGGGACGCTCAGTCTTAGGCTTTTTTTCTACAGACTGGATCACAGTCCCTCCGGTCAGTAGATTAATTTTTCAGAGCTCTAGGTCTTATCTACGATGACCCGGATCAGATATCCCTGGCCGAGACCAAGTTACGTGGTTTACGGCACGGAGAGCGTTCTGCGGAGATCTATTGCTCTGAATTTAGGAGATGGGCTACGAATACGGAGTGGAATGATCCAGCTCTCCATAGCCAATTCTGTCAGGGATTATCTGAGAAGCTAAAAGACGCGTTGGCTTTTCACGAAAATCCTGAGTCATTGGAAGCAGCTATGTCCCTTGCCGTACGTATTGATAGATGCCTGAGAGAGAGATCTAAGGTCCCTCACTCTCAGGACGAACTATCATATAACGTGGCGGCTTCCTCCTGAGTTTGTCTGTTGACAAACCTATGCATTTAGGGGGAGCTACCCCTGGGCCTGCTTGCAAGAGTTTTAGTCCATAAGAAGGGACTATGTTTTTTCTTTGGAAAACGGGACATTTTGTTAATGTTTGTCCTTATGTTCAGCCTCAAGGTGAAAACAAAAGAAAAATTTTTTTTATTTCCCATCTTACTCTTGATGGGGAGTTAGATATTTCGGTGTTTGCAATAGACTCTGCACCACTTACTCAGAAATGTTTGTCACAGATAGAAACATAACATAGAAACATAGAATGTGTCGGCAGATAAGGTTGGCCCATCTAGTCTGCCCAATATACTGAATACTATGAATAGCCCTTCGCCTCCTCCTATATGAAGGATGGCCTTATTCCTATCCCATGCATGCTTAAACTCCTTCACTGTATTTGCAGCTACCACTTCTGCAGAAAGGCTATTCCATGCATCCACTACTCTCTCAGTAAAGTAATACTTCCAGATATTACTTTTAAACCTTTGCCCCTCTAATTTTAAACTATGTCCTCTTGTAGCAGTTTTTCTTCTTTTAAATATTCTCTCCTCTTTTACCTTGTTGATTCCCTTTATGTATTTAAAAGTTTCTATCATATCCCCTCTGTCTCGTCTTTCTTCCAAGCTATACATGTTAAGGTCCTTTAATCTTTCCTGGTAAGTTTAATCCTGCAATCCATGTACTAGTTTAGTAGCTCTTCTCTAAACTCTCTCCAAAGTATCAATATCCTTCTGGAGATATGGTCTCCAGTACTGCGCACAATACTCCAAATGAGGTCTCACTAGTGCTCTGTAGAGCGGCATGAGCACCTCCCTCTTTCTACTGGTAATTCCTCTCCCTATACACCCAAGCATTCTGCTAGCATTTCCTGCTGCTCTATGACATTGTCTGCCTACCTTTAAGTCTTCTGAAATAATGACCCCTAAATCCCTTTCCTCAGATACTGAGGTTAGGACTGTATCACAGATTTTATATTCTGCTTTTGGGTTTTTGTGCCCCAGGTGCATTATCTTGCACTTATCAACATAAAATTTTAGTTGCCAGATTTTTGACCATTCCTCTAGTTTTCCTAAATCCTTTTGCATTTGGTGTATCCCTCCAGGAACATCAACCCTGTTACAAATCTTTGTGTCATCAGCAAAAAAGACACACCTTACCATGGAGGCCTTTCTGCAATTTCGTTGATAAAGATATTAAACAATATGGGTCCCAGAACAGATCCCTGAGGTACCCCACTGGTAACAAGACCATGGTCTGAATATACTCCATTGACTACAACCCTCTGTTGTCTGTCCCTCAGCCACTGCCTAATCCAATCAACAATATGGGAGTCCAAGCTCAAAGACTCTAATTTATTGCTTAGCCTTCTATGTGGTACAGCATCAAAAGCCTTAATAAAGTCTAGATAAGCGATGTCTACTGCACCTCCGCAATCTATTATTTTAGTCACCCAATCAGAAAAATCAATAAGATTAGTTTGACAAGATCTCCCTGAAGTAAACCCATACTGTTTTTCATCTTTCAATCCATGGGATTTTAGATGTTCCACAATCCTCTCCTTAAGTATGGTTTCCATTAATTTCTCCACGATGTCAGGCTTACTGGCCTATAGTTGCTCAATTCCTCCCTACTACCTACTCCCTTTCTTGTGAATGGGCACAACATTTGCTCATTTCCAATCTTCTGGGACGACTCCTGTTACCACTGATTGGTTAAATAAATCTGTTGGTTTTGCTAGTTCACCACTAAGCGCTTTTAATAGCTTTGGGTGTATCCCATCAGGCCCCTGTGACATATTTGTATTAATTTTAGACAGCTGACTTAGAACCTCTTCCTCTGTAAAGACACATGCATCAAAAGATTCATTAGTCTTCCTTCCTAACTGAGGTCCTTTTCCTTCATTTTGCTTTGTAAAAACTGAACAGGAGTATTCATTGAGGCAGTCAGCTAGTTCTTTATCTTCTTCCATATACCTTCCTTCTTTTGTTTTTAATTTGTTAATTCCTTGTTTTAGTTTCCTTTTTTCATTTATGTATCTGAAGAATGTCTTATCGCCTTTTTTCACTGACTGAGCTAATTTCTCTTCTGCATGTGCTTTAGAAGCTCTTATAACTTGTTTGGCCTCTCTCTGCTTAATCTTATAAATTTGCCTGTCATCCTTTTTTTTATTTTTTATAATTACTAAATGCTATCTTTTTGTTTTCAATGATTTTGGCCACTACTGCTGAGTAGCACAGTGGCCTCTTCCTTTTTTTGCTTTTACTGACAAGCCTAATGCAATTATCTGTTGCCTTCAATAGTGCCACTTTTAAGTAGTCCCATTTCTCCTGGACTCCATTGAAACTGTTCCAATCTGATAGGGACTCGTATACCACTAATCTCATTTTAGAAAAGTCAGTTTTTCTAAAATCTAAAACTTTTGTTTTTGTGTGGTGTGACTCAGTCACTGTACTTATAGTAAACCACACTGACTGGTGATCACTAGATCCCAAGCTTTCCTCTACATTAATATCAGATACCAAATTCCCATGAATACTAAATCTAAAATGGCCTCCTTCTGGGTTGGCTCCTCAACTACTTGCTGTAGAGATAATCCCAGTAGGGAATTTAGAATATCTGTACTCCTGGCAGAACTAGCTATTTTGGTTTTCCAGTTTACATCAGGAAGATTAAAGTCTCCCATAATGATAACTTCTTCTTTTAATGTCATTTTAGCTATTTTCTCAACTAGTAGATCATCTAATTCTTTGACTTGGCTAGGTGGTCTATATATCACACCTACACGAGTCCCTTATGATTATCAAGCTGCAAAGTAACCCAAACTGACTCTAAATTGGTCTCACTAACTTGTATTAAATTAGATTTTATGCTATCTTTCACATACAGGCCACCCCTACCCCTTTCTTGCCTTCTCTGTCTTTCCTATATAGAGAAAACCCTGGTATTGTTAGATCCCAGTCATTACTCCTATTGAACCATGTCTCAGTAACAGCCACAAAATCTATATTCTCAGATGCCATTATAGACTCAAGTTCATTGATCTTATTCCCTAAACTTCGAGCATTTGGAGACAAGACTCTGAGCTTGTCATTTCTTAACCTCAGTGCTACTGGCATCTTCTGGCATTGTTCCAAGGGGCAGTCGGACTGCTGGATTATCACCCTTTCGCCCTCCTTTCCTAGTTTAAATGCTCCTTAGCAAATACTTGGAACTGTTCACTGAGGACATTCGTTCCCTTGATAGAAAGATGCAAACCATCTTTCTTGTACAGTTCTTTTCCATTCCAACAAGAGCTAACATGAGACACAAAGCCAAACCCTTGGTTCAGACACCATTCACCAAGCCATACATTGAATTCCTTAATGTGCATCTTCCTGTCATGCTGAAGGTTATGCACAGGCAAAACTGCAGAGAAGGAAACAGTTGATGCAACCTCCTGTATATCATTTCCAAGTGAGTGAAAAGCTTCCTTCACCTTTGAAACCTCATTGCAAGCCAGATCATTTGTCCCAAGATGGACAATAACATCCACCTCCCTTTCCTGCTTTGCTTGCCTAACAATATTAAGGATACGTCGTCTATCCATGCTAGCGGTAGCACCATGGAGACATCTCACAAAACCATTTTCCTCAAACTTCACACCTCTTATGATAGAATTGCCCACCAACAGCTGCTTACTATCAGTCCTCACCTTCTCCTTTTTGTCTTTGGCTGCAGGCATGGGAGATGATTGTTCCTCACCCACTGTGCCCGAGCCATCCTCCATGTTGCTCCTGCGCTCTGAAAGTGTTGCAAATGAATTATGGAAAGCCACAGGCTGTGGGACTTGTCTTCTATCCACAACTCTCAATCTACCAGAACCTGCAGTAACCCATCTTCCATTTCTAGGGGGCCTCTGTGGCAGTGGCATTGCAACGTTCCCAGCCTGAGTTTGTTTAACAGTTAATTTACAAATATCAGATTTTCAAAAATGCTATTTCCTGCTGCATTTTGGAGAGCTGTCTACAGATCAGACAGTATCCAAACCTCCGAAGAGTAGAACCTGAAATAAAAGCACAACAATTCCTGCACAGAACCAGGTCTGCCATTTTAAAGGGAGGTAAGGTGGGGAGGGGAAAGATTTTAAACAAACACATCTTACTTTTTTAGATTGTATCCACTTCCAGATTACCTCCCGAGTATCTCCTGAATATCTCCAATGCACTTACAAATGCAGCAAGCTATAATTAGGCAAGCTAATACTATGTGGCTATATATACACACACTCCCACAAGATCTCCTCCCCCAACAACAAATTTAACACCACAGATGGTGCAGGACATCCGTTTAAGAGTGGGTGATTTTCGGGGGCGTGGCCTGACCGAGCTCGATGGCGGCAGCTTGAGGAAAGAGCTCCTGCCACTAGATCTAGTATTAGCACATTTCTAAGCATCACCCAGCTACAGGGATGAAGATTCAACCCAAGGACCCTCCTAGACTCGCTGCTGACCACAAGAGAGACCCGCCACAACAGTCTAATATGGAGAAATTCCTTCAGAAGCCAGCTCCTCAGGTACCCGCGCGCTTGAACAAGATGGCGCTGAAACATGGTGAGGAAGACGGAGCTGTTCGGGACACATGTGGTCTGGCAGCACAGAGCGAACCTGCCGAGGTAAGCAGACCGCATTTGGAGGATAACTCAGCGGTGCTCACCAGAGACTTCTTTGAAAGTGCTCTACATAGAGCTTTAGCCCCGTTGGCAGCTGATCTCGCCACTATAAAAGAAGAGGTCCGCCATATTGGGGACAGAGTGGAGTCTTTGGAACAGACCCAAGAAGCCATAATTGTCTTTAATACAGCAGTTAAGAGCTCACTAGGCTCCCATACCAGAGCCATGAACAGCTTACTTCTGCAAATGGAAGACCAAGAAAATAGGAATCGGAGGAGTAACATTAGAATCAGGGGTCTTCCTGAAGCTGATAATGGAGAAAACCTGTTTGAAGTGATGGACTCGCTATTCGTATCCCTACTAGGCTCAGATAGAGCTAAGGGCATTGTGATTGAAAGTGTTCACCGAGCGCTGAGACCAAAACCAGGGTTATCTGAAAACCCAAGAGACATTATATGTGGCTTACTAAGTTATCGAGACACAGAGGACACCCTGCAAGCGACGAGGGAGAAAAAGGAGGTACTGCTTCATGGCAAGAACATTCAGATTTTCCAAGATCTGTCTGCCTCCACACTCCAGAAACGTAGGTTGCTTAAGCCATTGACTGACCTGCTGCGCTCCTCAAAGATGCCATATAAATGGCTGTTTCCGTTTGGTTTGCTGATTTCTGCGGGCAACCGTCGGTTCACAGTTCACTCACCTGCTGACCTGATACCTTTTTGGGATATGACTGAATTGCCGCCGGTGGAAGTCCCATCATGGCTACCTGTCGCACCAGAAAAAGAGCTGCCGCCGCTGCCCGAGGTTTCGCCCTGGACGAAGCCAAAGCAACAAAGGATGGGGCACAACAGGAAAGTAGCCCACAGAGGACTGGACACTTGATCTCCTGATGGTGCGCTGTTAAGTATGGCTTGAGCTTTCCCCAAACTGTTTGCTGCATACAGTAAATAACTGCTGTTTGGGTATTGCTCCTTTTTTCACATTGCTCTCCTTTCATGTTATTTGCTGTGTTACCTACGAGAATGGCGGACATTATTGTTCATCATCAATCTGTTTAATGTTTCATCCGGTCATGGGTTACCAGATACTGCTTCCTTTTTGGAATCTCACCCACTGTCTTAGGTATGATCTTTAGGAGATTATGGGTGGTTAACAGCCATGATGGTTTACCCGTCGGGCTAATGGAGGATCTAGGCCGATCAGGACTTACTATTCATCGACCTACCACCCCCCACATCAATGAACGGTATTATAGCTTCGATGCAATTATACCTAAAATGTCATGTAGTTCTTAGTTGGTTTATAGTTCCTTCTCCTTTTATAATTTTGATATTTATTTCTTTTGAAGTACCTATGGTCTATATTTTGCCTTTGAGTAACATCTGTCACCTACATAACTGCTATCAATGTCTGTCGCATGAATGGCCCCACTAGTACTCAATGTTGCAACCTTTAATGTACATGGCTGCAAGGGTCCCGTGAAACGGAGCCGCATATTTCAGCTAATTAAAAAAGCAGCAATAGTTATAATATTGCTTCAGGAAACGCACTTCTCGTCCAATTGTATACCGAACCTAAACAACTCTTCATTTAGCTACTGGTTCCATTCATGTTTAGACAAGTCGGCTAGTAATGGAGTTAGTATTGGTTTAAAAAAGAGTGTACCGTTCACATTCCATTCTCAATTAATAGATCCAGAGGGTAGGTTCTTACTGGTGAATTGTGAAATAGGCTGCACGAAAATTACATTGTGTAACTTATATGCCCCGAATGTTAAACCGGTGGGTTGGATTTTGGAGACTCTGGACAAGATAGCCGCCTTCTCCTTTGGTATGATAGTCATTGGAGGAGATCTCAACTTGACATTAAATCCAATGTTAGACTCCTCATCTCAGAGGTCGGCTGTCTCGTTCAGAGCGTTGAAGTCCTTGAAAACACGATTAGGAGATCTCCGTGTGGTTGATGTGTGGCGAGCTGTACATGGAGATAGAAAGGATTTCGCCTTTTATTCAAACCCTCATAAGTCTTACCAAAGACTTGATTATCTTTTTATCCCAGAACAACACTTAACCTCAATCAAGTCCGCTGATATCGACAATATAACGGTCTCCGACCATGCCATGATGAGCTGCGCCATAACATTCCCTGCTGTAACTGGGAAAGAGTGGTAATGGAGACTAAACCACACGTTATTAGATACAAAATCACATGTTGAGGCTATCTCTAAAAAGCTCAGTGATTATTTTTAACTAAATGTAGAAACTGCCACGACACCCACTATTACATGGGAGGCGCACAAAGCAGTGATTCGTGGGGAATTTATAGCACTTGGGTCGCATCTCAAAAAAGTGAGAACCGCTAGAGTGTCGGAGTTACTGACCAAAATCTTACAGTTGGAGAAGGCACACAAAAAATCACAAATGGAAAAAGACTTTGAGTCTCTAGTGAATCTTAGGCAAGAGCTCAAGTCCTTACTTAACATTAAATCAGCTAATGCATATCTAAGGGTGAAACAAAAACACTATGTTCATGGAAATAGAGGAGGTAAAATAATGTCAGCAATGATTAAAAAGAGGACAGAACAATCCTTTATCAAACAAATGAAGTCATCTAGTGGTGATTTGACATCAGACCCAGAGGAGATCTCTAAGGTATTCACTTCTTACTACCATGACTTATACAACTTAAGGAAGACAGGAACTAACGGAGAGGAGCAGGAAAGGAGTAGTATGATAGAGTCTTACTTGGAAAAGCTCACTCTACCCAAATTGTCCGGAGCGGAAAAAGACTCATTATTGACTCCTATAACAATTAGTGAAATAGGCAAGGTCCTACAGTCTATTCCTAAGGGCAAAAGCCCGGGCCCAGACGGGCTAACAATAGCCTACTATAAAAAATTCCTCCCCATATTAGGCCCCCAGCTAGTCTCCCTTTTTAATTCCCTGCTACGAGGAGTTCCTCTGCCTAAACAATCGCTGGAGGCGCATATTACGGTGCTGCCCAAACCAGGCAAAGACCCGGTCTTACCAGCTAGTTATAGGCCAATCTCATTACTCAACGCAGACGTCAAGCTGTGGGCCAAAATTTTGGCTCAAAGAGTCGCTTCCTTACTCAAGGACTTGATTTCCCCAGAACAATCTGGCTTTGTGGGGGGCAGGGAGTGTAGGGACAGTACATTTAGGGTGATACAAGCTCAACAGTATGCCTTGTTGCATGGTAAAGGGCTCACCCTTCTGAGCACAGATGCCGAAAAGGCATTCGATAGAGTTGATTGGCAGTATATGGAGGCCACTCTATACAAGTTTGGTTTCCCCACACAATTTGTTACCGCTGTACTGTCTCTATACTCCTCACCCACAGCGAAGATACGCATCAATGGTAATCTTACGCCATGCTTTGAGATTAAGAACGGGACTCGTCAGGGTTGCCCACTGTCCCCCACCCTATTCATTTTATGCCTAGAAACTTTCCTACAAGCTATCAGACAAGATAAGGAAATCAAGGGACTTAGAGTAGGCCTTCAGATACACAAAGTAGCTGTGTTTGCGGATGACATGCTTCTTTTACTGTCTGACCCTCTGGAAGCATTCCCTGCACTCCTGAGACAATTGGACGCGTTTGGGGCTGTGTCCAACTTTAGAATTAACTTATCTAAATGTGTGGCAATGGGAACTAACACCTCTTAAGCCACCATAGCCTATCTAAAAGCAAATTTTCCCTTTCAATGGGCACAAGACAGTATAGGATATCTGGGAGTTCGCATAACCAAAGACCCTACCCAATTGTTCTCATTGAATTATCCCAAGCTGTTAGAAGATATCAAAACAGAGTTAAAAATCCCCTTTTTGACCCTGCTGGGACGGAAGAATGTGCTGAAAACTTATATCCTACCTAAACTACTGTATTTAATGCAGACGTTACCAGTAGCCCTGTCCCAACAATACCTGACCCAAATTCGGAGGACTTTTTCCACGTTTGTCTGGAACAACGCAAAACCGAGACTGGCGTATAAGAGACTGACATTACCCAAAAGTAAAGGTGGCTTTGGACTACCGGACATTAATGGGTATTATGGTGCAATACAGATGAGATTACACTCGGAGATAACTAACCCCCGTGTGGTTAAGCTAGGATGCCAGATTGCTAGGAAATTGTTGGGACCTAGAGTTTTAGCCACATTATGGGATAGCAACAAACAGCCCTCCCAAAAAGACACAATACCTGTTTCCCTGAGAGGCGTAGTTAATAACTGGTCAAAATGGTCAAAACACCTGCACTCCCCCAAACGTTTGTCGCCATTCATTCCTATTAAATATCTCCCCTATTAAATGCAGGTTGATTTTCAGGATGATATGGGGTTATGGGAGGCGTTAGGCGAGGGTGCCATTGGAGATGTCACGGCTGTAAGTGAGCAACAAGAGCGTACACAGAGAATAGCAACTGACCGGACCCAAACTAGGGAGGATAAAGGGTGACCCCTGCCAGACCCTAAAAGCTCGCCCTAAGCTGCTATGCCCATGTCCGGATCCAAATAGTGGATCGAGACATGCCCACGTACCTGAGGCTGAAGACCGCTGAAACCCCTACAATAGTGGAAGGGGCACGGCCACCGGTGCCCTGCTCAGTATATGGACGGAACCGGGGTCGCCTCGGATCCAGTCAGCAAGTGACACAGAAACACACAATGTCTGAACACTTAACTGAGGTGCTGCAGCCACAGTGAAAACAGATCCAAAGTCAGCAGACGATATCCGAAGTACTTGCATCAGCAGAACACAGATCCAGTGAAGAGAAGTCACACAGGTGAAGACACTCAAGCCAGAGATACAGCTCAAAATGAAGAGTATAATCCGCACCTCTACAAAGGAGGAGGGGTGATTTAAAGGCAGCGAAATCAAACACAGGAGGGACAGCTGGGAGGAAGGAAACCGAAAGTAAAGACCTCATCACAGAGGCGGAGAAACAGGGAAGAGAATTCCTCCAAGCTCTAGTAGTGACATCCTCACAGGGGTGTGGAAACAGAGCTGTGAGAACGTCTCAAAGCTCTGGTAGTGACAGGAGACGTCTTGAGTAATGGAATAATACCGGACATGTATACTCTAAAGGCTAGGTTTCCACATATCCCATGGGCAGTGACCCACTATTCGCAATTCAGTAAGATATGCACCCAGTACTTAGAGAGCACCCCAAGTGACTATACCCCCACTTGGTACGACACAATCTGGAATCAAACAGCATGTACCAAAGGCACAGTCTCTCGACTCTACAATAAAATATTGGAAATGGATTCTGATAGGAAGCCGCCATATATTGAACGGTGGGAAAAAGAGTTAGGTCATTGTATGGACGCAGATACTATAGGCAGGGTTCTTGCCCATTCACATGGATACTCACGGTGTATTAAAATTCTGGAAAATTCCTTTAAAATAGTCACAGGATGGTATAAAACACCTGATAAGTTGCACGCTATTACTCCATCAATAACAGCAGATTGCTGGAGATGTAGCGAGGCTAAAGGTACAATGTACCATGTGTGGTGGTCATGTCCGAAGATCACAGAATTCTGGGACCTCATCTCGAAAGAAGTTAAAAAAATATGTAAAATTAGCTCCCCCATCACACCCTTAGTAGCGCTCCTAAATGTACCAGACAGCAATTACAAACTAACTAGAAATTCTCTACCTGCTCAACTAATTGCTGCAGCAAAATTACATATCCCAAAATATTGGCAAACTAAGGAGATACCTAGTGTGAGAGAATGGGTTAATAAAGTTAGGGAGATATATCTTTTAGAAGAACTGACTAGTTGGGAAACCATGTCACATGACAAGTTTCTTCTGACGTGGGAAAAATGGTCCGAGTGGTATAAGTGCTATACTACTGGTTGATCACAAGTCATGCACTGTGCTTTGAGTCACCTAACCTGTCATTATTGGTTGCATTCCACACGTCATGTTTGTCATTTTTCGCAGCTGATTATCGGGTCTTCAGAAAATTATGTAACAGATGTTATAGTGAAATATGTTCACTGCGGACTATGGTACTTCTTGACGTTGATTGTTTATTCATACCTGCAACTGTCATTTTGTTTGATGGAAATATTTGTTAAATATTCTGAAAATGAAGATTTAACAAAAAAAAGAGTGGGTGATTTTCATCAGGAATCCATTTTATGTTTTGTGCTAGAGGGTCTGCCTGCTCTGTTGGTTTTGGGTTTACCATTGTTGAGTAAACATAATCCTACCATTGACTGGCAAGCAAGACAGATTCTCGATTGCAGTGATTATTGCATAGATAACTGTCTTAATACATCTCTTTCTGTCTTTACCACTAAAGCTGTTCCCTCTTTCATTTCTGATTTTTCAGATGTATTTTCTGAGAGTGGTTGCCAGGGTTTACCCCCACACCAGGAATATGATTGTCCTATCAATATTATTCCCGGAGTGAAGGTGCCCAAATCTAGGTTATATAACCTTTCTGAACCCGAAAGAGCGGCCATGCGAGAGTATATTGCCGAGGGTTTGGCTAAGGGACATATAAGACCTTTCAAGTCCCCAGTGGCAGCAGGGATTTTTCTTTTGTAAAGAAAAAAGATGGAACTCTTAGGCCATGTCTGGACTTCCGTGAGCTCAATCGAATTACAGTCCGTGATCCGTACCCCCTTCCTTTGATTCCTGACTTGTTTAACCAGATTGTTGGTGCCAAGGTGGTCCAAGTTGGACCTAAGGGGGGCATATAATCTGGACAGGATCAAGGAAGGGGATGAATGGAAGACAGTGTTTAATACCCCAGAGGGTCATTTGGAGAGTCTGGTCATGCCGTTTGGGTTAACTAATGCTCCAACGGTTTTCCAGCATTTTGTTAATGATATATTTCATCATCTGGTGGGGAGGTTTGTTGTTGTGTATCTGGATGACAAAAGACTTCTGAATGGTCCAGACCTGAGAGTGGGTGATTCTGTGTGGCTGTCCACAAGAAACATTAAGTTGAAAGTACCTTCTTGGAAGTTGGAGTCCAAGGTTTATTGGTCCATATAAGATCACTGCAATTATTAACCCAGTAGCCTTTCGTCTTGAACTTCCTAAGGCTTTGAAGATTCATAATATGTTACATCAACGAACCTGTTGATCCGTCCTCCTTGCCTCCCGCTCCTGTCATGGTGGACGGTAATCTGGAATTTCAGATTGCCAGGATAGTGGACTCCCGAATTCTCCGTAGATCCCTCCAGTATCTTGTTCACCGGAAGGGTTGTGGAAGTGCTGGTGTATGGTTCTCCACTGAGTTCCTGCTCGTCCGCGTACTTCAAAGTTAAGTGTCTCTTTCCTATATCTAGTTTGTTGTATTACCCTATCTTTTGGTATTAGGCCTGAGGGTGTCTCCTGTTCCTTCAGCTGGGAAAGAACAGGTCATCCTTTAGGGTCAGATAGGGCTCTAGGTTCCTACCATCGAGGTCTGTTCATACTGATAGTAGTCAGGGCTCTGTTTAGGGATTCATTAGATGGTGACATTTCCCCTGTTTCCAGGCTTAGTACCTTTTCCCTTCCCTACTGTGTTCGGTGTGCACCGTGCAGTGACACCACCTCACCATCCCATCTAGATATGCCTCTGGCCATTACGCCTCTGGCAATGCCTGCACATTATAGGAGAAAGCTCATAGTGTGCAAGCATGACCATTGCTGTTGGATTGCAGGGTGGTCATAACCCCTGGATATTAGCAGTGTATAATGTGATGGAAAAATGAATCAAGCCAGCAAAGGAGGCAATACAGTATGCACAATCACAATACGTACCATGTATTAACCTTGTCTACGTGATAAATGCCATTTGCTGAAGTGAGACAACTCCTTTAATTCAATGCTAATTCAATGCTTTCAGTGCTCTTGTGGATTATGGCCCCATACTCAGACCCTTTCCATATTCATAACTAGTGATACAGTGTCGCGGATGATGTTGCAGATAGCTGGAACTTATGAATAAACGTCCGACTGGCTTGATTCCAAACTAAGGAGCATATAAGTGAGCCCTATAAAACACTAAGAGCTCTCCCTGATTGCTATGCCTATGCAAGGTTCTCAATGGTAGACCTAAGACTGTGTGACACCTGAAAACCCTATAATAGTGAGGGGACACGACCACCGGCTCCCTGCACTTAATACGGATGAAGTCAGGGTCACCTAGAATCAAGCCAGCAAGGAAACACAATACATAAAAGACTTATCTGAGTAAACAGCAGCAGCAGCCTCCAGCAGTGAACACTTCATCCAGGAAGTAGTATAAACCGCAAAGTGAGGCAGTATGGGAGGGAATATAAAGGGAGACAATTAGTCTGGGAGAAGACAATTCCTGGGAGAAGGAAAGGAGATGACAAAGTGAAACCAAAACAAAGAACATCATGCAAGAGGTAGAGAAGGACATCTGCCAGACCTTCTCACAGAACTGCCGATGACAGTACTCTTCCATCTACGGGTGGACTCCGGACACTCAGAGCCCACTTTCTCAGGATGAGACCTATGGAAAGCCCTGATGAGACAAGTGACCTTAATGTCTGCCACTGGGACCCACATCCTCTCCTCAGGACCATAACCCTCCCAATGAACGAGGTACTGGAGAGAACCGCGGATAATGCGAGAATCCACAATCCTAGAGACCTGAAATTCAAGATTACCATCAACAACAATCGGAGGAGGAGGCAAAGAGGAGGGTACAGTGGGTTCGACATAAAGTTTTAATAGGGACCTGTGAAAAACATTATGGATCTTCCAAGTCTAAGGAAGATCAAGACGGAAGGCAACGGGATTGATGACGGACAAGATCTTGTAAGGCCCAATAAACTTAGGACCCAACTTCCAGGAGGGAACCTTCAGTTTGATATTCTTTGTAGACAACCACACCAGATAACCCACATTCAGGTCCGGACCAGGCACACGTCTCTTATCGGCCACACGCTTATATCTCTCACTCATCCTCTTCAGATTACCCTGAATCTTTTGCCAAATAAATGACAAAGATGAGGAAAATCTCTCCTCATCAGGTAAACCAGAAGACCCCTCTCCAGAGAATGTCCAAACTGCGGATGAAACCCATATGCACCCAATAATTGTGACTTATCAGAGGACTCCTGGCGACGGTTATTTAAAGCATACTCAGCAAGGGACAAAAAAGAATAACAATCCTCCTGATTCTCCGCCACAAAACAGCGCAGATATGTCTCCAGATTCTGATTGACTCATTCGACCATTCGACTGCAGGTGAAAAACAGAAGAGAATGACAACCGGATCCCCAAGCGAGAACAGAAGGCCTTCCAGAATCTGTAAAACAAATTGCGTGCCCCTATCAGAAACGATGTCTGAAGGAATGCCATGCAATTTAACAATGTGATCAACAAATGTTTGCTCCAACGTCTTAGCATTGGGTAACCCAGGAAAGGGAATGAAATGCGCCATTTTGCTCAAACGGTCTACTACAACCAGAATCACAGTCTTCCCCGAGGAACGAGGCAGGTCCGTAATGAAGTCCATGGACAGATACGTCAAAGGACGGGAAGGAATGGGTAACGGGAGGAGAGAACCCGATGGCCGTGAATGAGGGACCTTGGCACGACCGCAGGTTTTGCAGGCTGCCACAAAACCCTCAACCGTCTTACGAAGAGCCGGCCACCAGAATCTCAGAGCAATGAGATCCACTGTGGCTCTACTCCCCGGGTGACCAGCAAGGACAGTATCGTGGTGCTCCTTAAAAACCTTGTTTCGTAAAGCGAGAGGCACAAACAACCTCCCAGGAGGACAAAGATCAGGAGCCTCTGCCTGGGCTGCCTGAACCTCTGCCTCCAAATCAGGATAAAGAGAAGAGACGACCACTCCTTCAGCCAAAATGGGACCCAGATCTTCAAAGTTCCCCCCTCCCGGAAAACAATGTGACAGGGCATCCGCCTTCACATTTTTAACCCCAGGGCGGAACGTGACAACAAAATTAAACCTAGAAAAGAACAAAGACCATCTGGCCTGTCTCGGGTTCAGATGCTTGGCTGATTCCAAGTAGGCCAAATTCTTATGGTCGGTAAACACGGTAATAGGGTGTCTGGCTCCCTCTAACCAATGGTGCCATTCCTCAAAAGCTAATTTGATGGCCAACAACTCCATATCTCCCACATCGTAATTTCTCTCTGCAGAGGAGAATTTCCTTGAGAAAAAGGCACACGGTCGCCATTTGGCAGGAGAGGGACCCTGAGATAAGACCGCACCCACACCCACCTCAGAAGCGTCCACCTCAACAATAAAAGGTAGAGAGACATCAGGTTGTACCAAAATGGGAGCGGAAGCAAAACTCTCTTTGATAGTAGAAAAGGCTTTAAGCGCATCTACCGACCACGAAGAAAAATCTACCCCCTTTTTAGTCATATCAGTGAGTGGCTTAACCACAGAGGAATAATTCAAAATGAACTTTCTGTAATAATTGGCAAAACCCAAAAACCGCATCAGCGCCTTCTGATTCTCAGGAAGCTCCCAATCAAGCACAGCGCGGACCTTCTCAGGGTCCATGCGAAAACCAGAAGCGGAGAGAAGAAAACCAAGAAATTGAATCTCCGGAACTGCAAACACACATTTTTCCAGTTTAGCGTACAATTTATTCTCCCGCAGAATCAGCAAGATCTGACGTAGGTGGTCCCAATGAGTCTTGAAGTGAGGAGAAAAAATCTAAATGTCATCTAGATACACCAGAACAAATTTCCCCATTAAATGATAAAAAATGCTGTTCACAAAATGTTGGAAGACGGCTGGAGCATTCATCAAACCAAAGGGCATAACCAAATTCTCGAAATGACCCTCAGGGGTATTGAAGGCCGCCTTCCATTCGTCCCCTTCCCTGACCCTGACTAGGTTGTATGCCCCTCTTAAATCCAACTTAGAAAAAACTTTAGCCCCAACAATCTAGTTAAACAGGTCCGGGATCAGAGGAAGTGGTTATGGGTCACGAATTGTGATACGGTTCAGCTCCCTGAAATCCAGACAAGGTCTTAAAACCTTCTTTTTTCTTTAAAAAAAAAAACCAGCGGCAACAGGTGACTTCGAGGGTCGGATGTGTCCCTTTCTCAGGCTCTCAGAGATATAAGTACTCATAGCGACTCTTTCAGGTTGGGAAAGATTGTATAAACCTGATTTTTATTACCCTCAGAAAACTCCATGAATCTCCTAGAGGGGCAAACATTAGCCAAATGATTTATACCCGCACAACAGAAACAAACCCTCCTCTGAGAGCTGAATCCTCTACTATCAGAGGCAAGCAAACCCAGCTGCATGGCCTCCTCCTCAGAGTGGATTGAGAGAGACTGAGACCCCTGCGCACTGAATGAGACAGCCCCACTGTCCTTGGGCTGAATATGACAGGAAGGAGTAGTCTCCTTTCTCTCTCTAAGACGCCTGTCAATACAAACAGCTAGAGACATGGAAGATTCTAACGAGGCTGGTCTCTCATGAAAAGCAAATGCATCTTTCAATCTTTCTGAAAGACCATGGCAAAATTGACTTTGGAGTGCAGCATCATTCCAACCAGTATCAGCTGACAATCTCCGAAATTCAGAACAATATATCTCTTCGGACTGTTTACCCTGGCATAAAAGACGCCGTTTAGATTCAGCCAGAGCAATACGTTCAGGGTCCTCATATATCTGCCCCAGGGCTACAAAAAATTAATCCACCGATCGGAGGGGCCGTGCCCCCACCGGCAGCGAAAAGGCCTGAGCGTTTTACCTGAGCAGCGGGATGATGATCCCCACCATCTGCTCCTCATCACCAGAGGAATGGGGAAGTAGGCGAAAATGGAGTTTGCAAGCCTCTCTAAAGCGAACAAAATTCTCACTACCCCCGGAGAACGTATCCGGAAGCGAGATCTTAGGCTCGGAACAAACTCCATGAATGCCAGCAGAACGGGTCACCTGAAACTAAGACACAGTTTTACGGAGATCTGCTACCTCCAGCGAAAGATCCTTGCATGCGGTCAATCAAGGCTGAAACCGGATCCATGCTTAAGACGGTTACGGCGGTTTATAATGTCACGGATGATGTTGCAGATAGCTGGAACTTATGAATAAATGTCCGACTGGCTTGATCCCAAACTAAGGAGCATATAGGTGAGCCCTAAGAGCTCTCCCTGACTGCTATGCCTATGCAAGGGTCTCAATGGTAGACGATTGCATGCCCCACGTACCTAAGACTGTGTGACACCTGAAAACCCTATAATAGTGAGGGGACACGACCACAGGCTCCCTGCACTTAATACGGACGGAGTCAGGGTCACCTAGAATCAAGTCAGCAAGGAAACACAATACATGAAAAGACTTATCTGAGTAAACAGCAGCAGCAGCCTCCAGCCTCCAGCAGTGAACACTTCATCTAGGAAGTAGTATAAACCGCAAAGTGAGGCAGTATGGGAGGGAATATAAAGGGAGACGATTAGTCTAAATAGGTGACACCTGGGAGAAGGAAAGGAGATGACGACAAAGTGAAACCAAAACAAAGAACATCATGCAAGAGGTAGAGAAGGACGTCTGCCAGACCTTCTCACAGAACTGGCGGTGACATACAGGCAGAGGCGTAGCTAGAACTGACTGGGCCCCACAGCACATTTTTGTATGGGGCCCCCCACACACACACTTACACACTTCTTTACAAACCTCCTCCTCCTTTGCAAACCCCTCTGTCACCACCAGACATCTGAGAAGCTCTGACAGACGTCCTTCAGAACCTCCTCCTTGAGGTTCCTTTTGTTTTGCTTTGGTTTTCTCATCTCGTTAGCCTCTCTCAGCTGTCATGTAGTTGCACTGATTGCATCCCTTTAAATCCCTTCCCATACTGCATCACTTTGCGGTTTATACAACTTCCTGGAGTGTCTGCATGCTGGATGCTACTACTGAGTCTTCTACAGATAAGTTTTGTTCATTCTTTTGTATTTTCCTATTTGCTGGATCCCAGGTGACCCTGACTCCCTCCGTATCAAGTGTAGGGAGCCGGTGGTCGTGTCCCCTCACTATTATAGGGTGTTCAGGTGTTATACAGTCGAGGAACGAGGATATGCGATCATCTGCCATTGAGATTTTTGCATAGGCTGAGCAGTTAGGGAGAGAGCCAGGTCTGTTGCAGGGCTATCCCTTTGGTTCCTTAGTTTTGGATCCAGTCAGTCGGATCTTCATTTTGTGTCTTCTAGTTTTCTGTACACCTTCCGTGACACCCTCTCATATGGCTATTTTATGACTTTTTATTTACTGTATTTATTTGTATTTTTAGCACAACTTTATTGTTTTTTAACATTTAGGGTCCATTCACACGTCCATATGTGTTTTGCAGATCCGCAAAACACGGACCCCGAAATGTGCGTTCCGCATTTTACGGACCGCACATCGCCAGCACTCTCATAGGAAATGCCTTTTCTTGTCTGCAATTGGACATGTTCTATTTTTTGCGGAACGGTGACCACACTTTGTTGTTGGGGGTGACCACACCTCTTGTCTCAGGTGTAGCTTAAGTGGTCATTCCTTCTCCTCTATTTAGCCCAGCCTCACCCATCATGCTATGCGGTTGATAGCTCCTTTTGTCTGTGGAAGTGCTGGTGTTGGTTCTCCTCTGAGTTCCTGCTCATCCGCATACATCGGAGTTAAGTGTCCATTTGTTCATATTGTTTGTTTGTTGTTTTCCCCTACCATCTGGTATTAGGCATGAGGGGGTCCCAGATGAAGGAATAGGCCATCTGTGTCCTGACACTATCTGCAGGGCCCTGTTAGGGTGAGATAGGGCTTAGGTTCCTGCGTATGAACATTCCTACCATCAAGGTCTGTTCATACTGATAGCAGTCAGGGCTCGGCTTAGAGACTCACTAGGTGGTGACCCTACCCCATCCCTAGTTTCCAGGCCCAGTACCTTTTCCCTTCCTTTCTGTGTTCGATGTGGAGTGTATTCCCCACACTGCGCTGTAACACACAGATAGACCTTTCCTTCCATTCATGTGTGCAGGGCATGCTATGAACAGCACAGGCAGCGCATTGAATGTAGGCAGGATATTATAGCTAAATGATAAAGTACATGGAAGATATACTACATTGGACTGTAGTATTCAGGTTTAATTGCCGTGTTGGCACTTTGCGATAAATAAGTGGGTTTTGGCTTGCAGTCTAAATGGTTCGCCATCCCTGATCTAATGCAAGGTTGCTCCCAGAGAACAGTTTCTAAGCCTACTATCACACTAGCGTTTTTTTGCGGATCCGTCATGGATCTGCAAAAATGCTTCTGATACAATAATACAACTGCATGCATTCGTCATGAACGGATCCGGTTGTATTATGTCTTATATAGCCATGACGGATCGTCATGAACACCATTGAAAGTCAATGATGGATGGATCCATTTTCTATTGTGTCAGAGAAAAATGATCCATCCCTTTTGACTAACATTGTGTGTCAGGACGTTTTGGTGCATTCTGTTTCCTTCAGTTCAGTTTTGTCCCCATTGACAATGAATGGGGACAAAACGGAAGCGTTTTCATCCACTATTGAGATCCTATGACGAATCTCAATAACAGAACTGAAAACGCTAGTGTGCAAGTAACCTAATTCTGGCAAGTCAAACAGAACACCAATCAGTCATTATAAGCTGCATATCCAAGCACATTGCACATCTATATAGGGAACTCCAGCCATACATGCACATTTTAGTAGACTAGTGAGTATTACAGGTGCTTTCGCCTTAGTATAATGTCAAAAATCATTTTAGTATAAAGCCAGTGATCCTTTTATCAAGCACTTTAAGCAAACTGTAATTGCAAAATCAATGGAGACAAATACATTTTAATGTAAGGTGAGACCTTCCATTTGAGATCTGCAATCTAGCAATTACAAGATGTAGGAATACAAATCTGGAGGTCAAGAACTGATTAAAAGTTATATCAATTTTTGGTCTATAGAATAGATAGCTGTTTCAAGCTGATGAGGCGACTTAAATCTACATATGTAGACAGAGGCAGACTAGATAGAAAGATAGATAGATAGTGAACAGCCCCGCAGATTATTTGGAAATCGTCGCCAGCGGCTGTTGGAGTGATCCTTACTCCCAAAATATATAAACCAGAAAAGTCCACGCACTTGCTTAGATAAAAAAGTGTAGATTTATTCACCAGTAGCTACTTTTTTATCTAAGGAAGTGCTGTGGACTTTTCTGGTTTATAGATAGATAGATAGATAGATAGATAGATAAAAGTGTCTGAATAGGGTTCCTTGGGCCCACAAGAGGAAATTATTCTTAGGGTACAACCCCTGTCATCATTAATATCTGAAAGGTTTTTAAGGGGTTTTCATAGATTCTGATATTGAATCCAGAGGAAAAAAAGCTGTCTGGTTTGAGACCTGCACTTATACAAGCAGCCAAACAACGCAAATTTGTGAACGTTTGCATGTTTGATTTCAAGTGCGTGTTTGTTGTAAGAAGGTACAAGGAATCATCGTGGATGATAGGTATGTGTCACCGAGGTGCAGATTTTTATGTGTCAGCAGCAGTTGCTGTTTGACACCTTAATACTTAGTATCGCTGTATAGCTTATTCGGGACGGCTCTTACTGAGAGTAGTCAAAGTGATGGGTGGGTGACTACTCCCAATGTTCCAGGTCGGGTTTTTGCACTGCCAGCACTGCCAGGTGAGGAGGATTACCTGAGTCTGACAGTGGAGCTCAGAAGGTGTGTGTGCTGGGATCTGAGGCTTGTGCCGTGCTGGAGGCCTGAGATCCATCTGTAAGGGAAACGGGCCCCCTAAAAGCCCGCTAAGTTTGATTTAAAGGTCACCCCCCCAAAAGTTATTTTTCATTTTTGGGCTAATTAAACACCTTATAGTGCGATCATTCAATATATAGTGCTCTTACATTTTTCTGTGGCTTAGTTTCTTTAAAAATCGCCCTTTTATAATATGTTAATTACCTGGCTACCAGCAAGTAGGGCGTTTGCTTGCTGGTAGCCGCCTCCTTTAAAAAAAAGCCCCCTCCTCCTGTTGATTGACAGGGCCAGCGAGCGCTCTCCTCCTCCGGCTGGCCCTGTCTGCGTTCCAAATCTCTTGCCTGCGCCATACCGGTCTTCAGTCAGCGCAGGCACACTGAGAGGAGGACGCTCGCTCGGCCGCTCCTTCCTCAGTGCGCCTGCGTCGGGTGTAGATGTGACGTCATCGGCGCAGGCGCACTGAGGAAGACTGAAGCCCATTAAGAACTGGTAATTTGCCTCAGTACTGCGTCCGCACACCCTGTCTACCAGAGAGAATCCCCACATTGTATTAAGTGTGTGACTTTAGATTACGTGACTTCAGATTCAGGGACTTCAGGAGGGGACTACTGTAAGTTAGATTCTTATAGCTGCACTATATTGTATTTTTCTCTTTTCTTGCGTAATCCCCATTTAGTATGTGTTCCATTATTGACAACGCAGTCCAGTGCAAATCTTGTCTAATGTATGCAGTACTGGAACAGCCGTTTGAGGGTGCATATATTTGTTCAAAATGTGAGCAAATTGCCCTTTTGGAGTCGCACATCGAGTATCTAACCGGGCGAGTTTCAACACTGAGAAGCGTTGACAATTTCGAAGAGTTTGATGCTCACTGAGCAAGCACTCTATGGGGTAGATGTGGGGGAGGGTAGAAGTAAGGAGGCTCAGGAAAGTGAGGTAGCTAGCTGGGTAACAGTTAGAAAGTGGGGTAAAGGGAAGAGTGCCAGGGAGGCTAGCCCTGATCTGACACACCCCAACAAGTTTGCAAGGTTGGCAGATGAGGGGGATGTCAGTTCAGGGAGAGCACTACTGCAGCCGGAAACTTCCTCTGCCAGTCAGGGTAATGTCAGCTCCAGTAAGCAGGGCACCAGGAGAGCAGGGAAGACCAGACAGGTGCTGGTAGTGGGAGACTCAATTATTAGGGGAACAGATAGGGCGATCTGTCACAAAGACCGAGATCGTCGAACAGTGTGTTGTCTTCCTTGGGCTAGAGTTGGACAAATAACAGATCGGGTTGACAGATTACTGGAAGGGGCTGGAGAAGATCCAGCGGTCATGGTCCATATCGGAACCAATGACAAAGTTAGAGGTAGGTGGAGCGTCTTTAAAAATCATTTTAGGGATTTAGGTCAAAAGCTTAGGGCAAGGACCTCAAAGGTAGTGTTTTCCAAAATACTACCTGTACCACAAGCCCCACAAGAAAGGCAGCGAGAGATTAGGGAGGTTAACAAGTGGCTCAAGAAATGGTGTAGGAAGAAGGGGTTTGGGTTCCTGGAGAACTGGGCCGACTTCTCTGTCGGCTACAGGCTCTATCGTAGGGATGGGCTGCGCCTCAATGGGGAAGGGGCAGCTGTGTTGGGGGAGAAGATGGCTAGAAGGTTGGAGGAGTGTTTAAACTAGGGACTGGGGGAGAGTAATTACGTTACAGGATGGGAAGATGAGATAGAGACCGGGGGCAAGGTAATGGGACTGGGGGAGGAATGGAAGGAGGGACTAGAACAGTTCAGAAAGAAAAGGTGTAGGGTAAAAAATATACATAAATCTCTTACTTGTATGTATACTAATGCCAAAAGCCTGACTAATAAAACTGGGGAACTTAAATTAGTGATGAGTGAGGAGGACTATGACATAGTGAGAATAACTGAGACATGGCTGGATGATAGCTATGACTGGACAGTTAATGTACAGGGTTATAGTCTGTTTAGAAAGGATCACCAAAAGGAGAGGGGGAGGGGTCTGCCTTTATGTAAAGTCCTGTCTAATGCCCACAGTCCAAGAAGATATAAGTGAGGGATATGAACATATGGAGTCACTGTGGGTAGAAATACATGGAGGCAAAAACAATAATAAATTACTAATAGGAGTTTATCATAAACCACCTAATATACCAGAGTCCACAGAAAATCTACTACTAAATGAGATAGGCAAGGCGGCAAATCATAATAAGGTGGTTATTATGGGGGATTTCAACTACCCAGATATATACTGGGAAATTGAAACCTGCATATCCCATAAGGGAAACAGGTTCTTGGCAATAACCAAAGGCAATTACCTTTCCCAACTGGTTCAGGACCCAACTAGAGGGACGGCCATACTAGACTTAGTATTAACCAATAGAACTGACAGATGTGCAGGTCAGGGGACATCTGGGAAATAGTGACCATAAAGTAATAACCTTCCAATTATCATTCAAAAGAGTGTTTCTTCAGGGAGGAACAAAAATATCAAACTTCAAAAAAGCTAAATTTAGCTAAGGAAAAGAGGCCATAGGCCTAACTAACTGGGACAAAGTCCTCAAAAATAAAAATACAGCAACAAAATGGGATATGTTTAAAAGCATCCTAAAATCTAATTGTGAGAGGTACATACCTCATGGGAATACAAGGTTAAGGAACAAGGAACACATGTGGATAAATAGAAATGTAAAGAAAGCAATAAATGACAAAAAGAAAGCATTTAAATCACTTAAACAGGAGAGTAGCGAGGAAGCACTGAAAAACTATAAGGAAAAAAATAAAATATGTTAAAAACTAATAAAAGCAGCCAAACTAGAGACCGAGAGATTAATTACCAAAAAGAGCAAAACTAACCCTAAAATGTTCTTCAATTATATAAATGGTAAAAGTATAAATCTGAAGGTGTTGGCCCTCTACAGAGTAATGAGGGGGGATTTGCAGAGAGCGATGAGAAAGCAAAGCTATAAAATATTTTTTTATCTACTTTATTCACTAAAGAAAATAAACTGTCGGATGAAATGCAGAATGTAAAAGTAAATTCCCCATTAAAAGTGCCCTGCCTGACCCAGGAAGAAGTACAGCGGCGTCTTAAAAAGATTAAAATAAAGAAATCACCAGGACCAGAAGGCATACACCCCCGTATCCTAAGATAATTAAATAATGTCATAGCCAGACCCTTATTTCTGATATTTAAGGACTCTATAATAACAGGGAGTGTTCCACAGGATTGGCGCATTGCAAATGTGGTGCCAATATTCAAAAAGGGTCCAAAAAATTAGCCCGGAAACTATAAGCCGGTAAGTTTAACATCTGTTGTGGGTAAACTGTTTGAAGGTTTTCTAGGACATGCTATCTTGGAGTACCTCAATGAAAATAAGCAAATAACGCCATATCAGCATGGCTTCATGAGGGATCGGTCATGTCAAACAAATTTAATCAGTTTCTATGAGGAGGTAAGTTCTAGACTTGACAGCGGCGAATCAATGGATGTCGTATATCTGGACTTCTCCAAAGCATTTGACACTGTACCACATAAAAGGTTAGTGTATAAAATGAGAATGCTTGGACTGGAAGAAAATGTCTGTATGTGGGTAAGTAACTGGCTCAATGATAGAAAACAGAGGGTGGTTATTAGTGGTAAATACTCAGATTGGGTCACTGTCACTAGTGGAGTACCACAGGGGTCAGTATTGGGCCCTATTCTCCAATATATTTATTAATGATCTTGTAGAAGGCTTGCACAGTAAAATATCAGTTTTTGCAGATGACACTAAACTGTGTAAAGTAATTGACACGGAAGAGGACAGTATACTACTACAGAGGGATCTGGATAGATTGGAGGCTTGGTCAGAGAAGTGGCAGATGAGGTTTAAAGGATAACTGTCACACTTAGACCCTACGGCAATTTAAATTTTCAAATATGTAGTTACTAATAACATGATATTCCAGAATCAGTTCCTATTAGACTGACTTACCCCATATTTAATAAGATTCAGCCCTTAGCAACCAGTCTGCATAAAACTGCAATTTCACTATTCAGTTAAGATGGCCGCCGTTGCCCTCCCCCTGAGGCTAATCCCGCCTGCCCTCACTACCCAGTAACAATAGCCCCCCAAAAGTGTCAGTAACCAGAGCCCTCCCCCTAAAGGGTTAATCTCCTGCAGCACAAAGGGGTCCTCTTACCACACGTTGCTTTCATTTATACACTGAGCAGACAGCAGATCTCCCTTCCCTGGTCTGAGCTGCACCAACTCTACTTCTCCAGCTCTGCTGAGTGAGGGAGCGTCTGCCAAGCGCAGGGACAGGGAGAAGTGCACACAGCCCAGGCACTGTTATCAGCTGCTGGGGAGGACCTGGCTTTAATCATTTACTTACAGTCCCTGGCTGTCAGTAATCTGACCCTGCACGCTGCGTGCTTCTGCGTCCTCCGTCCTTCAACACATAGACGGACCATGCCTAGCAACCCTATTTTAAGCACAGGTAAAAGTAGGCAGTACAGGGAACAAAACTGTGGAATTAAGGGGTAATTGAATACACAGTGAAAAGTTTAAATAGGGCCAACAAGGAGATATTAATCACCACAATCCAATACTCCCAAAAAAAAAATATATATGACAGTTATACTTTAACACTGACAAATGTAAGGTTATGCACATGGGAAGGAATAATGCAAGTCACCCGTATATACTAAATGGTAAAACACTGGGTAACACTGACATGGAAAAAAACCTAGGAATTTTGGTGAACAGCAAGCTAAGCGGTAGAAACCAGTGTCAGGCAGCTGCTGCCAAGGCCAATAAGATAATGGGTTGCATCAAAAGGGGCATAGATGTCCGTGATAGGAACATAGTCCTACCACTTTATAAATCACTAGTCAGACCACACATGGAGTACTGTGTACAGTTCTGGGCTCCTGTGAACAAGGCAGACATAGCAGAGCTGTAGAGGGTTCAGAGGAGGGAAACTAAAGTAATAACTGGAATAGGGGTACTACAGTACCCTGAAAGATTATCAAAATTGGGGTCATTCACTTTATAAAAAAGATGACTGAGGGGAGATCTAATAACTATGTATAAATATATCAGTACAGAGATCTCTCCCATAATCTACTTATCCCCAGGACTGTGACTGTGACGAGGGGACATCCTCTGTGTCTGGAGGAAAGAAGGTTTGTACACAAACATAGAATAGGATTCTTTACGGTAAGAGCAGTGAGACTATGGAACTCTCTGCCTGAGGAGGTGGTGATGGGGAGTACAATAAAGGAATTCAAGAGGGGCCTGGATGTATTTCTGGAGTGTAATAATATTACAGGCTATAGCTACTAGAGATGGGTCGTTCCAGGGAGTTATTCTGATTGCCTGATTGGAGTCGGGAAGGAATTTTTTTCCTCTTAAGTGGGGAAAATTGTCTACCTCCCGGTTTTTGTTTTGCCTTCCTCTGGATCAACTTGTAGGATAACAGGCTGAACTGGATGGACAGACATCTTTTTTCGGCCTTATAAACTATGTTACTATGTTACTAAAGGGGTTGTCTCACTTCAGCAAATGGCATTTATCATGTAGACAAAGTTAATACAAGGCACTTACTAATGTATTGTGATTGTCCATATTGTTTCCTTTGCTGTCTGGATTAATTTTTCCATCATTTTATACACTGCTCATTTCAATGGTTACGACCACCCTGCAATCCATAGCACACTATAGCAAAAAGCGCCTGCGTCACTGGTGGCCAGGACCATGGCAGTGCACATAGACTGGTGCTTTTTTCTATAGTATGCAAGCACAACCACCACTGACTGATTACAGGGTGGTCGTAACCATGGAAACAAGCAGTGTATAATGTGATGGAAAAATGAATCCAGCCAGCAAAGGAGACAATATGGATAATCACAATACATTAGTAAGTGTATTGTATTAACTTTTTGTACATAATAAATGCTATTTGCTGAAGTGAGACACCCCTTTAAAGAAAATCTCAGGAAAGGCTATGTTCACACCTCTGGTGAACATGTTCAGCAGTATGCTTCAGCAGAGAAACAGCCTACCGGAGTTCACCAGATCTGGTATTGCTGGATTCTACAGTTCACTGACAGATTCCCCTTGACTATAATGGGATCTGGCAGGGACTTGTCGGCACTTTCCAGATGCTGGGTTCTGGCCATAAATGCTTATACAGCTATACAGCGTTTTTGTCTTGCCAAAAACCGGCAATTATGCTGGAACAGCCCCCCTAGATCAGGTAAGCCAGAGATGTGAATGAAACCTTAGGTCATCAATATGAGATCGGCAGAGGTCCAATTCTCAGTAACCCTGCTGATCTGCTGTTTGAAGAGGTTAGGGTGCTCCAATGAGTGCTGCAGCCAATTCCTAGGCCAGTAACGCGGCCTAGGAGCAGCTCAGTCCCATTCAAGGGAATGAAGCTGAGCTGTAATAGCAAGCACGGCTGCAATCCAATGAACGGTACTGTCCTTCATAAGCTGCGAGGAGGCTGGGGCAGTTACAGAGCGCTGTGGCCTCCTCAACCAGCTGATCATTGGGGGTTTGGGGTCTTGGACCCCAACAAATCTAATGTTAATGACCTATCCTGAGGATAGGTCATATATTTGAAAATCTCAAACAACCCCTTGAAATCAAGAAATATACCCTAGTGGCAAGTGATTACCTCCAAAGGCTCCAAATGTTTTTTTTCTTCTCAACCTTTGGGGTCCACTATTGCATCAGAGCCTGGGCCCATCAGAGGATCCTCTGGTACACTGTTGGGTCAATCAGATAGAGATAGATAGATAGATAGATAAAAGTCTCAGGACACTCTTTTATTTCAGAATTGAAAGGGAAAATGAAATATCTGAATACCCCAGCAAGTAATAGGTGAGGGGGCCTATCTTTTAGACTATGTCCGAAACATAGCCGCCATCTCAAAAGCCAGGGAAAATATTTCCAATGGGAAAAATACCAAGGGCCAGAATTTTCGCAGAAATCAATTGCCGCAATCCTATTTGTAATATCTCACGTGATTCAAAAGCTATCAACACAGAAAGTTCAAAACTTTAAAGTTCAAAGCTTTGAGGTCAGCACCAGGGACAACACATTGAACACATCAAATAGCTGTGCATCACAGGGACCGTTCCCGTTTTTTGTTGCATCACAGGGACCGTTCCTGGTTTTTGTTGCATCACAGGTACCGTGCCCAGTTTTCGTTGCATAACAGGGACCATTTCCGTTTTTTGTTGCAGTTTTCTGTGTTGATAACTTTTGAACCACAAGAAATATTGCAAATCTGATTGTGGCAATTTCTGAGAAAATTCTGGTCTTCTTTGATATGCTACATGACCACCTTTCCATTGGAAAAATTTCCCCTTCCAATATGGCGGCTTTCAGGATGGTGGCTATGTTCCAGACATAGCCTAAAAGATAGGCCCCCTCACCTGTTACTTGTTGGGGTATTCAGATATTTCATTTTCCCTTTCGTTTCTGAAATAAAAGGATCTCCTGAGACATAATTAGATAGATGATAGAGATAGATACATAGATAATTGGTAGATAGACAGATAGCTAGATAATTAGATAGGAGCCTATGAGCTTTTCATGTGAATGAGTTAATTCATAAAATACTCTCCGCAGTCACTAGGAAGAGCTCATTTCATATGAATTCATTATATAGTCTAGTGGGAGTTGTAGACATCTATGTGCAGTAAGCTTCACTTTCTGGGGGCCATTCTGGAGATAGATGTGGGAACAGGCCCTCGAAAATGAAGGAGAGAGCACCGTGCATGCCCAGCCTGCTCTCCATTCATTTCTATGGGAGTTTGGAAAATAACCAAGTGAGCACTCCATTCACTTCTATGGGATTGCTGCATATAACCAAGCCAGTGCTCGGCTATTTTTGGGAGTCCCAGAGAAATGAATGGAAGGTGGCTGCACATGCGTGGCTGCTCTTTGATTACTTTGAGGGTTCCATTTTGGAGACAGGTGTGGGCCACAGAAGCATCTGTCATTGGTGGCATATCCTAGCGATATGCCACAAATATCTCAGATGAGACAACCCCTTTAATTGAAGGGATGAAGAATATGTGCAACTCAGCTCTGAACCCTATAAAGAACTTTAGACCTATTTGAACTAAATAGAATGACATTATAGCTGAAGGGGGTCATTTATTACACTGAAATACACCTAAATTAGGTGTATTTTAGGGGCAGATGGCGGCGCAACGGTTAGTTGCTCAGCTATTCGTGACTTCTCCCCACTCATGCCAGGCCTAACATTTTTGGTGTTGCGGAGAAGGGGACGAGCTGGCAGGTCCGTCTCATTCATCATTTTCTATGCCTGTTTTAGGTGTAGAAAATGGAAGCTGTCTTACATTTAGAATTGGCTCTGGATCTGCCAAAGTTTTGGAGAGGCCTGTGCCTCTACATAACTTCAGCAGATCTTCCGCCAGTCTTAATAAATGTGTCCCTTAGAGACATGCTTTTTTGGTGGGCATTTCAAACTACCTATAGAAATGTCTCATAAACAGATTGATCGCACTTTGTCAGGGCCTTCAGTTTAATTACTTGGAAATAAAATACAAATAAAAAGTTCTCCATTACGTTGCTCCTGTTGTCTCCGTTGCCAGATTTTACATCAACATCCGAACTATTGCAGTTATCATGGGCACCACCAAACATCAAAATCTCCTGCAGATTGGAAATCTTCGCCAGAAAAAAACCTTCTGGGGAAGTTTAAAGGTTGGTATACATAGTGAAGTACCGCCAGATGTACCATATAAAAGGAGATTGATTATACAAAATAAAACAGATCCATGTTTAAAGATTTGCCCATTGCCCAATTACTTGGATATGGTCCTCAAAAATTTGTTCTTTGGAATTGACTCGAGAGCTCCAGAAGATAGCAAGAAAGCTGATCATCTTAAGGATAGGCCATCAATATTATATTCCCGGAAAACCCTTTAAGAAAAATAATCAAGAAAATAGGCTGTTATTGGAAAGTGTTATAAGCCTGCTTCATCTCATGTGCACTAGTCATTGTACAGGGAGGGGGAGCTGAGCTGTGTCCATTGCCTACTGTGTTTCTGGGTTACCTGCCTCCAGCTTTTTTACTGTAAACCTTTCTAATGATACAGAGATGGCTGCTGAGCCTGCCATGAGTGTACACAACAAAAGCTGAAAAGTCATGTGTACGCATCATCTAGTATTAGGTGATTATGAGTGATCAGTGGCCATGGGAAAACTGGAATAGTTGTAGATTTTTTTTCAGATAGACAGGGATACAAAGAATTAAACAAAGCACCATTTTTTACATATGTGCCTCCGGCAAAAAGGTTTTTGCTGTAAAAGAAATGCTTGCTAATATTGCTACATTTGTCTGAAACATAAATGCATAGCAGGGTTAACCATGGAAGTGTCGGCCTAGTTAAAACTAAAATCCATCGTTCTTAGACTGAAAAGATTGCTAAAAGGAAATCCAGCATCTGATTATACATTTTTAAGTGCCTCTCTATAGATTACAATGCTAGAGATGAAATAAAAATAAAGCTGGAGACGCATGTCATTTAACAAAAGGGAAATTTAATGGGACTGTCCACTTTGGACAACCTATTTGCAACAGCTTCGTTAGCAACTAGTGAAGAGAGTTCCAGGGAGAATTTTTTTAGAGGAATGTGGGTCAGAAGAGGAAAAACTAATTTCCGCTGGTCTCTGGCATTCCAACAGTGCTCCAGTCCCTGCTGCTCTTCACTTCCAGGTCTGGACCAACACGATGGAAACTCCAAGAAAGGCCTGGCTTAGCCAATCACAGCCTGAGGCAGGTCACTACTATGGGCAGTGATAGGCTGAGCGGGTCTTTCCTGGCATTTCCAGCATGTCAAGAGTGGTGAGGACCATAGCAGTGTCGGAATGACAGAGGCGGGTTATCGTAGTAATGATTTTATTTTTATTTTTAACCCTTATGACCAGTAGTCCTATAAAACAGATCCCTAGAAAACTCTTTAATTCGTGCACCCCTTCATCAGATACCATCCAGTGAACCACAAAATAAATTTGCATTTTCCTGCAGGGAAGTTGACGGATTACATGGCACACACTGAAAATGTTGTTTTGTTTTTGTTTGAATGAATTAAGTCATTTCTCAGCCCTTGGACTGCATGCATTATAACCTGTGTATATCTATATCCCCTAGTATTTAGTAACTACTCAATACCTACTCTACATCCCTATTAAAATAGGAGAAAACAAGCAATTCATCTTTGTTTTTGATATGCACATGTCTCTGCATCTTAAAGGGATTCTGTCACCTGCTTTTAGCATTTTAAGCTGGCACCATCGCTATGTTGACTAAAGTACCTTATTTCCAGGACTCTTCTTTTTACTTATTTTCGTTTGGTAGTTTTGATATAAAAGCGATTTTTATGTTATGCTAATTAGGGTCCAAGGTGCCCAGAGGGGCGTTTTTTTCACTCTCCGGTGCCCAGTGACGCCCCCTGCAGTGCCCAAGAACGCCTCCTGATCATCAAAACACCTCCCACAGCCCGGCAAACGGTTCCGCCCCCTCCCCACGTCATAGTCTACCTTATAGAAATGCCCCGTCCTCCTTCCTGTCTGCGGCCAGAAAACTTGCGCAGGCGCAGTACATCAACCTCCTGAGGGCAACAGCCTCAAAAGTCTCACTGGGCATGCGCTGTTGCCCTCAGGAGGTTAATGATCGCGCAGGCCGCAGGCGGTACTGCGCCTGCGCAAGTTTTCTGGCCACAGACATTTCTATAAGGTAGATTATGACGTGGGGAGGGGGCGGAACCGTTTGCCGGGCTGTGGGAGGTTATTTGAGGATCAGGAGGCGTTCTTGGGCACTGCAGGGGGCGTCACTGGGAACTGGAGAGGGAAAAAAACGCCCCTCTGGGCACCTTGGAGCCTCATTAGCATAACATAAAAATCGCTTTTATATCAAAACTACCAAACGTAAATAAGTAAAAAGAAGAGTCCTGGAAATAAGGTACTTTAGTCAACATAGCGATGGTGCCAGCTTAAGATGCTAAAAGCAAGTGACAGAATCCCTTTAAACTGAGACCTCCACCATCCAAAAAACATGTCGGCAAAAACTATAAGGGTACTGTGACACGGTCAGGTTTCTGCATGCAGTTTTGAAAGACAAAGCCAAGAGTGGATTTAAAAAAGAGGAGAGGTTGTATCTGTTCTTTATACTTTCTCCGTTTTTATGATCCACTCCTAATTTTGGCTTCCAAAACTGCACGCAGAAACCTGACTGTGTGACCATACCCTAACACAGTGAAGGCTAACCTTGGCACTCCAGCTGTGGTAAAACTACAACTCCTAAGATGCCCCGCTTGCTTGGCTGCTCTCAGAACTCTATAGAAATAAATGGAGCATGCTGGGAGTCGTAGTTTCACCACAGCTGGAGTGCCAAGGTTAGCCATCACTGCCCTAACAGGTCCACTCATAATCTGGGTTGACAAAAGCTGAAAGTAGAAGAGGTGCAGTTTATTGGCTGTTATCTCCCCGATCCGTAATACAGGACAGTGTCTCTCAGATGTCTCTTTGTCTGCACTACAGTTTTGGTGTCATCTGAGGCTACTACACTTCCAGTAAGTGATGGAAGCACTTCTGAAATGTGCTTGCAACTACAAGATCAACTAAGTGATGTAGGGAATGAAAACAAGCTCGAGTACTTGACATTCATTTTACTTCCCAGAACGGTTGAAATGAAAGTGATATCATTTGTTGGCTCATAACATGGGTTGTAGTTAAGAGATTTTTTAGATGGCTTTGCCATTTATGTATTTACTGTACCACCAATTCAATGTCTCATAGAGGGGAAAGTAAGGTAATAAAATGGATGTAGGATTTTATGACTACCTACTTAAATCGAAAAAATGAATGATACGCCTAATACCTAGTGACATACCTTATGCTAATGTAATGATGCTATAATGTAAAACTTTGTGGGCCTGACACACTCTGGCAGGCAACTGCAATTATATTACAGAGAGAAAATAGTTTTACTGTTTTAAATGCAAGCTACTGTGACACCAGATATGAGTGGTGGGCACTGGCAGTAGTGGGCACAGTACACGCTGTGGGCCTGACACACGCTGGCAGGCAACTGCAATTATATTACAGAGAAAAAACTGTTTTACTGTTTTAAATGCAAGCTACTGTGACACCAGATATGAGTGGTGGGCACTGGCAGTAGTGGGCACAGTACACGCTGTGGGCCTGACACACGCTGACAGGCAACTGCAATTATATTACAGAGAAAAAATTGTTTTACTGTTTTAAATGCAAGCTACTGTGCCACCAGATATGAGTGGTGGGCACTGGCAGTGGGCACAGTAAACTCTGTGGGCCTGACACACGCTGAAAGGCAACTGCAATTATATTACAGAGAAAAAACTGTTTTACTGTTTTAAATGCAAGCTACTGTGACACCAGATATGAGTGGTGGGCACTGGCAGTAGTGGGCACAGTACACGCTGTGGGCCTGACACACGCTGACAGGCAACTGCAATTATATTACAGAGACAAAATTGTTTTACTGTTTTAAATGCAAGCTACTGTGACACCAGATATGAGTGGTGGGCACTGGCAGTAGTGGGCACAGTACACGCTGTGGGCCTGACACATGCTGGCAGGCAACTGCAATTATATTACAGAGAAGAAAAAAAAAGCAGACTCTGTCCTTACAGCAGATCAGATTAGTCTTTGAGGACTGGAGTGGACACAGAACACTGGCCTAGCTAACGATTTCCCTATTAAATCAGCAGCAGCTGCACTGTCCCTGCTCTCACTAAAACTGCAGCTTCAGAATGAATCTAAGATGGATGCTGTCCTTGCTTTTTGATAGGAGGTGGGAAGGTCTGGGAGGGAGGGTATGCTGCTGATTGGCTGGAATGTGTCTGCTGACTGTGAGGTACAGGGTCAAAGTTTGCTCAATGATGACAAATAGGGGGCGGACCGAACATCCAGGGGCGTAGCTAGAAATGACTGGGCCCCATAGCAAAACATTTTTATGGGCCCCTTCTCCCGGATCTCCCACCCCCAGATACCTCTCAGACCTCCCAACTCTTCCAGAGCTCCCACCCAAACACCCCTCCAGGACCTCCCACCCCAACATCCCCACACCCCTCCTAGACCTCCCACCCCCACACCCATCCTAAATCTCCCACCGCCAGTCCCCAGATATAATGGTCCAGACATCAAGTGTTCTGCTCCCCCCTCCTGCCAATATAATGGTCCAGACCTCCAGGTTCCTGCTTATCCCTACTCCCCATATATAATGGTCCAGACCTCCAGGATCCTGCTTCCCCCTACGCCCCATATTTAATGGTCCAGACCTCCAGGATCCTGCTTCCCCCTACTCCCCATATATAATGGTCCAGACCTCCAGTGTCCTGCTCCCCCCTCCTCCCTAAATATAATGGTCCAGACCTCCAGTGTCCTGCTCCCCCCCTCCTCCCTATATAATGGTCCAGACCTCCGGGGTCCTGCTTCCCCCTAAAAAGAATGGTCCAGACCTCCAGTGTCCTGTCCCAACCCCCCCCCCCATATAATGGTCCAGACCTCCAGGGTCCTGCTCCCCTCTTCTCCTTAAATATAATGGTCCAGACCTTCAGGGTCCTGCTCCCCCTTCTAAAATATGATGGTCCAGAACTCCAGGGTCTTGCTCCCCCTTCTCCTTAAATATAATGGTCCAGACCTCGGGGATCCCACTCCCCCCTCCTCCCCAGATATAATGGTCCAGACCAGACCTCCAGGGTCCTGCTCCCCCCTTCTCCTTAAATGTACTGGTCCAGACCTCCAGGGTCCTTCTCCCCCCTTCTTCTTTAATGTACTGGTCCAGACCTCCAGTGTCCTGCTCCCCCCTCCTCCCTAAATATAATGGTCCAGACCTCCAGTGTCCTGCTCCCCCCCTCCTCCCTATATAATGGTCCAGACCTCCAGGGTCCTGCTTCTGTCACGGCCACGGTTATGGCCGTGACTCCTTGGGAGCCTCATACAGTTGCCCGCGGTTTGGGTAGTTGTTTCAACCGCAGCTTGAGGCATGTTGTTGTTTGCCTCAAGTGCGGTTGCCGCGGACAACAGCTATGTGTGCGGTTCCCTTGGAGTTGTGTGCGTGTGTGTATGCACGTTTGTATGTCTGGTGTGCACTTTGTGTTTTTTGGTGTGCACTTTGACACTTTCCCTTCACTGTGGCTGCCCGTGGCAACATTTGGTATATTGTACATGTGGTGGCCTTCGGGCTGTCTCCCAGGACGGCTGCCACCCATGTCGTTGCCTGCGGCAACAGCCACAGTGTGATCTTAGTTTGGTCACTTCCCCTTTATGTGTGTTTCCCTTCTGTGGTGCTGGAAGGGTTAACTCCCTTCCCAGTGTGTGTGATGTCACTGGGTGTGTCCGACTGTGGGGTGTGGCTTCTCGGCCTATATAGCCTTGGTGTTTGGCATGGCTCAGTAGGTTGCTTCAGTCATGCTTGGCTGGAGCAGCCTCCTGTGCATATTACCTGCCAGTGAGAGCCACCCTTGTGGTCATAAAGATATTGTCATTATGTTTATGTCTTCTTGTGTGTGATGTTGTATGTGATGTTCTGTTGGGATCTTCCTTGTGATTTTGTGCAGCTTACGGTTCTGGATTCCTGTTTGCACAGGGATCCAGTCAGCAAGGTTGTGGCAGGTTGGTGGAACTACTAGTTCGCCTGCCATACCCGTAAGGCTGTATGTGTTCCCCTTTTCCCAGCAGCTTGGCCATTGAGACTCCTGCTCCTCCGTGCCTAGGAGGAGTAGGTTGTCTTACCCTGACTCCTAACTAGGGACCGGACGGAGGGTAAATCAGGGCTCCTAGGTTCCTGCGCATGGGTCCTCCTACCTTTAAGGTCGGCCCATGCAGGTAGGAGTTAGGGTCAGGACAGGGACGCTGAAGGAGGTGACCTGCTCCCTAATCCTGTTGTCCTGGCCGAGCAGCCATAACATCATCTGGCATCGCACGGCTGAGGATTTTCCCCCATCCTCAGCCGTGACAGCTTCCCCCTAAATAGAATGGTCCAGACCTCCAGTGTCCTGTCCCACCCCCCCTATATAATGGTCCAGACCTCCAGGGTCCTGCTCCCCTCTTCTCCTTAAATATAATGGTCCAGACCTTCAGGGTCCTGCTCCCCCTTCTAAAATATAATGGTCCAGACCTCCAGGGTCTTGCTCCCCCTTCTCCTTAAATATAATGGTCCAGACCTCCAGAGTCCTGCTCCCCCCTTCTTAAATATAATGGTCCAGACCTCGGGGATCCCACTCCCCCCTCCTCCCCAGATATAATGGTCCAGACCTCAAGTGTCCTGTTCCCCCCTAAATAATGGTCCAGACCAGACCTCCAGGGTCCTGCTCCCCCCTTCTCCTTAAATGTACTGGTCCAGACATCCAGGGTCCTTCTCCCCCCTTCTTCTTTAATGTACTGGTCCAGACCTCCAGGATCCTGCTCCCCCCTCCTCCCCAGATATAATGGTCCCGGACTCCAGAGTAAGTTTTACCAGTCCCAGAGTCAGCCAGCCCTCACCTTACAGCCACTTGAACGTCTGCGCGCCCACACTCCAGCAGCGCTGTACGCTCCGCCTCCTCCACTTTTGGCCAGTAGGACTGCCGCCCAGACTGGGAGCGGGACCACTCCCTCTCCTCACTGCAGGTACGTCTCTCTGCCTCCGGTTGCCCCTTATCGCACAGCCCACAGCCTGCAGGCCCTGCAGATAGTGCTTTCTCTGTCTGTCCGGGAGGGGCCTGCGACCCCTGTAGCTACGCCACATGAATTAAAAAAAATATATAATCCTCAGCCGGAAGCCCGGGCCCCCAGTGGCGTAGGGCCCCATAGCCATTGCTATGGCTGCTATAGCGATCCCTACGCCCATGCGAACATCGCATATGTTCGCCCGCCGCGGCGAACGCGAACAAGCGATGCTCGCCGGGAACTGTTTGCCGGCGAATAGTTCGGGACATCTCTAGTCGTCAGTGAAGGTAAGAGCTACATTTACATGCAGCAGTCACCTCCACTGTAAGGGGATGAGTGATGGTTACCATTATCGCATCATCCTCATACAGATTGTTTCTGGGCAGCAGATTCCTATTTACACAGCACGATCTGCTGCCCAGAAACAATTATTGAGGTGTCCACGCAAAGATCATTTCACTTGATGAACCCTTGTTTGCATTCACATATATGCTCAGCTCAGCATTCCTTATCTCTCCAACTGCCCTATCGGAATAGAGACCATACACATTAGATGGTTGTCCAGTCCTCCAGAAATCACCAGGTTTAATGGACATTGATGTACTGGGTATGGCCAGTTTTAAACTAGGTATTTCTTCATACATAGACTAGCTTGTTATTATTAACAGCATAAAATAGTCGTGTGTTACAGATAAGCAGGTGTGAACTCATTGTGCCTGTGTTTGGCTTAGGGCTAACACTAAGGGTGGTATTCTGGCGCTTCCTAGTATTCACCATTTAACTCCTATATAGGTATCTGGACTTTGCTGTGGGGTTAGCAACCAGGCTGCTGCCTCTTGGGATAGTCCCTGTGTAGTTGGCAGCTGACTCACTCGAGTTAGAGACGGCAAGTGCAAGAACCTGGTGCTCTGGATATAGAAAACGCACCAGAAACACAGGAAACCACAGGTACAGTCTGAACAGGCACCAAGGCTTGAATGCTGGTTTTTAGAGATTCAGGCATTGCACAGTTAACGTAGTCACAGGAAAGACTTGTTGGCGGGGTAGTGATGAGGCACACTCAAGGCAGGCAGGCTGAGAACTTGACTGAAGCCCAGACAGAGAAGACAAACTGAGTTAACTTAAACACAAACTGAACTTGGACTTTAAAGTGTAGGAACAGACAGGCAGGATGAAAACAGAACTTGGAGCATGCCAGGAAACAGGCGGATAGACACAGGTAAATTGCAATAGCACTAAACTATCAAACACCTTTGCTGGTCACCAGGGAACCTGAAGCGCAGCCACACTCTGCCTGAAGAGGGTGTCTTAAATACCCAGGGACCCTCAACCATTGGCTGGAAAAGGATTCGACCATTTAAGATGCCAGCGGCAAGCACACGCGCAGGGGGGCAGCAGGCATGGACCGGATACTTAACATCATGAATAGTATTGATATCTTGTTTCATCAGTGTCTGTCCTCAGGAAAAGATTAGGTACTGAACAATCAGCCATTAACAATGAAACAATGCTCTATATCTAGCTTTGGTTACATCCAGTGAATGTTCCCAGTTGCTGCCCTATAATTAATAAGGTTGGCACTATCTAAAGGAAATAAATGGATGAGAACATCTAAAAACAATAGGTTCTTCAATATCACAGGTTATCCTATTCCTTTCCCACATCAATAGCTCCGTATTTCATTCTATTGTCAAAACCCAACAATAGTATCAATTTGAGCTGGGAGTGTTACTTATGTCAACCTATGTTATTTACTGAGTAATATTCATCAATGGCTTTCTTACATACAATAGCAGTAATGAGAAAAAAGTGGTGCCCATTGCAACAAATCAAATCTACTATCTGAATTCTAATACACTGCTAAGGCCGGAGTTGGTGAATTGTCAAACATTCCCAATGGCAATTTTGCCATCCTCAGTATCTAAACTTAAAATAACATTTCCCTATTGAGTCCTTATGGAAATGAATGTTTCCTTTGGACATTTAGGTTCCCTTCCTTCTATCGTTCAAAAAACAAGATCCTTCAGATACCTCATGTGATTCTTTTTACTTTGGTCGCAGCTGCTTGGTACTGGTTTTTTAAGTCAAAGTTGCCATTTCCTACTATCGTGTGGTCATTGAATGGGACAGAGCGGTTGTAATTACACTGCACAGCCTCTATAAAGAAGACGACATGCAGGTAAACTTTGAGGAGGAAAGTAGTGCTCAGGTGAGCGCTGCAGCTACTTTAAACAGCTGATCGACGGTGGAACCCTGGCCGATCAGATATTGGTTACCTATCCTGAGGAAATGTCATCAATATTACTCCACTGCACAATCCCTTTAAAAAGGTTTAAGCCCAATAAGGGGGAAAAAAATTCCAACATGTACTTAGAAAATGTTACCATGAAAATGATCATATCCTGCCAAAATGTATTCTATGAATTGCTTGCACTGGAAACTATCAGATGATTGTAGTTAAATATTATGCAACTAGCTGCAAATTCTTGCGCATGCACCACAAAGGCATCCTACACAAAACAGAGTATTGTGCGGATGAAAATATACTATAAATCACTATGCTATGCAGTTGTGTGGAAGCTTGGCTGTGAGCTGGATTTCATCACCTTCAGACCGTGTTCACACCATAGTTAGCGCAGTGGTAGGACCCTTTGCCATGCTGAGAGACCGTGACGTGGTGCATGATTGGCTACGATATCTTCCTGACAGGAATATATTGGCAAAAGTCTCAGCTTTTAATATCTGCTTGTATGAATAGCTAGTATAGTCAGTGGCATATCCGTTTGGTGCATTTTCTCTGTGAATTACAATACATGAAAGGACTTATCTGAACAAGCAGCAGCAGAATCCTCCAGCAATGAACACTTCATCCAGGAAGTAGTATAAACCGCAAAGTGAGGCAGTATGGGAGGGAATATAAAGGAAAGAGGATTAGTCTAAATAGATGGCTTCTGGGAGAAGGAAATGAGATGAGAAAGTGAAACCAAAACAAAGAACATCATGCAAGAGGTAGAGAAGGACGTCTGTCAGACCTTTTCACAGAACTGGCGGTGACACTATCTGACCACAACCTACTCACCTTCTCTTCATTGGTATCTTCTGCTGCTCCCCTGGTCCACACACTAGTACACCCCCGCAGGAACCTTAAACATATCAACTTTCGCTTTCTTTCTGACTCTCTTCTCCCAGCTCTCTACCATCTGTTTCCTCCAAGACCCAGATGCTGCCATCACCCTATATAATACCACAATAAGTACAGCTCTGGACACTGTTGCCCCCCTCACACACAAAACCCGAAAAATTAACAGACAACCCTGGCATACCAACCTGACCCAAAAACTTAGGCAAGCTTCCAGGGCTGCTGAGCAGCGATGGAAGAAATCCCATTCTAAAGATCATTTCACCGCATACAAGCAATCCCTCCTCATATTCAAATCCTCACTCGCTGATGCAAAACAGGCCTACTTCTCATCTCTCATATCTTCCCTGGCCAACAGCCCTAAACAACTTTTTAGCACTTTTAACTCCCTTCTCTGCCCCCAGCGCCCCGACCTTCTCCTCTCAGCTGAGGACTTTGCCAAATATTTCAAACAAAAGATAGTCAACATCAGAGAAAGCTTCACTACACAGTCCCCACAGACCCTCTACACAACTGCTTGGTCCTCTCCTCCCAAAACCTGCTTCTCCACTATTACAGAGGAAAAACTCTCCACTCTACTCTCCAGATTACATCTCACCACCTGTGCACTTGACCCAATCCCATCCCACCTCATCCCTAACCTCACCACAGTGTTTATCCCAGCCCTAACTCATCTCTTCAACCTATCACTAACCTCTGGTGTCTTCCCCTCTGCTTTTAAACATGCTACCATTACACCCATCCTCAAAAAGCCTTCACTTGACCCATCTTCTTTGTACAGTTATCGCCCCATCGTCCATTCTGAACTGTCCTCTCACTTATCCTCCTGCTCCCTCTTTGACCGCCTACAATCTGGCTTCCGACCCCACCACTCGACTGAGACAGCTCTTACCAAAGTCACCAATGACCCACTGACAGCCAAAACCAAGAAACAATACTCTGTCCTCCTTCTCCTTGACCTGTCCTCTGCCTTTGACACTGTTGACGACTCCCTTCTGTTGCAAACTCTCTTATCTCTTGACATCACTGACCTGGCCCTCTCCTGGATCACATCATACCTCACAGACCGGACGTTTAGCGTCTCTCACTTCCGCACCACCTCCGCGTCTCATTCCCTCTCTGTTGGTGTCCCGCAAGGCTCTGTCCTAGGACCCCTGCTCTTCTTTATCTACACTGTTGGCCTGGGACAGCTCATAGAGTCCCATGGCTTTCAGTATCATTCCTACGCTGACGACACACAAATCTACCTCTCTGGTCTAGACATCACTACCTTACTATCAAGAATCCCACAATGTCTGTCTTCTATATCATACTTCTTTGCCTTTCGCTTTCTAAAACTTAACATGGATAAAACAGAACTCATCATCTTTCCCCCATCTTGCTCAACCCCCCCAACAGACCTATCTATCACGATAAATGGCTGCATACTCTCCCCGGTCAACCAAGTTCGCTGCCTTGGAATGACCTTGGATTCTGCACCGACCACACATCCAAGCCCTTTCCACCACCTGCCGCCTCCAACTCAAAAACATCTCCCACATCCGTGCTTCCCTTAACTTTGAATTTGTGAAAATGCTTGTACATGCCCTCATCATCTCCCGCCTAGACTACTGCAACACTCTCCTCTGTGGCCTTCCATCTAGCACTCTCGCACCTTCCAATCTATCCTCAACTCTGCTGCCCGACTAATCCACCTCTCACTCTATTACTCCTCTGCCTCTCCCCTCTGCCTCTCCCCTCTGCCAATCCCTTCACTGGCTCCCCATTGCCCAGCGAATTCACTTCAAAGTACTAACAAATACATACAAGGCCGTCCATAATCTGTCCCTCCCTACATCTCTGAGCTACTGTCCCGATACATCCCCACACGCACTCTCCGATCCTCACAAGACCTCCTTCTCTCCTCTTATCTTATCGCCTCTTCCCACAATCGACTCCAAGATTTCTCCCGTGCATCCCCCATACTCTGGAACTCGCTACCCCAACATATCAGACTCTCACCTACAGTAGAATCCTTCAAAAGAAACCTGAAAACCCACCTCTTCAGACAATCCTACAACCAGTGACCCTGCTGCCTCTATACCGCCATGACCAACTTCACCCGCACCTACTGTGTCCTTCTCCCATACCATGTAGATTGTAAGCCCTCACGGGCAGGGCCTTCTCTCCTTCTGTACCAATTTGTAACTCGTCTTGTTTATGACTAGTGCAATTGTCTGTATTATGTATGTATACCTCTTCTCATATGTACAGGGCTATGGAATGAATGGCGCTTTAATAATAAATAATAATATTAATAACTTTGCTGGTACTGTACAACGCTGCACAAAAACCCACAGCGGCAAATCCGCAGCTAATTACTCACATGTAACCCCGGCCTTAGAAAGCTGGGGAGCATGTGAATGTATGCTGGGGACCAATCTACAGTATATATACACTACTTACAAAAAGTTTGTGATATTCGGTTTTCAGGTAAAATATATGGAAAACATAAAAAGTTCACGCTACAGTGATATTATATAATGAAAGTAGAGCATTTAAATAGAAACATGCAATAGTGATTTCCTCATCTCAAACAATTTATTGAAACAAAAGCCAACAGTAGTGGTGGGTATACCCCCACAAAAAACGTCAATGTCTCAAAAACTTATCTTGTGGCCTCCAGCATCAATTACAGCTTAAAAACAACATCTCATGCTCAAGCTTATTGTCTGCCACATGGCATCCGACTCTTCTTGATGGGCGGCCCTCAGGTCATTGAGATTCTGGGGTACAGAGTCACGAACCTCTACACAGCGACTCAGCTGATCCCATAGGTTTTCAATAGTATTAAGGTCTGGAGAAAGTGCAGCCAACTCCATTTGAGGAACCCTAGTCTTTATCAGCCATTCGCTAATGATGGAACCTCGATGAGCTGGTGCATCGTCCATGAAGATGATATTAGGCCTGTAATGTTCATGCAGAGAGACAATGACTGGATTAATGATGCTATTTGAGTAGTATGGGCTTATCACTGTACCATAAAGTGTAGGGCAGTTCTGTATTGACTAGACACACCTGCCCACACTGTAACAGCACCAAAGGCTCATGTGTGGCTGATGCATTCAGGCCTGCTTGACTTTTCCAACATTGTTGGCTGCCATAATTTCTGCTCAGCGTGAATCGACTTTCATTAATGAACAGCACTGAGTTTCCACTGGTCCTTCGTCCAGCGTAGATGCTCCCTGGCCCATGGAAGATCATGATGCCTGTGGTCAGGTACCCTTGCAGGTCATCTAGCATGCAGACAACACTGATGTCAACAGTTTTGAATAGTCTGACATGACACTTGGGTGCCTCTTACCTCTCCTAAATATGCCTGGAGATGTGTGGTATTCATCATTCGGTTTGACAGGGCATTGTTCACAATGAAACGGTCATTAATGTGGGATGTGGTGAAATGACGTCCACTTCTATGCCTTTCCGTGACTCTTCCAGTATCTCTGTATCTCTGTTGCAACCTGTTGATGACTCTGTGACACTGTAAACTCTGTGGCCACTTCCTTCTGAGAACATCCTGTTTAGAGAAGTCACTGTCACGGACGGACGTTCCCCACGACAGGTGGAAGGAGATTGGTGAGACTGGCAACACGTGGTTTGATCTGACATGTTTTTCGTTTGGATCAAATGACGTCTGTGTTGTTTCTGATGCTTGCCACAACTTCTTTCCCCAGGTGTGGCGATTAGGGTCATTTAATCTTCTCTATTTATAGTTGCTTCTCCCACAATGCTGTGTGGTTTATAGCTTCTGTTTGGACCTTTGGATAGATTGTGGTTGGATCTCGGCTGAGTTCCTGGTGCTTCTATTGCTCCTTTGAAGTCAAGTCTTTCCTTTCCCTTTTGTATTTTGTTTGGGTTCTGTGTGTTGCATTTCCCTATTGTTTGTATTAGGCCTGACGGAGACTCCTGTTCTTCCTTCCTTTTGGAGGAACAGGTAGTCTTGTCCCTGCCATTAGTACCAGGGTCCTATAGGGCTTGATAGGACACTGATTCCCTGTTCCCCCCCCTCCTATGCTCGGTGTGGTGTTTCCCTCCCACACTGAAGCATGACAGTCACATTAAGTTCGCCTGTACAGGAGTAAAGTAGAGTGCATTTTAGGTTCATCCTGAAATGTCACCCACAAGTATACAGAATGTATGCACCAAGTTTGGCCCTCCATTACATTTCTGCTGAGGTTGTTACCCAGCTTTCCCAGACTGCTGAATTCCAAATTTGCCTAGTTATGTAGTGATAAATCATTTCATATAGTTAGACCAAGTTGCCTTTCAGGGTTCTGTAAAAGCTGGGTGACAAGATTGTAGAACTGCATTAGTAACAATGACCTGGTACCATATGATTCACACAATATATCAGGACCGCATTTTGTATATTTTATATATCCAATTTGTCCCCTATCACTGCCCCACAGAGATTGTTACCCTGCTTCCCCAGACCGAAGAATGCTAGGTCAACCTATTTATGAACTGGTAGATGCCAAGTATTGTAGGATACCTAGATGGATATGCTAGCCAGGAGCTTTGAAAAGCTGAGTATGAATTCGGATGACAAATTCAAAGCCTTTCAGGGTCCTAGAAAGCTGAGTTACCACTATGTGGAACTGTAAATATACTGTAGAATACAAAATCTATCAAGATAAATCCCCCTCCTCACTCCTAAATAGTGCCAAAGCCTGGAATATTTGCCTTTTGGGGTCCCAGGAAAGCTGTGTTACTTGTAAGGGTAACATTATCTGGACAGTGTGTAAAGATCCACAAGACTTGTAATCCAGCTTTCCCACACTATGGATGTCAGATTTGCCTAGACAGACACTAACAAATCCTTTCTACTTATACTAGACATTCAGGCACCTGGAAAAGCTTGGTGGCACTGTCTGTAGTGTCAGTGCTCTGGTACTGTCTAGTTTTCCTGTTTACACACAGGAGGAGGTTTTGTAAAAAGCTTCTAAGTTCTACAGTTTCCAATGCTTTTACAGTGCTCTGTCTATTGAAGTGTATTGGAGTTAAGCCCTGAACTTTCTTTGTGACTGTGAGGTGATGTTAGTGAACAATAACTGATAACATTAGGTCTCCAGCCGAAGATGTGGCTGGAGGGAATGAGGCATTTGTCTGACTGCAGAGGATCTCTTAAAGGAAATGTGTCACCAAAAATGTTTTCGGCCAGTTAAAACCAGTTAGTAACACATCCTTTTTTTAAAATATGTTTTTATTTTCTGATTGCAGATTTCTTTATATTGTTTTCTGAACATTATCATGGGGGCGACCATCTTGCCTGAGCTGTTCTTAACAGCATTTACACAGCATTAAAAAAAAATGCTTTATGGCAGCCCCATGGTCCATAGACAATGGTAAGGAGAGCACCTCATTGACTTCTATGGGAGAGTTTTTTTAGGCATGCTCCGTGACCTGTGCAGAGATCATTGTACAAGGAAGGAATAGATAAGCTCTGACAATCACCTTTTGTGAATGGTGGATCCTGTCTTATCTGTCATTCTAATCCTGTCTGTAATGATATTACCTCTGTGTACAGATAAGCAGATAACTGCAGTAAAGTGAACTGTATAGACCAAGAAGTGGCACCTATTATTAGTCTTAAGGGCCATTACACGGATCGACTATCGTACAGATTTTCATGCATGCGAGCAAAAATGAACAAGAATCGTGTGATATAATAAGTATGAATGATTCAAAGATGAGCGACAAATCGCTTGTTTCTCATCCATCGTGATCTTTCAGCATGCAAAAAAAGTATCGCTCCTCATTAATATAGTGGATATAAAAAGTCTACACACCCCTGTTAAAATGTCAGGCTTCTGTGCTGTAAAAAAAATTGACAAAGATAAATCATTTCAGAACTTTTTCCACCTTTAATGTGACCTATAAACTGTACCACTCAATTGAAAAACAAACTAGAATCTTTTAGGTGGAGGGAAGCAAACAAAGAAAACTAAAATAATATAGTTGCATAAGTGTGCACACCCTCTTATAACTGGGGATGTAGCTGTGCTCAGAATTAAGCAATCACATTCAAAATTATGTTAAAGGGAACCTGTCACCGGGATTTTGCGCATAGAGCTGGGGACATGGGCTGGAGCGCCGAAATCTCGCGATGCGCGAGCTAGCGCATGTGTAGTTCGTTCCCTGTGCTGATGCCAGTACAGGGAATGAACATGATGCCGACACTGCTCATGCCAGCTCTGTGACGTCAGCCAGCAACGAGGAGATTCGGAGGACGCGGGGCGGTGCTGGGCTCCTCTCCGCTTGACTCATCTTCGGATACAGGACTCATATCAGGTCATTTGCATATGGATCAAAACTGTTTTTTAACACAATAAAAGCGCAGAGAGCTATGGGGACTGGGTATTGCAGATGTGCTAGTGGCCATCTAGCAGCCCATGTCCCCAGCTCTATGCAAAAAATCCTGGTGACAGGTTCCCTTTAAATAAAAGTCAGCATACACCTGCCATCATTTAAAGTGCCTCTGATTAACCCCAAATAAAGTTCAGCTGCTCTAGTTCATCTTTAATGAACTTTTCTTAGTCGCACCCCACAGCAAAAGCCATGGTCCACAGAGAGCTTCCAAAGCAACAGAGGGATCTCATTGTTAAAAGGTATCAGTCAGGAGAAGGGTACAAAAGAATTTCCAAGGCATTAGATATACCATGGAGCACAGTGAAGAAAAAAATATGGCACAACAGTGACATTACCAAGAACTGGACATCCCTCCAAAATTGATGAAAAGACGAGAAGAAAACTGGTCTAAGAGGCTACCAAGAGGCCTACAGCAACATTAAAGGAATTGCAGGAATATCTGTCAAGTACTGGCTGTGTGGTACATGTGACAACAATCTCCCGTATTCTTCATATGTCTGGGCTATGGCGTAGAGTGGCAAGACGAAAGCCTTTTCTTACGAAGAAAAACATCCAAGTCAGGCTACAATTTGCAAAAACACATCTGAAGTCTCCCAAAAATATGTGGGAAACGGTGTTGTGGTCTGATGAAACCAAGGTTGAACTTTTTGGCCATAATTCCAAAAGATATGTTTGGTGCCAAAACAACACTGCACATCACCAAAAGAACACCATACCTACAGTGAAGCATGGTGGTGGCAGCATTATGCTTTGGGGCTGTTTTTCTTCAGCTGGAACTGGGGCCTTAGTTAGGCTAGAGGCAATTATGAACAGTTCCAAATACCAGTCAATATTGGCACAAAACCTTCAGGCTTCTGCTAGAAAGCTGAACATGAAGAGAAACTTCATCTTTCAGCATGACAATGACCCAAAACATAGGCTTCACAAGAAGAAGATTAAAGTTTTGGAATGGCCCAGCCAGAGCCCAGACCTGAGTCAGATTGAAAATCTGTAGGGTGATCTGAAGAGGGCTGTGCACAGGAGATGCCCTCGCAATCTGACAGATTTGGAGTGTTTTTGCAAAAGTCAAAATGTGCCATGCTGATAGACTCAAATACCCAAAAAGACTGAGTACTGTAATAAAAGCAAAAGGTGCTTCAACAAAGTATTAGTTTAAGGGTGTGCACACTTATGCAACCATATTATTTTATTTTTATATTTTTTGTTCCCTCTACCTAAAATATTTCAGTTTGTTTTTCAATTGAGTGGTACAGTTTATAGGTCACATTAAAGGTGGAAAAAGTACTGAAATGATTTATATTTGTCTTATTTTTTTACATCACAGAAACCTGACATTTTAACAGGGGTGTGTACACGTTTTAGATCCACTGTAGATCTGTTTTTATAATATGAAGTCGTCTACTCGCTAACAATCTCATATATGCCTTTTGATCAAGCATCTGTCCCCCATCTCTACATGTAATAACAAGGAACAATTTAAAATTGAAGGCAACGACCGCAAGTACGAACGATCATCTATATCTTTAATAAGCAAAATTTTCGTTGTTAACGAGTCGCAAGATCTTTCATTATTTATGACATTTGCTGGTGTTGTAGCACCTTTTGTCGCCAGTGGTTTTTGTTTAAATATAGATATTGACATTGGAAATTAAAATTAACATCTTCAAAAATTCTTTAAAAATATGTTTAATATAAAGACATGATTTAAACAATAGGTCATTTTCTGATGACACAATTCCTTTAAAACTGCTTTCTGAACTCTGGCAGTCTGTTTCGGCGGAAGATATCACCGTATCCAGCATAGTCGGGTCCCCATTCACTGTAATGGTTGTATGTAGCATTTTTTGTCCGGCTGAATGGACAATGCAGATGTGAACCCAGTCTTAGCAGGTTATTCTTTTTTTCAGGGTTTAGTGGTTCTTTAAAGGGACACTGACAGGGCCAATAAGCATATTGAGGTATATATATGGCACTACAGGTCTTATAATGGGTATTACAATCATATAAGTATCCCCCCTGTCCACATTATACATACAGTAAACTTTAAGTTTTATAACCTGCTCCAACGGTCTTCAATCTGCCCAAGGGGCGGCGTTTCACCTCTCTTGCGCCCAGCCAGCCTCCCCCAACTGCCGCTTTGAAGCTCCGCCCAGCTCATGAATATTCAGTTTGCTGGGCGGCTTCTGCGGTCCCCGCTCTGAAGCGCTGCGCTGAACAGTGCCCTGCGCATGCGCCGGATCTTGTGAAGTCGGGGACAGTAAGCGCCGCCCAGCGAAGTGAATATTGATGAGCTGGGCGGCGCTTACTGTACCGGACTTCATAAGATCCGGCGCATGCGCCGGGCACTGTTAAGCGAAGCGCTTCAGAGCGGGGACCGCAGAAGCCGCCCAGCAAACTGAATATTCATGAGCTGGGCGGCGCTTCAAAGCGGCAGTTGGGGAGGCTGGCTGGGCGCAAGAGAGGGGAAACGCCGCCCCTTGGGCAGATTGAAGACCGTTGGAGCAGGTTATAAAACTTAAAGTTTACTGTATGTATAATGTGGACAGGGGGGATACTTATATGATTGTAATACCCATTATAAGACCTGTAGTGCCATATATATACCTCAATATGCTTATTGGCCCTGTCAGTGTCCCTTTAAGAGTAAAGACCGGTATCATCAACTGATAAAGCTCTAGACAGTAATCAGTTGTATGTATCTGATAAGCCACTAAACATGATCTATGCATAGGGTTGGCAAGTCCAAAGTCTACCTTCCTTTCTGTTGCTTGAAATGGCTGTAAACATCAGAAAAAATATCCACATAACCTACCCAGCTGAAATATATGTGGCTTTTTAATGTAGCGTGTTGCTGTCAACTCCACGTATATATATTTCTTTGTTATTGTGTTTTGTGCTTTTTGTAGCTGAAATGCAATCACACTCTAATGTCTTCAGGTTTTCGAGCGCTTGTCTTCTTAGTACTGAAGGTTTGTGTTCTTTGCATAAATGTTAGGTTGGGAAAACCTGGCATTCCACCAGGATTGTGGGTGAGTAACTTGGAATTTCTTTGAGGCAATGAATGACAGCCACACACAATTCAGAGAAAACCACAACCATATGCACTGAAACCTGACAAGACCTTTACATTTTTATTTCTTAACAAAAGGCTCAGAAGCTCCAAACATTCTGTATGAAATATGAATTTGTGCCACATAAAAACACATACAATGAATATCTCTTCAGTTTGAGGGAAATTTCCAAACACAAATCATTACTTTTCTCTTTATCAGTACTCCTACGAACTGTGACTGAACCCAACTAGAGATGAGCGAAGTTCTTAAAAATTAGATTTGGCCGGTTCGCTGAATTTTACTGAAAAATTTGCTTAATGAAGAATTACTTTGTTACGAAGCGCATTTTTTATATGTAGCGGGTGAAATGACAGGAAACAGCGATTATGCAGCTCCTCGTCTTTGAACCCCTCAGATGCTGCATTCATCGTTGATCACGGCATCTGAGATCATTATTAAAGCATTTTATTGTTTGCTCAGAAAAAAAAAATTACTGTAAAAAAGGATCAAGATCCTCCAACAGGGGATTATAGACCTATAGGCTTGGAAAGTATCGTTTGTAATTGGATTGAAAACTGGCTGAAGGACCGTGTCCAGAGAGTTGCGGTCAATGATTCCTATTCAGAATGGTTATAAGTGGTGTACCCCAAGGTTCAGTGCTGGGCCCTTTATTATTAAATGTATTTATGAATGATATTGAGGATGGGATTAATAGCACCATATCTATTTTTGCGGATGACACTAAGCTGTGTAGAACTGTACAGTCTATGGAAGATGTCCATGAACTACAAGCTGACTTGAACACTGAGTGATTGGTCATCAACTTGGCAAATGAGGTTCAATGTGGACAAATGTAAAGTTATGCAGCTTGGTAGTAATAATCTCTGTGCTTCATATGTCCTAGGTGATGTAGCACTGGGAGAGTCACTTATAGAGAAGGATTTGCGTGTCCTTGTGGATGGTAGATTATATTAAATTACAGCACACAATGTAAATTAAAAATACTGTGAAAAGCTGTTCCATGTAAAATGTGCTCAAAAGACAAGGGTGCACTGTCTCCGACTAGAGAGGAAAAAGTTCAGTCTCCGGAAGCGTCAAAGCTTCTTTACTGTTAGAACTGTAAAGCTGTGGAATAGACTTCCTTAGGACGTGGTCACAGCAGGAACAGTAGACAGTTTTAAAAAGGGTTTAGACGAATTCTTAAAAGTAAAAAACATTAATGCTTATGAAAACGTGTAGAAATCTTAATTACTTTTGGGATTCGCATCCCCACCTATCCCTTGGTTGAACTTGATGGACGTATGTCTTTTTTCAATCATATTAACTATGTAACTATGTACTTACCTCATCCATTTGAGTGCAAAGAGGCCGTGATGGCCATCTTGCCTAAAGATCCAGTGCTAAATCTCACGCGGCCAAGTGATGGCGTCATCACATCGGCCGACGTGGTGACATTATACGTCACCATGCACGAGATTTCACTCAGGATCTTCAAGCACGATGGCTGTGGAGGCCTCTTCATGCTCAAAAGGATGAGGTAAGTATGATTTTTTTAATTTTTACTGCCATTTCAGGGAAAATTAATTTGTTACCACAAAGCACACGGAAATTCGGCTTTGCAGTGAATCAAATTTTTGGATATGGATCGAAGTCCACTTCTTTAACTTTGATTTGCTCAACACTACCACCAACCATCTAATATCTATATGGGCCTCTTGACTATCCACTGATGTGGAAGAGATAAGAATTGGGCAGTTAAATTTCAACTGTCCAATCTTTTTGTTCTAAGGGTAAGGGAGATACGCCACTGCTAAAAGTGTCTGACAGCTGCTTTCTCCCCTCTCCCCATTTTGGGCACATGCATAATCGGTCAAGTCTAGTGTGCATGTGTTTGAATGGGTCAGGAGACATAGTTGTAAGCCTAATAAGCTATCTAATATGTTTAAATGTTTATGCCCTAAAAAGGACCTGTCTGTCACCACAAAATGCTATTCAATCTGCAAGCATCATGTTATAGAGCAGGAAGAGCTGATAAGAATAATATATAGTTTTGTGGGAAAATATTCACTAAAATGGGTAATTTATACATTTATATCTTTATGCCTTCTCTACTTCCTGTGAAGAGCTATCTGTACAGGAGGGAGGCGTTATCAGTGACTGACAGCTACCTCTTTTGATCACTTATACACACAATGCTATCAGTCACTGATAACCCCTCCCTCCTGTACAGATAGTTCTGCATAGGAGGCAGGAAAAGCTGAGATATAATAAATTTGTATAAATTACAGGTTTTACAAAATCTTTTCCCACAAAACTATTGGGGTCATTTATCAAACTGGTATAAAGTTTTCTAAAGCAGCTGTCAAAAAAAGAAAGAAGCTACTTTACACCAGTTTAATACCTGACCCCCCTATCAATCTGCTCAGCTCCTCCTGCACTGTAACATGGTGCTTTCAAATTGCATTGCATTTTGTGGTGACAGGTCCTCTTTAAATGTCCCTGACTCGTTTGTATAAGGGACTATTTGGATAAATTAGTCATGTGACTAATGGGGCATATTTTGGAGTGGAAGTCCAAAAAAAGAAGTTTGCTTTTTATGATTTAGTTTTACCAGCCTACAAAATAATCGAGATGGGAGTGTTGCCAAAAGTACATGGGTAAAAGACAAGAGGAAATTCCGCTCTGCTCCTTCAATACTTCATCTGATTGTTATTCTGTCATGTCTTGCTCTCTCTACCGCAATAGACCATGGAATGACCATGGAATTTCTAATAGATAACATTGCAGATAGAGATTAGCAAATCGAAGCTGACGAAGTGGAATTCAATCCAAATTTCAGGAAAAATTTGATTAGCACTAAAGCCGAATTTCCTTGCGCTTCGTGGTAACGAATCACATTTTTTCCTAAAATGGCTGCTGCACGTTTGAGGACATGGAGAAAGTAACTCTGGGAAGGCGGGATCACCCATAATGCCATACATGCAGCCAATCAGCAGACAGCCAGCCCTGTGATACCACAGCCCTATAAATAGCTGATAAAAAAATAATGGCTGCACGCACATAAAAGCACTAATGCTGAGAAATGGGGATCATTCTAAATTCAAGTGGTGTTAGACCTACTATAAATAGATCAATGGAAGCTCTTAGCGCACATTTTGATCAAACTTGTGTCGGGCCCATCTACCAAGCGTCAAGGTGGCTTCCGCAGACAGGTCCCTATAACTAATATACCGCTTCTCTTTTCTTGAAGCCCTATAAATAGCGTCAGCCATTTTAGATTCTGCCATTTTCCAGTGTACTTAGTGCAGGGAAAGACATCAGCGGGCGCTAGGGACAGTGCTAGGAAAAACTTAATTGTGCTAAAAAAAACGAAAACGATTTACAAGTGCAGGGAAAGATTATTCAAGGTGTAGGGAAAGGATAGGGAGGAATCATTTCACAGCATTTATGTTGAACAGGGTTCAGTAGGGGAGGTTACAGCCTGGGTAATGGGAACAATCCTATTACATCTTGCTGCACTGACTACGGATCCAAATTGCCATTATGCAGCTCTGTAATTCCAGCAAATCGTTCTTGTTAATGTGGTGCAAGTGCTGTTTGATACAGACATTAACAGGGTTTATTACAAGGAAATATTTATGCGTCCTTTTTGCCCTTGTGTGGTGCAATTATATATTCTAAAGCATTTTTGGGCTTGTATTAGTGGGGAAAAAAAGGGATTATTAGCCGTTGTGTGGTGAAGTGCTAAAATTACAACTCTTTTTGTCGTGTATTAATGGCAAAATTAAAATATATTTGTCGTTCAGCCGGGCAGTTATATGTTATAAAGCCCTTTCTGTCATGTATTAGTTGAAAAAGAAAAAATATATTTGCCGGTCAGCGGTGCTGTTATATGTTCTAAGTCGCTTTTTGTCGTGTATTAGTTGAAAAAATATATATATATAATACGGTCAGCGGTGCAATTATTATATTATGCATTATATGTTTTAAAGCTTTTTGTGGTGTGTATTAGTAGAAAAAGAAAAAATATATTGGCTGTTCAGCGGTGCAATTATCTGTTTTAAAGCCTTTTGTGGCGTGTATTATTGGAAAAAGAAAAATATATATTTGCTGTTCAGCGGTGCAGTTGTCTGTTCTAAAGCCTTTTGTGGCATGTATTAGTGGCAAAATATAAATATATTTGCCGTTCAGCGGTGCAGTTATATGTTATAAAGCCTTTTGTGGAGTGTATTAGTGGCAAAATAAAAATATATTTGTCGTTCAGCGTTGCACTTATATGTTGAAAAGCTTTTGTGTATTGTAAAAGTGGAAAAAAATTATGGCCTAATTGCCGTTCAGCGGTGCAGTTATATATTCTAAAGCCCTGTTTGCCGTGTATTAGTGGCAAACAAAAAATATATTCGCTGTTCAGCGTTGCACTTATATGTTGAAAAGCCTTGTGTAGTGGAAAAGTGGAAAATAATTAGAGCCTAATTGCCATTCAGCCGTACGGTTATATATTCTAAAGTCCTGTCTGCTGTGTATTAGAGGTGAAACGCACTTCGAGGTCTCGCGCTCAGGGTCTAAAATCCACCTCACCACCATGTCTTCAGGTACGTTCTGTTATTAGTACAGCCCCACATTCCTCATAGGGTACCCCTATATATATCCATAGTGGGTCCCTCTGATCTAGGCGCATGTCATCTTTGTGATTTAGATATTGATTTTTACCTGGGACTGTTTATTATATCTGTAGTCCAGGCGCCTATGCATTTTGGTATGTGGGTGATTGCTCACGTGTTACCAGGCATGGTCTTTTTGTACTTTGTGTACATAGCCTTATGAGGGCGACCTCTTTGTGTCACACTGCCTTGGTCATCCTTGAGCTTCACGCCTTGATTTATAGGCTATACTTACCTGTGCTTTACATTGCACAGATATCTTGGTGGTTTTTTGGTGCCATTGGCCCTGCGCTTCTCCGTAAACTGTATACCATCCTGTTGTCTCCCCATATGTTGTATTTTATTAATAAATGACATTTTGATACATCACTTCCGCTTGTTTGTTTTGGTCTATGCTGTGTATTAGTGGCAAAAGAAAAATATATTCGCCATTTAGTGTTGCATTTATATGTTGAAAAGCCTTGTGTAGTGAAAAAGTGTAAAAAATAAGGGCTTATTTGCCGTTCAGCAGTGCAGTTATATGTGGTAAAGCCCTTTTTGCAGTATGGACCGAATTAAGTAGTGGTGAAATTTTTTATGTGAAACAGGCTTTTTGGGGGAAAATGTATGTGATTGTAGACTTTCTTGTGTATGAACTGAATTCCATTATCCTTTCATTGGTAACATTTTTTATTTCAAACATATTTTTTTCAGGAAAATGAATGGATGATTGTAGACCTCCTTTTACTATACAGTTGCAATAAAAAGTATGTGAACCCTTTGGAATGATATGGATTTCTGCACAAATTGGTCATAAAATGTGATCTGATCTTCATCTAAATCACAACAATAGACAATCACAGTCTGCTTAAACTAATAACACACAAAGAATTAAATGTTACCATGTTTTTATTGAACACACCATGTAAACATTCACAGTGCAGGTGAAAAAAGTATGTGAACCCTTGGATTTAATAACTGGTTGAACCTCTTTTGGCAGCAATAACGTCAACCAAACGTTTCCTGTAGTTGCAGATCAGACTTGCAAAACGTCAGGAGTAATTCTTGACCATTCCTCTTTACAGAACTGTTTCAGTTCAGCAATATTCTTGGGATGTCTGGTGTGAATCGCTTTCTTGAGGTCATGCCACAGAATCTCAATCGGGTTGAGGTTAGAACTCTATTTTCTTCTGTTTAAGCCATTCTGTTGTTGATTTACTTCTATGCTTTCGGTCATTGTCCTGTTGCAACACCCATCTTCTGTTGAGCTTTAGCTGGTGGACAGATGGCCTTAAGTTCTCCAGCAAAATGTCTTGATAAACTTGGGAATTCATTTTTCCTTCAATGATAGCAATCCATTCAGGCCCTGACGCAGCAAAGCAGCCCCAAACCATGATGCCTCCACCACCATACTTCACAGTTAGGATGAGGTTTTGATGTTGGTGTGCTGTGCCTCTTTCTCCACACTGTCACGACCATGTTTATGGCCGTGACTCCTTGGGAGCCGCATACAGTTGCCCGCGGTTTGGTTTGTTGTGTCAACCGCAGCTGGGGGCACTTTGCTGTCTGCCTCAGGTGCGGTTGCCGCGGACAACAGGTATGTGTGCGGTTGCCTTGGAGTTGTGTGGGTGTATGTTTGCACTCTGAATGTCTGGTGTGCACTCTGTGTTATGTTTGGTGTGCACTGTGACATTTTCCCTTCACTGTAGCTGCCGTGGCAATGTTTGGTTTGATGTACATGTGGTGGCAGTGTCTCGGCCTTTTGGCCGGCTCCCAGGACACGTTTGCCACACATGTCGTTGTCATCGGTAACAGCTGCAGTGAGTATCTGTGTGTATTTCCCTTTATGTGGTTTCACTACACGCCCTGGTGTTGGAAGGGTTAATTCCCTTCTGTGTGTGTGAACACTGGGTGTGTCTGTGTGGGCCTATAAGGTCTCAGTGTTAATCTCCAGTCTGAGGGGTACTTCAGCCATGACTAGCTGAAGTAGCCTCCTGTGTTATATCACCTGCCAGTGGGGGTCACCCTTGTGGTCATAAGTTTAAGTTTATGTGTGATGTTTAAGTTGATGTTTTCCTTTATTATTCTGTGCAGCTATGGATCTGGGTTCCTGTGTGTGGATGTGTGTGTGTGCTGACTTCTATTTGTATTGTTGTGGACTTCAGCTTGCCTGCACACAGATCCAGTCAGCAAGGCTGTGGCAGGTGGCTGGAACTAGTGCAGCACCTGCCATATCCATAGGCCTGTATTTGTTCCCTATTCCTTGCAGCTTGGCCAGTGAGACTCCTGTTCCTCCGCGTCCAGAAGGAACAGGTCGTCTTACCCTCACTCCTAGTTTAGGGACCGGTCGGAGGGTGAGTAGGGATCCGAGGTTCCAGAGCTAGGAGTTAGGGACGGATTAGGGATGCGTTAGGAGGTGACCTGCTCCCTAATTCTCTTGTCCTGGCCGAGCAGTGGTTAACATCTTCTGGCATCGCACGGCTGAGGATTTTCCCCATCCTCAGCCGTGAGACACACATAGTGCTGTGTGTTTCTTCCAAACATCTCAACTTTGGTTTCATCTGTCCACAGAATATTTTGCCAGTACTGCTGTGGAACATCCAGGTGCTCTTGTGCAAACTGTAAACATGCAGCAATGTTTTTTTTGGACAGCAGTGGCTTCCTCTGTGGTATCCTCCCATGAAATCCATTCTTGTTTAGTGTTTTATATATCATAGATTCGCTAACAGGGATGTTAGCATATGCCAGAGACTTTTGTAAGTCTTTAGCTGACACTCTAGGATTCTTCTTCACCTCATTAAGCAGTCTGCGCTGTGCTCTTGCAGTCATCTTTACAGGACGGCCACTCCTAGGGAGAGTAGCTGCAGTGCCGAACTTTCTCCATTTATAGACAATTTGTCTTACCATGGACTGATGAACAGCAAGGCTTTTGAAGATACTTTTATAACCCTTTCCAGTTTTATGCAAGTCAACAATTCTTAATCGTAGGTCTTCTGAGAGCTCGAGGCATCATTCACATCAGGCAATGCTTCTTGTGAAAAGCAAACCCAGAACTGGTATATGTTTTTTTATAGGTCAGGGCAGCTGTAACCAACACCTCCAATTAGCTCTTGGAGATGTCATTAGTCTAGGGGTTTACATACTTTTTCCACCTGCACTGTGAATGTTTACATGTATGTATAAAAACATGGTAACATTTAATTCTTTGTGTGTTATTAGTTTAAGCAGACTGTCATTGTCTATTGTTGTGATTTCGATGAAGATCAGATCACATTTTATGACCAATTCGTGCAGAAATCCATATCATTGCAAAGGGTTCACATACTTTTTCTTGCAACTGTATGGACCAAATTACGTAGTGGTGAAACAGGCCTTTTTGGGGAAAATTGATGGGTGATTGTAGATATTTTTGTGTATGAACCGAATTCCATTATCCTTTCATTGGTGAAATTTTCTATTTCAAACATGTTTTTTTCAGGAAAATTGATGGGTGATTGTAGACCTCCTTTTGCTGTATGGACCGAATTACGTAGTGGTGAAATTTTTTATGTGAAACAGGATTTTTGGGGGAAAATTGAGGTGTGATTATAGACCTCTTTTTGCTGTATGGACCAAATGTCAAGCTCTGACACATGAGCCTTAAAAGAGAACAGCAAGGAGGGAACCCACTGGTGGGTAGCAGCCAGTAAACAAGGCACCAAGAACACTTTAACAAAAATAGTCAGGTAAATCCCAGGTCGAGGCAGGAAGGTATGTAGGGAGCTTAGTATGTCTCACACATCTGATGCCAAGTGCTCCTTACACCCACCATAGTCAGCGGGTACTGTTATTGCCACCCACCTCCACTCTCTGTCACTGGCTCACTCTGTGGTCTCCTGATGCTGCTGATACCTCCGCAATATGTCACCTTGCCACTCTATGGCCTCCTCATGCTGCCGCTGCCACCTCCACACTGTCACCTTGCCATTTTGTGGTCTCCTGATGCTACCTTCACAATATGTCACCTTGCCACTCTGTGGTCTTCTAATGCTGCTGCCACCTCCACACTATGTCACCTTGCCACTCTGTGGCCTCCTCATGCTGCTGCTACCTCCTCAATCTGTCATTATGCCATTCTGTGGCCTCCTGATGCTGCCGCCACCTCCACACTCTGTCATTGTGCCACTCTGTGTCCTCCTGATGCTGCCGCCATCTCCAGACTCTGTCATTGGGCCAATCTGTTGTCTCCTCATGTTGCTTTCACCTCACCACTATGTCATAGGGCCACTCTGTGGACTTCTCATGCTGTTCCCACCCTCCCTACTTCATGACTGGGCCACTATTTAGCCTTTTTGACTTGGCTGACATCATCATTTATTTGACCCTTCTTCTGATCTGTCAGAAGTAAAGAAAATTTAGATGCACAACGGATCCTCTCTGTGTAGTAGCTGTAAGGCATGTATGGTCCCATCAGAATTAGCTTGTGATTTGGTAGCCAAAAGCAGTAGTGGGTACAAAACACAGAAGACATGCAAATATTCAGTTCATGTGTCATCTCTGTTTTGGATCCACTCCTGTTTTTTTTAGCATTAGCAATACTGATGGATTACTGACCAAATGATGACCAAGTAAAGGCGGATGGTCCACAGACAGGATCTGTTTGCTTGTGGGTTTTTGTTCTGACGGATCAAAGGAAGGGCAAAATAATCAGTGACGCAACACATACTTAGTGCTGACACCCTCTCCACTCTGTCGGGGGGCTCTACTTGTATAAGCGTCTAATAGAACAGGTTCTGTAGACATCTATGTGGAATCAGCTGACGACGGTGTAAAAGGAGTGCACTTTTTCTTGGCTCTAACATCGACCTGCAAGGCTGAGTTCATACTTGAGTTATTTGGTCAGTTTTGGCCCAGTGACTGCCCAAATAAGCGAAGTGTGCATTGATTCTAAGAGCGACGCCTGTCATCTGCATGTCATACAGACTCACAGTATTATTTCACTACCAAAGCAGACTCCCTATGCATGTTACTGCAAGGCACAGTGTTCTACACCACTATAAAGGCTTTCTGCAGCCAGGAAATAGCTGTTTTTTAACAAAATATATTCGGATCGATAAAATTTTTTCAAAAAATTCAGCGAAACGGCCGAATCGAATTTTTAAAAAATTCGCTCATCTCTAATTGCAGCTGGTTTTGGATATCTCAACAAAGAAAATGGGGTTCCAACCACTACGTCTCCCTCCTGGGAATGACAAATGGTCCTAAACTGTGTCCCTTTTTTTAATGTATTGTAGTACAGTTCCTTTAATTCACAAACCCAAGTACACATTCTTGAACTTATTATTTCCTCAGTCAGAATGACATTTTACTTAATACAAATGACTCCCCCCCCCCCACCCCGTTAGCCTTTACGATTAGAATTTTGATGGCTCACATCCATTGCTAAGGTAGGCACATTGCTTCTGAGTCCTATGGCTCACATTGAATTTGATAGGGATTGTATTTAATACATATGGAGTCTGCTTCCTCTATTCATATAGTCTGGGGAGCAAGGAATTTAGAGCTATTAGATGTATACACATCAGAATGCAGGTACAGAATTTTGTAGTAAATATTAAAGCTGTATGAGGCATTGTGAGGATGTGTTAATTTGTAAATTGTTAAAGGGGTTTCTGGCAACCAAAAGTTTTGCCTCAGAGGTCTTGGAGGCAGCCGGGTACATCATCACTGTAGCAAGATCAGCATCACAGCAGTGTTTGGCTGTAGCAATCATGTAGAACAGTGGGGCACATAATCTCCCCTAATATAGACTGCTGGGAGCACCAGGGCAGTGGCACTTAAACAGCAGGGGATTGAGCAGGTGAGTAAGGCTTCTTTTTTTTTATAACATTCCTGGCCGTCAGCAACATTTTAAGGCTTCTGAAATCCCTGTTAATCAACGTGCCTACTTGTAAATCACAGTCACTGTACTATCACACAATTTCATTTAATAGAGAATGGTGTAACAAAAAAAATCTAAATTACTTCATTTAAAATATATGCCTGAATCCACCTGAAAATAAGCTGTAAACTCATGGCCACTAGGGGTCTCACTTCAATCTAATTTGAAGTCCACTGCCTATTGTCAGGCAAGAACTGTCCCTGATAACAGAGACTCAGAAGATGGCTGACAGGAAGTGGGAGGTAGCTAGCTGAGATCATGAACCTGATAGTACTGCTTTTACACTGCTTCTGGACATGGAGTCGTCTGCATTTCTGTAATTGTGATTTATCCCTCCTTATTTGTTCTGTGAGCTCCATAGCTGAAAACAAGCATAGTGGGAAGGGAAAGGATTTCACAGCAGTACAGTCTAGGCGGAAGGAGGATGCCCTCTGCTTCTGAGTGAAATGCATCTAGCTGTGCAGCTGAAAGAAACATTAGAGAAGCTCAAACATAACTGTTCCTTCACAGTTGTACAAAGAACCACATCTATTATGCAAACTATTTTTGAAACCTCAGGTACACCTTAAGACAAAATTAATATTTCATAGAACACTCTTTTTCCTATAGTGTGCTGGATTGCAGGGTGGTTATAACCCTGGATATGAGTAGTGTATAAAGTGATGGAAAAATTAATCAAAAGGAAGCAAAAATTGACAATCACAATACATTAGTAAGCTCCTTGTATTAACAATCTTATCCTATAGTTAGATTAAACCCATCCTGTTCTAGCTTGCTTGATATCACGGTATAACTGTTTTTGAAGCTTTGTTTGCACAATTGTGCATATTGTAGAGGATGCGTGGGATACCAAGCATAATGGAATCTAAAGTAAATGTAAAAGTTTACATGTGGTTGTGTTCTGCTTATACGAGTGGAGATCTGTAGGGGAGTCAGGAGGGAGAAGAGCGGAATGTGTTTGCTATTGCAAACTACGTAATTGTATTCTTTGATGTTTCTATGGAACAATAGGTACAGTTTCTTAGGAAAGTACAAGTCGTAGGTTGTAGGCAAACAGTGACCTACTGTACACTTACCTGTCAGATCTTGAAGAGGACCTGTAGCCACTCCTGATATGTCTGTATTATACCTCAAGCAAACAACCACAATTAGCTGATCTGCAAAATACAGATACCATGCGCGTTGCATTTGTATTTTTTGCAGACCCATTGACTTCAGTAGGTCTGTGGTCCACATTTTACATCCGTCTGCTTTCTGTATCCATATGTCCATTCCGCAAAAAGACCATGGACCCATTGAAGTCAATGAGTCCGCAAAAAAATGTGGACTGGCACACGGACCGCATGTGTATTTTGCAGATCTGCAGTTTGCGGACCACCGAACGGACACTGTCATGTGCATTACACCCTAGTAAAAAATTATATTCCAGATAAAATAACAATTTTAGAACATTTATTCCTTTGACTCTAAGTTGTGCCATTCCTCTATTATTCCTACTGCAACCAAGTCTAACCAGTTGGGGGGGAAGGGTGTCCCTGCACAGTCCGACACTATCCAATCAGTGATGCCAGTGTCTGATGCCAATTTAATAGGTCATATTTACAAAAATGGGGCCCGTTTATTTAATATGTGAAGCTTTACAAGCCTCAAGCAGTCTTCTGTTTCCTTGTTTCTTTTGGACCCACTATGTATAAGTGGTATGGGATCCACAGATAACACAATCCACTGTATGCGGTAAAGGGCATAACAAAATATATGTTGGAAAGGAGTCAATATCTCCTCAGCTATTCTCTAAGCATACACAGTTGGGTTCAAGGTGAAGAAAAGGAGACAAGTAGATAGTATTGTCTGTATGGGGGACAGATAGTTCAGGTGGCCTTTTACTCTCCATTCTCTGTATACTCCAGCCTGATAGAAAAAGAAGGATTTACTGTATTTAGGTTTTGCAAAAAAAAAAAAAACTCTTAGTATGACATATTCTATAAATAGATGGAAACTGTCATATAGATAGAGGAAAGTCCCTGCTGCAGACATCAGAATTAAGAATACTATCTGCTTCTCAGTAAAACTAGAAAAACTTCTCTTTACTTTCCATTATAATTTTCTTCTTCTATAATTATAATTATTTTTTATTATCAAAAATATACACAGACTGTTCTCACCCACACAGACAGATTGGGGTTAAAGGGGTTTTCTGCCAGGATACATTTTTTTAAATATACGGGGAAGAATGGGTTTAAAAAAAATAAGGAACAGTACTAGTCTTCCTGATGCCGTTTAAGTACTTACTAGGTCACTGCCAGTCTTTACGTCCTGGTCCCGTCTCAGCACACAGGAAATGGCAGGATATACTTAGTGGAGAAGGACCTCCACTAGAAAGGATGACTAATAAATCGTTTGATGCATGTGTCTTTACAGAGGAAGATGTTCTAAGTTTGCTGTCTAAAGTGAAGACAAATAAGTCACAGGGGCCTGATGAGATACACCCAAAATTATTAAAAGAGCTTAGTGGTGAGCTGGCAAAACCGTTAACAGATTTATTTAACCAATCATTAGTAACAGGAGTCGTCCCGGAAGATTGGAAATTGGCAAATGTCATGCCCATTCACAAGAAAGGTAGTAGGGAGGAATCAAGCAACTATAGACCAGTGAGTCTGACATCAATAGTAGGCAAATTAATAGAAACCCTATTAAAGGATAGGATTGTGGAACATCTAAAATCCCATGGATTGCAAGATGAAAAACAACATGGGTTTACTTCAGGGAGATCATGTCAAACAAATCTTATAGATTTTTTTGACTGGGTGACTAAAATAATAGACGGTGGAGGTGCAGTAGACATCGCATATCTAGATTTTAGTAAGGCTTTTGACACTGTCCCACATAGAAGACTTATCAATAAACTGCAGTCATTGAGCATGGACTCCCATATTGTTGAGTGGATTAGGCAGTGGCTGAGGGACAGACAACAGAGGGTTGTAGTCAATGGAGAACATTCAAAACAAGGTCATGTTACCAGTGGGGTTCCACAGGGATCTGTACTGGGACCAATTTTGTTTAATATCTTCATAAGTGATATTGCAAAAGGCCTCGATGGTAAGGTTTGTCTTTTTGCTGATGACACAAAGATATGTAACAGGGTTGATGTTCCTGGAGGGAAACGCCAAATGGAAAAGGATTTAGGAAAACTAGAAGAATGGTCAGAACTCTGGCAACTGAAATTTAATGTGGATAAGTGCAAGATAATGCACCTGGGGCGTAAAAACCCAAGGGCAGAATATATAATATTTGACACAGTCCTGACCTCAGTATCTGAGGAACGGGATTTAGGAGTAATTATTTCAGAAGACTTAAAGGTGGGAAGACAATGTAATAGAGCAGCAGGAAATGCCAGCAGAATGCTTGGATGTATAGGGAGAGGTATAAGCAGTAGAAAGAGGGAGGTGCTTATGCCGCTCTACAGAGCACTAGTGAGACCTCACTTGGAGTATTGTGCGCAGTACTGGAGGCCATATCTCCAGAAGGATATAGATACTCTAGAGAGAGTTCAGAGAAGAGCTACTAAACTGGTACATGGATTGCAGGATAAAACTTACCAGGAGAGGTTAAAAGACCTTAATATGTATAGCTTGGAAGAAAGACGAGACAGAGGGGATATGATAGAAACTTTTAAATACATAAATGGAATCAACTCGGTAAAGGAGGAGAGCATATTTAAAAGAAGAAAAACTACCACAAGAGGAGACAGTTTTAAATTAGAGGGGCAAAGGTTTAAAAGTAATATAAGGAAGTATTACTTTACTGAGAGAGTAGTGGATGCATGGAATAGCCTTCCTGCAGAAGTGGTAGCTGCAAATACAGTAAAGGAGTTTAAGCATGCATGGGATAGGCATAAGGCCATCCTTCATATAAGATAGGGCCAGGGGCTATCCATAGTATTCAGTATATTGGGCAGACTAGATGGGCCAAATGGTTCTTATCTGCCGACACATTCTATGTTTCTATGTTTCTATACCGGCCCAATGGCGGGATCGGTGAATGGCTTTTTTTTTACCTTTTCTTACCCTTACATTAAAATAGTATCCTGCTGGAAAACCCTTTAAATGGTGAAAACCTTATGTCAGAGATGTGTTTTAGCATATCATTCACTTACCTGCATGGTATGGGAGAGATTTATAAAAAAAAGAAAAATGGAGAAGATATCCATAGCAACCCATCAATAAAATGGTGATCAAAGACTGGTAAGAGCCCATACTGCACCTCTGATTATAAAAACAAATCGTAGCATACAGTGTGGGACTAGGGTCCTTGGGCCTACCAGGGGACATTATTCCTAGGGCCCCATCCCTATGTCATCATTAATGTCTAATAGGTTTTAAAGGGTTTTTCTGCTATTCTGATGACTAACCTAAGGAAAGATGTTCACATCTTCAGTGAATATGTTCACCAGATCTGGCATTGCTGGATTCTACAGTTCACCCCTGGACTATCCTAAGCATTGATCATCAATATGAAAATCTCACACAACCCCTTTAAATCAAAGAAATAGACCCTAGTGGTGAGTGATTACCTCCAAAGGCAGCTCTAAATGGGTTTTTTCTCAAGGACCTTTGGGGCCCACTATTGTATCAGAGCATTGGCCCACCAGAGGATCCTCTGTTACACTGGTGGGCCAGTCTGATGTCAGTAGCATACTCACACTTAGTGCTCATTTTCTTTCCGTGTCCTTTCCGTTTTTCTGTGGATGGTATGTGGAACCATTAATTTCAATGGGTTCGCAAAAAAATGGCATTACTCCAAGTGCATTCCGTTTCCGCATGTTCATTCCACAAAAAAATAGAACATGTCCTATTATTGTCAGTATTACGGACAAGGATAGTACTGTTCTATTAGGGGCCAGCTGTTTCATTCCACAAAATACAAACTGTACACGAACGTCATCCAAATTTTTTATGGGTCCGTTTTCTGAAGACTGCAAAATACATACGGTCATGTGCATTAAGCCATTATGTAGTATTCCAGAGGTATAGAGGCACACACAGGGATTCAGTGTGGTGTGTACAGTCTGTACATGAAGAAATGCCATGTGTATGAGCTGTATAATTGTGGTACTGGAGACAAATAACACAGCACTTTAGCCATGTTAAAGCAGATCTGAAAGGTCATACATTGTTGACATGCTTATTTAAAACTGTGAAATGTTCCATCCTGTAGGCAAGAAGTATTGCTATAAGAGCAGCAGAGGTAGCCGTCACATCTGGGCCTGAGGGGCCCAACGCTTCTATACCACATAAGAAGGCACCAGTATTTTCAGGCCTCCTTCACAACAATTTTAGCGAGTTTTTTTTGTAAAAAAAATAAAAAGCCTGAAAAATGATATTTTTTTATGTTGCAAGTTTTTATGGTGATTTTTAACCATTTTTGTTGTGTCGCTGCACTTCAGGACAAGTCCCAAACTAAGGGGCTAGATCTCGCTTGTCTGTGGGATTCAAATTGGTTAAAGGAAAATCAGATATCATATATTACATGACAAGCTCTTTCTAACAAAGCTAGAATCAGCCCTGAAACTCACTTGGATCCAGAGATTTCCACATTCATTGCTCGAATTGTTCTGCTAGATTTCTACCAAGCTGGCAGCTCATGGGGCGTGTTTTTCTTATGTAGCGCTCACCCTATTACAGCTCAGGAGGCAGTTGAATGATGAAACTGAGCATATGCAGCCTTCTCAGTGAGCAGGTCAAAGAAATAAGAAAAGAAACAGCAGGTGGCGCTATACGGATAATTTTTTTTTGAATAACTCAGTGGCTAAGCTAAATATTTTATTACATGCAATTACAAAAGTATTCAGATCCAGGTGCTGGTTTGAGAACTGTAAAATATTTTTTGTGAGCCCACTCCGTAAATGGTCTTTGCCTGTACCAAGGAAAGTCGGCCTGCCAAACAGTGGCGTCTCTAGCTTTCAAATTTGGGGGGGGGGGGGGGGGGGGGCACACTGGGGGCCAGGACAAAAGTAGGGGGGGCAGCTATAACAACGATACATTTACACAAGTACGCTTAGAAATGCTGCGATACTTTACCCAATACCTAAAACCGCAACAGGGAAGAAAAGTCCAGCTGTCTGTGGATGACACTTTTATAGAGAGGGGGATCTGTGGATGACACTGCTATGGGGGGGATCTGTGGATGCCACATACCGTATATAGCATCTTATGTGTCATCCACAGATCCACCCCATGACAGTGTCATCCCCATTTCCCCCTCCATAACAGTGTCATCCACAGATCTCCCTCCCTGCCTCTCACAGGAGTGTACATTTGACATTTCTAAACTATAATCCATATCCTGCAGTAACTTTAACTTTAAATCAGGATTAACCGGCCGCTCATCTCTACTAGTACCTTAACCTTACACCACTCGGCTAGCTTCGGTAACAGGGTTATCGAGCGAGTGCTGATTTCTGCAGGTCAGAGCATACAGATTACAGTTTAGAAGAAATGTACACTCCTGGGAGTGGTGCAGACCAGTGGCGGATAGAGGTATACTGTATACTGTGTGGCACAGTGTAGAGGTATACTGTGTGGCACAGCGTAGTGGTATACTGTGTGGCACAGCGTAGAGGTATACTGTGTGGCACAGCGTAGAGGTATACTGTGTGGTACAGCGTAGAGGTATACTGTGTGGTACAGCGTAGAGGTATACTGTGTGGCACAGTGTAGAGGTATACTGTGTGGCACAGTGTAGAGGTATACTGTGTGGCACAGTGTAGAGGTATACTGTACATTGTGGGGCACAGTGTAGAGGTATACTGTACGGCACAGTGTAGAGGTATACTGTACATTGTGGGGCACAGTGTAGAGGTATACTGTACGGCACAGTGTAGAGGTATACTGTATATTGTGTGCACAGTGTAGACAGAGGTATACTGTATATTGTGTGCACAGTGTAGACAGAGGTATACTGTATATTGTGTGCACAGTGTAGAGGTATACTTTATATTGTGGGGCACAGTGTAGAGGTATACTTTATATTGTGGAGCACAGTGTAGAGGTATACTGTATATTGTGGGGCACAGTGTAGCGGTATACTGTATATTGTGTGGCACAGTGTAGAGGTATACTTTATATTGTGGGGCACAGTGTAGCGGTATACTGTATATTGTGGGGCACAGTGTAGGCTATGTGTGTATAACAAACACATATTTCACATGAACACTTACAGTTACTTGGCTTGGCCCTTGGGGATCTCGGACACCACTTCCACACTTTGGCTGGGGGCTCGGCAGAGCTGATGTTGTGTTTTATCCTAATGAGAAAGATTTCATAATAAGGATTTGGAGAAGGGGCAGAGGGATAGCAGAGCAGGGAGAGGATGGTGCTGCTACTAGGGGGTCATACCATGTGGGAGTAATAAAACCCACCATAATGCCCCCCAGTAGAAATAATTCTCCTTATAATGTGACAATGCAAAAAATACCCCCTTATGCCCCCAGTTGAGCTAATGTCCCCTATAATGTGCCAGTATAAAATACCCCCCTATATAGTGCCCCCAGTAAATGCCCCCATAGTGCTCCTCTCCCCCTTCCTCCTAGTGCCCCCCATAATGTACCAGTATAAAATGCCCCAGTAGATGCCCTCAGTGTCCCCCATAATTTGAAAGTATAAATTACCCCTTCTTAGTGCCCCCGTAGATGACTCCATAGTACTCCTCTCCCCCCTTCCCCATAGTACCCACCATAATGTGTACCAGTATAAAATGCTACTGTACAGAGCCCCCATAAAAAACACCCCTTCTTTGTGGCCTCAGTAAATGCCCCTATAGTGCTCACCAATAATGTGCCAGTAATAAGCCCCCCATTACGTGCCAGTAATAAGCCCCCATTACGTGCCAGTAATAAGCCCCCATTACGTGCAAGTAATAAGACCCCCATTACGTGCCAGTAATAAGACCCCCATTACGTGCCAGTAATAAGCCCCCCCATTACGTGCCAGTAATAAGCCCCCCATTATGTGCCAGTAATAAGCCCCCATTACGTGCCAGTAATAAGCCCCCATCACGTGCCAGTAATAAACCCCCCATCATGTGCCAGTAATAAGCCCCCCCATCACGAGCCAGTAATAAGCCCCCCATCATGTGCCAGTAATAAGCCCCCATCATGTGCCAGTATTAAGCCCCCCATCATGTGCCAGTATTAAGCCCCCCCATCATGTGCCAGTATTAGGTCCCCCCCATCATGTGCCAGTATTAAGCCGCCCCATCATGTGCCAGGATCACAATTGTAAAAAAAAACAAAAAAAACACTTAATACTTACCTCCATGTCAGCGATGCGATGCAGGCCTCTTCTGGCCTGTGTCCCACGCTGTATGGCTCAGGCGGCGCAATGACGTCATCGCGCCGCCTGCGTCGGCCTCTGATAGGCTGCCGGCCTAGTGCCTGCAGCCTATCAGAGCAAGGGGAAGGGACACGCCTCTCCCTTCCCTGCACCACCGCTGGCACAGGCAGATTACTAAGGAGATGAGCGCAATGGAAGCGCTCATCTCCCTGTGCCCGGCGGCGTCTCACTTGGGGGGGCATTTTAGTTGGGGGGGCACATGGGGGGCACGGCATGATGTAGAGGGGGCCGTGGCCCCCTCTGGCCCCCCCCCCTGGTGACACCACTGCTGCCAAAGAATCAAAGACGCAGACAGCTTGCTGTGTAATGCATTCGCTCCTGGATGTAGCTGATGGAACTCTTTTTTTAATTATAGCCCGGAAGGGTCTACCCCCACCCTCCGTTACACACTTATTTTAATACAAACAAGCATTTAGCATTTATTTAAGTAACCAATTAGAAGTATGATGGAAAAATACATCTGTTACTTTTAAACATTACACATAAACGCATGATCTGAGGTTTAGCAAAAAGCCCCTTTCTAAATAATGTCCTGCTATCTCAGCTCTCTACTTGCAAATCTAACAGAATTTAAGTTCCTTATAAGTGATAATTGTAAAACGGATGAAAGAATTGACAGGCTGTATACTTATAATTAAAGGGGTGTACAAATATTTAATACTGATGACCTATCCTCTCTGGATAGGTCATCAGTATCTGATCAGTGGGTGTCCGACCGATCAGCTGTTTGAGAAGGCACTGGCTTTCCTGTGAGCACCGCGGCCTTCTCGCAGCTTATCAAGCACAACGCCGTATACTGAATAGCGGCTGTGCTTTGTATTGCGCTCAGCCCCATTGAAGTGAATGAGGATGATCGCAATACCAAGCTATACAATGTACGGTGCTGTGCTTGCTAAACTGCGAGAACACCGCGGCGCCCATAGCAGCGCTGGTGCCTTCTCAAACAGCTGATCGGATGGAATTTCTTTCACATTTTTATATTGTGGCTCCGCCATTTTTATTCTGTGTCAAATTGATGTCCATTGTGTTTTGATTGTTAAATGTATCTAAATCTGTGATATTGTCTTAGTTTTTTAGTTTTTAGAATATTTTCTTATGAGGTCATACAAATGTCAGTATCATAGAAAATCAAGTACAAAAAAAGTGCTCATGCACTAAAGTACATAATAAACTGACAAATACATAGACATGTAACCATGTTAATTTCTTAACTTAACAGAAAAGTACAAGAGAGATGACATAGGATCGCAACTGTAATCAAGTGCGTGTATAGACTGTACTAGACCCGAGTAACGGACAAATCTTTGAGATCCGGCAGGACAACGATCAATCAGCTAAAGTTGCAATATTTTTTCCAGACCCCCCAAACCTTTTCAAATAAGTGGGAGTTATCAATCTCCCAATGTGCAATCTGTTCTAAGCGATATACCTGATCGCACCGAGAGAGCCATTGCGGGATATCTGGTACTACATTCGATTTCCAATTAGAGGCAATCAGAACTCTGGCTACTGCCAATATTTGTTGTTGAAGGCAGTAAGCTTGATGGGGACAACACTGCGGGGACTGTAGTCCCAGTAGGCAACTTTGTGGTAGAAGTGAGAACTCACTACCCTGCAATTTGGTCAAGGTTTTACATACACCTACCCAAAAGGGTTTCACTAAAGGACACGACCACCATATGTGTAGAAAGGAACTCTCTGCACTCATACATCTCCAGCACAGTGCTGAGGTTGAGGGGAACATCCTATGCAGCCTCACTGGGGTATAATACCATCTAGTAATCAACTTGTAATAGTCCTCTTGGAGGCGCACGCACCTAGAGAATTTATTAGTTTGTGAAATTAATGTTCTGGTCTCTTCTGATGAGAACATGATGTTTAAATCACTCTCCCAACTCCTAATAAAAGGGGGTTTATGCAGTTTAGTCACCTCAAGAAGTGAAGAATATATCTTGGAGATTTTTTTTACTCGGCTCTCTAATTCCCATAATCATTTGTTCGAAATTTGTGGGTGAGCTGCAACTGCGCATCTGTACCCCGGCGATGGACTGCAAGAGATGGGACCGTTGGAAGTGGGTTAGATTCCTTATTTGTGGGTTGTCAAGAGCGGCCTCCTCACCACTATGAGGTCTTAATATAAGATCCAGAATTGGAGTCGAGTTCGCTCTTGATCCTTCGCTCAGTAAAACTCTAAATTCTGGCGTAGAGTCCCACATAATATCCCTAAGGCTACTTTCACACTAGCGTTCGATCGGATCCGTTCATAATAATGCAGACGGAGGCTCCGTTCAGAACGGATCCGTCTGCATTATATTGGCATATAAAAGCTAAGTGTGAAAATAGCCTCGGACGGATCCGTCCAGACTTTCAATGTAAAGTCAATGGGGGACGGATCCGCTTGAAGATTGAGCCATATTGTGGCATCTTCAAACGGATCCGTCCCCATTGACTTACATTGTAAGTCTGGACGGATCCTGCACGCCTCCGCACGGCCAGGCGGACACCCGAACGCTGCAAGCAGCGTTCAGCTGTCCGCCTGTCCGTGCGGAGGCGAGCGGAGCGGAACGCCGCCAGACTGATGCAGTCTGAGCGGATCCGCATCCATTCAGACTGCATCAGGGCTGGACGGAAGCGTTCGGGTCCGCTCGTGAGCCCCTTCAAACGGAGCTCACGAGCGGACAGCCGAACGCTAGTGTGAAAGTAGCCTAACCTGCAACACAAGTAAGATCGGACCTGACAATAATTTCCCCGCCATACCCAAATACCACACTTTGAGGGTGTTGCGCGTGAGTGGGTTTGTTATAGGTTTCAGAATCTCAGGTCTATACCTTTTGGCTAGGACTAAGGAGCGCAGAGGAATCCCTGCCAGGCCTTGTTCTAATGCTATTTCTAACCTCCCCGGTGGGTTACAAAGCCATTCTAAGACTCTAAGACCCTGTATAGACTTATAGTAGTTAAGAAAATCTGGTATACCCAGACCACCATCTTTCTGAGACTTAACCCCTTAAGGACACAGCCCTATTTCACCTTAAGGACCAGGCCATTTTTTGCAAATCTGACCACTGTCACTTTAAGTGCTGATAACTTTAAAACGCTTTGACTTACCCAGGCCGTTCTGAGATTGTTTTTTCGTCGCATATTGTACTTCATGACACTGCTAAAATTGGGTCAAAAAAGTTAATTTTTTTGCATAAAAAAATACCATATTTACCAAAAATTTTTAAAAATTTGCAAATTTCAAAGTTTCAGTTTCTCTACTTCTGTAATACATAGTAATACCCCCAAAAATTGTGATGACTTTACATTCCCCATATGTCTACTTCATGTTTGTAGCATTTTGGGAATGATATTTTATTTTTTGGGGATGTTACAAGGCTTAGAAGTTTAGAAGCAAATTTTGAAATTTTCAGAAATCTTCAAAATCCCACTTTTTATGGACCAGTTCAGGTTTGAAGTCACTTTGTGAGGCTTACATAATAGAAACCACCCAAAAATGACCCCATTCTAGAAACTACACCCCTCAAGGTATTCAAAACTGTTTTTACAAACTTTGTTAACCCTTTAGGTCTTCCACAACACTTCATGGCAAATGGACATACATTTTTAGAATTTAGATTTTTTGGAAAATTTTCCAATATAATCAATTTTTTCCTGGAAAAAAACAAGGGTTAACTGCCAAACAAAACTCAAAATGGGTTGCCCTGATTCTGTAGTTTGCAGAAACACCCCATATGTGGTCGTAAACTACTGTTTGGCCGAACGGGAGGACATAGAAGGAGGGGAACGCCATATGGGTTTTGGAAGGCAGATTTTGCAGGACTGGTTTTGTTTATACCATGTCCCATTTGAAGCCCCCTGTTGCACCCCTAGAATAGAAATTTCAAAAAAGTGACTCCATCTAAGAAAGTACACCCCTCAAGGTATTCAAAACTGGGTTTACAAACTTTGTTAACCCTTTAGGTGTTCCACAAGAGTTATTGGCAGATGGAGAAACAATTTAGAAATTTCTATTTTTTGGAAAATTTTCCAATATAATCAATTTTTTCCAGGAGTAAAACAAGGGTTAACTGCCAAACAAAACTCAAAATGGGTTGCCCTGATTCTGTAGTTTGCAAAAACACCCCATATGTGGTCGTAAACTACTGTTTGGCCGAACGGGAGGACATAGAAGGAGGGGAACACCATATGGGTTTTGGAAGGCAGATTTGGCAGGACTGGTTTTGTTTATACCATGTCCCATTTGAAGCCCCCTGTTGCACCCCTAGAATAGAAATTTCAAAAAAGTGACTCCATCTAAGAAAGTACACCCCTCAAGGTATTCAAAACTGGGTTTACAAACTTTGTTAACCCTTTAGGTGTTCCACAAGAGTTATTGGCAGATGGAGAAACAATTTAGAAATTTCTATTTTTTGGAAAATTTTCCAATATAATCAATTTTTTCCAGGAGTAAAACAAGGGTTAACTGCCAAACAAAACTCAAAATGGGTTGCCCTGATTCTGTAGTTTGCAAAAACACCCCATATGTGGTCGTAAACTACTGTTTGGCCGAACGGGAGGACATAGAAGGAGGGGAACACCATATGGGTTTTGGAAGGCAGATTTGGCAGGACTGGTTTTGTTTATACCATGTCCCATTTGAAGCCCCCTGTTGCACCCCTAGAATAGAAATTTCAAAAAAGTGACTCCATCTAAGAAAGTACACCCCTCAAGGTATTCAAAACTGGGTTTACAAACTTTGTTAACCCTTTAGGTGTTCCACAAGAGTTATTGGCAGATGGAGAAACAATTTAGAAATTTCTATTTTTTGGAAAATTTTCCAATATAATCAATTTTTTCCAGGAGTAAAACAAGGGTTAACTGCCAAACAAAACTCAAAATGGGTTGCCCTGATTCTGTAGTTTGCAAAAACACCCCATATGTGGTCGTAAACTACTGTTTGGCCGAACGGGAGGACATAGAAGGAGGGGAACACCATATGGGTTTTGGAAGGCAGATTTGGCAGGACTGGTTTTGTTTATACCATGTCCCATTTGAAGCCCCCTGTTGTACCCCTAGAATAAAAATTTCAAAAAAGTGACTCCATCTAAGAAAGTACACCCCTCAAGGTATTCAAAACTGGGTTTACAAACTTTGTTAACCCTTTAGGTGTTCCACAAGAGTTAATGGCAGATGGAGAAACAATTTAGAAATTTCTATTTTTTGGAAAATTTTCCATTTTAACCCATTTTTTCCAGCAATAAAGTAAGGGTTAACAGCCAAACAAAACTCAATATGGGTTGCCCTGATTCTGTAGTTTGCAAAAACACCCCATATGTGGTCGTAAACTACTGTTTGGCCAAACGGGAGCACGTAGAAAGAGGGGAACGCCATATGGGTTTTGGAAGGCAGATTTTGCAGGACTGGTTTTGTTTATACCATGTCCCATTTGAAGCCCCCTGTTGCACCCCTAGAATAGAAATTTCAAAAAAGTGACTCCATCTAAGAAAGTACACCCCTCAAGGTATTCAAAACTGGGTTTACAAACTTTGTTAACCCTTTAGGTGTTCCACAAGAGTTAATGGCAGATGGAGAAACAATTTAGAAATTTCTATTTTTTGGAAAATTTTCCATTTTAACCCTTACTTTATTACTGAAAAAAATGGGTTAACAGCCAAACAAAACTCAAAATGGGTTGCCCTGATTCTGTAGTTTGCAGAAACACCCCAAATGTGGTCGTAAACTACTATTTGGCTAAACGGCAGGACATAGAAGAAGGGGAACGCCATACGGTTTTTGGAAGGCAGATTTTGCTGGACTGGTTTATTTACACCATGTACCCTTTCAAGCCCCCTGATGCACCCCTAGAGTAGAAACTCCATAAAAGTGACCCCATCTAGGAAACTATGGGATAAGGTGGTTGTTGTTTTGGTACTATTTTAGGGGTAAATATGATTTTTGGTTGCTCTATATTACACTTTTTTGAGGCAAGGTAACAAAAAAATAAAATTCTAAAATTTTTCTACATTTGCTATTTAGTTTTGTGGAACACCTAAAGGGTTAACAAAGTTTATAAAGTAACTTTTGAATACCTTGAGGGGTGTAGTTTCTTAGATGGGGTCACTTTTTTGGAGTTTCTAGTCTAGGCTACATCAGGGGGGGCTTCTAATGGGACATGGTGTCAAAAAAAAAAACTGTCCATCAAAATCTGCCTTCCAGAAACCATATGGAGTTCCCTTCGTTCTATGCCCTGCCGTGCGGCTATATAGCCATTTACGACCACATATGGGGTGTTTCTGCAAACTACAGAATCAGGGCCATAAATATTGAGTTTTTTTTGGCTGTTAACCCTTGCTTTATTACTGGAAAAAAAGGATTCAAATGGAAATTTTGCCCAAAAATGGGTGTTTTGGCACCGTTTTTATTTTATATTTTTAACACCGTTCATCCGAGGGGTTTGGTCAAATGTTATTTTTATAGCGACGACTTTTACGCACGCGAAGATGCCCAATATGTATGGCTCTCAGACTTTGGAGACACTAAGCAGGCATCCTAAAACTGCGGCCCTCCAGATGTTGTAAAACTACAATTCCCACCATGCCCTGCTGATGGCTGTAGGTTGTCTGGGCATGCTGGGAGTTATAGTTTTACAACATCTGGAGGGCCGCAGTTTGAGGATGCCTGCACTAAAACTAATATTTTTTTGGGGAAAAAAAATTGTTTCTGTGTCTCCAAAGTCTGAGAGACATAGTGTTTTATGTTCTCTAGGGGACTGTTGGAGATTATAAAAATTTAGTACTCCATGGAAGTGTGATACTCCCTGAAGCAATCGATAACGCAGAGGCCCGGATGATCGGGGCAAGTGTCACACTGAGTAGTGGTGTCCTTCCGTATCCCCCTCTTGTGACACACTCTGCATCTTTTTTGGGTTCGTCCCTTCTTTCCAGTATGGGGGACCACACCTGGAAAGTGTTGGCCAGGGACGATCCGGGCGCCTCCAGTTCCCGAGGTACTCCGGCCTGCTCTTTCCCGGTCCGAAAAGATCAGGTCTTTGAGGACTGCCTCATAGAATTGGAGGAATGTCCCTGTGCTGCCAGCGCTTCGGGATAGTACAAAAGAGTTGTACATGGCAACCTGCACCATGTAGACCGCAACTTTTTTGTACCATGCCCGGGTTTTGCGCATGGCATTATATGGCTTGAGGACTTGATCAGAGAGATCAACTCCTCCCATATACCGATTGTAGTCGACGATACAATCGGGCTTGAGGACCGTTGCCGTGGTACCTCGCACAGAGACTGGGGTGGTGCTGTTACCGTGGATTGTGGACAGCATAAGGACATCCCTCTTGTCCTTATACCTGACCAGCAACAGGTTTCCACTGGTAAGTGCACGGGTCTCACCCCTGGGGATAGGTACCTGGAGGGGGTGGGCAGGGAGGCCGCGTTGATTTTTCCGCACGGTCCCACAAGCGAACGTGGATCTGGCGGCAAGGGACCTGAACAAGGGAATGCTGGTATAAAAGTTGTCCACGTACAAGTGGTAACCCTTATCCAGCAGTGGGTACATAAGGTCCCACACGAGTTTCCCGGTAACACCCAGAGTGGGGGGACATTCTGGTGGTTGAATCCGGGAATCTCGCCCCTCGTACACACGAAATTTGTAAGTGTACCCTGAGGTACTCTCACAAATTTTGTATAGCTTCACGCCATACCTCGCCCGCTTTGTGGGAATGTATTGGCGGAAACTGAGTCTCCCCTTGAACGCAACGAGAGACTCATCAACCGCGACCTCCCTTCCAGGTACGTAGGCCTGCTGAAATGTGGCCCCAAAGTGATCGATGACCGGCCGTATCTTGTACAGCCGGTCATAGGCAGGATCACTTCGGGGGGGACATGCTGCATTATCGGAATAATGCAGACATTTCCGGATGGCCTCAAACCGGGAGCGTGTCATGGCCGTACTGTACAGTGGGGTCTGGTATAGGACGTCCCCACTCCAGTACAGCCTGACACTGGGTTTTTGCACTAGACCCATATGCAGCACGAGGCCCCAAAATGTCCTCATCTCGGCTGCACTGACCGGCGTCCAGCCACCGGGTCTAGCCAAAAATGAGCCCGGGTTTTGAGCGACGAACTGTTGGGCGTACAGATTCGTCTGCTCCACCATCAGATTCACCAGTGGGTTACTGAAAAAAAAACTAAAAAAGTCTATTTCAGTAAACCCCACTGTGGGAATCTGGATTCCAGGATTGCCAGCGAAATCCGGAATCTCAGGCTCAAAGTCCACTGGGGGACACCAGCTAAGTTCATCGGCAGGGGGCTCCGGTGAACTTATTTGGTGGGCCGGGAAACCAGTACGAACCCCAGGGCGGCTCGTACTAGGGTGGGCCACAGGATCCCTAGCATGTGTGGCCCCTGGCTCCGCCTGGCGGCGTCTCCGCTGCCTTGGTGGCTCATCGTCATCCGATGATGATGAGGAGGATGCGATGACAAAAGGACGTGGGGTCATCCTCATCCTCACTGGGGCTCTCAGAGTCGGAGGCAATCTGGGCATATGCCTCCTCGGCCGAGAACACCCGGCGGGCCATGGGTGTGTGTGTGTGCGTGTGTATGTGCGTGCGTGTAAACCTTTATTCTATGTGCGTGTGTGTGGGGGCACGGGTGTTCACGTACTAAAAGTCCAGGCAAAAAAAATGGGCAAGTGTTAGAAAAAAAAAAAAAAAAAGTTCAAACTTGCTGATCAGCGGTTCAACGCTGATCAGCGGTCGGTGGGGTGGTGGGGCGGTGGGGCGGGGGGCGGGCGATGCGCTAACAGTGGACGACGCTAAAAAGTGCCGGCCAGTCAGCGCATGCGAAAAAAAAAAAAAAATGTGGAGGTCTGGTGAGGGGGGGGGTCTGGGGGGGGGGGGGGCTGGTGGTGAGGGGGGCTGTGTGGGGGATGCGGGGGGGGGCAAGTGGCAGAGGGGGTCTGGGGCTGGAGCTGAAAAAAAAAGTTGGAATAATGTGCTTTTTTTTTTTTTTTCTAACTTTTCCCTTCTATCCCTGCCTAAAGGTGCCTCTCCCTCACTGACCCTAACCTACCTGGGTGGCGATGGGTGCAGGAGGGTGATGGATGGCGATTAGGGGGACACAGGAGCTGGTGCTGGACGATGCTGCACGGTCAGGGTGCTGGACAGGAAGAGGAGGGGAGAGAGGAGCGCAGGAAGTTTGAATCTCGCGCCTCTCTCCCCTGCACCAATCAGCACCCTGGACAGCGGCGTTCAGCACCAGGGCCAGCTCCGCCTCTGCAAATCCTCGGACTGCGATTGGTGGTGTAAAATTACGCCACCGATCGCAGTCTTTTTCCGGTTCATCGGGTCACAGGACACCCGAATGGACCGGAAACGCAGAAAACCGCAGGTCTGAATTGACCTGCGGTTTTCTGCGATCGTCGATGCGGGGGGGGTCAAATGACCCCCCCCTGCATTGTTACAGGATGCCGGCTGAATGATTTCAGCCGGCATCCCGTTCCGATTAACCCCCGCGGCGCCGGCATCGCTATTTAAAGCCATGACGTACCGGTACGTCATGTGTCCTTAAGGACTCGGGAAACATGCCGTACCGGTACGTCATGTGTCCTTAAGGGGTTAATCACCTGGCTGTAAGGCAGTCTAGGTCTGGCCCCACTCCACAGGAAGCGCGTCAGGACTCTTCTTAATTGGAAAAAGAAGGATCTAGGTAAGAAAATTGGCAGTGCCTGTAAATAGTACAGTACCTTTGGGAGAACTATGGTTTTAATTAGAGTCCTACGACCAAACCAAGAGGTAAACGGCAAATCCCAGGATGCCATAAGATCGTTAACTATACGTAGTATGTTTTTGTAATTTTCCGGGTACAAAGCTGAAGGATGAGAAGTGATGTTCACACCTAGGAAGGGGAGGATGTGTGTTGACCGAGTAAAGGGTGTACTCAGCTCTAGTGTATTTTGTATTTGTGAGTCCAATGTTACATTTAACACTTGTGACTTGGACACATTAACTTTAAAGTTGGAGAGTGCTCCAAAGCATTCTAGCAAGTCGTGGACTGCAGGAAAGGCCTTAATGGGATTGGTGATAATGAGAAGGAGGTGGTCTGCAAATGCAGCTTGCAAATGGGTAATTCCTTTAATGGTTATGCCCTGTATCCTTTGATCCTGCCATACAGCTTGTAAATGCGGCTCAATGGATAGGATAAAGAGAAGTGGGGAGAGGGGGCAGCCCTGCCTGGTACCATTGCTAATTTTAAAAGCTGGGGATAATGTATTGTTTACTAAGACTCTTGTGCTAGGGTTGCTATACATGGCCATTACCACATCAATAAAGCCTTCTGGAATGCCAAAACTTTTCAGGGCTTCACCCATATATGCCCAGTCCACTCTATCAAAAGCCTTCTCGGCATCAGTGCCAAGAAGGACTAATGGAATATTAGTGCATGATGTATTATGTTTATCAAGCAGCTTATGTTTATTCTTCCTTCACGCCCTCGAACAACGCACACTTGCTCCATATGGATCAATTGAGGCAAGAGGGGCTGAAGACGAGAAGCCAGCATCTTTGCCAACAGTTTCAGGTCAGTGTTGAGCAAAGATATCGGTCTGTAACTGGTGCACAAGGAAGGGTCTTTTCCCTCCTTGGGAATAATGGTTATTTGTACAGCAAGCATATGTGGATGTACGGGTTTCCCCTCCCAGATTGAGTTACAAACTTGAAGGAGTTTAGGTAGAAGAATGCCTTGAAAAGAGTCATAGTACTTCATAGGTAATCCATCTGGGCCTGGGCTTTTATGAAGGAGAGATTCCTTAAGGGCTTTTCTCAGTTCTGTAATTGTGAATGGGTGGGAAATCCCCTGCGATTGCCCTACTGTTAGCTTAGGGAGATCTAGTGATGAGAGCCATTGCTTTGTATCGGCAATTTTTATTTGTCGATCGTTAGGAAAAGATGTTGGGTTTAGGTTATATAATTAGGTGTAATATTCTCTAAAGCTGGCTGCAATTTGCTCAATATGATAGAGAGTTTGGGCTGAGGAGGACTGTATTTTTTGGATATATTAATGGATCTTGAGCTGTGATATTGTCTTAAATAGTGGTGTATGTCTGTGTAAGTTAATCTAAAGGGAAAGTTGTGACACGATGCACCAAAAGATTCCCATTAGCAACAAAATGCATTTCATGGTGCCATAAACTCCCATTAGTAATACCTAAGTGTAATAACTCGAAATAAACAACGACTCAAAATTAATAATTAAGTTTTATTAATGTATTATAATTGGCCACGGTGTCTAATGTTACCCAATAATCATTCAAAGTAAACCACAATAATATACCAACAACGTTAGGTATTACTAACAATTAATAAATACCTAGCCCACTCAGAGTGACTATTACCCCAAACGCCATATAGCAAGCTACCTGGCTAACCTACACTGCAGCACTTTTGTAATCCAACATTGAAGATGTCCAATCCAATATCGGATAAAGTTTGTTTAGAATTATCGTATAAACCTTCCCTAAATCCTTCCAATTCAACATGTCTGTAAGACAATTCATTAATAGTGGACATTCATTTTTTCATGTTCTTGCTTATATGGATTCAATTTTTTTTCATAAAGTCCAAATTTTTTGAGTTCCAATCCCATATGGGTACTATTTCGGAAAAAGCTAATTTTGATTGTGGGAAAAGAGATAGAATTTTAAATACTATGTTTTTTAATTAATTTATGTATAAATGTGTGCTAATTTTGCCCACATTGTTGGAACCAACATGTAAAATTAACAAATTAAGTACAGGCCAAACTTTAGATGCTGAAAAACAAACAGAATAAATGTTCCTTAGACGAAGGTCAACGATACCTTTCCAAACTACAATAACATTGCTTCCTAAACCTAAATTATCTGAATTGAATTTTATTGTAGAAAGTTTATTGGCTGAAGAAATTAGTTCATTTTCTATTATCCAGACAATCTTTTTTTCTGAAAGAGATCAAAATAAAAATTCAGGTCTAATGTACAACCTGTATCTGCTAGAACTCCATCTACCTATCTTTTTTATGGTGCTCGATTTAAGTCCTAGTTTGTAAGCATGCGTTGAAGCTCCAATTCGAAACAAATGGGCAGAAATCTTTTATTTATGTAATTCCAATTGTTTTTTACTTTTAGAAAGTATGAAATTGAATTGGAACTTAGTTAAAGGGGATCTATCTGTGTGCATGAAAAAAAGGCCAGGTAATTTAGATCTGGTAATTAACCAATCTTTTAGTGCCTGAACAGGACATATTGTGGAGGAATTCAAACTAAACCAAATTCCATTACCTTGTTAGTCAGTTTTGGATCGTTTAAGTCGTTAATTAATAATGGTGCTTTTATTGCTCCGTTTGCATCTGTAAATTCACTGATGCGAAGTGCACCGAAAAAGGAAAGTAGAAATGCCACTTTAAAAAGGCACGTCTCATAAGGAGATGAGCAAATGGCTGGTAGGTATTCAACGAATTTCTGTAAAAATTCTAGAGGTAATGGTCTGGTTCTCGTTTTTTCAGGGTGCATTCTTTTTGATCCTTTGATTATTTGTTTTAACAGAAGATTGGACGTGAGTGAGGGGATATTAAGATTTTTTTGGGGGGAAAAAAGATGCCGGATAAGATTTTTTTAATGTAATCTCCTTTTTTGCCCAATTTGACAAGATTCACAATAAAAAAAATATAACTTGAGAAATATTATTATCCTGCTCCTTGAAATTATTCACTGAACAGAATGTACTCCATTTATTCCATGAGGCTGAATAAGCAGCCAATGTAGACGGGGCTAGAGCTTTACAAATTAAACTCTTGATCAATTCCAAATCGACTTCCAAAGTTTTGAAGAACAAGGGATTCCTTTCTCCTCTGCTTCTGCTACCAGCTGTCTGAATTGAGAGAAATTCTGCCTAAACAAAGAATCTGCAATTATATTAGACCTACCTTCTAAATATTTGTCTTTTATCCAAATATTATTTTTTAAACACATTAAGACAATTTGTCTCACGACGTTAACTACTACCTCATATTTTGCAGCTAAGCAATTTATTGAAAAAAACACACCCTTATTGTCAGAGAACAATAAGATGCGTTTGTTTTTAAAATTATTTTGCCAAATTGTTAGAGCTATAAATCACAGAAGAAATGCACCAAACGGATATGCCACTGACTATACTGGCTAGTCATAAATGCAGATATTAAAAGCTGAGACTTTTGCCAATATATTCCTGTCAGGAAGATATCGGAGCCCAACATGCACCACGTCACGGTTCTCAGCATGGCAAGGGGTCCTACCACTAAGCTACCTATGGTGTGAACAAGGTCTGAAGGTGATGAAATCCAGCTCACAGCCAAGCTTCCACACAACCGCCTAGCAGGACAACTAGTGCAATGTGAACAAAGCCAGACTGTGAGCCACACCCATATCAGACCATGTGATGGAGGTTACCAGGTGCAAAGGAGAGTGTTTGAATGCCAGGTAAAGGCACATACACTACATATAAAACAAGACAAAAACACAGAAATATAGTGGGGCAAATCTGGGCTCCGATATCTTCCTGACAGGAATATATTGGCAAAAGTCTCAGCTTTTAATATCTGCATTTATGACTAGCCAGTATAGTCAGTGGCATATCCGTTTGGTGCATTTTTTCTGTGATTTATGATTATATTTTCATCCGCACAATGCTCCGTTTTGTGTAGGATGCCTTTGTGGTGCATGTGGACCGCGCCGACATCCTCCATCGTATGCAATTTTTTTTTGCTGGGGATAGTCGTTTGCTGCGGTCCACATGCGGTGGGGCTGCTCCCCCAATGAAAAACACGCTACAGTGTTAGGGGTTGAGCAGCTCCCCCAGATTTGCCACTATATTTCTGTGTTTTTGTCTTGTTTTATATGTAGTGTATGTGCCTTTACCTGGCATTCAAACACTCTCCTTTGCACCTGGTAACCTCCATCACATGGTCTGATATGGGTGTGGCTTACAGTCTGGCTTTGTTCACATTGCACTAGTTGTCCTGCTAGGCGGTTGTGTGGAAGCTTGGCTGTGAGCTGGATTACATCACCTTCAGACCTTGTTCACACCATAGGTAGCTTAGTGGTAGGACCCCTTGCCATGCTGAGAACCGTGACGTGGTGCATGTTGGGCTCCGATATCTTCCTGACAGGAATATATTGGCAAAAGTCTCAGCTTTTAATATCTGCATTTATGACTAGCCAGTATAGTCAGTGGCATATCCGTTTGGTGCATTTCTTCTGTGATTTATATGATTATATTTTCATCCGCACAATGCTCCGTTTTGTGTAGGATGCCTTTGTGGTGCATGTGGACCGCGCCGACATCCTCCACCGTATGCAATTTTTTTTTGCTGGGGATAGTCGTTTGCTGCGGTCCACATGCGGTGGGGCTGCTCCCCCAATGAAAAACACGCTACAGTGTTTGGGGGAGCTGCTCCCCCAGATTTGCCACTATATTTCTGTGTTTTTTTCAAATTGTTAGAGCTACCAATACCGGAAATAGTTCCAAGAAATTTGTGTATTTTATAAATGGTTCTACTAACCAATCTTTTGGTAATTTTTCAGCTGACCACTGATTCTTAAAAGTTGCTCCATAACCAACTGATGCCACAGCATCCGTGAACAACTTAAGTGAGTCAGAATCAATAAATTCCAGCTGCCACATGGATCTACCATTATAACCCTCCAAAAAGCATTACCAAATTTGGATGTCATCTCTTATTTGGTTAGACAGGCGTATATGAGAAAAAGGATGTTTCTTTCCCTCTGTGGCAGAATAAATACTGGAGGGTTTAAGGGATGATCGTGGATGATAGGTATATGTCACCGAGGTTCCTGGCCTCGGTTAAGTAAGAGCCGTTTTCATGTGTTAGCAGCAGTTGCTGTTTGACACGTTGCTATTTAGTATGGCTGTAATAGCTGATCTGGGACGGCTCCTACTGGGAGTAGTTAAAGTGCTGGGTGGGTGACTACTCCCCACGTTCCAGGCCGGGTCTTGGTTTTGGGCTATAAAACACAGGCAGCACTGTCAGGTGGTATGGATTACTGCTCTCTGACAGTGAAGCCCTCTCAGTCTCTGTGTTGGGGACCTGGGAGTTTGGGTCTGCTACCTTGTTAGTGTGAAAGCAGGTGGATTCTGCTTTGTCCAAGGACTTTTTCTTTGCTGCATGGTGTGAACAAACATCAGAATCACAAGGTGACTGTTTTCCTTTAAACAGACTTTTTGTTTTGTCATTTACTTAATATGTGAATAAACACTGAACTGTTTAATTCAAAGACCTTGTTGTTGCCTCTATACTGCATCTGCTAACCTGCCTATCAGCAGGCGAAGCAAACCCCTTTTTTAGGAAATTGCTGGCGAAAAAGATTGGACCTTTAAGGTAAAATGAGGTTAATTCAAAGGCCACGTCCTTGGACCCCCAATTTAGTTCCAGGTATACTGCCAATTGTTGTGGGTGGGATTCATCATAGTTAATCGACACATTACCGCCGAAGTTTTTATGTGCTTCAAGTATGCTATCTAGATGATTAAACAATCCGCTACAGTGTATGGGATGTTTGTCATCACTGCTGCGTATATGCAAAACGCTTGAAGCCAGTTTAAAAAAGTTTTTTGTTGGTTTCTTTTTCTCTCTTCCTTTTTTTTTGTCGTCTAATTTTACAGTTTCTTTTGAAGAAGGGAGGAGAGAAAAAATTTAAATGTGTTCTCTTTTACTAATTTTTTCTTTTGTTTGAAGTGACAAATGGTAACCCAGTGGGGATATCTGGCAGGGCATAGTTTCTTTTAAAGATGTTTCTTTTATCCCACTGCCAGCCTCCAAAGATGGGATTAAACAATTGTCCTTCTGAAATCCCAAATTTCCCGTAGTACAAATGTTGTCAGATTTGTTTGCGTTTATATTGGGTCACTTCACAACTGAATCTCTGCCTGCTGAAGACCAGACAAAATTAGTATTTTGATTGTTTTCATTTTGAGAAATAAAAGAAATGAAATCTTTGAATAGCTGATAGTGTTGGTCGAGCACCAAAGTGCTCAAGTAGAACACCTCGTGGTGCTTGGGTGCTCTACAAGATGTCTGGATGCATCTTGAAATCCAAGGTCGCTGCTGGGAACGATGTTGTCCGAGTAGTACGCCACTTTTACAGACTGGCAATAATACGCACCAAATCGAAGATAGAATAGATTTTAGAGGAAAAATTGTTAGGAAACATTCTTTCCTGTATATTTACTTGTATATAAAGTGCAAGTGCAGCCAAAAATTACAAGGTAGAGGCACTCCGATACAACCTGTATATCACATAAAGGAGGGCATCATACACACCCTTGAAAAATTATGATTGCTGGTCTGCTGGTGCCCCTTAAAAACATTAAGAGCAAGGGCTGCTGGTGACCCTCTAAATCATTAGGGGAAAGGGCCTGCTGCTGATCTGACCATCTAAAACATTAGGGGTGAGGGCCTGCTGCCGAGCTGATCATTAAAAAAAATTGTGGGCGAGGGCCTGCTGCCAAGCTGACCATCTAAAAAAAATTGTGGGTGAGGGCCTGCTGCCGAGCTGACCATCTACAAATTTAGGCACGAGGGTCTGCTGCTGAGCTGACCCTCTAAAACATTATGGTTGAGGGCCTGCTGGTGACCCTGAAAAACATAATGGATGAGGGCCTGCTGGTGACCCTCTAAAACATTATGGGTGAGGGCCCGCTGCTGAGCTGACCCTCTAAAACATTAGGAGCGAGGGAAGTCTAATAAGCATGTTGATATGATGGAGGAGGAGGACAAGAAAAGGGAAATTTAACCATATACCCTTTTTAGTGGTGGAAGGGGTGCATGGGAATACAGTGTATTCAAATACACCCTAAAAGCCACATTTAGAGTGCCTCTATGTTCAACCGCTTTTCTCTGGTGGAGTAGAGAAGTCAGGGGCAATACAGGCCTTGTTCATTTTTATAAGAGTCAACTAGTCAGCATTTTGAGTTGACAGGCGGATGCGCTTATCAGTTATTATGCCCCCAGCAGCACTAAATACACGCTCTGACAAAATGCTGGCGGCGGGGCAGGCCAGCACCTCCAAGGTGTAGAGCTGCAGTTCATGCCACGTGTCCAGCTTGGACACCGAATAGTTGTAAGGCACACAGGGATCACTGAGGATGCTGACACAGTCTGCTACGTACTCCTTCATCATCTTCCAAAATGTTTCCCTCCTTGTGACACTAGGCCGCACATCAGGTTGAGGATGCTGGTGGGATGTCATAAAACTGTCCAGGCCTTGGAGAGTGTTGCCCTGTCTCTGTTGGAACTGCTGTGTGTTCCCCTAATCTCCCCTCCTTGGTTGGCCAAGGAACTACGTACTCTGCAGCCAGCATTGTCAGCTGGAAATTTTTCAAGCAATTTTTCCAGAGGGACCTTCTGGTATTGCACCATTTTGCTCATCCTCTCCACCACAGGGATGAGAGATGAGAAGTTCTCTTTGTAGCGGGGGTCGATGAGGGTGAACAACCAGTAATCGGTGTTGGCCAAAATGCGTACAACGCAAGGGTCATGGGAAAGGCAGCCTAACATAAAGTCAGCCATGTGTGCCAGAGTCCCAACAGACAAGGCTTTGCTGTCCTCATCAGGAGGATGCCTCTCAATCTTCTTATCCTATTCTTCCTCTTCTACCCATCCACGCTGAACAGAATAAAACTTCTATGGGTACTACCCTCTGTAGCGAGGGCAACCGTCTCCTGCTCCTCCTCCTCATCATCATCCAATTTGTGTTGAGAAGACGAACTGAGGATGGTCTGGCTATCAACCTGTGTATTTTCTTCCCCCATTTCCACATGCAAAACGTCCGCCTTAATTGTGAGCAGCGAGCGATTGAGTAGACACAGAAGTGGGATAGTTACGCTGATAATAGCGTTATCGCCGCTCACCATCTGTGTTGATTCCTCAAAGTTGGGTAAAACCTCACAGAGGTCAGAAATCAATGCCCACTCGTTGCTTGTGAAGAGTGAAAGCTGACTGGAAAAGCGACGACCATGTTGCAGCTAGCGATATGCCTCCATTGTCCAAGATGGGAAAACCCCTTTAACTATGAACAAATTCCTATGCACACTGCACATATCTTATTTTGAAGTAAAAAATCACATTTCCCTACCCCTGAACGTCTCCTTCTCTTTTCTTCTTCTCCGGACTTCCTGTGACGCAGCTGCACATGAGGTTAACAGATCGGGAAGGAGGTGCGCCTGCGCGGCAAGACAAATAGAACCAGTGGCGGATCCAGAGCTCCCCAATACTATACTGCAGAAACAGATAATACCACTAATAATATTAGTGCCACACAGAGCCCCCCATATAAAATACCCCTTCGTTGTGGCCTCAGTAAATGTCCCCATAGTGCCCCCCAATAATGTGCCAGTAAGAGGTGCCCCCATAGATGCCCCCCAATCATGTGCTAGTGAAAAGTGCCTCTCCCCCCACTCATGTACCAGTAATAAGTGCCACTTATTTCTCCCCCCCACTCATGTGCCAGTCTCCTCTATGCTGCCACCCCCCATGTGCCAGTAATAAGTGCCAATTCTCCCCCCACCCATCATGTGCCAGTCTCATCTCTGCTGCCACCCCCCCATGTGCCAGCAATAAGTGCCAATTCTCCCCCCCATCATGTGCCAGTCTCCTCTCTGCTGCCACCCCCATGTGCCAGTAATAAGTGCAAATTCTCCCCCCATCATGTGCCAGTCTCCTCTCTGCTGCCACCCCCCATGTGCCAGTAATACGTGCCAATTCTCGCCCCATCATGTGTCAGTCTCCTCTTTGCTGCCACCCCCCCCCCCCCCATGTGCCAGTAATAAGTGTGGCAAAAAAATTGTCCGATTTAATAAAATAAAAAAACACTCATACTTACCTCCTGCGATGCAGGCCTCTTCTGGCCTGTGTCCCGCTCTGCACTGCTCAGGCGGCGCGATGACGTCATCGCGCCGCCTGCACTGGCCTCTGATAGGCTGCGGGCCTTGTGCCGGCAGCCTATCAGAGGAACAGGAAAGGGAGACGCATCTCCCTCCCCTGCCACAGCACAGCAATCTGTATCGCTGTCCTGAGGACGGCGATACAGATCACTATGGAGATGAGCGCAATGGAAGCGCAGCACTCATCTCCTGCTGTGCCCTGCAGCCGCCACCACTGCCTACAGAACTGCTGAAACGGCCAAAACACCCAGCGGGCCACATGTGTCCCGCGGGCCGTAGTATGAGGACCCCTGGTTTAAACAATGCCTGTTGCCGCTTCCCCACTGCAGTGCTACACTGCTTCCAGCTACTGACTGATGTCTGACTGGTGCTGCAAGATGATAATTCAGGGTTGGAAGTGAAGGAGGAGGCGGAGGAGGAGAAGGGGGGGGGGGGTTGCAGCCACTAATGTAGGTGGTGGTGGAAACCCTGATGGAAGTAGGACCCGCAATCCGCTTTGGTAGCAACTGTGCCATCCCAGGGTACGACTCGCTCCCAGCCTGGAGTATAGACATCTGGCCTGGGGTATAGACATCTGTACGCTGCGCTGGGACACAGACAGAAGTGGATGTGCTAGTTGATGGTACTTGCGAAGGTCCAGGTGCATGGCGGGAGGCATTCGGGCTTGCGTGTTGGACAGGGGATTGGCTAGCACGTAAAACAGGGGCAGAGGAGGCAGCGGTGTGACCCGCAGACACTGGTTGTGGACCCAGGCGTTTGGCCCACCTATTAGGGTGCTTTGATGCTATGTGGCGGATCATGCTGGTGGTGCTGAGGTTGCTAGTGTTCACACCCTTGCTCATTGTAGTATGGCACAAGTTGCAAATGACAATTCTCTTATCGTCCGCACTTTCCTCCAAAAAGCACCAGACTGCAGAACACCTACCCCTTGGCAAGGGAGATTTCCACAAGGTTCCTCCCTCCCCCTCTGTATGGCTGTCCTCGCTCGGCTTGCCACCTTCCCAGGTTGGGTAAGTGACTTCATCGTCCAGCGCCTCCTCTTCCACTTCCTCACTCTGTCATCCTCCTGACCTAACAACAACCTCAGTTATTGACAACTGTGTCTCATCTTCATTATAAACCTCTTGAGACACTATTTGCGGTTGACTTATTGGCAACTGTGTCTCATCATCATCATCCACCTTGTGAAACACTAATTGCTGTTCCCACTGTCATCTTTTTCTGACTGTGGATGCTCCAGAGTTTGGGAATCAGGGCACAAGATCATGTCATGTCCCTCTTCAAGCGGGCTTGGCGAGAAGCCCAAATTAAGGAATGGTGATGAAAACAGCTCCTCAGAATATCCGAGTGTGGGATCACTTGTTTGCCAAGACTCTCCATGGTGGGTGGAAGGATTATCAGGGTGAGGATTCTGTTGACCAGACTCTTGGATACTGAGACTGGACTTTTTGGCAAACAGGGTGGCGCTTAATCGACTGGAAGCATTATCTGCTGCAATCCAACGACCACCTGGTCGCACTGGTCTGACTTCGAGAGTGGTGTCCTGCGCCACCCTGCAAACTGGGACATGAAGCTAGGTATTATGGATGAGTGTGTTTCTTGTGCTCTGGCAGCAGGCACAGTTTCACCACTCTCAGGCCCACAGCCTCTGCGTGCACCATCAGCAGCACGGCCACTTCCCCGTCCCTTACTGCTCGCCTTGCGCATATTAAATGGTATATATGCTTGCAAGTATGTCACACGTACAGTAGCGCAGGTTTTGTAAGTGTATGCGCAAATAAAGTACACAGAAGATATTTTTAGGATGCGCACACGTTAAACAGAAGGTATAGTGCAAGTAATGTCGCTGTCACCACTGCCTAATAAAAAATTACACTGAATGAATGTCACTGATATTTAGGATGTGCATACGTTATACAGGAGGTATAGCGCAAATAATGTCACTGTCACCACCGCCTAATAAAAAATTACACTGAATGAATGTCACTGATATTTAAGATGCGCACACGTTATACAGGAGGTATAGCGCAAGTAATGTCGCTGTCACCAGCTGCTAATAAAAAATTACACTGAATTAATATCACTGATATTTCAGATGAGCCAACGTTACACAGGAGATGTAGCGCAGATAATGTCGCTGTAAGCAACAGCAAAAAAATTTGACTGAATGTCACTGATATTTCGGATACGCAAATGTTATACAGGAGATGTAGTACACTGGATGTCATAGATATTTTTAGGCTGCGCACACTTTACACAGGAGTGACTGATATTTCGGATGCGCTAGTGTTATACTGGAGATGTAGCGCAGGTAATGTCGCTGCCACCAGCAGCAAAAAAATTTGACTGAATGTCACTGATATTTCCGATACGCAAACGTTATACAGGAGATGTAGCGCAGGTAATGTCACTGTCTGCAGTGGCAAATCAATTGCAAGCTATTTAGCGCTGGTTGCGCTAAAAATATATATTGCTGTCAGATACAACTATAGTCCTTAAAAGGACTTTTGGGTCTCTAACAAGTTTAAGCAATTTAGTGCAGGTTGCACTAAAAATATATTTTGATGCCACACACAATAGTCATTAAAAGTATGTCTGATTGATTAGTGTCCAGTAAAATACTGTCGCTAATTGGTGTTTGTGTAATGTAATTCCCACCATCCTGTGTGTTTCTAGGTGCTGTAGCTTGATTGACAGTTGAATATGTCTTAGTTGTTGGAGATAGGGACCGTTGGTAAGTATTTTGTTTCTTCACTTTACTCCTCGAGCTATGTGACGCAGTAAAATTGGCATTTCTGCGTTTACAGCTAATTGGGGAGGAGAATAACTTTTATTTTTCCTTTCTGATCCTTTTGTAGGCGAAGAAGAAGCCAGAGCATCACTGTGAATGTGCGACGTGATGATGTCACTTCTAGGTGCCAGCTCTGCTCTCCTAGATGAAGAGGCAGCGCAGACCGGATGAATGGATCGTGGATCAAGATCTTCACCTGAGAAATCTCCCGGGAGGCATCGTCTGAGTCAAGCTTCTCCACCGTAAGTTTCAGCTTTTGTAATCATCTTGTTAGAGTAATTCTTCCATTTCTTCTTTCAGGTGCAGGTCCGGATTCTTTGCTGCCACTTACGTGAGTGCGCAGCAACTGACATGTCTTCTCTTTTATAGGTATCCACGAGACTGACTGTTGATCCATCCTCCAATCAAGCTGTTCCTTCACCTTCATGAGGACTTCAGACTGCTCCATTCACATCTGTTACCAGGTAAGTAATACCGATAAATATAACACTTGCACATGTAAATAGTGGGGGGTCATGACACCATGTCCCCCCTTATTTGCGTCCGCAAACATGGTCTCATCATACTAACTGAATTTTGCACCCCTTTTTAGACCACCTTGAATTTGGTATTGTTTTTGGACACAATGTGAACCGTAAAGACACAAGAAGGTTCCAAAGTTGGACTAGACAAAATGTTAGGGAAAAGTATTTTTGAGAAAGTAGTGTTTAGTATGTTGCAAATTAAATACAATTCTGGCGCATGACACATGATATATTTGGCGCAGGATGCGTGCGTCACACATTCTGGCCTACATCAAAACACTAGTTTTACAGTATGTTATGTCTGTTGATGCAATATTTGATATTCAATAACACGTGTGTAGCAATAGGTAGCACCAAAACTGCACTTTGGGAACCTGAATTCTGTAAGGTAAAGTAAACTACTAATACCTAGCTACATTACAGTGCTATTATCTCTGTTGTAGGGACAGGTTAAAGGGAAACATGATATCTATTTACCAGAGGTTGCTGAGAAACTTTGCTATCAGATAACTAATAAACAGTGTATTTTACCACTAATATGCCTTTTTACTGACATAAACAAAGGGCGTTATAGCTAAACAACTGGCTTTAACCCCTTCATGTCACACTCGCTGGGCGGGTGTTTAAAGATGGCGCCCGCTCCTGACCGCTGGGTGCGCCATAGCCACTGGTGGCCTCCTGCTTCTTTTAGCAGTAATGCCGATCGTGGACATTTAACCCCTCAGATGCCGTGGTCAATCCAGACCATGGCATCTGAGTGCACTATAACCGAAAATGCGCACTTTTGGTTGTGCTCCGGATCCCCCGTGTGACGATCGGAGGAGCCGGAGCGTGTATGCAGCAGCCCCCGTCTTTGTGAATGACAGGAGGCTGCTGCATAGTATTTCCTATGGAGCCCTTGCCTGTAATAGGGCTCCATAGAAATGTAGTGAAATCATCATAGATTCCAATGCAAGTGCATTGGAGTCTATGATAATAGCAATCTAATGATTGCATGTTATAGTTCCCTATGGGGAAAAAAAAAAAGTAAAAAAAATAAACAATAATAAAAAAAACAACATTCAAATTCTAATCACCCCGCTTTTCCCAAAATAAAAATAGAACTAAAAAAAAAAAACACATCATGGGTGTCGCCGATGTGCGAAAATGACCATAGTATAAAAATATAAAAATATATTCCCCATACGGCAAACAGCAAAACGTGATCAAAAAGTCATACACATCCCAGAATGGTAACAATAAAAAGTTCAGATCGCCCCACAAAAAATGAGCCCCCATGCAGCTCCGTACACATAATTACAAAAAAGTTGTAGGGGTCAAAATATGGCGACAAAAATAAAAAATATTTTTCCCACTTTTTAATTTTTTTATCACTATCAAAACGCAAGAAAAACTATACATATAAGGTATTGCCGGATTTGTACTGACCTGTAGAATAAAATTAACTGGTCAGTTTTATCGCACATCGAACGTTGTAAATAAAAAACCCATAAAACTGTGGTGGAATAGCTTATTTTTTTGCAATTTTATCCGATTTGAATTTTTTTTACCGCTTCCCTCTACACCATATGCAATATCACATGATGGTGTTGGAAAGTACAACTTGTCCTGCAAAAAACAAGCCCTCATATGGCTATGTGAACAGAAAAATAAAAAAGCTATGGCTCTGGGAAGGAAGGGAGCACAAAACAAAAACGCCAAAGAAAAAAAAGAAAAAACAGGCCTTAAAGGGTTAATCAATTATTCCATGTACCCAAAATGGTGCATTAAAAACTATAACTTGTCTTGCAAAAAATAAGACCTCATACAAGTAAATTGATGAACAAACTAAAAAGTTATAGCTCTTGGAATGCGATGTTTAAAAAATGTGTGTGGTCACTCAGGGGTTAAAACCCAACCTAATATTAATGACACTTTCATGTGTGCTCTCAACAAGGTGACTGGATGTCTTCCTTGTGAGGCGACCATCTGCTGCATACGTTAGAAACATATAATGTGTCGTCAGATAAGAACCATTTGGCCCATCTAGTCTGCCCAATATACTAAATACTATGGATAGCCCCTGGCCCTATCTTATATGAAGGATGGCCTTATGCCTATCCCATGCATGCTTAAACTCCTCCACTGTATTTGCAGCTACCACTTCTGCAGGAAGGCTATTCCATGCATCCACTACTCTCTCAGTAAAGTAATACTTCCTGATATTACTTTTAAACCTAGGCCAGTCTAATTTAAAACTATGTCCTCTTGTAGCAGTTTTTCTTCTTTTAAATATTCTCTCCTCTTTTACCTTGTTGATTCCCTTTATGTATTTAAAAGTTTCTATCATATCCCCTCTGTCTCGTCTTTCTTCCAAGCTATACATGTTAAGGTCCTTTAATCTTTCCTGGTAAGTTTTATCCTGCAATCCATGTACCAGTTTAGTAGCTCTTCTCTGAACTCTCTCCAAAATATCAATATCCTTCTGGAGATATGGTCTCCAGTATTGAGCACAATACTCCAAATGAGGCCTCACTAGTGCTCTGTAGAGCGGCATGAGCACCTCCCTCTTTCTACTGGTAATCCCTCTCCCTATACACCCAAGCATTCTGCTAGCATTTCCTGCTGCTCTATGACATTGTCTGCCTACCTTTAAGTCTTCTGAAATAATGATCCCTAAATCCCTTTCCTCAGATACTGAGGTTAGGACTGTATCACTGATTTTATATTCTGCTCTTGGGTTTTTACGTCCCAGGTGCATTATCTTGCAATTATCAACATTACATTTTAGTTGCCAGATTTTTGACCATTCCTCTAGTTTTCCTAAGTCCTTTTCCATTTGGTGTATCCCACCAGGAACATCAACCCTGTTACAAATCTTTGTGTCATCTAGGGCTGCAGCTAACGATTATTTGAATAATCGATTAGTTGCCGATTAATTTCTACGATTAATCGATTAATCGGGAAAAACGACAAAATTACAAAACAGAGGTTTATATGATCTTACTTGAAAAATGATGTTCAAAGGCCATATTAAAACAAATTGTGGACGACACTATTAGGGGGGCTCTGTGGACGACACTATTAGGGGGGCTCTGTGGACGACACTATTAGGGGGGCTCTGTGGACGACACTATTAGGGGGGCTCTGTGGACGACACTATTAGGGGGCTCTGTGGACGACACTATTAGGGGGGCTCTGTGGACGACACTATTAGGGGGGCTCTGTGGACGACACTATTAGGGGGCTCTGTGGACGACACTATTAGGGGGGCTCTGTGGACGACACTATTAGGGGGGCTCTGTGGACGACACTATTAGGGGGGGATCTGTGGACGACACTTATGGGGGATCTGTGGACAACACTTATGGGGGATCTGTGGACGGCGCAGTTATGGAGAGGGGGATCTGTGGACGGCGTAGTTATGGAGAGGGGGATCTGTGGACGGCGCAGTTATGGAGAGGGGGATCTGTGGGTGGCGCTGTTATGGAGAGGGGGATATGTGCACTGTTATGGGCATAACAGTGCACAGATCCCTTTCCTCATAACAGTGCACAGATCCCCCTTCCCATAGCAGTGCCATACACAGACCCCCCTCCTCCCCATAGCAGTGCTATACACAGACCCCCCTCCCCATAGCAGTGCCATAGACAGATCCTCCCCATAGCAGTGCTATACACAGACCCCCCCTCCCCATAGCAGTGCCATAGACAGATCCTCCCCCCTCCCCATAACAGCCCCGGCCCCGATGCTTATAAGTCGGACTAATCACGTCTGCATCTTTATTTTACCTTTTTACAATGACGCTCCTGTAACAGCCAGGCAGAGCGGACGGCGGCGCAACGTCACTCACTCACGTGACGCACCTGCTCCGCCCACCTCATGATTGAAGGAGGCGGAGCAGGCGTGTCACATGAGTGAGTGACGTTACGCCGCCGTCCGCTCTGCCTGGCTGTTACAGGAGCGTCATTGTAAAAAGGTAAAATAAAGATGCAGCGACCGCCCGCATAGCAACGAATCGGCGATTATTCGATAACTGGATTCGTCGACAACGAATCCAGTTATCGAATATAATCGATTACATCGATTAATCGTTGCAGCCCTAGTGTCATCAGCAAAAAGACACACCTTACCATTGAGGCCTTCTGCAATTTCGCTGATAAAGATATTAAACAATATGGGTCCCAGAACAGATCCCTGAGGTACCCCACTGGTAACAAGACCATGGTCTGAATATACTCCATTGACTACAACCCTCTGTTGCCTGTCCCTCAGCCACTGCCTAATCCATTCAACAATATAGGAGTCCAAGCCCAAAGACTGCACTTTATTGATAAGCCTTCTATGTGGGACAGTATCAGAAGCCTTACTAAAGTCTAGATAAGCGATGTCTACTGCACCTCCTCCATCTATTATTTTAGTCACCCAATCAAAAAAATCAATAAGATTAGTTTGACATGATCTCCCTGAAGTAAACCCATGCTGTTTTTCATCTTTCAATCCATGGGATTTTAGATGTTCCACAATCCTCTCCTTAAGTATGGTTTCCATTAATTTCCCCACTATTGATTCCTCCCTACTATCTTTCTTGTGAATGGGCACAACATTTGCTAATTTTTAATCTTCTGGGACAACTCCTGTTGCCAGTGATTGGTTAAATAAATCTGTTAATGATTTTGCTAGATCACTGCTGAGCTCTTTTAATATCTTTGGGTGTATCCCATCAGGCCCCTGTGACTAATTTGTATTTATTTGACTTAGAACCTCTTCCTCTGTAAAGACACATGCATCAAAAGATTCATTAGTCTTCTTTCCTAACTGAGGTCCTTCTCCTTAATTTTCCTTTGTAAAAACTGAACATAAGTATTCATTGAGGCAGTCAGCTAGTTCTTTATCTTCTTCCATATACCTACTTCTTTTGTTTTTAATTTGGTAATTCCTTGTTTTAGTTTCCTTTTTTCATTTATGTATCTGAAGAATGCCTTATCGCCTTTTTTCCCTGACTGAGCTAATTTCTCTTCTGCCTGTGCTTTAGAAGCTCTTATAACTTGTTTGGCCTCTCTCTGCCTAATCTTATAAATTTGTCTGTCATCCTCGTTTTGTTTTGTTTTTATAATTCCTAAATGCTATCTTTTTGTTTTTAATGATTTTGGCCACTTCTGCTGAGTACCACAGTGGTCTCTTCCTTTTTTTGCTTTTACTGACAAGCCTAATGCAATTTTCTGTTGCCTTCAATAGTGCCACTTTTAAGTAGTTCCATTTCTCCTGGACTCCAATGAAACTGTTCCAGTCTGATAGGGACTCGTATACCACTAATCTAATTTTAGAAAAGTCAGTTTTTCTAAAATCTAAAACTTTAGTTTTTGTGTGGTGTGACTCATTCACTGTAAACCACACTGACTGGTGATCACTAGATCCCAAGCTTTCCCCTACAGTAATATCAGATACCAAATTCCCATTTGTGAATACTAAATCTAAAATGGCCTCCTTCCGGGTTGGCTCCTCCACTACTTGCTGTAGAGATAATCCCAGTAGGGAATTTAGAATATCTGTACTCCTGGCAGAACTAGCTATTTTGGTTTTCCAGTTTAGATCTGGAAGATCTCCCATAATGATAACTTCCCCCTTCAATGTCATTTTAGCTATTTCCTCAACTAGTAGATCATCTAATTCTTTGACTTTGCTAGGTGGTCTATATATCACACCTACACGAGTTACCTTATGATTATCAAGCTACAAGGTAACCCAAACTGACTCTAAATTGTTCTCGCTAACTTGTATCAAATTAGATTTTATGCTATCTTTCACATACAGGGCCACCCCTCCCCCTTTTTGCCTTCTTTGTATTTCCTGTATAGAGAGAACCCTGGTATTGATATATCCCAGTCATTACTCCCCTTGAACCATGTCTCATTAACAGTCACTACATCTATATTCTCAGATGCCATTATAGCCTCAAGTTCATTGATCTTATTTCCTATACTGCGAGCATTTGTAGACAAGACTCTGAGCTTGTCATTTCTTAACCTTTGTGCTGGCCTCTTCTGGCATTGTTCCGGGGGCAGTCGGACTGCTGGATTATCACTCTTTTGCCCCCCTTTCCTAGTTTAAATGCTTCTTAGCAAATACTTGAAACTGTTCACTGAGGACATTCGTTCCCTTGAGAGAAAGATGCAAACCATCTTTCTTGTACAGTTCTTTTCCATTCCAACAAGAGCTAACATGAGACACAAAGCCAAACCCTTGGTTCAGACACAATTCACCAAGCCATACATTGAATTCCTTAATGCGCATCTTCCTGTGATGCTGAAGGTTATGCACAGGCAAAACTGCAGAGAATGAAACAGTTGATGCAACCTCCCATATATCCTTTCCAAGTGTGTGGAAAGCTTCTTTCACCTTTGAAACCTCATTGCAAGCCAGATCGTTTGTCCCAAGATGGAGATTAACATCCACTTCCCTTTCCTGCTTTGCTTGCCTAACAATATTAAGGATCCGTCGTCTATCCCTGCTAGCGGTAGCACCAGGGAGACATCTCACAACACCATTCTCCTCAAACTTCACACCTCGTATGATGGAATCGCCCACCAACAGCTGCTTACTATCAATCCTCACCTTCTCCTTTTTGTCTTTGGCTGCAGTCTTACATACTTTAGGCATGGAAGATGATTGTTTCTCACCCACTGTGCTTGAGCCATCCTCCATGTTGCTCTTGCACTCTGAAAGTGCTGCAAATGAATTATGGAGAGCCACATACTGTGGGACATGCCTTCTATCCACAACTCTCAGTCTACCAGAACCTACAGTAACCCATCTTCCATTTCTAGGGGGCCTCTGTGGCAGTGGCATTGCAATGTTCTCAGCCTGAGTTTGTTTAGTGGTTAATTTAAAAATCTCATATTTCAAAAAGGTAATTTCCTGCTGCATTATGGCGAGCTGTTTACAGATCAGACAGTATCCAAACCTCTGAAGAGTGGAACATGAAATAAAAGCACAACAATTCCTGCACAGAACCAGGTCTGCCATTGTAAAGAGGGGAAAGATTTTAAACAAACACGTGTTCAGAGCGGCTCCGTCTGGTGTCTGCACAGACGGATCCGCTCCTATAATGCAGATGATGGGATCCGTTCAGAACGGATTTATCTGCAATATATTTTAGAAAAAATTCTAAGTGTGAAAGTTGCTCAGACGGATCCGTCCAGACTTTACATTAAAAGTCAATAGTGGACGGATCCATTTGAAATTGAGCCATATTGTGTCAACTTCAAACTGATCCGTCTCCATTGACTTACATTGTAAGTCTGGACGGATCCGTTTGCCTCCGCACGGCCAGGCGGACGCCCGAACGCTGCATGCAGCGTTTGGGTGTCGGCCAAATGGTGCCAGACTGATGCATTCTGAGCGGATCCGCATCCACTCAGAATGCATTAGGGCAGTACGGATGCGTTCGGGGCCGCTTGTGAGAGCCTTCAAACGGAACTCACAAGCGGAGCCCCGAACGCTAGTGTGAAAGTAGCCTAATACTCACACTTAGGCCTCATGCACACGGCCGTTGTTTGGGTCCGCATCTGAGCCGCCATTTTGGCGGCTCAGATGTGGACCCATTCACTTCAGTGGGGCCACAAAAGATGCGGACAGCACTACATGTGCTGTCCGCATCCGTTGCTCTGTTCAGTGGCCCTGCTAAAAAATATAACATGTCCTATTCTTGCCATCTGTGTTTTGCGGATCCGCGATTTGCGAAACGCAAAACACACCACCGTCGTGTGCATGCGGCTTTACATATATGATACATTGTATTCTTCTAGTGACAAATACAGTGTCATATGGAGACACAATAGGGTGGCACATGGAGAGCCTACGAGTCTATAATATGGAGTTGGACCCATAAACGTGACAGGGAACGACATTTGCGCTGCGCTCCGTCATTGTACCCCTCAGATGCATTTTTACATGATCGCGGCATGTGAAAGCAATAATCCAGTGTTAAAAAAAATATCATACCTGCTCCATTTGCTTACAGCGGGCCAGCCGCCACCATGTTGCTTAAAGATCTCGCACAAAATCTTGTGCAGCCCAAGTTGACTTCGTCACTCCGTGAGGCGTGGTGACGTCATATGTAAATGCGCACGGGATTTCGGCCGAGATCTTCAAGCAAGATGGCAGCTGGCCTATCGTGAGGAAATGGAGCAAGTATAATTTTTTTGTTTTTTATACTATTTCAGGTTAAATTGATTCGCTACCACGAAGCAGGAGGAAATTCAGCTTTGCGACTTATTGAATTTATCCTGAAATTCGGAACAAAGTCCACTTGGTGGACTTTGACTCACTCAACACTAACCGTAACATACCGTCGTAACCATACCCATAAGACAATTGTCAGCCAGGAACATATCTCCACCGACTACTCATAAATGGTTATACAACATGGAAGATATAGCCGCTGATATGTACAGATTGAGAGCTTGCCCTTTATTTTCCAGAGCTCCAATATGCATGGTTGGCCGGTATACAGACAGGCTCTGAAAATGGCGATACTGCATCTTAGGGTCCAATCACACATCCGTAGTGTATTGCGGATCCGCAATACACCCGGCCGGCACCCCCAACAAGAATAGAACATGCGGACAAGAATAGAACATGTTCTATTTTTTTCAGTAGCCGTAGACCGGAAGGTCAGGGCTGCGCTCCGGAACTGCGGATGCGGACAGCACGCTTTGTGCTGTCCGGATCTCTTCCGGCACAATTGAGAATGAAAGGGTCCGGATTCGTTCCGCAACGTTGTGGAACGGATCCGGGCCCATTCTACGGAAGTGTGAATGGACCCTTAGTGTGGCATAAAAAATATTAAACCTTATTGTAATGTTAGGGAGTTTCCATTTATGCCATTTCAAAATGTGATGTTAAAAGGGCTCTCCGGAAATGATTTAAAATGATTTAAAATGGCCACCAGCAATCTGTCCTAGAATATGAGCAGGACTGTTTTCCACCACTTGTAGAAATGCCTAGGGGGATGAGGGGGCCACACTACACTGCTCTATAGTAGATGGTAATGCTGTGATATGATCCCGCCTATGATATGCCATCATGGCTGAGCAGCCTGAAAGGTACCCTCACCAATATGTAATATATGCAAGTTCCAGAGCACAGGCCCTGCTCCCTCACCCCCTAGGCATCTCTGCAAGTGGAGCCAACAAATAATGCTCACATTCTAGGACATGTTCCTGGCAGCCATTCTAAATCATTCCTGGAGAACCCCTTGAAGGAGGCTCACTATAATAACAGCGTGCTTGCATTAGTTAATCCCTATGTGAACACTTTTACTACATGTGCCTGGAGGAAGCACTTGTTTCGGTAGACTGATGCAATACCCTTCTTTCGTCACATTGTAATCAGTTGTCTAGAAGACAGTTACCTTTCCAGCATTACACACCTCTAAAGGTGTGTATGAATGTGTGCGGTATCTATCAAAAGGAAACAAGAACTATTGCTTCATAGGAGGCGGGTGTTTGGAAATGATGGATGAGTTTGTGGTCTTTTTACACAGCAACAGTCAATGGTTTATACATTGTTCTCCCTATGGAGGACACTATACCTGCACTCAGTGTAGACATGATGAGGGAGATACAGACAGTACCGAAGGCGGTAACATTAACCCTTTGCTTTGACACAATGTTTATTACCTCTATGCTATGACATCATTGTGTTCATTCCCTCTATACTACGTGCATTCTGTGATATGACTGCTCAATTTATTATCCCTGTTCTGTGATATCACTGTAGTCCTAAACAAAGAGCAGAGAGGTTGCGGTTTATTATCTCGCATTACTGTGTGCAATTACCCTTTCCTGTGATATCACTTTGTGCATAATTCCTGTATTGTGACACTCTCTCTGTGACTCATTCCTGCACTGTGACATCACGTGGGCCATTATTGCTATGTTGCAATAACACTGTGCATTAATCCTCTGCTGTGACATCCTTGTCATTGTGATAACTATGATGTCACTTCACTTTGGTCCGTATCCATGTGCTGTAGTATCACTGTGACATGACCATCTTTCTTACAGTATCTCTTTGGGGAAATATCTCTGTGTTCGATATACCTTACACTGCGTCCATTAGCCATATAGTAGGAAATAATTGTGTAATAATTTATTAACTTTGTGTTGGTAAAGTTACATCTTTGTATAGGCTAATTAGTTTTCATCAAATTTTCTGGATGTAACCAAAAAGCAGTTTAAAAAAAAAAAAAAAAACACTTTACAGAAGAGGACAACACAAGGTTTTACAAAATTTCAATAAGCATAGAAATCTTCGAGTAGCACATCTTTAAAGGGGATGTCTGACTTCAGAAAATTGCATTTATCATGTAGAGAAAGTTAATACAAGGCAGTAACTAATGTATTGTGATTGTCCATATTGCTTCCTTTGCAGGCTTGATTCATTTTTCCATCACATTATACACTGCTCATATCTAGGGGTTACGACCACCCTGCAATCCAGCAGTAGTGGTCGTGCTTGCACAGCATAGGAAAAAGCACCAGCCAATGCACACTCCTATGGTTCCGGCCACCCAAGAGGCTGGTGCCTTTTCCCATAGTGTGCAAGCATGGCCACCACTGCTAAATTGCAGGGTGGTCGTAACCATGGAAACGAGCAGTGTATAATGTGATGGAATAATGAATCAAGCCAGCACAGGAGGCAATATGGACAATCATTATAAATTAGTAAGTGCCTTGTATTAACTTTGTCTACATGATAAATGCCATTTGCTGAAGTGAGACAACCCCGGGTTTACACTGCATGCTGATACAGCCGATTGTCGGGAAGGAAGCGTGTTCCAGTATTTACCTGCAGTCATCTCCTTCACAGTATGAGGACAACCCCATACAGAATCATTGTCTCTGACAAGCATATTGTTGGTGCCTGCATGAACGACAGGATCACCCGATGAACGAGCATTTCACTCGTTCATCGGGTGATCGGCGGCACATTTAGATCGGCAGATTGTCGAGAATGTGCGTTTGCAGGAACAGTCGTTCCCGATAATCTTCCTGGAAATCGGACAGTCTAAATCCACCTTAATTCTAAACACTCTGTTCAGTAGATGTATATCCTGTTACGTAACCTGATCTGCACAAAGCTATTAGTCAATAGGCTATCTCATGTAATGTGTGCAGAATAATAAAACAGTCTTTTCACACCTTCAAAGGGAAATTCTTCGAGCACTTCAGTGATTCCATTTACAATAACCAGCAGCTTCTAACAGATGAGAGTGCTTGACATTGGCAAACTGTGGTATGTTTTCAAGACGGCCAATCTTTGTTGTATAACATGTGTAACAACCTCTAGCACCCGACAAACAATGGTTCAAAAGATACAGCAAGGTCAGTGTTTTCTACTGACATTAATTGAAAATAAAGTATATAAATGAGCAGTGGGATTATGAATGTTTGCAGTAGAAAGTAGAAGTCCCATGCTTCATTTAGTGGACAATCACTATTGCTTTCTAGAGCAGCATTTCTTATATTTGGTTAAGATCTGTCTCTTTGACCATGGAACATTAAGTAATCATTAACTTCACACTTACCATAAAGTTGAAATTTAAAAGAGAATGTAACACTGATTTCTCTGTTTGCTTTCATTGTGTAAATTTACAAAGGTCGTAAACAGAGGATTCACAATCAGTGGTGGATTATGATAGGTGAGACTGTAATAAAATGTGTTAAAGAAGGAGTATAATATGCGAGGTTTGGGTAACCACCTAGGGAAAAGGCTCTAAGGAAAGCACATGGCCACCTAAAGTGCCCAAGGATTTGATATGCATTGTGATTTTGTCACAGTTTTCTGCTGCAATTTGTGGCAAAAATCATAACAAAATGGCTTTGTAAAATGAATACAGGACCTGCACAAATATGGTCACATGGCCATATGTGTGCAGGTCCTGTTACTGTTAAAGAACCTGCACAGATAAGGTCACTCGGAATTATTTGTGCAGGTCCCGAAGCCAAAGGGCAGAGTGCAAAGGAGACTTCACAGAGAGTTGTGTAAGCTGCTATGTAAGTGTATGAAATTTAGGTCTGTATAAGTTCAGAAAGATTGTCTGGGGCCTCACTGGAGAAGAAAAAGTTCATTCAACAGGGCTTCTTCAGCACAGGATAGGGGATAACTATTAAATCGGTGGAGGTCCTACCGCTGGATCCAGGGGTGCATCATAAATGTGAGGCGGTGGCCTCAGTTAGCGCTGTGCTAGAACAGCAGGGAAGCGGCAATTTAACCTCCAGCTCTGCATTCCTGCACAGCCCTGCAGACATCTGTGTCTTTGTGGATTATTGTACATGGTGGTTTTACAGCGTTTTTTTTAAATCACAATTCTGGGCAAAAACCGCAACAAACCCGCGATGTACAATAACCCCTAGGTATAGATATACATATCAGAGTATGAGAAATAGTAATGGTAGGCTAAAGGACCTTTAAAAATGTCATCTTGTCACATGATCGCTGGTCCTTTAGCCTCTAAAAGACGCCAGACGAGAAGATGGAGAATGGTGAACCTGTAAGTAAATAAGTATCTGTGTTTACTTGTGTGTATGTGTTTATCTGTGTCAACATCTGCTTATTCAGTATATAGGAGACCTTTACTAGTGTCCTAAATATCTGGATATGAGTATAATATTGCAACTAAATGGGTTGTCCAGGTAAAAAAACATGGGTGCTAAATATGCGCTGAATTAACAAACAGACAATACCTTGTTAAATTCCAGCACCGATATTCCTGTTCCTGCACTGATTTTTACTTACTTGACAGCACTGATGACATGCCATATCGGCACATGAATGCTGCTGCCATGCACTGGTCTCAGAGGTTATGCCAGTAAATAGGGTATGAGTCAGTGATTGGCTGCAATGGTCATATGCTAGTACTGTCATATAAACAGAGACCGCGGGGATCGCAAAAGCATAAATACTGGACCATATATTTAATAATTGGGACTTGGCTCATGAGAAAGTTCTATGAAAGGGGTTAGGCAGACATTTCAGTGCTATTATGTGTGTGTGAATGTATAAGTGGACTGTGTGCACTAGGTGTACTATACATAAATGGTTTGTGTGCAGCATATGCTTTGTGTGTGGGTGCAGTATGTGTGAATTCTGTGTGATTGGAGTTTGCTGCATAAGCACTATGTGTGAGTGGTGTGTATCCTACTGCATTTAAATGGTGTATGTGCAGGACCTCACATGATATGTCATTTTATGCCATGTAAATTCCCAGTATGGTTATGTTTAAAAGTGACTGTATAGAACCAACTCTAACATAGCCCCTACAGGAAGTTAAGGTGTGGATCCTGGATCCTCTCCTAGCTCAGTTAGTTAGTGTAGTGAGTTAGCTGAGTTGGAGGAGGACGCTACTACCTGTCATCTACTCCCCACAGAATTGGACCAAAGATCCAGAAAATCACTTTCTTTGAGGATTATCTACTGAGAGGAAAACCTGACCATTTCTATAGTACTCAGGAAAACAAGAGATAAAGGAGAAAGCCAAGAAGGTCTCTAACCTGCATGATCGAGCATTGGAGTCATATGGTACGGTATTTACCAATCAAAGCTGGTAAACTTTACTGCTGTGAGTGGAAATTACTGATACACTCTTCACACTTGAACATGGTCTTCCCAACCATATATTTAACCCTGTATGTCTCAAATGGAAATTACAGCCAAATTGCAAGAACAATATGGCCACCTATAGATTTTTCAGATAGAGACTTTGAGAAAATAGAGAGGAAAGAGTATAATAATTCCCTTTTTTGCTCAAATCTATACATTGCTATCTGTGGGAGCTATGCACTATGAATTATTGGAACTCTGTTTTGATAATATTGGAGGTATTACAACTCCTATCCTGCACTTTATTAATGAGAGATGTTTGTTTTGTACACCTGGCTTGGTTATTGACTCCTGCACCATACGCTGGCCATTACACCTACACCTCCTGCTTTGCACCCTCTCCAAACCTACAATATCAAGGGCACCCAAACTACAATCAGGAGCCCCAACATCAGGGTATGCCCTCAACGAAGAAAGCATGTGCCCTACTTTCACTGTCCTGGCCCTAGGGAGCATTGGTATGAGGATTGCCACTGTGATTGACTGTTATAGCAGTCAATACCACTCCCATCCTCCACTCCCCATCAGGCTGCAACATGTGAGTGGTATGTGCCCTATGTGTAATAGTAGTACACATTCAGCATGTGCTCTTTATGTGTGTAGCATGAGTGCGGAATGTGTGCAGTGTATGTTTGACTTCTGTATAGAATGTTTCTATGTGTCTAGCATGTGAGCAGCAAATGTGCATACATTTTTTTACATTTTCCAACTTTCCTATAAAAGGCATGGAGGTCAAGGCACACTTCTTGCACAGGAGCACTTTGCTGAAAGTGTTCATCCATGAGCGTGGTAATAGACAATTTGTGTAGAGTATCAAAGAAATAAAAATTTTATATGAGATGATTCCATGATTCCATATATATATATAAAAAACTTTTTATATATATCCAAAAAACTAGGCAGCACTCCAACTTCAAGTGAAAAGGTGATGACCCAATTTATTTCCCAGGCAAGGTTTCAACCCACTCAATGAGGCCTTTGTCAAGTGGGCCGAAACTTTGCCTGGGAAATAAATTGTGTTATCACCTTTTCACTTGAAGTTGGAGTGCTGCCTCGTTTTTTGGACGTATTACATAGTGGAAGAGACGCCTGCCTTCCCTGAGGATTTGCACCCTATTCACTCTATCTAACTGTGCTGCTGTTCTATCTGTGTTTGTGGTGTATATGTATATATATATATTCCAGATACACTGCCTGTCCAATAAAAAAGTCGCCAACTGGATTTAGCTAAGCAAATAGTTATGAGCCTCGAATTGGATAATTACTGCATGGGCGATTATCTTTCAGCTGGCAATAAGTTATTTAACCCCAACTGGTGCAATTAGTTGCTTCTCATTTCTTAAACAACCATGTCGAAAGACACATCTTGTGGTCGTGGAAAAGATGTTAGTCTGTTTGAGAAGGGTCAAATCATTGGCATGCTTCAAGCAGAGATAACATCTAAGGAGATTGCAGAAACTACTTAAATTGGGTTAAGAACTGTCCAGTGCATTATTAAAAACTGCAAGGATAGTGGAGACCCATCATATTTGAGGACGAAATGTGTCGGGAAAAAAATCGTTTGGTAAAATCAAATCGAAGAAAAACAACAGTACAACTCAGGCTATGTATAATAGTGAAAGTAGGAGCATTTCCACACGCACAATGCGAAGGGAACTCAAGAGATTGGGACTGAACAGCTGTGTAGCCGTAAGAAAACCACTAATTATTTAGGCAAAACAGAAAAAAAGCCTTCAAATTGCTAGGCAGCATAAAGATTGCACTCTGGAGCAATGGAAGAAGGTCATGTGGTCTGATGAGTCCTGATTTACCCTGTTCCAGAGTGATGGGCGCATCAGGGTAAGAAGAGAGGCAGATGAAGTGATGCACCCATCATGCCTAGTGCCTACTGTACAAGCCTGTGGGGGCAGTGCTATGATCTGCGGTTGCTGCAGTTGGTCAGGTCTAGGTTCAGCAACAGTATGTGCTCCAAGAATGAGGTCAGATAACTACCTGAACATACTGAATGACTAGGTTGTTCCATCAATGGATTATTTTTTTTCCTGATGGCACAGGCATATTCCAAGATGACAATGCCAGGATTCATCGAGCTCAAATTGTGAAAGAGTGGTTCAGGGAGCATGAGACATCATTTTCACACATGGATTGGCCACCACAGAGTCCAGACATTAACCCCATTGAGAATCTTTGGGATGTGCTGGAAAAGGCTTTACGCAGCAGTCAGACTCTACCATCATCAATACAAGATCTTGGTAAAAAATGAATGCAACACTGGATGGAAATAAATCTTGTGACATTGCAGAAGCTTATCGAAACAATGCCACAGCGAATGCGTGCCGTAATCAAAGCTAAAGACGGTCCAACGAAATATTAGAGTGTGTGACCTTTTGTTTTTGGGTGGCGACTCATATTCCATATACTGCTGCTTGCTTTCCGAATAATTATAACTGAATTTATATCTTGAGAGATAGACTTTTTACCAGTATTACAGAGCTTCTTTGGAAATGCATGACTTCCTAAAAAAAAAGCCTCATCTGCTTCCCTATTTCTGAGAAATGTCAGCATAAATATCACATTTTTACAGTTATATATAGAAGGTTATCTGAAATGCTGACCTACATATTCATCCTTTTATTTGTGGTCAAGATGAACAGTGCAGAGGAGTTTTTAAGTTTCCCCTACTTTTATGTTGTGTACAAGAAAGCTTACTGTTTCTCCACTGCAGTGGCGTAATTGGTTTTGTAAACCAATTTAGTAATTTCAGCATTACAGTCATCATATGTATTCAGGTCATAAGTTTCTTGTCATGTGGTAACCATGTGGGCTCATGTTTTTTTTTTTTTGTAATGAAGAATTGTTCTGATAAAATGGATTTTAAATATCTGTACAGGTGTGGCCAAAAGTTTTACGCTGGGTTCAGACCTGAGCGTACTTGAACGCGCATACAGAGACAAGCGAACGCCCATTGTCGCGCGTTCCCGCTGAAGTCTATGTACGGGAACGCGCGACAAGACGTCCCAAAGAAGCTCATGTACTTCTTGGGGCGTCGGGCATTTTACAGTGTGATCGTACGCGCTGTAAAACGCTCAGGTGAGAACCATTCCCATAGGGAATCATTGGTTCTTGCCTGTTGAGCGTTTTACAGCGCGTAGGAACGCGCTGTAAAACGCTCAGGTCTGAACCCAGCCTTAGACTAACACTCATTTTTTTTCTCACAAAGTTTGCTGCTTTAGTTTTTATAGTAGCAATTTGCATTAACTGTAGATTGCTACGAAGAGTGATCAGATGACTTGCAATTAATTGGAGAAAGTGTTAACGAGTACAAGGCAGCTGACATCACTCTGTCTTGCTGATTGAATTCGAAGGGCAAAGTAATTGCTTTAAAAGAGAGTTGGTGCTTGAAATCATTGTCTTCTACTGTTGAGCATGGTTACCTCCAAAGAAACACACGCAGTCATCAATGCTTTGCATCAAAAGGGTGGCGAGGACATTGCTGATTGTAAGATTGCAACTAAAACAACCATTTATTGAATCATCAAGAACTTCAAGGGGAGAGGTTCAATTGCTGCAAAGAAGGCTTCAGGTTGCCTTTCAGGGCATCTCCTAAAGAAGATTAGTTGTGGGATCAGGTCACCACCAGTGAAGAACTTGCTCAGGAATGGAAGAAGGCAGGTGTGAATGTATCTGCATGCACAGTGAGGAGAAGGCTTTTGATGGATGGCCTAGTGTCTCCAAGAAAAAAACATTTATTTATTTAATGCACTTATATAGTGCTGCTATATTCCGCAGTGCTTCATAGACATTAGCATCAAACTGTCCCCAATGGGGCTCACAATCTAAGTGCACTATCATTATGGTTTTGGAGTGTGGGAGGAAATCCACAAAAAAACAGGTAGAACATACAAAACTCCATGCATATGTTGTCCTTGGTCGGATTTGAACCTAAGACCCCAGCACTGCAAGGAACCAGTGCTAACCACCGAGCCACATGCTGCACATGAGAAACAGACTGACATTCTGCAGGATTGGACTGCAGACGACTAGGGTAAAGTTATTTTCTCTGATGGAGCCCCCTTCAGACTGTTTGGGGCATCTGGAAAAGTTACTGTCCAGAGACAAAAAGGTGAGCGCTACCATAAGTCCTGTGTCATGCTAACAGTAAAGCACCCTAACACCACTTATGTGTGGGGTTTCTTTTCACCCAAGAAAGTGGGGTCACTCACAATTTTGCCTAAGAACACTGCCATGGATAAAGAATGGTATCAAGACATCTTCAGTGAGCAACTTCTTTCAATGATCCAAGAGCAACTTGGTGATGAATAATGTTTCTTCCAGCATAATGCAGCATGTCAAAAGTGGGTCTATAGCTTTTGAGAACCTATGGTCAGTCCTAAAAAAATGGATGGACAAAGACACATAAATTGTGATAATTTGCAAGCGCTGATTAGGCAAGAATGGGTTGCCATTTGTCAGGATTTGGCCCAAAAGCTGTTATCCAGCATGTCAAGGCAATTGCAGAAGTCTTGAAAAAGAAGGGTCAACACTGAAACTATTGAGTATTTGCATAAACGTGATGTATTTGTTAATACAAGTTTTAAAAAAATGTATGACATGCTTATATAATTTGACTTCAGTATACCTTAGAAACATCTGACCAAAAGATCTAAAAACACTGAAGCAGCAAACCACTTTGGCCATGATTGTACTCTGCCTATTTTACAAGCAGTATTTTCAGACTAATAAAGCAGAATATTATCGGGTTGGATGGGCAGATACATTATTATTATTTTTTCTGGGTAGAAAAATTATTCCTAATTATTAATTTATAATTACAACTATGTATAAAAGTTATTTTTCCCAAACACCACTTCTGCATACAACATGAATTTTATGTGGCCACATTTGCAAACCAGAGAAATGTATTTGGAAAGTCCTGAAAACTTCCATACACCAAATAAGTAACCACGCATCAATAAATAATGAAAAATATAGACTCTTTATTTATTTAACAAAATAATATATATAAAAATGTCAATGTGATTAAAAGCAGATCCTAGCAGCAGCATATGGCAGGTCAACCATCAGCACAACAGTACATCCATATTTGGGGAGTCATTGGAGGTCACTCCAGCCTGCGGTCGGTATTACATATTTTTACCTGTTGTTTTACCTACCTTGCACTTTGCACTTTTTCCAGTTCTGTGACCACATGGGATATGGTTTGATGGACTTTAGTTCCATTCTTTGTACCTTTTGGTTGGTTGTGTGGAACAACATTGATAATATTTATATGGATGTACTGTTGTGCTGAAGGTTGACCTGCCATATGCTGCTGCTAGAATCAGCTTTTAATCGCATTGACATTATTATATATTATATGTTGTGAAATAAATAAAGAGTGTATATTTTCATTATTTATTGATGCATGGCTACTTATGTGATGAATGGTGGCTTTATCTCCATGTATCTATTATAATCCTATGTTTATAGGTGTAGTAAAAGTCCTGAAAACTGTCCATACGCGGTCCAATCACCGAATGCAATAATCATGCCAAAAATAATGAAAGTTCAATATGATATTGAGATCTGGATAGCAAGAGATTTTCCAGCACATTGCAAAATGTCTCTGTAAGTACCTTATTTTTCAGACTCTAGGCATTTATCCCCCCAAAAGTGAGGGAAAAGTGGCAGTGCATCTTATAGTCCAAATGCTAATGCAGGAGGCAAAAGGAGCAGTGAGGGAAGTGCTGCACAGTGCTCACCCTCCCTGGTCTTCTTCCGGGCCCTGCTCTGCACTATGTCCTGACAGCGTTCAGTGTCAGGACGTAGTGCACGTAGGCACGCACTATGACCTGACGCTGTGTGACCTCAGGTCACAGTGCAGCGCGGGCCAGAAGATGAGCAAGGACCATCTGGAGCAAGCGAAGTAAGTGTATTTTTTTAAACATCCGTTCTAAGGTCTGATGGGGTCTGCTCTGGGACTGATGGGGTCTGATCTGAGGCTGAGGGGTCTGATCTGAGGCTGATGGGGTCTGATATCAGGCTCACGGGGTCTGAAATCAGGCTGATGGGGTCCGATCCGAGGGGGTCTGATCTGAGGCTGATGGAGCTTGGGGGTCTAATTTGGGGATCTGGTCTGAAGTTTTATGAAAATTATTCTTATTTTCATATTTCCCTGTGATAAATTATGTTATATAAATTAAATGTGTATTGATTTATTTACTGATTGTTTTTATTTATTGTAATGCCCAGATCACATTTTTGTGACTTAAAAATGTACCACAGATGTCACCTTTTAGGTTTAAAGGGGTTGTCTCACTTCTGTAAGCGGAATTTATCATGTAGAGAAAGTTAATACAAGGCACTTACTAAGTGATTGTCCATATTGCCTCCTTTGCTGGGTTGATTCCATCACATTATAGACGGCTCGTTTAATGGTTACGACCGTCAACCACCCTCCAATCCATCAGTGTTGGTCGTGCTTTCACACTATAGGAAAAAGCGTCTGCCTCTCTGGTGGCTGGGACCATAAGAGTGCATATAAGCTAGTGCTTTTTCCTATAGTGTGTAAGCTCTGGATACGAGCAGTGTATAATGTGATGGAAAAATTAATCAAGCCAGCAAAGAAGGCAATATGGATAATAACAATACATTAGTAAGTACGGTAACTTTCTCTACATGAGAAATGCAATTTGCTATATTATTTTTGGGTAGTTCTTAAAAATCAGTAAACAAAACAAAAACAAAAAAAAGGTCTTAGGCTCCTTTCCAGGGATCAGCAATCTCCGGCACTCAAGCTGTTCTGAAACTACAACTTCCAGAATCCTAAAACAAAATAAGTGTGCATGCTGGTAGTTGTAGTTTCACAGCAGCTGGAATGACGAAGGTTGCTCATCCCTGCTCTAGTCATTCAAATCTATACCTAGGTCCATAAGGTTAAGCTTGAAATGTTATCTCATAAAACAAAAGTCCCTTGTTCAGGATACATAATGGAGAGGGGCATCAAAGACTGCCTCTTGCTCTGGAGGACCCAGCATGTTGCTATATTACAATGGTAGACAATTTATACCAGTGCAAGCAGTATAAGGGCTTGTTCACATCTGTGTCGGAGGCTACGTTTAGGGCCGCCGTCGCAGATTCCTTCAAAAACAGCAGAAAGAAAAGTCCTGCGTGCAGAACTTTTTTCTCTGCTAAAAAGGGAATTCTTGGATAGAAAACTAATAGACCCCATTACAGTCAATGGAATCTATTGGGCTCCGTTCACGTCAGTTATGTGCCAAGGGTGCTTCTCTTATTTTTGTTGGTCTGCTTCTATAATGAAACAGAACAACAGAAATCAATAGTGGTGGTGTGAAAGAAGCGCAATCCTTCCTTTCTCATATGGTGGTGTTGAATTGGAAAGAAGAGAGGATGTCCCACCATTTAAGTTTTTTTTCCCATGACTTGAATATTGATAATCTATCCTCAGGATAGGTTATTAATATCTAATTATTGGGGATGGTGTGCGCTGTGGCCTCCTCACAGCATACCAAGTACAGTGCCATACATTTTATATGCTTGGTATTGAAGCCCTGGTGTGATGAGGGCAGGGAAGGGGGGGAAGGGGCAGCGGCCCAAGCATATTTATCTTTTACTCCAGTCTGGCGTAAAAGAAGGCTGAAATCTACGCCAGCTGGAAGCAGGTGTACATTTCAGTATAGGCGCACGGACTGCCGGAGGTGCGCTAAATCAGGGGATATCATAGATTGACGTAAAACGCTGGTCTATGATAAATTCTCCCCTTAATAATTAATTGTGTTATAACCCCTGGAGCACTTGCTGCTAGGTTCCCCAACAGATTACATCAGACTGCTCTAAGTCACATCATTGGGAGCTTGTGATCAGCTTATCATCGAAGACTCTTATAACAAAAAAAGGCTTATCCAAGAAAAGCAGCACAAGTGGTTGTCCAACCTTAAAAAAATGCCCCTAAGGCAGCAATTGTGATAAAAGAATGTATAGTCACCTGGCTCTGATCCTCCTGCAGGTTTGTGTGGCGGCAGTGATTATGTCCCTATATACTCCATGTGACTGATGCAGCCAATCACTAGCCTTGGTGGTTATGTGCTGCATTAGCTGCAGTAATGTCTGTGGTATACAGCCACGTCATGGCTGCAGCAGCAGTGAACATCAGAGTGGCAGCACTGAATGAGGCGTGGGATGACATAGGTGAGTATACATTTTTTTCTTATCATCACATCACAAATCAGTCGAACAACTCCTTTAAGTTCAGTAGCCTATTTAGCAGACATAATTTTTACACAAAAGAGAGAGCTCAAACAAGTATAAATGCTGTGCCCACCAGATAAGCACCACCACACCGAATCACACTACACAGCATCTAATAAGGAAGCTACACGCGAAACGCGCGTCGGGGTTTTTGGACCTTACTGGTCGGTATTACTTGATACAATCATTTCTTCTCGATACTGTTATTTATGGCACTTTGCACTTTATATTGGTTTATACCTTTTATGTAATTCCTGTTCGTCTTCATTAAGTACCTGCCCTCCATTTGGAGATATATTTCTTTGCATGTGCATCGCTGATCAGGAAGCTTGGATACTTGATATGTGACCTTATGTGTCACGGGGCACCAACCGTGCGGTCCGCTTCTGCTGGGCAATGGAGAGCGGGAGGACCCGGCCGTGCACTTCCTCTCAGCATGGCCGGTGTCCTCCTCTCCCATGGGAACCATTGTCAGTCTGAGCGCTGAGCTGATCACTCAGTGCTTAGCAGTAGGCCGGAGGTTAGGTCATGTGTCGCTGGCCACGTCACATGACCATTTCCCTCCTCTATTTAAACAGGCAACCTGCTGGCCACAGGTTGCCTGTGATTTAGTTCCTCAGTTAGGTGATCATTCCTGTGGTCTCCTGCTCTAGGTGTGGAATCTTGGCTCGTGTTGTGAATCCCGGTTTGCCTTCTTCTTGGATCTTCACGTTTCTTGTGGTATCGACTTTCACTTGGCATTTGGACTCCCTTTGTTTGCTCCTTTTGGTCTGGTTTATTCCTCCTGGTTTTGACCCTCGGCTTGTCCCTGTTATTAGTATTGTATACTCCCTGGTACCGTCTTTACCTCCTGGCATTTGACCTAGCTTGTCTGACCTTGTTGTCGCCTCTGCACTTACTTAGGTCAGGGACCGCCGCCCAGTTGCGTCTGCGTCTGTTATTTAGGACGGGTAAGTGCAAGTAGGCAGGGATAGAGGTGTGGGTGGAGCCAGTTTGCACTTTCTCTAACCCCCTGTCCGTGACATTATGTATGGTTCTCTTCTCTTTCCTGTGTATACATGCCGCTGCTATACATATATATTTTATTAATGTATTTGTTTAATATGTATTTAATAAAGTATATATTTTTGACATAATTTTTAGAAGCCATTCCTTTATTATGTACATGTTATAGATTTCAAGTAGTAACAGATGATTCCTTTTATATTTCCTTTAACGGAAGTTTCATGTTGAATAATTAACAAGTTAATATGATTTTAATGAATGCAGAACTCATTGCCACTGCAAACTCAGGGCTAATTTTCCTGTTCTCTCAACTGCAGTAAAAATATTTACACAAAGCCAACTCCCATGATCTGTCCAATGAGACACATCTTATGCTTGAATGCAGGAAGTGTAGTTAGTTTTTCTTTTACTTTCTTTATTTTTCCATTTGATTCTTTCCTATTTAGCTTAAAAATAAAAACAAGTATTAACCCCTTAAGGACCCGCGCCGTACATGTACAGTGCTGGTGGACGTGACTTAAAGACCAGTACATGTACCGCGGGCTGATTGGGCTGCGCCTGCCCGATCAGCAGCACGGACCCGGCAGTCACTGACAGCTGGACCCCTGCTGCATATGCTGGCATCGGTTAAAACACTGATGCCAGCGTGTTAACCCCTTGTATGTCGCGGTCAAAGCTGACCGCGGTATGCAGAGGGTTCGCGGAGGGTATGGCAGGGAAGGCAAGCCCGATGCCTTCAATAGACATCGGAGCTTGCCTTCTACGGAAATCCTGTGGAAAAAGCTGTCAGTAAAAAAGCTGACAGTCAATGCATTACAATACAGGTTGTATTGTAATGCATTGCAGAGGGGATCAAACCCAAGAAGTTGAAGTCCCAAAGTGGGACAAAAAAAAAATACAAAAAAAGTGTTTTTCATAATAAGAAAAATGTTTCAAGTAAAAAAAAAAAACATTTGCCCAAATAAAACACATAAACTTGTAAAAAAAATTGAAAAAAAGAAAACCAGACATATTGGGTATTGCCGCGTCCGTAACAACGGACTTTACAAAAATATCACATGATCCACCCACTCACCTGAACGCCTTAGAAAAAAATTAATAAAAACTGTACTAAAACAATCCATTTTTTTGTCACCTTACATCACATAAAGTGCAACACCAAGCGATCAAAAAGGCGTATGCCCCACAAAATAGTACCAATCAAACTGTCTCTTCGTCCCACAAAAAATGATCCCCTACATAAAACAAATAAAACCATAAACTATGGCTCTCAGACTATGGAGACACTAAAACATTATTTTTTTGTTTCAAAAATGCTGTCATTGTGTAAAACTTAAATAAATAAAAATAAGTATACATATTATGTACTTCTGAGTCCATAACAACCTGCTGTATAAAAATATCACATGAACTAACCCCTCAGGTGAACACCGTAAAAAATTAAACGGTGTTAAAAATTGCATTTTTTGTTGTTGCCTTAATACGTTCTTTATTTGTCCTCTTCAAGTACCAATAGGAAAAATCCCGGAGAGATCTGAACCAGGGTTTAGGTATATCGGAGCCCTGGCGTGCTCTTTCAGTATGTGTAGTTTTCACCTTGCAGATCCGCCATTCCTTCCTCAAACATAGTTCTCAAAATCGCCGCTTTAAATGTTAAAGGGCTGAATAGCCCCTTTTAGAGATCTATGCTGTGGAAGGAAATTTGCAAACTGAAATGTGACATTTTCTGCGCCACTGAAACCCATTTACTCCAATCTGATGGTCATAGAATCCATCACCCTAGGTTCCCACACATCTATCAATCCCACTATGTTAAAAAACAGAGAGGAGTATTAGTGGCCATAAGTCACTCAGTGGCCTACTCTCTGAAATCCTCGGTCCTGGACCCTGGAGGTAGATATGTTATCCTAATATGCTCTATTAATAATGTTGATTATACGTTGGTGTTTCTATATGCCCCTAACAAGCATCAGCTATCCTTCCTTAGCCGTCTGGCTTCAAAGGTACGAGGGATGAGGTCTGGCCATGTGATCTGGGGTGGTGACTTCAATTCCATTCTAGACCCAAGCGTAGACTCCACAAATCCTTCATGGGATACTCCGGGAGCTATTACTTCTCTTTTTCTGCAAGAAGACCTGTATGACATCTGGAGGATCCAGCATGGAACAGAAAGAGATTACTCCTTTTAACTAGCAGGTCAGTGATTGGTAACACGATTTTGTCGTCCATTCATACGATCACATGGTCAGACCACGCCCCGATCTCCCTATCGCTCAAAGAATCTCACTTAACTAAACCGTATTCTCCTTGGCGGAATAACACGTATGTTATCGATCCCCCTGAACTTTCCCAGGAACTTAAAGCCGCACTGACGGAGTTCTTCCACTTAAATGACGGCTCTGTCACTAATCCCTCCACCCTTTGGTGCGCCCACAAGGCGTACGTCAGAGGCGTATTTATTAAGATAGGAAGTAGGCTCCAGAGGGAACGTAAAGAGAAAATAGGGGGATTACTGAATGAGATCAAGAGAATCGAGACCCTTAATAAATCATCCGTTTCTCCTTTACATTTAGATAATCTCAAATCACTTAGATCTCAACTATCCGCCTGCCTCCTTTACAGGCATGAATTACCCTTGAAAAGGACACAGGCCACCGTCTACTCTCAAGATAACAAAGCCGGCAGACTGTTAGCTAACCGCTTAAAACAGAGAGCAGCTAAGTCTAAGATCCCTTTTCTCTTAGACTCATCCTCAAGGAAGAAAATAGTGTCCCCTACGGAAATAGCTGACGCTTTTGGTGATTTCTATGCCTCCCTCTATAATCTGTCCCCAAATAAACTAGCCACACCACCACAACCAGAACTCATTGATGCCTTCTTGGACAGGTTGGGTCTCACACAGTTGACCACTGCCCAATTACAATCTCTCAATGCCCCCCTGACCATTGAAGAACTCCACGCCATTGTTAAAAAACTACCTCCACATAAAGCCCCAGGTTCGGACGGCCTATCCAACTCCTATTATAGGGCGTTCTTTGACCAGCTCTCCAACTACATGCTACATTCCTTCCAATCCGCCAGAGAAACAGGATCATTCCCCAAAGAAATGCTTGAAGCTTTAATAGTGACCATTCCCAAGCCCAATAAGCCAACCGATGATCCAAAAAACATCCGCCCCATATCCCTTTTAAATACGGATATAAAGATATTCGCCAGAATCTTATCATCCAGACTAGCCCCCCTCATCCCTTCATTAATACACTCCGACCAGGTCGGTTTAGTTAAAGGTCGTCAAATTCAGGAAAACTCTAGAAGAGTTCTAAACATACTCTCTCATCTTCACCAAAAGAAAACCCCAGCGCTTTTTGTGACACTAGATGCTGAAAAAGCGTTTGACCGCATTTGCTGGTCCTTTTCCTTTGCGTTTCTGTCCAAAATGGGAATAGAGGGCCCTGTACTTGCCTCTATTCAGGCCCTTTATAAAGACCCTTCTGCTAGAGTCTGGGTAAATGGGACCCTGTCCAGGCCATTCACCATCTCCAATGGGACCAGACAGGGGTGCCCCTTCTCCCCCCTCATGTTTATTTTATCTATCGAACCCCTTGCCCAGGCTTTACGGTTAGAAAGGAATGTATCAGGGGTCCAGATCGCTGATCGCACCCATACACTGAGTCTTTATGCAGACGACGTGATACTTATGCTTACTGACCCTGCATTCTCCTTGTCTTCAGCCTTGGACATTATTTCCCAATTCGGCCAACTTTCCTATTATAAATTAAACTCATCTAAATCCCAGGCCCTACCCCTAAATCTAGCTCCCCAAGCAGTTAAACTCCTCCAAGAAAAATTCACATTAGATTGGCAACCTGACCAAATCCAATATTTGGGCATTAACCTTACCTCCTCAATCCATAGATTATATCTAGCCAACTACCCCCCTCTGATCTCTGGTCTGAAAAAAGACCTAGAACAATACAATAAGTTCGAAATATCCTGGCTTGGTAGGTTAGCCACTTTCCAGATGTTTGCCCTGCCTGAACTTCTCTACCTATTTAGGGTTCTCCCTATAAAGCTTCCTGCATCATATTTCTCTCAGTGCAACAAGCTATTAAACACCTTTCTCTGGCGGGGCAGAAAACCCAGAATTGCATCAAAAATCTTGCATGTTAGGAAACAATTAGGCAGCATCAGTTTACCAAATATCTATGATTACTACCTAGCGACACAAATAGCCCAGTTGGAGAGCTGGTGGAAGATGGACTTTTCCAAACAATGGACTCATATTGACTCCTCGGAGGTCTTAGGAGGCAATCTAAGAGCTTTTCTGATAGCCTCGCTATCGAAGTAATTTGTAAGGCCAGGCTTATCCTTTCTTGCCTCCAATGCCTTGGATTGTTGGGTTAGATATCACACCCTCACCGCCGACGGAACTCATCCCACTCAGGGCCCCATCCCGCTAGCTGTGCTAGACCACCTTATCCCTGATTTGGGAGTGGGAGCTTGGAGCAAATATGGTATTACAGAGATTCTCCAGCTATTCCAAAATGACAGTCTAGACACTTTTGAAAGCCTACACCGCACCTTCAAGGTCCCCAACGTTGACTTCTACAAATATCTTAGAATTAGACATTTCCTAGCTGAAAATCCCACTATACCAGCCATTAACAGACGGATATTAGAGATATGGTCGTCGCCAAGACAGGTCCTAAAAACCCTTCGTCCCTTGTATTCTCAGCTTAATCGCAAAGACACTTTCACTTTGTCCGCACCGTTGTTATCTTGGGAACGAGATTTAGAAGCTAAATTTACACCTTCACAATGGCAGTCAGCTTTTAAGTTTGTCTCGAAAAATATCACCTGTGTGACTCAATATGCTGGAGGAACTGTGGCCATAAAGGCACGCTGTTCCATATTCTATGGGATTGCTCAGTAGTTAAGCCTTTTTGGGAAGAAGTCTTCTCCCTGATCGCTCAGATCTCAGATTCACAATCAACTCGGAGTTCCCCCTCTCCCTCGTTGGCACTGTTAATGATTGGGATCACTGATATACCCGTAGCATGTAGGGGATTAGTTTGTCATATCCTCCTATCAGCTAAACTTGCTATCACTTCAAAGTGGAAATCCCTGCACCCGCCCACAATACTAGAAGTAACCCAAAGGGTTAACAAAACCTGTCTCTTCGAACAAATTATGGCTTCTGCATCTTGTTATGCAACCTGTAACACAACAAAATATGAGAAAACGTGGCGAATATGGAAGTCCTCAAGATACATGTCCCCCTCCTAACCTTTCCAGCTGAGCAAGGCTTAAAACCTTTAAAACTCATATACTTGCCCTCTTTTCTTCCTCTCCCCTATTGGTACACTATGAGGAATTGTTGATACACTGTATTATTATTATTTGTCGCTTTACTTTATCAATTGTTTTGACCATATACTTGCCCTCTTTTCTTCCTCTCCCCTATTGGTACACTATGAGGAATTGTTGATACACTGTATTATTATTATTTGTCGCTTTACTTTATCAATTGTTTTGACCTATGTTTTAACTCCCTCTGCCTGGGAGATTTCATGCTGTACATGACTGTACTCACCTGCGAGTGTTGAACAGCATTATTTGTCTTTTGATGATACACCTTAATAAAAATTTATTGACTCTAAAATGGGGCCATTTATAGGTGGTTGTCTTGTATTATGTAAGCCCTACAAAGGGACTTTAGACTTGAACTAGTCCTTAAAAATTGGGTTTTGGAAATTTTTTAGATTTGCTTCTAAACGTCTAAGCTTTCTAACGTCTTAAAAAAAGAAAATGTCATTTACAAAATTATCCAAACTTGAAGTAGAGCTATGAGAAATGTAAATGTATTACTATTTTAGGAGGTTTTACTATCTGTTTTAAAAGCAGAGAAATTGAAATTTTGAAAATTGCTAATTTTTCGAAATATTTGGTAAATTTGGTATTTTAAAAAATATATATATATTTTGACTCAAATTTACCACTGTCATGAAGTACAGTATGTGACGAGAAAACAATCTCAGAATGGCTTGGATAAGTTAAAGCGTTTTAAAGTTTACCGCATAAAGTGACACATGTCAGATTTGCAAAAAATGGCCTGGTCCTTAAGGTGAAAAATGGCAGGGTCCTGAAGGGGTTAAAATGTGTAAAATGGCTTAAACCCCGTACTAAAATAAACAAAGCCAAAGTTTAAAGATGAAACAGCTCTGGTTTTCTTGTGATTCTCCTCTTTTCGCCCTTTGGCAGTACATCAAGCTTCCGAATGTCTTGTAGTAACTGGCACAAGTCACTGTAGGCTTCTCAGTCTTTGTATACACTGGCAAATGTAATGGAAGGTGGCACTCTTTTTTGCCAGAAATGACATCTTTGTTGAAAGTAGTCTTTATTTGCACATGCCATTCACTAATTTACAAGTTGTCAGATAGTTAGAGGCGGTTTTGCTCACTGGCACCAACCTCACACCACAAAGTTTCTGTTGAAGGTGCCACATGCATATATGCAGGTATTCATCTTTGGAGCTGGTCACTCACCTACCGGATCATAATTTCATAATGACCACTAGAGAGGAGCGATGTTTAGATTTTTTTTATTTAGAACTGTGCTAAAGTTAGCCAAGAAATTTTACTTGTGACTAATTAAATTGTCACAAATCACTATAAATCAGGTATACCCAGGCCACTCTGCCTTATGGTACGGCCACACGGAGCAGACGTGCTGTGGGCTGGTTGCGGCAATACTGCGGTCAAGAACCGCGCGGCCACTTAGCTCACAGCTGCCTTTCATTTAATAATGAATACCGCACTGTATAGTCGGTCTTCATTGTTAATGACCGTGTAGCACCTTTAAACAGGGAATGGCTGGTATGAGGTTTGGCTGGTTAGGTTGGGGGGACAATATGCATATTTTTGCTGTTCTTGCCTGCACTCTCCTGCAGTTATTTGACAGTAAACACTGAATATGTATCAGCTCTGGCATACCTACTTCTCTAACCCTAGCGCTCTCCTGTCCTAGAGGCAGGAGCCTGTCTTCCGCCATCTGCTTTTCCTCCTTTTCCACATCATCTAATATTGATGAGAATATATTCTCAGGAACATCGAGCTCTTCCTCTCTCTGCCTCTTGCTGACTTTTCTAGGACATGGAGACTTTGAAGGATGATTTGGAAGAAGTAAAGCCAAGAAAAGATGACGATGGTCATCATTAAGACCTGGCTTCCCTAAGGGGTGCAGACTGGATGGTATTGGTTGGCACGCTGGCACCAGAGAAAATAAAGGCTGCCATCTTATTGGTATTGAATTACATTTACGGCTGATGTAGGAATAAGTAAATGTAGGAACAAATAAATAAAACTGACGCAGAATAAGTCCTACTGCACTTTCCCTCTCCAATATTCTTCTATTGATCATTTTCCCTAGAGCATGAGTGCTTGCCATTTATCTCCCTATGCTTAGCTCACAGGACAATGGTGCAGACTGCGTGGGATGAGGGTCCAACACCCCACTAATCAGCTTTTTAGGAGCAGTTCTAGAAACTGAACAGCTCCGTCCATTGTGTATTGGACGGAACTTGTTATTGCAGAACTGCTGCTACTGGAGTGAACGGGGGCAGTGCTGCAGTAACCGGCTCATTACACATTGGACACAGGTGTGCATTTCTGGTACCCATTTCCAGTTTCCAGTGCCAGAGCTACTCCAGAACAACTGATCAGACGGTGTGCAGGGTGTCAGACCTCTGCCGATCTGAAATTGATGATCTGTCCTAGGGATAGGTAATCAATTGCTAAATCCTGGAGAACCTTTTTAACTATATACTACTGAAAGACAAAGGACCATACAACTCAGCCCTGTTCCTCCAAAATGTCAGACTATTGTGTACTACATTGTATTTAGAAGAGAAGCTCTGAAGCACAAACTGCAGCTCTCACTGGTGAAAAATATGCAGACAGAAATATGTATTATGACTTGTTTCTGGAAGCATGATTTTTTAGAGAGGAAAGGAAACCCATGTGTGCTTAGGATATGTTACACTCCAAAAAGAATTATTCTTTGACATTTGACCTCTGTGCCACTTTGGCACCGCATGTCCCCAACATGAAGGAGTAGCATAAACATTTATTCCCTTACGTCCTACCAGCAGCACAGATGGGGTTAACTGCCCCCTGTGGACTGGTAGGACCGGCGGAATTTTTAATGAGCCCAAGAACCAATAAGCGATCTTCAGCTCCCTCAAAGGGAGATCGCCCCCCAGCCCACCGTGTCTTTTTCTGTCCTTTGGACAGGTGGACTGGCGTGAGGCTTCCCTCTTGGGGAGCTGAAGTGTGCAGTGGAGGGGAGCTCTCTCTTTCTTTCTAAAGAGATTGCCCCTCTGCCTCTTTCTTTTCTCTTATTGCGGCACTATATTTTAAAGCGCACGCTTATTTTTTTCTTTGTACCTGGGGGGGTGGGTCCCCCCCCTCTTCCTCCGCGCTGGTTTCTGAGACGCAGCTGTGCCGCGTCTGTTCTCGCCGCACTAGTGTCAGCGCCCTGGGCGCCGCAATCTTCCGGAAGTGATGCGCATGTGCGCAACGTCACTTCCGGTTTCTCTATTTCTCCGGCGGCGCAGGATTTTTCTCCTCACCGCACGGTCTGTTTTCTTCCAGGGGACATCTTGCACAGTCTAGGATTGTTAGAGATGTGTTTATGAAGGTCTGAGCCTATAATAAGGCTCCATTAGAGGGTTAGAATTCTGGGCGTAGTTCTCAGTGGCAGTCCCACACAGGGGCGGAGCTTTCCCTTCTTAAACTCTCAGAGCCTGTCATTCAGTCTCTGGTTGCGTTGCTTTGACAAGCTAGCTCCAGAGTCCCCTGCGCTTGGCATATTTTCATTGCTATTGTGTATTTTTCCAGCTCTATTTTCTTCAAGTGCTGGTGGGCGTCCCTTATGGTCTCTTTGCACCTGTGTGTGTTTTTTCTTGGAGTTATAACCTTTTTATATCTTTTTCTGTTACAGTGATGGCTTCCCCTAGCGATTCGGATCAGCAGCGGAAGTCTGGGGCCAAGAGAAAGCACTTGGCCTGTTACGACTGTAACACACCCTTGGACGACAACTGCCCTTACTCTAGGTGTGAAAGTTGTCGCACACAAACAGCCACGGAACCCACGATGCAGGAGATGTTCCAGTGGACCAAGACCTATGTGGACGATTCCATAAAGGGAGTAGTGCGCCTACTTAATGAGAGGCTACCAGGACCCTCCCAGGCTCCTATGGAAGTGGCTGCACCAGTCGAGAGACCCACCCCCTGTTCAGTGGGGTCATCTTCTTCTGAGGAAGAAGAACTAACTTCTTGTTTCTTTCCACCAGAGAAAACACATAAGTTGCTGAAGTCCATCAGGTCGGGGGACCATGATGTTGACATGGGGGAGTCCTCCGATCCCGCCGGCCGGACACAGCGTGTCTTTAGGGCGGATGAGACCCTTCTTTCTGTGATGCGCACAGAGTGGAGAAAGCCTGAAAAAGGTCCAGTCCTCACCAGGAAATTTAAACTTATGTTTCCGATGGCTAAACCCTTGGTGAAATCGTGGGGTTCCATTCCCAAGGTGGACATGGCGATAGCCAAGTTGTCCAGGCGCACTCTGGTCCCAGCATACGATGGGTCTAGTCTGCAGGACCCTCTAGATCGGAGGGCAGAGTGCACCCTGAGAAGGGGTTACGCAGCGGCCGCTGCCTCCGCTTCGACATCCATTGCGGCCACTGAAGTTGCCTCCTTTCTACGCTCCAGGCTGAATTCAGACAGACGTTGACCAGAGCGTTTCCCGGGATGACATCTTGACCGCATTCAAATCAGTCAATCTGGCCATGGATTTTCTGTGCGATACCGCTCAGATGCAGTTAAAGCTGGCAGCCAAAACAATGGCCCTGGTCTCAGCCGCCCGTAGACCACTATGGCTGAAACCATGGAATGCGGACAACGCGTCCAAGTTTAATTTATGTGGGCTCACCTTCGAGCCGGACAGGCTGTTCAGATCCGAGTTGGATAAGATTATGGAGGGACTCTCCGACAAGAAAGGGAAGAGTCTTCCCCAGCAGCCCTTTCGGGGACGCACCAGGCAGGATCACGGAGGCCATTCAGGGCAGCAGGCTAGGCGTAGAGATGGGGGGGGCCGTCTCGTAGATCCTCAAGACGCTCCCGCAAACCCACCAGGGAGGCGAAACCCTCCTGACTATGGGCCTCCCAGAGGCTCTTGGTTAAACCCTGCTGCCCCTTGCCGTGACTCCTCTAGATTTTCCCGTACCCCTCCCCCAGATTCCCGTGGGGGGCCGTCTCTCCCACTTCAAACATATTTGGGCCCAGCAGATTGTAGACCCCTGGGTTTAGGGTATAGCTTCTGCCGGTTACCGGGTAGATCTCATCTCTCTCCCACCAGAGAGATTCATCGCCACGCGAAATTTCGGGCCTGCCAAACAGAAGATCCTAGAGCCCTACATACAAGACTATATCTCCAAGGGAGCTCTGGAGGAGGTACCGGCAGGGGAGAGAGGCCTAGGGATTTATTCTCCAGTATTCCTGGTTCCCAAGAAGACGGGAGATCTCCGGATGATCATCGACTTGAGATTCCTCAATCGATTTGTAAGGAAAACCAGGTTTCTGATGGAAACCATAAGGTCAGTCAGCCACATCCTCAACCCGGGGGACGTCATGGCTACTCTGGACCTCAAGGATGCTTACCTCCACATCCCGATCCATTCCGCCTCCCGGAAGTTCCTCAGGATCGCTGTCCAGATTTCAGGGGTTCGCAGGCATTTTCAGTTTGCCGCTCTTCCCTTCGGAATCTCTTCTGCCCCTCTTATCTTCACCAAGGTGGTGGTGTCGGTGGTGGCAGCTTTGAGACTTCAAGGACTGACTATTGTTCCTTATCTGGACGATTGGCTTTTCATAGTCTCTTCAGTTCCGATCCTTACCCACCATCTTCAGATCGCAATCTCCTTTCTCCTCCGCCTGGGCTGGATTATCAACTGGCAGAAGTCGAATGTGAGCCCATCGACTTCAATCCATTATTTAGGATTCGTGGTCGACTCTGTGGAGATGTCCCTCCACTTGACTCTAGAAAGGAGAGCGCGAATTCAGGACCTGGCAAGGGTCCTTTACGTCCCTCGTCGAGTCTCCATCCGGACTCTCATGAAGATGCTGGGGCTCATGTCAGCGGCTGCGGACGCAGTCCCTTGGGCGCTATGGCACCTTCGTCCTCTTCAGTTGGAGGTCTTAGACTTATGGAACGGCAGCCCTGCGGGGCTAGATTCCCTGTGCTCCCTGTCCAGTCAAACCCGGAATTCCCTCAGATGGTGGTTCCATCTGCCAGCAGGGAAGTCTATGACCCAACCAGTTTGGCTCATATTGACTACAGACGCGTCCCTTGTAGGCTGGGGCGCTCACCTGGACGGATCCCCAGTGCAGGGATCTTGGTCTCCTCTGGAGCGGCGTCTCTCTTCCAATCTTCGCGAGATGCGAGCTATCCGGCTAGCCCTCCTTCACTTCGCCCCTCAGATCCGGGGCAAAGCAGTGAAAGTCCAGTCAGACAATATGACTGCGGTTCTCTACATAAACAAGCAGGGAGGCACAAGATCATTGCCCCTTCTGTCAGAGATCGGGGTAATTTTTTTGTGGGGCAGAGATGAACCTTTCCCATCTATCTGCCACTCATATTCGAGGCTCCCTCAATATGATTGCGGACCGCTTAAGTCGAGGATTACCGACCATGGAGTGGTCTCTGCATCCGGAGATCTTCAGGCAGATAGTTCACAGATGGGGTATGCCAGAGGTGGATCTCATGGCGACCAGGTTCAACGCCAAGGTGCTGAGGTTCTGTTCCCTGTACAGGGAAGACAACCCCCTGGCGATAGATGCTCTGTCGATACCGTGGAGGTTCAGGCTGGCTTACATCTTCCCTCCGTTTTCCATGATACCGAGGGTATTGACGAAAATCCGTCAGGATCAGGCCTCGGTAATAGCCATCATACCGTTCTGGCCCAGGAGATCCTGGTTTACCCAGCTCATTCAGATGAGTCGGGGACAATACTGGAGACTCCCCCCGGAGCAGACCCTGGTGTCGTGGGACACTCACCTCTGCCCAGATCTGCACAGGTTCAACCTGACAGCCTGGAGGTTGATCAGTCCCTTCCCAACATAGAAGGGCTTTCCGAGTCGGTCCTGAGAACTTTGTCGCATTCCAGAGCAGAGTCTACGAAGAAGGCCTACTCCAGAATCATGAGAATCTTCGTGTCATGGTGTGATTCCAAACAGGTGGCGTCTGCAGATCCGCCCCTTCCTGCGATATTACAATTCCTTCAGGATGGACTAGATAAAGGTCTCTCTCCAGCTACCTTGAGAGTACAGATATGTGCCATCTCGGCCTGCCTTAACAGGCCACATTCTCAGGACCCACTCATCAAACGCTTCCTGAAGGGAGCTGAAAGACTAAAGCCTACTATACTGAAACCTATTCCCCAGTGGGATCTTTCAGTAGTGCTCAGGGGGTTAGCATCTCCCCCCTTTGAGCCATTGGAGGAGGTGGAATTAAGATTTTTGACCTTAAAGGTGGTTTTTCTTCTGGCTGTAGCTTCAGCCAAAAGGATCTCTGAACTACAGGCTTTTTCTGCAATTCACCCTTACATCATCTTCTTGCAGGACAGAGTACTCCTGAAATTTTTACCCTACTTCAGGCCTAAGGTTCCAACCTTCCAAAATATTAACCAGGTAATCTCTTTACCAGTTTTGTTTTCAGCCTCCTCCACTGATACTCCAGCCAGACACCCGCTGGATATTTCGAGGTGCCTCCAGGTCTATGTGGATAGATCCAGAGAGTTCAGGATAGATGAGAATCTCCTCATCCTGTTTGCCGGTAAGTCTAAAGGCCGTAAAGCGTCTAAAGCTACCATTAGTCGCTGGATCAAGGAAGCCATTAGGGAGGCTTTCGTCTCCCAATCTCTAGATCCTCCGGAGTTTGTGAGGGTCCATTCAACTAGGGCTGTCTCCACCTCTGTTGCGGAGAGAAGACTTCTCCCCTTAGAGTTGATCTGTAAGGCGGCTTCCTGGAGCTCTGAGTCAACCTTCATCTCCCATTATAGGATAGATGCTAGGGTGGCAGAGTTTTTGGCTTTTGGGCAGACAGTTCTTAGTTCTGCCAGGCATGAGGACCCTCCCTAGGGGATTCTTCTTGCTATCTCCCCATCTGTGCTGCTGGTAGGCCGTAGGGGAATCGTTAATTTCTAATGATAATTTGTTTTCCCTTAGTCCTAACAGCAGCACACAAATTTCCCACCCTAGGTACATTATGCTTGTTACAGACACAGTGGGCTGGGGGGCGATCTCCTCCCTTTGAGGGAGCTGAAGATCGCTTATTGGTTCTTGGGCTCATTAAAAATTCCGCCGGTCCTACCAGTCCACAGGGGGCAGTTAACCCCATCTGTGCTGCTGTTAGGACTAAGGGAAAACAAATTATCGTTAGAAATTAACGATTTCTCTCCAGAATGAAAATGAGCATTCATGTACAGTATCTCACCTTTTACAATTTGTGCTGCGTGTTTCGAAACAGTGAAAAACTATTTTGTTGAGAGGCAACTTTTCTTGTTGAACAAGTTTAGAAAATATGAAACTGTAACCCCAGGAGCCTAAAGCTACTCACAAATGATATCTGTGAGTGGTACTAAAGACAGAAATTCAGCAAGTCAATTCTAGTTTTTGAAATGTAGAGAAAGCTAATAGTCCAAGATGAAAGTAGGTGCTAATGATATAGAAATGCTGGACTTTTTAATTAAAAATAAATTACCATTCATAGGTAAAATATACTGTGACAGAGTGCGAGCTAAGAACATACACAGTATACTATTCACAACACACAAAAACTAGCATATTCAATAAATCACATAAACAATAAAGCAATGACAATGTTCAAAGGGGGCTGAAACAAGGGGAGAGGGAGGGAAAATCACAAGCCTGAAAATTTATTAAAAGACAGTAACATAAAATTGTAAGGCCTATTGCACACGACCGTATGGCTTTTTCAGTGTTTTGCGGTCTGTTTTTACGGATCCGTTGTTCCGTTTTTTGTTTCTGTTCCGTTTTTTCGTTCTGTTTTTCCATATGGCATGTACAGTATACAGTAATTACATAGATAAAATTGGGCTGGGCATAACATTTTCAATAGATGGTTCGGCAAAAAACGGAACGGAAACGGAAGACATACGGATGCATTTCCGTATGTGTTCCGTTTTTTTGAAGACCCTTTGACTTGAATGGAGCCACGGAACCTGACTTGCGGGCAATAATAGGACATGTTCTATCTTTAAACGGAATGGAAAAACGGAAATACGGAAACGGAATGCATTCAGTTTTTTTTTTGCGGAACCATAGAAATTAATGGTTTCGTATACGGAACGCAAAAAACGGCCAGTAAACGGGGAAAAAAACGGTCGTGTGCAGGAGGCCTAAGGGAGAGGTGGGGGGTATCAATCCTCTTGTTCCCTGATATCAGGGCTGTCCGTAATGACTTAGTGTTGTATCACACCAACAGATTATCTGACCAATATCCGTCCAATCAGACTAAGGGTCCATTCACACGTCAGTATTTTTACCTTTCCAGATAAACGTTCCTTTTTTTTGCGGATCCGTTTTTCAGTACAACCTTCAGTTTTTTTACTAAAGTGCTTCGGAATCCGTTCCTTGTTTCCGTGATTCAGTTTTTTTAGTTTTGTTTTTTTCAAAAGAAAAAAGAGGAGGACGAATAGATGTTGCTAGGGTACAAAAAAATAAATAAACAGGTGAAAACAGAGGACATCTTCTAGAACAGGTGCCATTTTATTGTGCTTTTGGTGTAGTAGGAGCTGTGTAAGAAATCTCTGCCTTGCTAGCTTAGTTTTCTACAGTTATCTCACCGATCGTCATGTCTGAAGACTTGGATAATGTACCTGGATCATAGTGATCAATCGGTCCACTTCATATGCCATTTTGCAGGAGAGCAGAAGATGACCTGAACTTCTCTCACCACAGGCACTGAGGGCTGGACTTAATTTTTTTTTTTTCGTTTCCTGTCAACTGATCAGTTAAAAAACTGATGACATTCGGATGGTTTTGTGCATGTCATCAGTTTTTATGCGGATCCATTGACTTGAATGGACAACGGACCAGAAAAACTGACAGAAAGTAGGACGAGCTTCATTTTTTTTCAGGATCCGCATACTCGAAAAGTGATTCGGAAAGCACTATGATTGGTGTCCGCATTTTTGCTGAGGCAATTGAAATTAATGGATCCGAAAAAACGTTCCGATTTAAAACGGAACGGAAACGGAGTGTTATAACGGACGTGTGAATGGAGCCTTATAGTTGGTGTGTGTATAACAAAAGATGTATATAAACGGCCATCTGACCAATGATTGGTCAGAAAATCTGTCAGATAATCTGTTGGTGTAATATAGCCCTTATTCTCCAAGCAGGCTGTGGATAAGCCAGGAATATTTGAAGGACATGCTCTACTACTTCTAAATTTCATCCTTAAAGAGGACCTGTCACCACAAAATGCAGTGCAATTTGCAGGCAGCATGTTATAGAGCAGGATGAGCAGATTGATATATAGTGATGAGCGGCATAGGCAATATTCAAATTCGTGATATTTCACACATTTTTGGCTGAATATTCGCCATAAATTTGCAAATTCGAGAATTCGTGATCTCGTCATTGTTTACTTGATTGTTTAAATTGCCAATGCAATATATTCGCGATAAAATTTTGCGATTAGAATATTCGCGATTAACACTAAGGGGTAGGCAACTTTCCTATTGTTTGTTAGAGATGTTGCTAAGTGCCGATATTAGCAATAAATTTGCGATTGGAATATTTGAAATGAACACTATTCGCGAATACGAATATATAGCACTATATTCTAAATATTCGCAAATTCTCGAAGTGGCGATTAAAATTTGTGATTCAAATATTCACGCTCAACATTATTAATATATAGCTTTGTTGGAAAAGATTCATTAAAACTTGTATTTTATACATTTATATCTTTGCTTTTTCTAACTTAAAAGGGTTTTCCAAGATTTTTTTAACTGACGATGTATCCTCTGGTCATCCATGGGGACTGACACCTGGAAACCCCTCTGATCAGCTGTTTGAGAAGGCACCATGCTCGCTATAGTGCTGCGGCCTTCTCGCTGCTTTGCCTAGGCCAAGTGTTATCACGTTCATTAATCACATGGCCTAGGTGCAGCTCACCTCCATTGAAGTGAATAGGGCTGCGATACCAAGAAACGCAGCTGTACAATGTACAGTGCTGTGCTTGATGAGCAGAGAAAAGGTCACTGCACTACTGCAATTGCTGGTGTCTTCTCAAAGAACTGATCAGCGGGGGTCCCAGGTGTTGGACCTCCACCGATCAGATACTGATGACTTATAAAGGGGATAAATCTTAGAAAACCCTTTAAGATCACCCCGGTGAACACAATGCTATCAATCACTGATAACCCCCCTCCATACTGTAAGATATATATACAGTATATGTATAAATCACATTTACATATTTTCCCATTAAACTATATATCAGTTGGCTCAGCTTCTCCTGCTCTATAACATGCTGCCTGTAGATTGTTCTGCATTTTGGGTTGACAGGTCTTCTTTAAAACAGTTCATAAGGTACTAGGCCCTAACAGACAACAGTAAGTTATGCCAAATTTCTCAAATGTCGCACAATGTTTGATAAAGTTGGTCATCTCTAAAGGGGTTGGCCCATCTCAGACATATTGCTAGAATATGCCATCAATGTCAGATAGGGGCAGGTCCCACCTCTGGGACACACTCCTATTTCCAGAACCGGGTCCCCAAAGTGAAGGACACCACACATGTGCAGAGTACTCTCTATTCACTGCTGAGTGGCTATTTTCAGAATGCCTATAGCGATGAATGGAGAGCGCACTGTGCATGCATGGGCACCTCTCCATTCACCGCTATGAGACTGCCAGAAATAGCTGAGCCATGGCACTGCTATTTTCGGAATTCTCATAGTGGTGAATGGTGGATATCTGCACTTGCATGGTGTGCTTTCCTTCACTTTGGGAGAAATGGGTCCCAGAGGTGGGACTTGCACCTATCTGAGATTGATGGCATATCCTAGCGATATGCCATCAGTGTCTTAGATGGGAATACCACTTTAGGTCTAACACTTCTGTCTTGAGATGTTACTCCATTTTCTATGCCATCCTTTAACTGAAGTAAGAATGTGTAAATTTTTGTGAATTTTTTAAAAGTTGCAGTTGATAAATCTGGCTTAAATCAACTGTACAGGCTAAGGCTACTTTCACATCTGCGCCTTCCCTTTCCGCTATTGAGACCCGTCATAGGATCTCAGTAGCGGGAGGAAATGCTTCAGTTTTGTCCCCATTTATTGTCAATGGGAGAATGGAACGGAGTGCACCAGAATGCATTCCGTTCCGTTTCATTGCGTTCCCATGACGCACACAAAAGCGATGCAAGCGGCATTTTTGAGTGTATCCTGGGATGCGGAGCAAGACAGATCCGTCATGACTCACGATGTAAGTCAATGGAGACAGATCAGTTTTCTCAGACACAAAAGAAAACAGATCCGTCCCCCATTGGCTTACAATGGTTTTGGTGCCGGATCCGTCATGGCTATTATAGAGATAGTACAACCGGATCAGTTCATAAAGGATGCAGATGGTTGTATTATCATGACGGAAGCGTTTTCGCTGATCCATGACAGATCCAGCAAAAACGCAGATGTTAAAGTAGCCTAACTAAGCACACTTTTCCACCCACTTTTCAAAACTGGAGTGAGTGATGTGAAGTGATTTTTCAAATCCAGAAATTTGGAGTGCAGGGCTTGATAGATATTCCCCAATAGTCCATATTAGTCTGTAAATACTGAATTGTACTAAAGGCTTTTCATGGGTACAGAGTTCATGGTCCAGGGTATCCAACAGTTCTGAGGAAGATGTCTTTGAATGATCATCTATACCAAAAATGTGTGGCCGTTCATTTACTTTGCAACAGGGCCAATTTTTTAGAAGGGAGCCATGATATAACCGGACTTATAAACTAGCTTAGAGATAAACCGTTCAAGTGGTAGTGATATACACTCAAGTCCTTGGCGCTAATAAGCTTATGGGTCATCTCTGGATTCTACATATATGCCGTAAAAGCAATATAGAGTATATAAGTCACCCCCACCTCATTCTGGGTCCGTTTTAGCTCCACCAGCATGCCTTTAGTTATGCTGGCACATAAAGTATGCTGCCGAGAATGAACTATTACCCTGAACTAGTCATTCATTTCAATAGGCACACCGTCCTTACATACCCATTTGAGGCATGACTGATGGGCCAAACCTGGTCTGACATCAGCAGAATCATTGCTATAATCCCATGCATGCTCTGTAGATTCCTGCACAGGAAAGTCAGATGTACTTTCTGTACTTGAACACTGCTCGTTAAAACTATGAAACAGACTGCAAGTACAATCAACTCACTGCGCATGTGCAGAAACAGAACTCAACAGAGCATCCAGGAGATTTCCGCCGGCTTCATCTTTTGAGTACTACTCCCTGCATCGTGCATTGTGCTAAAAAAAGTGAACTTTCTACAAATTGGGGTAAGTGTCGTGGATTACATCTATATCTGCGTTTGGATTTTAAATTCATGTATTCTTTATACCACTGTGCACCACCCTTGTTTTTGCCCCCGCTAATCTAGACTCCAATGGCATTTTGTATGGTGCCGACCATCACTATTTTTCTCTTAGTATGGTGAACCACTTGTTGATATATACCTTCACAAATCTGGCCCCTTTACACTAGCCGATTGTCGGGCAAATCACCACTAACATGCCTTTGTAAGAACGCTTGCTAGCAATGATATGCCGGTGTAAAAGTGACACCAATTACCCGATGAACAAGCGAAACACTCGATCATTGGGTAATAGGATGCTTCATGCGGTCACCTAAGTCACTGTTTGCCGGCAGCAGATTGTGACATTTAAAAAGCACTTTGTTGCTGGCAAACAATGATTCTGTGTGGGGAAAAGCGATGGCATTAGTGATTGCTCCTCCCTATACTGTGGAGGAGATCGCTGCATGGAAATGCAGAGGTCTCCTATATACACTGCAAATATCCCCAGATCAACTTTGGTGGAATTAGAGACTTCCTCCCTTCTGTGAAGCTGGTGCCACACAGAGGAATTTTCTGCTTGATCCTGTGATTGGAGAAATAATCGTGCTGCTTAACGTAGGTGCTTCTATTAAGAGAAATGTCTGTGTGAGTCAATGGAAAGATGTAGTTGTTATGATTTTGCAGGTGAACTTTTTTTCCAATTTTAGTAAACATTTTGTAAAAACGTGTTTTGGTGTTAAGGTTTAGATGTCAAATAAACATCATACTAGTTATTCACCACAGATTTTAGTTATGTCTGGGCCTACCTGTCCACATTTTAATAAATAGGTATATTATGATAAAAATGGGGTTGAGAGAATCAAACAAAAAGCAGCTGTCTGTTGTGTAATGGACTTTTAAATAAGGAGGGAAGGGATACACTGATCTCTGGTGACCCTTCAGATAAGATCTCCATAAGGCAAAAATGAGGAGTAATTAGACATGGCTGCAGGCACATAATTATATGAGCTAAAAAAGAAACTGATGATGTTATTGGCCCCAGACATGTTTACACAACCAAGCTTTACCACCAAATTTGGAGAAAACTGAACTTTCTCCAGCTAAGCCACATAAGAGGAAGAAAGCTTAAGAGAAGTAGAATGCACTGGTTACAATAATATAACACAGCATCAAATTCAGAAACGGAGAATATAGGGGGTCATTTACTAAGACCAATGTTTTAGATGCTGGTTTTAACAACCTCTGCACAAGTGGTGGATCCGCCGAAGTTATGTAGAGGCGCTGGCCTCTATAAAACTTTGGCGCATCCACCGCCGGTCTAAATCTATGCCAACTTCCTTGCTGACGTAGATTTAGAGAATTTTCTACACCTAAAACAGGTGTAGAAAATGATAAATGAGATGGGCCTGGGGGCCTTTCCCTGAGCACACCACACCCCCTTTTTTTTTACCTGCCGTGAGCAGGGGAAAGTCACAGATTGCGGCGCAAATAAGTTAGCAAATGACCCCCACAGTTTTTTTTACATACCATGCATTATCTGCCCTGTTCCTCCAGTCATACCCACCTGTAAAATGCAGGCCATATTCTTCTGCCATCATCGATTAAGTCGAAATACACTCATTGCCCCCCCAAAAATGCACCAAGATAATAAATTTGGGTTGTCTCAGCATTATGTCTCAGGCAAATATGCAAATGATTACAAGTGTGGTCCGATTAGACACTGGGTATTACCACAATGGGCCATAAAAGAGCTTTACCCGCTGCTCTAACAAGGCTCTCTTGGCTACTTTTGCATAGTTTACTTCTTGAATACAGATTACTGACTGCTAGATATGCCTCTACGACACCCTTAAAGACATTTTGCCCAGTTGATGGGGGGCATATCATTGGATTGAATGTTCATTTCGATAAATTGTTCACCATCTAGGATATGAGGTCATGCACATATAAACTATCAGTAGAGAGCAGCTCCTACAGTTTTGTAGTCCACCATCCAGACACAGGCGGCTCCTGTCTCTGCCCAGACCATTTGTAAGTGATTAGCAGAAGGGTATTTGGTGTTCTGGTGGTCTTGCATGTCCTGCCATTGACGGCCAGCCAACATCATCTTCGTTTGTAGTGGTGTCGTGAATGAGAAACCTGGATGCTACAGACTGGAACCATATCTTTAGCAGTGAATGCAGGTTTTATTTGGGATCTGACCTTTTTCTGGTTTGATTATAGAGGCCTTGGGGTAAGCACCTCAATTCTGCCTTTGCTGAGGAGTGCCACAACTGCCTGCATGATGATCTGGGGAGCCATCACATACAACAGTCGGTGGCCCCTAGTAGTGATACCAGAGACACTAATGTGCAGGACATCTTGTGGCCACAAGTGTTGCTTTGCTTTATATGGCAGAGCTTGCAACTGGCATTTTCAGCAGGCTAATGCTCGCCCACACACAGCAAGTTTTTCCTAGGAATGCCTTTACAAGATTGCAATATTTCCTTAGCCTGCCCGGTCATCAAATTAATCACCAATCGAGCAGTTATAGGACCAGCTGGAATGTCAGCTTCAACAGCCTACAAATGTGCAAGATCTACAGGACCAGCTGCAACATTTGTGGGCAAATGTGCCGCAGGATGCCATATAGTTTTCCCCAATAAACGTATCCATTCACTCTAATATTTTAATCACTTACATATATCATCATTACATTCACAAGCAGAGAGTTTCATTCCATTCCAACAACTTCTCCTTGGTGCCTTATTTATTTTGTCAATGAGTGCACAATGTGATACAAAGTTAAGCCGTCAATTTAGAGTTAGTTTTCAGAAAATGTACCATTTTCTCATTTATTGATATTGTTCAATAGTTTTTTTCTGTTAGCAGTTTAAGCCATCAAAAAAACATACAAAATTGCTATACTAAACTAAGTTCCTGTAACATCCATAGCTACTAGCTGTCAGCAAGCTAAAGGCTGAACAACTGTACCAGAGTCAGTAGATTTCCATCCCATAAGTAGCTAACCAGCCCTGTACCTCAGATGGATCCAGAGATCTCCCTATTCATTGCTCTGCTAGATTTACAGTGGATATAAAATGTCTACACACCCCTGTTAAAATGTCAGGTTTCTGTGATGTAAAAAAATGAGACAAAGATAAATCATTTCAGAACTTTTTCCACCTTTAATGTGACCTATAAACTGTACAACTCAATTGAAAAACAAACTGAAATCTTTTAGGTAGAGGGAAGAAAAAATATTAAAATAAAATAATATGGTTGCATAAGTGTACACACCTTTAAACTAATACTTTGTTGAAGCCCCTTTTGATTTTATTACAGCACTCAGTCTTTTTGGGTATAAGTCTATCAGCATGGCACAATTTGACTTGGCAAGATTTGCCCACTCTTCTTTGCAAAAATACTCAAAATCTGTCAGGTTGCGAGGGCATCTCCTGTGCACAGCCCTCTTCAGATCACCCCACGGATTTTCAATCGGATTCAGGTCTGGGCTCTGGCTGGGCCATTCCAAAACTTTAATCTTCTTCTGGTGAAGCCATTCTTTTGTTGATTTGGATGTATGCTTTGGGTTGTTGTCATGCTGAAAGATGAAGTTCCTAAATAAAATAAAATACTACTAAAATAATGTGGTTGTGTAAGTGTGCACACCCTCTTATAACTGGGAACGTAGCTGTGTTCAGAATTAAGCAATCACATTCAAAATTATGTTAAATAGGAGTCAGCATACACCTGCCATCATTTAAAGTGCCTCTGATTAAGCCAAAATAAAGTTCAGCTGCTCTAGTTGGTCTTTCCTGAAATTTTCTTTGTTGCATCCCACAACAAAAGCCATGGTCCACAGAGAGCTCCCAAAGCATCAGAGCGATCTCATTGTTAAAAGGTATCAGTCAGGAGAAGGGTACAAAAGAATTTCCAATGCATTAGATATACCATTGAACACAGTGAATACATCATCAAGTGGAGTCGTCATCAAGTGGAGAAAATATGGAAAAAATCACTATTACTCTGTATGAAAAAGGAAATATATGGAGGTACATACAGTATGGTCTTCAGACTGCTCAGAGTGCTGTGCATCTACAACTTGCTTGGAGCTCTACTACATTCTTGTGCAAGGAGCTTTAATGAGGTACCATATTTTCAGCAAATAATCCTGGTATAATGAAAATTGCTAACATTTATGTACTTTCTGTATCACTTTTAAACATATTTCATTATCTCAATAAACTGTCATTCAATAGAAACCTTGAATGTTTACTTTCATTGGATAAAAATGTCCTGATCATGTTATGGAGTCACAGGTGTTTGGCGTGTTACAGTTCAGGTGTCAAAGCTGTGTCTAGTAGTGAGCCATGCATTTGTGTGATCATCACATGACCAGGACAGATTTTTAGATGCTGGAATTAAACAATGACGATTCCTATTGGATGACTCTAAAAAGCATTGTTGATGAGGTCACCTAAATCACTCTTCTGGCCAGCAAATCATGCCGACTGAACAGCAATCTGCAGCCCAGAAACAATGAATGTGTATGTCATGTTCTAGCAAGGGTCCTACTGAACCCTAGAACATATCTCAGGCATACAAACACAAGGCTAGCAATCAGACAAGGCAAAGACCAACATGAATTCTATATTCATAGAGATCTAGACATGTCAGGAAACTGGACCAGCAGGTAAGGGACTAGTGGCAGGTAATACCACTGGACCATGTGCACTGGTTTGACTAGGGGCCAAACCCAAAGGACAGAGACTCAGTGAGCCCCATTCTTCACAGACCCGCTGATGGTGGGGATGAACTTAGCTGAGGTCGCACCTTCAGGATGGTCCCAATACACTTGGCCACTTACCTGCAGATACTAGCATTAGCGGTCCACACAAGCATAAGGACTGGAACCCAGGCACTCGAACTGGAACCCAAACATAATCGCACAGGACACAATTCAGTCAAGACATAACTGGAACCATAACACAAGCAGATGCCTGGACCTCATGCGGAACGGATGCATGGAGGTCACAGACAGAGCTGCCCACAAAGGCAGACAAGCAGATGCCTGGACCCCATGCAGAACGACACATGGAAGTCACAGGCAGAGCTGCCCACACAGGCAGACAAGCAGATGCCTGGACCCCATGTGAAATGCCTGATGGCAGTCACAAGCAGAGCTGCCAGAACAGGCAGATGCCTGGACCCCATGCAGAATGACACATGGCGGTCACAGGCAGAGCTGCCAAAACAGGTAAACAAGCAGATGCCTGAACCCCATGCAAAACGACACATGGCGGTCACAGGCAGAGCTGCACACATAGACCCTGAGGCTCTCTCACCAAAGGCCAAACATAGACAAAGAACAGGACTAGAAGATGCCTGTTCCCCATGCGGAGTTAGTCCATGGGCGAACAGACATCTGCACCACAAGACACAGAACCAGATAAACTAACCTTGATGTCTCACTGGGTGACCACACAGACAGGGCAGATGGAATATCCCCAGGTCAGGTGCACAGCTCTAAAGTGAGTACGGCAGCAACCTGTGACATAGTAAACTATACTGTAACAGTGTAGGTGGATGAGTGATCACTCTTGTCCCCATACAGGTGATTGCTGCGTGTAAATGAAGCTTTAATCTCTTGTAACCAGCAGGCAGTTTTCAGGAAGAACAGTTCATTCCTGATAATTGGCTGACATGTCGATGTCATTATAATGAAGTAAAGACCATATCTCACAAGGAAAGCATTTTTGTAACAGAAAGTAAATTAGACTATTTTCACACTCGCGTTTTGGGCGGATCCGTTATGGATCTGCAAAAACAGATCCGTTACAATAATACAACCGCATGCATCTGTCATGAACGGATCCATTTGTATTATCTGTAACATAGCCAAGACGGATCTGTCATGAACTCCATTGAAAGTCAATGGGCGACAGATCTGTTTTATATTGCGCCAGATTGTGTTAGAGAAAACGTTTGGCTCAGTTTCGTCAAGCGGACAGCAAAACTCTACAGGCAGCGTTTTGGTGTCCGCCTCCAGAGCGGAATGGTGACTGATTGGAGGCAAACTTATGGATTCTGAGCGGATCCTTTTACATTCAGAATGCATTAGGGCAAAACTGATTCGTTTTGAACCGCTTGTGAGAGCCCATGATGGATCACACAAACGGAAAGCCAAAACGTGAGTTTGAAAGTAGCCTTTTAAAAGTAACTATTTTTTTTATGCTAAATCATATTAATATAACATTTAATGGGGGCACAACCCCTTGAAGTCTCAATCACTGAATACAATGTAATTGTTCTAGTGATTACAATTCCTAAACAATGATGTTTGATTGTCACAGCAGCAACAACTTTATCATCAAAATACTTCAAGACACCCTCATATTAGCAAACAATTCTTAAAAATGTGATAGACAAAGAACAATAGAACACCTGTAACAGGAAACATAATAATTTACTAGGATCCTGGAGAAGGTCTTGTGTCTCAAAGTGGATTTAAAGGGCCAGATAACCGAGCAGATTGACGGAAACTAACGTTCCTGCGAACGCTCTTTCTCGAGAATCTGCCCATCGTGCTGTCTAGACAGTGCTCTGCTGCCCAGAAAAAATGCTGTACTAAACGAGAGCCAACTGTTGGGAAGGAACGCTTCCTTCCTAACAATCTGCTGCTCATCTACCCCTCTAAATCCACCTTAAGAAACATACATCAAACACAATATAATGTGTAATCAAGGATGATAGCTTTACGGAGCAGTGTCATTTTCATAATCTAGCGTATTATACATGAGCAATGTGAATAAATCCATCTCAAAACTGCTATAGCACTATACCTACCACATGTGACTGCTGCCACCACTGAGGCCACAAATTGTCTGGCAGTGGTGAAATGCATGAAGATGATATTAAAGGGATGTTCCCATCTCAGACATCAACGGCATATCACTAGGATAAGCCATTAATGTCAAATGGGTGTGGGTCCTACCTCTAAGACCCGCTCCTATGTCCAGAATCGGCCTCCTGAAGTGAAGTAGAAAGCGCTGCCACTCTCTCCATTAACCGCAATGGCAGTTCCGATAGTAGCTGAGCGGTAGCTTGGCTATTTCTGACAGTCCTATTGTGGTGAACAGAGAGGTGGCCACACTCACTTGGCTATTTTTTGCAAGTCGCACATGCACGGTTTTCTCTTCTTCACTTTGGGGGCCTAGTTCTGGAGATATGGGTGGGGGTGGGGGTGGAAGGTGGGATCCACACCTATCTGACATTGATGGCTTATCCTAATGATATGCAAGCGAATTCTGAGATGGGCCAACCCCTATACGGACACAAAAAAGTGTCTAACACATAATATACTGTATCGGGCATACAAAAAATAGGCACAAATTTAGCCAGAATTCTGGAGCATTCACTGCAGTTTATTTAATCTCCCCTACAGAGTCTAAGCATACAAATGTGCACAGTTACCAATGGGTATATACACTCACCTAAAGAATTATTAGGAACACCATACTAATACGGTGTTGGACCCCCTTTTGCCTTCAGACCTGCCTTAATTCTACGTGGCATTGATTCAACAAGGTGCTGATAGCATTCTTTAGAAATGTTGGCCCATATTGATAGGATAGCATCTTGCAGTTGATGGAGATTTGAGGGATGCACATCCAGGGCACGAAGCTCCCGTTCCACCACATCCCAAAGATGCTCTATTGGGTTGAGATCTGGTGACTGTGGGGCCATTTTAGTACAGTGAACTCATTGTCATGTTCAAGAAACCAATTTGAAATGATTCAAGCTTTGTGACATGGTGCATTATCCTGCTGGAAGTTGCCATCAGAGGATGGGTACATGGTGGTCATAAAGGGATGGACATGGTCAGAAACAATGCTCAGGTAGCCCTTGCATTTAAACGATGGCCAATTGGCACTAAGGGGCCTAAAGTATGCCCAGAAAACATCCCCCACACCATTACACCACCACCAGCAGCCTGCACAGTGGTAACAAGGCATGATGGATACATGTTCTCATTCTGTTTACGCCAAATTCGGACTCTACCATTTGAATGTCTCACAAATGCTTTGCTGCATACCTCGGTTGTAATGAGTGGTTATTTCAGTCAACGTTGCTCTTCTATCAGCTTGAATCAGTTGGCCCATTCTCCTCTGACCTCTAGCATCAACAAGGTATTTTCGCCCACAGGACTGCCGCATACTGGATATTTTTCCCTTTTCACACCATTCTTTGTAAACCCTAGAAATGGTTGTGCGTAAAAATCCCAGTAACTGAGCAGATTGTGAAATACTCAGACCGGCCCGTCTTGCACCAACAACCATGCCACGCTCAAAATTGCTTAAATCACCCTTCTTTCCCATTCTGACATTCAGCTTGGAGTTCAGGAGATTGTCTTGACCAGGACCACAACCCTACATGCATTGAAGCAACTGCCATGTGATTGGTTGACTAGATAATCGCATTAATGAGAAATAGAACAGGTGTTCCTAATAATTCTTTAGGTGAGTGTATACGTCGCAGGCTAAGGGTCTTTGTCAGGTAGTCACAATGACTCCAGCCCCAGCAATGATGTCACGGGGCTGGTGATCACTGGTACTGGTGGATCCCCTAAAAGTGGTTATCTACAGGGATTACAGTTTTCTCTGCTCTCTGCAAATGTGGTGGGAGTACACCTGTGCTACAGTCATGTCCCCACTGTTGATAGTATGGGCATAGTGGCAATGCCTGTGCAATTATGCAAAACTGTTCAAAAAGGTGCCGGAAGGGGTTAAAAAACCCATCAACATCTACTGAAAAGGGCAAGAGGTTGAAATGTCACATAATTGATTTTGCACAATTGATATATTGTGTTTTTTTTTTCAATGTGTTACCATCAGACAGATTCCAGACATTCGCACTTTGTCCAGAATATGTTTTCACAGTTGAGTGACCTACAACACAGTTAAAAGTCAATAGACATTGTGTATTGCCAATAGTTCCATAGGTCATATAATTAACTTTTTTAGAAATATGTGTTTTTTATGTGGTAATAATAAACATATTTGACTATTAACCCATCAGCAGCTGATGTCAGCTGTAACACTGCAGACACCCTGCTGCATTGGCCAGGTCCTGGCCATTTAATCTCTTAATTGCCCAGATCAATAGTGAATGCTGTATCTAACCAATTAGCAAGAAGAAGGAGGCTCTCTCCGTCACCCCATTTGCCAGAGGTGGACTGGGAACTTAAAGTGGCCCTGGAAAACTACTTAAAAGTGGCTCCTTGTTGTAGGCGATTCCAAATTGACAGAAGGCAGGGCAATACAAGTAGGCAGGGACAACTGAAGTAGACGCCACCAGCAATACAAAAGTGCAGCACAAAATACTGCCCCAGTAAATCAAATACCACAGTGCAGCATAAAATACTGCCCATACTAAGGACGGTGAAACAGTTGAATTCAGGAGGCCACTTGCAGCTGCTGGCCAGATGCATAAGTGCCTAATGCGGCTATCATTAATTAATGCTGAGTATTAAATTGTGATTTACCTGGCCAGCAGCAGTGAAGAGGGCGGGGGCAGCCCCCCTGGACATCGGCTCTCTGAAAAATCTCCCTTTAGGGTCTATGGCCAGTCCACCCCTGCCATTGGCACCCCCGCAACGCACTGGTATGCTATGGTTACATAGCTGTTCTGGCCCTAATGAAGGCACCTAGGTGTGCCATCTCTTTACTCCTATTCAAGGGATTACTATCAATGTCAGATAGATGCAGATCCCACCCGAAGGAAATCTTCCTATCTCCAGAATGTGGTCCCCAAAGTAAACTGATAGCAGCTGAGTATGTGCGGCAACCCTTTGTTCACTGGTATGAAAATTTTGAAAATAACCGAGTGCCAACTCAGCTATTTCCAGCAGTCACATAGCGGTAAATAGAGCATTGGTTGTGCTTATGCAATGTGCTTTCGATTCACTATGTGCTTGCCATTTTTGGAACTCCCATAGCAATGAATGGCGAGTACTCCATGCATGTGCAGTGTGTTCTCCTTAACCGCTTTAAGACAGATAGTGATACCTCATATAAAATATTCTATTTTTCGCCCTATAAGACGCGCCGGCCCATAAGACACATTTAGATTTTAGAGAAGGACAATAAGAAAAAAAATATTTTTCATTACACCTCAGGTCAGACCACCAATCAGACCCCCAATGTTAATCAGACATTAGCTGACAGCCCCAATCAGGCCCCCAATGTTAATAAGACCCCAATAAGACCTCATATCAGACCCCCAATAAGACCTCAGCTCAGACTCTAATGTAAATGACCACCAATCAGACCTCAGATAAGAGCCCCATGCCTATCATCAGCCCCCATGTCAGCCTTATGCCTCTCATCAGCCTCCATAATCATCCCTTATGCCTCTCAACAGCCCCCATTATCAGCCCTTATGCCTCTTATCGACCCCACTATCAGCCCTTATGCCTTTCATCGGGCCCCCATTATCAGCCCTTATGCCTCTCATCAGCCCCATTATCAGGCTTATACCTCTCATCAGCCCCCATAATCAGCCCTTATGCCTCTATTCAGCCCCATTACCTCAGATCAGCCACCAGCCTCATGCCAGATAAAATAAATAAACAACTTACCTCTCCTGCTCCCAGACGCTACCGCTCCTCACCGCCCGCACTCTGTCTTCATCCTGCTTCCGGGTGTGCTGCACCACTGCACAGCCGACTGCAGAGGACCAGGAAGCAGTGAGTAAAGACCTTCACCGCTTCCTGGTCCTCCGGTACTAATGAGCGCTTCCATAATGGAAGTGCTCATTAGTAGAGATACCCTTGCGGTTCACCTGGCGGTCTTTCGCTGCAAACTTTGCTCGTTCACGATTCGCCAAACAAGCAAACATATGGCAATGTCCGCCAGCGCCATATTCTTTTGCATTGTGCAGAACTGTGACCCATGACACATCCATCAGGTGGGACAGGACAGCCAATTGAGACGTTTCAGCACATGGACACACACCCTACTCTATAAATAAACCCGATCTGGCCGCCATTTTACATTCAGTCTCTTGCCAGTGTAGGGAGAGGTTGCTGTGTGGAGCAGGGACAGACTGTTAGGGACACCAAACGCTAGCTAATAGGGCCACAAAAGTCCTTTTATAAGTGTGCTATCGATAGGTGTGACATACAGAGGGGTGTGATATACTTATAATATACTTTCTAACATAGAAAGTATATTATAGTGCATTTGTATTGTGCAGCAGTTGTGTGTGGTTAAGCTGCGATACTGCAGCCACATAGAGGGACAAACACTATTGGAATAACTAATTGCAACTGGTGTGCTATACCAGTTGCCCCCCAAAAAAATTGATTGAGGCAGGGGTGTGATATACCTATAATATACTTTCTATATAGTGCATTTGTATTGTGCAGCAGTTGTGTGCGGTTCTGCTGCGATACCGCAGCTATACAGAGAGACAAATGCTATTGGAACAACTAATTGCAACTGGTGTGATATACCAGTTGCTCCCCCCAAAAAACTGATCGAGGCAGGGGTGCTATATACCTATAATATACTTTTTATATAGTGCATTTGTATTGTGCAGCAGTTGTGTGCGGTTCTACTGAGATACCGCAGCTATACAGAGAAACAAACGCTATTGGAATAACTAATTGCAACTGGTGTGATATACCAATTGCCCCCCCAAAAAATTGATTGAGGCAGGGGTGTGATATACCTATAATATAATTTCTATATGGTGTATTTGTATTATGCAGCAGTTGTGTGCGGTTCTGCTGCGATAACGCAGCTATACAGAGGGACAAACGCTATTGGAACAACTAATTGCAACTGGTGTGATATACCAGTTGCCTGCCAAAAAAGGAGCTTGAGGCAGGGGTGTGATATACCTATAATATACTTTCTATATAGTGCATTTGTATTGTGCAGCAAATGTGTGTGGTTCTGCTGAGATACTGCAGCTATACAGAGGGACAAACACTAGTGGAACAACTAATTGCAACTTGTGTGATATACCAGTTGCCCCCCAAAGACACCACCACCACCACCATAGCCCCTCCACTCGAGTCAGAGGAATTATTTTCCCATCCATTCCCAGACCTTACCGATGCACAGCCATTCTTGGCATCGGATGAGGAAGAGGAGGTAGCAACGCCCGCCACCCAGCGGTCTGACAACAGTACCCAGATCAGCCCAATGATGGTGGTCCCCACTGTTGCTGCCTACTCCGAGATCTCTAATGTCAGTAGTGGTGAAGGTGACGATGATGATGTGTCGATGGACATCACGTGGGTGCACCCCCCAAGCTCCCCAGAACCTATTCGACATGCCAGGTGAGACGTTGCCATGCTGTGCTTTGGCTGTTGTGCCTGGAAGCCAAGAGCCACAACGGTCCTGCACTCTTTTCAGCTCTGCGGTCACAGGCAGATCAGTGACTAACCCTGCTCAATTTGACAGTTGGTAAAGTGTTGTGCGACAACGGTGCCAATCTGCTGAGCGCGCTGAAACAGGGCAAAATGACACACTATGCTGTGCATGGCACACCTCCTGAACTTAGTTGTGCAGCGATTCCTTGCCAAATACCACGGGGTCCAGGACGTCTTGCGGCAGGCCAGGAAAATCTCTGGCCATTTTAGAAAATCTTATACGGCCATGGCTCACCTTGCTTAAAGGGAACCTGTCACCTGGATTTTGTGTACAGAGCAGAGGACATGGGTTGCTAGATGGCGGTAGCACATCCGCAATACCCAGTCCCCATCTGATCGCTGCTAGCACATCCACAATATCCAGTCCCCATAGCTCTGTGTGCTTTTATTGTGTAAAAAATTTTATTTTTGATACATATGCAAATTAACCTGAGATGAGTCCTGTAGGTGAGATGAGTCAGGGACAGGACTCATCTCAGGGTAATTTGCATATGTATCAAATCATTTTTTTACACAATAAAAGCACACAGAGCTATGGGGACTGGATATTGTGGATGTGCTAGCGGCGATCTAGCAGCCCATGTCCTCAGCTCTATACACAAAATCCCGGTGACAGGTTCCCTTTAACTTCAGCAGCGATACCACTTGCCTATCAGACGTCTGATTTGTGACTGCCCGACGCGCTGGAACTCCACCTTGTATATGCTTGATAGGCTGCTCCAGCAGAAACGTGCCGTTAGCGACTATCTGTACGAACTCTGCGGCAGGACAGATTCTGGGGAGCTTGTTTTTTTTCACCGCGCCAGTGGCTGCTCATGTGTGATGCATGCAGACTTCTGTGGCCATTTGATGAGATTACCAAACTGGTCAGTCGCAGCCAGGGCGCCATCAGTGACATCGTACCTTACGCCTTTTTTCTGGAGTGTGTATTGCGTCGTGTCATTGATCAAGCCTTCGAGGAGCAAGAACAGGAAGATGAGGAAATCACAATGCTGAATGAATTCCCGGGGGGCTACTCCATCTGAGACAAGTCAGCAGGAGTCTGAAGAGGAGTCAGAGGAGGATGGTGCCTGGGGGGAGGAGGAGGAGCAAGAAGAGCAGGCTTTAAACTTATCTGGAATCCCTGGTGTTGTCCGTGGCTGGGGGGAGGAGACCGAAGACGACATTCTTTTGGGCAATGAGCAGGAGCCAGGGTGCTCCACCGCTTCCAATTTAGTGCACATGCTCCAGTGTTTGAAGAGGGACCCCCGTATAGAAAGCATAAAGGGCAAGGACCAGTACTGGGTGGCAATGTACTTAGACCCCCGGTACAAACACAAAATGGAGGACATGTTACCAGCATCACAGAGGGCTGTCAGAAGGCAGCATTTCCAGGCCTTTCTTTCTAGAGATGCTGCATCCTGCTGTTGCGGCCACTGGCAGATGAATTTACACCCACAGAGAAACGGTTGCGGGTACCAATCCTACAGCGCATGCAAGAAGAGGGAGGTTTGAAGATGTGTTGGTCACTTTGGATATGAGATCATTCTTGCATCCAAACCATCGACAGCCACCCTCCGGATCCAGCCTCAGGGAACGCCTAGACCCACAGGTGTCCGACTAAATCGGGTTAACTACTGGGTGTGCAGGCTTGACCTGTGGCCAGAGCTGGCACATTTTGCCATGGAACTTTTGGCTTGCCCCTCGTCAAGTGTCCTGTCCGAAACGACGTTCAGTGCAGCAGATCGTGACTGATAAGCGCACTTGCCTAGCTAACGACAGTGTGGACTATTTCACATTTCTAAAAATGAATGAGGCATGGATCTTGTAGGAATTCAACAACTGTAACGACCACGTTTAATTGAATTTCCTCATGCCCGCCCACACATATCCGCCACCACCCAGAACAAATAATGGTTCCTGTCATATGTAAATACAGTGGCATAAAAGGCCTTTTCTGTCCGATGAATGGCTAATGTTTGGGGCCACGGAGGAATTCAACACCTGTGTCGACCACTTGTTATCGAATTTCAACTATTATCATTTCGTTTTTTTTCAAGAGGGGGGATTTTGTTAGCCATGTTTTTAATCCAATTTTATATTTTTAGTTCTTTAAATATATGTATTTGTACAGGCCGGCAGTAAAATTTATATCCATTGACCGTCTAATATACCTCCAGCCACATAATCACTTGATATTTTCTGTACGTTGAATGAATAATTTTTGTGGCCTGTACTCCACTGGCCTGCATTAAAAATGATATCCAATGACCGTCTAATATAACTCCAGCCAAATAATCACTTGATGTTTTCTGTCCGGTGAATGAATAATTTTTGGAGCTTGTAGTCCACCACCATTGACCATCTAATATACTTCCAGTCACATAATCACTTGATCTTTTCTGTACGGTGAATGCATAATTTTTGGGGCCTGTAATCTAACTGGCCAACAGTAAAAATTTTATACGGTGACCGCCTAATGTACCTCCAGCCACATTATTAATTGTTCTTTTCTGTACGGTGAATGAATAAGTTGTGGGGCCTGTAGTCCACTGGCCTGTTCTGATATAAAGGGATAAGTAGTTTCGCTGCTGAGATTAAATGGGCAGGTAATGAAAATCTACCAAGGGGACAATTGCGGTCTGGTAGATTGAAAAGTGCTAACGAAGGTGAAATGGGAACTCCTAGGGACCAAAGCTGTTTGATGGCAGTTGATACTGCATCCTAATAGGGAGCTGTCCTGGGGCATGTCCACCAAATGTGAAATACAGATCCTTGTGCCTTATGGAACCGCCAACATTCTGTGGGCAGGGAGGGATCCATTCTATAGAGTATATCTGGGGTTCAGTACCATTTCGTAATCAACTTATAGGAATTATCCTGAATATGTATACAACGTAAAAAGCCATAGGAATGCCTCAGGATCCCGGAGATGTCGCTCTCAGAAAATACTATCCTTAGTTCTGTCTCCCACTGTTGAATAAAGTGGGGTTTCGCAGGGTCCTTCAGCTCCAGGATTTTATTATAAATGAGTGAAACTAGTCAATTCCGGGGTCCAGGGCATTCATGAATGGCATCATACCAAGAAGTACATACAGAAATGAGAGTAGTGGATGGGGGTCCATTTTGAGACCTTGAACGATGTCTGGAGGGTCCGCATGGGAGGTACAATATTCCCTTTCAGGAGGTCCCCCACTGCTTGATTGCCAAACACCGACAAAATGCCTAGATCATCTACATAATTCCTTCTGGAGGAAATAAGGGAGAAGACATATGGGCATAAAAGGAGAGGGAGATTGAGGTAGGTTCATGAGGGAGGATAGAGTGATCCAAGTAGTGAGAACTCCTCTGTATGGAGGGGGGGTGACAAGGCATGGAGGGGGGTACACGCCACAGGCGGGATAATCATTAGAAGAGAGAATATTACTGTCTATTTGGCAACCTAATTTAGTGGTGCAGGGGTTTATAAGTTCTGAGTGAAGTCTCAATTGAATAGCTTTATAATACACTCCCAGCGCCCAAAAAAGTCGCCACCCAAAAAAAAAGTCACACACTCTAATATTTCGTTGGACCTCCTTTAGCTTTGATTACAGCACGCATGTGCTGTGGCATTGTTTCGATAAGCTTCTGCAATGTCACAAGATTTATTTCCATCCAGTGTTGCTTTAATTTTTCACCAAGATCTTGCATTGATAATGATAGAGTCTGACTGCTGCGCAAAGCCTTCTCCAGCACATCCCAAAGATTCTCAATGAGGTTAAGGTCTGGACTCTGTGGTGGCCAATCCATGTGTGAAAATTATGTCTCATTGTCATGGAACCATGAACCAGACGTACAACAAGAGATAAGTGGAAAATAAGAAGGTTTTATTGAAGAGCCGTAAGCAGAGTCCAAACGGATGGCTAAACCGAAGCAGGGTCTTGCGGAGACAGAGGTCAGGAACCAGAAGGGTAGTCAGACGAAGCCAGGAACAGGAACCAACGGGGTAGTCAGACGAAGCCGGAATCAGGAACCAACGGGGTAGTCAGACGAAGCCGGAATCAGGAACCAACGGGGTAGTCAGACGAGGCCAGGATCAGGAACCAGAAGCAGCAGCAGTCTTGGAAGCATGTGAACACAGGAGGACCAAGCAAGGAACTGAAGCCACAGACCTCCTATATATGTGAGCTAGGCATCCAGCTCCTCCCAGTGGGAAGGAGGAGCCGCAGGGTGGGAGGCTACAAGAAAACCCAGAAACCAAGATGGCCGCCAGCACATGTCAAACGAAGGGAACAGCAAGGAGGTAAGACCATGACAGTACCTCCCCCTCAAGGGCCCCTCCTCCGCGGAGTAAGGAACGGTTTCTGAGGGAAGCGTGCGTGGAAGGCTCGGAGCAAGACAGGAGCATGGACATCTGCGGAGGGAACCCAGGAACGCTCCTCTGGACCATAACCACGCCAATGGACCAAAAACTGCACCCGGCCGCGGACCAGGCGTGAGTCCAGGATATTGCTCACCTCATACTCCTCACGATTGCCCACTTGGACCGGACGAGGCCGAGGAATCGAGGAAGTGAAACGATTACACACCAGTGGCTTCAACAGGGAGACATGAAACACGTTGGAGATCCGCATGCCAGGAGGAAGCGCAAGGGCATAGGCTACCGGGTTTACCCTGCGAAGCACTCGGAAGGGACCAACAAAGCGAGGCACCAGCTTGGGAGTGGGCACTCGAAGGTTGAGGTTGCGGGTGGACAACCATACGCGGTCTCCGACCTGGTAGGAAGGAGAGGGCGCTCGTCTGCGATCAGCCTGGAGTTTCTGGCGCTGCGCAGAGACCTCAAGGGACCTCTGGATCTGTACCCAAGAAGCACGTAGGACGGAAAGGTGATCCTCCACAGCCGGAATATCCTGGGGAGAGAATACCTCCGGTAACACGGCAGGTTGGAACCCATAATTGGCCATGAAGGGAGACGTCCCAGAGGAAGAGTTCACCGCCGTGTTCCTGGCAAACTCAGCCCAAGGCAGGAGGTCAACCCAATTGTCTTGGTGATCGGAGACATAGCAACGAAGGAATTGCTCCAAGGCCTGATTGGATCGTTCTGCGGCCCCATTGGACTGAGGGTGGTAGGCCGAGGAGAAAGAGAGATGAATCCCCAACTGGGAGCAAAAGGCGCGCCAGAACCTGGACACAAACTGACTCCCCCGATCCGACACAATCTCCTTGGGCAAACCGTGCAACCGGAAGACCTCCCTGGCAAAAATCGAGGCCAACTCTTGTGCAGAGGGTAACTTCTTGAGAGGAACACAGTGGCACATTTTGGAAAACCGATCCACAATCATGAGAATGACCGTATGGCCTCGGGATGCAGGGAGGTCCACAATGAAATCCATCCCCAGGTGTGACCATGGACGCTCCCCGGTGGCTATGGGTTGCAAAAGGCCCAACGGAAGGTGCCAAGGGGACTTACTCTGGGCACAAACGGAGCATGCCGCTACATATGCGGCGATGTCGGAACGTAGAGAAGGCCACCAGAACAGACGTGAAACCGCCCAGGACAGCTGATTCTTTCCAGGGTGCCCCGCGGCCTTGGAGTTATGGTAGGTTCGCAACAACCGAGTGCGCAACTCCTCAGGCACAAAACATCTGCCGTTGGGTCTCCCAGAGGGAGCACCAGATTGAGCCGCCAAAATCTGCTCACCCAGAGGAGAAGTCAGGCTGGTGCGAATAGCGGCCAGGATCTGATTCGGGGGTATGACCGTAGTCGGAATCGACTCCTCCCCGGACAGCTCGGAGTACTGCCGTGATAAGGCATCCGCTCTGATGTTCTTGGAGCCGGGTAGGTAGGAGACCACGTAATTAAAACGTGACAAGAACAGAGCCCATCTGGCCTGACGTGGTGTCAATCTCTTGGCCTCAGAGAGGTAGGTCAGATTCTTGTGGTCCGTCAGGATGAGAACCGGAACCACCGAGTCCTCGAGCAAGTGCCTCCATTCTTTAAGGGCCTGCACGATGGCCAATAACTCCCTGTCACCAATCTGATAGTTGCACTCCGCGGAAGACAGTTTCCGGGAGTAAAACCCACAAGGAAGCAGAGGACCCTCTGGTGTTCTACGCTGAGACAGGAGGGCGCCTACTCCCGTCTCAGACGCGTCCACCTCGAGGACAAAAGGCAACCCAGGGTTGGGATGCGACAGAATCGGAGCAGACACAAAGGCGGACTTTAGAGCCTCAAAAGCTCGGATGGCCTCGAGCGGCCAGACCTGAGGATTACTGCCCTTCCTGGTCAGATCCGTGAGAGGCTTGGCTAGCATGGAAAAGTCCCTGATGAACTTCCGATAATAATTGGCGAAGCCCAAAAAGCGCTGCAGGGCACGAAGCCCACTGGGCTGGGGCCACTGTAAGACAGCCGAAACCTTCTCAGGATCCATGGAGAACCCCTCAGCGGAAATGATGTAACCTAAGAAGGTTACCTGGGATCGGTGAAATTCGCATTTCTCAAGCTTACCGAACAGCTTGTTCTCTCGTAAGCGTTGCAACACTCGTCTGACATCCAGAATGTGGGCCTCCATGGATGCAGAATATACCAAGATGTCATCCAAATAGACCACCACACACTGCTGCAACAGGTCACGGAAAACATCGTTGATGAATTCCTGGAAGACCGCGGGCGCATTGCACAACCCAAAGGGCATAACCAAGGATTCATAATGACCGGTCCTGGTGTTAAACGCGGTCTTCCACTCATCGCCCGCCTTGATCCTTACCAGGTTATATGCCGCCCTCAGGTCGAGTTTGGTAAAGACCGTGGCCCCTTTGAGGCGATCGAACAGCTCGGAAATCAAGGGTATCGGGTAAGCGTTCTTGATCGTGATGCGATTGAGACCCCTGTAATCGATGCAAGGCCTCAACTCGCCGCCCTTCTTTTTCACAAAGAAAAATCCAGCCCCTGCCGGGGACGAGGATTTGCGAATGTGTCCGCGTGAAAGCGCCTCCCTCACGTACTCCTCCATGGCCTCATTCTCCGCTACCGACAGTGGATAGACTTTGCCACGAGGAGGAACGGCACCGGATTGTAACTCTATGGCACAATCGTATGGGCGGTGCGGAGGTAGGGCAACCGCGCGCACCTTATCGAATACATCCCGGTACTCTTCGTATTCAGGAGGCAACAGAGAGTCCGAGGAAGTACACAGCAACTTGACAGGCCCATGGATGCAACTAGCCCCACACTGCGGTGACCACGAGAGGATCTCGACCGATCTCCAATCGAAAGTCGGATTATGCTTCTGGAGCCAGGGGTACCCCAAGACCACCGAGTAGTGTGGAGACGAAATAACCTGGAGACAGACCGACTCTCTGTGAACGGCACCAATGGCTATCCCCACTGGAAGGGTCTCATGAGTCACGTGTGGCGGCAGAAGGGGTCTGCCGTCTATCGCCTCAAGAGCCAGTGGGGAACCTCGAGGCTGCAGAGGAATGGAATTGGCGGCAACGAACACTCTATCAATGAACAAACCACCAGCACCAGAGTCCACCAACGCCTGGGTCGTCACCGAGCCCCCGACCCAGGAGAGGACAACCGTGATCAGTGGTTTGTCAACACGGGAAACCGGGGACGAGGAGACTCCACCCAAGATCTGCCCCCGACAGGACCTCAGGTGCGAGCGTTCTCCCGGACGGTTCGGACATGCCAACCGAAAATGCCCACCGAGACCACAGTACATGCATCGGCCCTCGCGTCTCCGGAGTACCCTCTCCCCCTCAGACAGGCGAGCAAACCCCCGCTGCATGGGTTCACCCCCAGACAAGTCATCCCCAGGAGGCGTGGGAGGAGAGGGAGGCACGGGTGGGACAGCAAACGTAGGCGCCAATCTGTTAGGAGACCTCCGCAGGCTCTCCTTAAAGGAAGGTCTCTCCCTGAGTCTGGTGTCAATCAAAATCAGGAAAGAAATAAGAGACTCGAGCTCCACTGGTAGGTCCTTAGCTGCAACCTCATCCTTCAAGGCATCCGAGAGACCATGAGAGAAAGCAGCGACCAGAGCCTCATTATTCCAGCCCACCTCTGCTGCCAGGGTACGAAACTCAATGGCGTATTCAGCTACGGATCGTGAACCCTGTCTGATGGACATAAGGAGCTTCGCAGCAGAGGCAGCACGAGCCGGCACATCGAATACCTTCCGAAGAGAAGCAACAAAACTGGAAAACTCGGCAACCACCGGATTGTTGTTCTCCCATAAAGGGCTGGCCCAGGCCAAGGCCTTGTCCGAGAGCAGCGAGATCAAGAAGCCCACCCTTGATCTCTCAGTAGGAAAGGCATGTGGCAGCAACTCGAAGTAAATGCCCACCTGGTTAAGGAAACCTCGGCACTGAGTTGGCTCTCCCCCAAAGCGCTGTGGAAGGGGGGCAGAACCGGTCATACCCTGAAACACCACAGGCGCAGCAACAGGTGTCAGGGTAGACTCTGGCGCAACAACCGGAGCGGCAGTAGGAGCGGGCCCAGGAGCAACAACCGACCCATCGGCAACGGAAGCTAAATGAGCCGTGCGTTCAAGCAGGGTTTGCAACGCCACAGCGAACCGACCCAACAGGTGATCCTGCTGATCAAGTCTGGCAACCAGCGTAGGTAGCGAGGGTGGCCCTGTACCGTCAGAATTCATGGCTTGGTCCTAATGTCATGGAACCATGAACCAGACGTACAACAAGAGATAAGTGGAAAATAAGAAGGTTTTATTGAAGAGCCGTAAGCAGAGTCCAAACGGATGGCTAAACCGAAGCAGGGTCTTGCGGAGACAGAGGTCAGGAACCAGAAGGGTAGTCAGACGAAGCCAGGAACAGGAACCAACGGGGTAGTCAGACGAAGCCGGAATCAGGAACCAACGGGGTAGTCAGACGAAGCCGGAATCAGGAACCAACGGGGTAGTCAGACGAGGCCAGGATCAGGAACCAGAAGCAGCAGCAGTCTTGGAAGCATGTGAACACAGGAGGACCAAGCAAGGAACTGAAGCCACAGACCTCCTATATATGTGAGCTAGGCATCCAGCTCCTCCCAGTGGGAAGGAGGAGCCGCAGGGTGGGAGGCTACAAGAAAACCCAGAAACCAAGATGGCCGCCAGCACATGTCAAACAAAGGGAACAGCAAGGAGGTAAGACCATGACACTCATGCTCCCTGAACCACTCTTTCACAATTTGAATCCTAGCATTGTCATCTTGGAATATGCCATCAGGGAAGAAATCCATTGATGGAATAACCTGGTCATTCACTATGTTCAGGTAGTCAGCTGACCTCATTCTTGGAGCACATACTGTTGCTGAACCTAGACCTGACCAACTCCAGCAACCCCAGATCATAGCACTGCCCCCACAGGCTTGTACAGTAGGCACTAGGCATGATGGGTGCATCACTTCATCTGCCTCTCTTCTTACCCTGATGCGCCCATCACTCTGGAACAGGGTAAATCAGGACTCATCAGACCACATGACCTTCTTCCATTGCTCCAGAGTCCAATCTTTATGCTCCCTAGCAAATTGAAGCCTTTTTTCTGGTTTGCTTCACTGATTACTGGTTTTCGTATGGCTACACAGCTGTTCAGTTCCAATCCCTTGAGTTCCCTTCGCATTGTGCGAGTGGAAATGCTCTTACTTTTACTATCAAACATAGCCCTGAGTTCTACTGTTGTTTTTCTTCGATTTGATTTCACCAAACATTTAAGTGATCGCCGATCGCTATCATTCAGGATTTCTTTCCCATCACATTTCCTCGAATACAATGGGTCCCCACTATCCTTCCAATTTTTAATAATGTGTTGGACAGTTCTTAACTCAATTTTAGTAGTTTCTGCAATCTCCTTAGATGTTTTCTCTGCTTGATGCATGCCAATGATTTGACCCTTCTCAAACAGACTAACATCTTTTCCACGACCACGAGATGTGTCTTTCGACATGGTTGTTTAGGAAATGAGAAGCAACTCATTGCACCAGTTGGGGTTAAATAACTTATTGCCAGCTGAAAGATAATCGCCCATGCAGTAATTATCCAATAGGAGCAGTGGCGTAGGGATCGCCATAGCAGCCATAGCAATGGCTATGGGGCCCTACACCACTGGTGGCCCGCCGCCGACTGAGGATTTAAAAAAAAATATAAAAAAAATAATGTGGCGAGTGGGCCGGGGCCGGGCCCGGGCGTGGCGCTGTGATAGGGGGCGGTCGGACTCGGAGCCGGAGGCAGAGAAGCAGTCTGGGCTGTGGTTCGCCGGAAGTGGAGGAGGCGGAAGCGGCGAGGCGAGCTGTTGGAGTGTGGGTGACTGGCTGGCTTGGCGGCGCGCGCAGTATGGCACGGCTTCACCGTGTCAGTCGGTTCAAGTGGCTGAGGTGAGGGCTGGCTGGGGAGTGGGACTGAGTTTGTCCGTGTTTTGATGTGTGTTTGACCGCAGCGGCAGGCGGCAGCGTCAGTCAGTGAGTGGAGTCAGACGTGGAGTACTGTAACTGGAGACTAGAGTGGACAAGTATTACAGACCCCTCAGATAGGATTAGGTGGCTGTGTCTTTCCCAAAATCCCACTAACCATTACCACAAATGCAGCTGCGCCTGCCAGGCTTGAGCAGGTATATGTGTGAATATAGGAAGATGCTGAGATCCGGCTGTACCTCACAGTGAGGTACAGCCGGATCTCAGCATCTTCCCTAATCTATATTCACACATATAACTGCTCAAGCCTGGCAGGCGCAGCTGCATTATTTAAAAGTGTGGTGTGGCAATGGTTAGTGGCATTTTGGCAAAGACACAGCCACCTAATCCTATCTGAGGGGTCTGTGACACAAGAAGGTGTAAGTACTTATCGTGGGGTGTGTATGTGTATTAGACAGAAGGTAGGGATATGTATCTTGTGTAGTTTGGGTATTAGGGAGAGTAAGGGGTATATATCTAGTGCTGATACACGTGTAGGTGAAGAGCGGCTCTGTATCAGCACTAGATATATATCCCTTACTCTCCCTAATACCCAAACTACACAAGATACATATCCCTACCTTCTGTCTAATACACATACACACCCCACGATATGTACTTTCACCTTCCTGTGTTACAGACCACTGTACAATTTAACAATCTTCTTTAATACACAGACATTTAGGCTGGGTTCACACCTGAGTGTTTTATATCGCGTTCCTACGCGCTGTAAAACGCTCAACAGGCAAAACCCAATGATTCCCTGAGGGCATGGTTCTCACCTGAGCGTTTTACAGCACGTACGAATGCGCTGTAAAACGCCCTATGCCCCAAGAAGTACAGGAGCTTCTTTGGGGCGTATTGTCGCACGTTCCCGCACATAGACTTAGCGGGAACGCGCGACAATGGGCGTTTGCTTGTTTCCTCGCGCGTATGTAAACGCACGATAAAAACGCCTGAAAAAAGCGCATACAGAGTACACTCAGGTGTGAACCCACACTTAGATTCATACATTTCCTACACTGGCACAAATGCATTGCCAGTGACCAACTGTCTGTGCTCAGTTCTACGCGTAACCGTCGCAAGTGCATGAGGAGCTGCGGATGTGGCGGCGAGGTCCAAGAGGTATGTGGGAGATCCGGGATAGGGGGGGGGGGGCCCATAATTTTTTTTTGCTATGGGGCCTAGTCATTTCTAGCTACGCCCCTGAATAGGAGGCTCATAACTATTTGCTTAGTTAAATCCAGTGGCAACTTTTTTTTTGAACAGGCAGTGTATGTTTCAACATCTGGGAGCCCGAAACCTCCTTGGTGTTTAGGCAGTACTAGTGTAGAGTATGCTAAACGGGGTTTGGTATATTTCCAAATGAAGGTGGAGAAAAGCCTTTGAACAGACAGAAGGTATGAGGCTGGCTAGTAAGAGTTTGCATTAGGTAAAGCAGTTTGGGGAGAATATACGTTTTCAACAGATTCTTCCTACCCATCCAAGTCATAAAAGTAACATTTAGGTCTTTCAATTGTTGCTTAATATTAGACAGGAGTGTGGGGTAATTTACTTGGTAAAGCATGCTAGGGTAGGGTCTTTGGGAATATTTACTCCTAAATAGGTAATATGGGAGTTAACCCATTGGAAGGGGTAATCTCTTGATAAATTAGATATGATTTTTTCGGGGACATTGATTCCCATGGCAGTACATTTAGAAAGGTTGATCTTGAAATTAGACAGTTGGCCAAATTCAGTTAGTAAAGTAAGGGTGGCTGGGAAAGTCTTTACGGGGCCACACAAGAAAAGAATCATGTCATCTGCAAAGGCAGCAACAGTGTGTGTCACTGGTCCTACCACTAAGCCTTATATGTTGGAGTTTTGTCTGATGGCCGGTATAAGCATTTCCAGGCATAGAATAAAAAGGCAGGGAGATAATGGACAGCCTTGCTGCGTTCCATTTAAAATTGGGAAGGAAGAGGAAAGCACCCCATTGACTCTGACCCTTGCAGGAGGAGAGGAGTACAGAGACAGAACTGCCGATATGAACTGAGAGGGGTAGGACCAGTGACACAAGGCTTAGTGGTAGGACCAGTGACACACACTGTTGCTGCCTTTGCAGATGACATGCTTCTTTTCTTGTGTGGCCCCGTAAAGACTTTCCCAGCCACCCTTACTTTACTAACTGAATTTGGCCAACTGTCTAATTTCAAGATCAACCTTTCTAAATGCACTGCCATGGGAATCAATGTCCCCGAAAAAATCATATCTAATTTATCAAGAGATTACCCCTTCCAATGGGTTAACTCCCATATTACCTATTTAGGAGTAAATATTCCCAAAGACCCTACCCTAGCATGCTTTACCAAGTAAATTACCCCCCACTCCTGTCTAATATTAAGCAACAATTGAAAGACCTAAATGTTACTTTTATGACTTGGATGGGTAGGAAGAATCTGTTGAAAACGTATATTCTTTAAAGAGTGGCTTCCATAAATCTCCAGTCCACCCTGTCAAATGTTTTCTCAGCATCAGTACTAAGGAATGTGAGTTGGGTGTTGGTAGTTATAGCATATTCCAGTGCCTTCTGTACTCTAAAGGTGCTTTCTCTGCACTCTCTACCCCCCCCCCCTCCCCCCCAGCCCCCCACAAAGCCCGATTGTTCGGGAGAGTTCAAGTTCTGGAGGAAGGGTGCAATTCTATGGGCCAAGACCTTTGGCCATAACTTTACATCAGTATTCAATAGAGAAATGGGCTTATAACTCGAAAGAATTTCCGGGTCTTTGCCAGGTTTGGGAAGAACTGCTATGTGAGCCTCAAGTGCCTGTCTCGTAGGGAGAGACCCAGAAAGCAGAGCATTAAAGTAAGACACCAGTTGAGGTCCCAAACCTGGGAGAAAAAAAATTGTAATAGGAGGTTGGGAGGCCTTTAGGTCCTGGACTGTTGCCTGTCGGAGTTGTTTTAAGGACCTTCTGGATCTTGGCGAAGGTAATAGGGGCTATAAGAGTTTCACAATCTTCAGTGGACAGTGTATAAGTTGAGGGAAGAAAGGAACTGTCTTATATGGTCAAATCTAGAGGCGAGGGTGCCAGGTGTTTCCTGCAGGTGAAGATTGTAGAGTGAGTGGTAATAATCCGATGTAGTGCTCAAAGTCTTGAGCTCTCATCTGTCTAATATGAGATTGTTCAGTAAGTTTTTTAATAAGTGCTGAATTAACGCATCTCTTGCGAGTTTGTTCTAAGGCCGCTATTTGCGACAATAGTGATGCTAGGTGTGCCATACGCTGTTTTTTAAGATGGGATCCTAATAAAATGAGCTCCCCGGGGATGACAGCCTTATGGGTTTCCCAGACCATGGCGGGTGAGGACTGAAGGTTTATTGACTGCAAAGTAGTCTTGGAGTTTCTTAGATAAATGTGGGTAATCTAACAACGTAGTATTTAGCCATCATGTCCATTTCCCAAAGAAACTAGTGCATGGTCGGATATTTATTTATTTTATATATAAAATATATACCATATACTGCAGTGCGCATAATACTGTCCCCAATCTAAGTTCCCTATCAGTATGTCTTTGGAGTGTGTGAGGAAACCAGAGTACCCGGAGGAAACCCACGCAAACATGGGGAGAGCATACAAACTCCATGCAGATGTTGTCATTGGTCAGATTCGAACCTAGGACCCCAGCGCTGCAAGGCACCAATGCTAACCACTGAGCCACCATGCTGCCATATCTGCACTAATAACTTTGGGTAGGTATCTATCAGGTATAAAAAAGTACCGTATTTTTCGCCGTATAAGACGCACTTTTTCTTCCCCCAAAATGGGGGGAAAATGCCCCTGCGTCTTATACGGCGAATGCAGCCAGTTTTACATCGCTGGCAGCGATGTAAAGCGAGCGGGGACTCTGGGAGGGACTGGGAGGAGGAGCTGGGGCCGGCAATAGCGGCGGGGCGGTGCAGTCACTGTACTAAAGGCCCGCCCCGCCGCTCCGGTGTACTAATAAAATATGTCATATTCAATTAATGGTTATTAAATATGCCCCTTTATGCCTAATAGTACCTTAAATCCTAAGCGCATCCGTACAATGCAGGCCGGGCGGGCGGCAGCGTAACTCCCTGATGTCACGTGCCTGCGCCGCCTACTTTATGAATGAAGCAGGCGGCGCAGGCAAGTGACGTCAGTGAGTGACGCGCCGCGCCGGCTGCCCGGCCTGCCGGCATTGTACTGAAGCGCTTAGGATTTAAGGTACTATTAGGAATAAAGATGCATATTTAATAACCATTAATTAAATCAGACGTATTATATTAGTATACTGGAGCGGCGGGGGATCTGTGGATGGCACAGTTATGGGCTGGGAGGGTCTGTGGATGACACATGTATAACAGTGCCATCCACAGATCCCCCCCCTGTAACAGTGCCAGCCACAGATCCCCCCATAACAGTGTGTGTCATCCACAGTTCCCCCATAACAGTGTCCGTCATCCACAGTTGCCCCCATAACAGTGTCCGTCATCCACAGATCCCCCCATAACAGTGTCCGTCATCCACAGTTGCCCCCATAACAGTGTCCGTCATCCACAGATCCCCCCATAACAGTGTCCGTCATCCACAGATCCCCCCTATAACAGTGTCCATCATCCACAGATCCCCAGTAATAGTGCCATCCACAGACCACCTAGTTCCAAACCCACAGCACACCTTTTGGTTAAAAATATTTTTTTTCTTATTTTCCTCCCCAAAAACCTAGGTGCGTCTTATACGCCGGTGCGTCTTATACGGCGAAAAATACGGTAATCAAGCCTTTGGTAAGACGCATGTGGGTTAGAGTAGAATGTGTAATCCATGTATAGACCTCCAGACATTTCTCAGACAGAGTTCTCACAGTTTCCCATGAATACCTCTAAGCACTTTATACGAGATGGCAGATCTCTGAGCGGAGGAATCCAGGAGAGGATTAAGGACAACGTAGAGGTCATCCCAAATAATTAGCCTGAAGCAAATACGGAGATAGTATGAAGTATCTCCCGCAGCCAACTAACCGTCCCTGTTAGGGGCATAAAGATTGCACAATGTGACCTTAACATTTCCCAACATGCCCTTCAATAGTAAATATCTCCCCTCAGGATCCGCCACCTCACATAGTTTGGAGAAAGAAACATTTTTATGAATCCCAATACTGACCCCTCTTGAGGAAGAGCGGTCATAGCAGGAGTGATACCAAGACTGATAAAAAAGAATGTGACAGTTTCGGTATATGCCCACGTTTGAAGTGTGTTTCCTGGAGCATAAGAACATCCGCCTCCGCTTTTTTCAGTATTTAAAAAATGCGGCTCAGTTTAACCGGGTTATTACAGCCGTGTACATTAAAGGAAGCAAAATTGAGCTTCAGTGCCACCATCATTTAGACGTTAAATTACAAGAGATGAATCTTCCGTATGCTCCATGACCCAACACCTAAACAGTAAAACAATCTCAAAGAAAATACAATTAGAATAGCTGCATAACAGGTGGATCCATAAGGAGCTAGTAGGGGGAGGGAGGCACGAACATCTGTGTAACCTGATCTGCCTAAGCCACCATTAGGTAAGCCTGTTGGACCAAAAGAAGCAAAGGGTAACTATCCCATTAGTTAGCACATAGTATAGCTTAAATAGGTGTGGGCTATGCCTTCAATCTCTGGGTCAGAACAGAAAAGAGAAGGGAACAGACACTATTACCCCACATAAGAGGAACACCTATAAGATGTCCTAAAACAAGAAATATCTTCTTGTGAGGACCCAGCATTAAGCCCTTAGACAAGATCTGCTGCCAGGTTTTTCTGTTTCTGGACCGTCGACCATGCAGGTGGGATTGGCAGTGGAGGTAGGTCCTCATCCTGGGGGAAGGGCAGCCATGATGGAACTTCTACCAGTGATAGATTCAGGGCTTCCCACAGCTGTTGTAAATCCTCTGGAGTGCAGACAGCAATGCGCTGATTGCCAGAGGTGACAAGGAGACTAAAGGGGAAAAGCCATCGGTAAGGGATCTTCGATGTGCGCAACTGATCCGTAAGAGGTTTCAGGATCCTTCTTTTCTGAAGCGTCAAGGAGGCAAGATCTTGGAACACTTGTAGTTTTGCACCCTCCAGTAGTACTTCAACTAGTTCTCTAGATTTATGTAAAATGGCCTCAGTGTCTTGGAAACTTAGTAGTCCACATATTATGTCCCTGGGGTTCTCTGAAGGGGGAGGCTTGGGGCGTAGCGCCCTATGTACCTTTCCACAATTATGGTCTTAGCCCGGTCCGGGCCCAGTATGGTGTTAAACAAGGCCTCCATAACAGCAAACAAGTCCTCTTTGTCCGCAACTTCGGGTAGGCCCCGTATCCGAATGTTCCTCCTATAGCTTCCATTCTCCTGATCCTCCAACAACATTAGGGAATTGTTTATGGAATGGTGGTAAGTCCCCAGGGTGCTTCTAACCGCAGAGTTAAAAGTAATCAGCGCTTCTTGCATCTGTTCCAGGGCCTCTAACTTGTCACCTATGTGGCACATGTTTTACGCCCGTGTGTGGGAGGACGAAGAAGGAGAGGTAACAAGGAACAAGGCCTGAAAGCAAGGAGGAAAGAAGGACACCTCCTAGTCAAATCCCTAGTCACAGTCCTGACTGGCTATCAGTATGATACTTTTGTACCGGTATCACAGAACATGGCACGAGCTGCTGTCAGCACGCGCCATGTTCCCTCAGCAGCACAGGGGAGAAGGAAACAGTCTCTCCCTCCCCCCTGTGCCGCTGCCACCAATGAGTGGAGAGAGGGGAGGGGCTGTGGCCACTGCGCCACCAATGAAAATAACTAACTTTTAATACAAATACAGGAGGCCGACCTCTATGACAGGGAGCTGCGATTAGCCGTTAACCCCTCAGGTGCCCTCGCTTGGTATTACACTTTTTGTGAAGCAAGGTGCCAAAAAATGGCTGTTTTGGCATAGTTTCTTTTTTTACAGCATTCACCTGAGGGGCCATCTCATGTGATTTTTTTATAGAGCAGGTTGTTACGGATATCCAATGTGTCTATTAATTTTTTTTTTTTTTAATTTTAGTTTTACACAGTGAAAGCCTTTTTGAACAGAATAAAATCTGCCATTTTCCGAGAGCCATTTATTTTTATTTTTTGGGAGATTGTCTTAGGTAGGGGTGTTTTTTTTTGTGGGATGAGATGACGGTTTGATTGGTACCATTTTGGGGTACATAAGACTTTTTGATCGCTTGGTATTACACTTTTTATGAGGCAAAATGTCCAGAAAATTGCTTTTTTGGCACTGTTTTTATTTATTTTTTACAGTGTTCACCTGATGGGGTGGATCATGTGATATTTTTATAGAGCCGGTCGATACAAACGCGGCGATACCTAATATGTCTAGTTTTCTTTTTTTCCCTATTTAAAAAATATATATATTAACTTTATTCTGGACCCATTCATTTCAATGGGGCTGTGTATATGTGCGTTGGTTTTCACGCATCACTTGTGCGTTGCGTGAAAATCGCAGCATGTTCTATATTCAGCGTTTTCGCTGGCCCCATAGAAGTGATGGAGCTGCGTGAAAATCACATTGCATCTGCAAGCAAGTGCGGATGCGATGCGTTTTTCACGGATGGTTGCTAAGAGATGTTGTTTGTATACCTTCAGTTTTTTATCACGCGCGTGCAAAACGCATTAAATCGCATTGCACCCACATGATAAGAAAAAGAACAACTGAACGCGATCGCAGGCAAAACTTAATGACTTTGTTTGCGAAATTGCGCATTTTTCACATAAAGCATTCGCAACGCAAGGGGCCTTAATGCGCCGGCATCGGTATTTTCACCAATGCTGGCGCATACAGCAGGGGTCCGGCTATCAGTCAATGCCGGACCCCTGCAGCTGATCGGGTGGGCGCAGCTCCTTCACCCACCAAATCAGCGCGGTGGTGTTTAAGGCACAGTAGCCAGCGCCGTACATGTATGGTGCTGGTACTGAATGGGTTAAAGGGAGTCTGTCACCTCTTTTTCACCAATATGAGGCCTCTTGCACACAAACGTTTTTTTTTTCAGTTTATGTTCTGTTTTTTTAGTTCTGTATAAGGAACCATTCATTTCAATGGGTCCGCAAAAAAAACAGAAGGTACTCCGTATGCATTCCGCTTCCGTATTTCCGTTTTTTCTTTCCGTTCAAAGATAGAACATGTCCTATTATTGCCCGCAAATCACGTTCCGTAGCTCCATTCAAGTCAATGGGGATTTTAAAAAAATGGAACGTATACGGAATGCATCTGTATGTCTTCCGTATCCATTCCGTTTTTGCGGAACCATCTATTGAAAATGTTATGCGCAGCCCAATTTTTTTATGTAATTACTGTATATGCCATGCTTCCGTTTCTGTTTGCAATCCGTAAAAAATGGAAACCAAACGGAAAAACGGAACGGCAAAACGCAACGGAAACTGAAACAAAAAACAGAAAAACCGATCTGTTTAAAATGGACCGCAAAACACTGAAAAAGCCATACGGTCGTGTGCAAGAGGCCTTATTCTGCTGGAAAACAGCTCCTAAGTGCCCGGCTCTGTTGCTCCAGGTGCCCAAAAAAAAACAGACTGAAGAGGGGAGGGCTGCTTTAGCTGCTCATATCTTAGGTACCAGCTAGAAATATGGGCTTGACCTTGTTTGAAAGCTGGCATTCCAACCTTTCAAACTATACCACAATATCAGAAGATATAGCCCTTAGAAATTGAGTCAGGAGTGAAAGCTGATTTTACTTTCACTTTCAGCTGGACACTTGGAAGCTGTTTTTCAGCAGAATAAGGGCTTGTTCACACGACCGTGCTGTGTTTTGCGATCCGCAAGTTGCGGATCCGCAAAACACGGATGCCGCCTGTGTGCCTTCCGCAATTTGCGGAACAGGACGGCCCTAGAAATGTCTATTCTTGTACATGAAACGGACAAGAATAGGACGTGACTTATAATTTTTGCGGAGCCACGGAATGGAGCAACGGATGCGGACAGCACACGGATTGCTATCCGCATATTTTGCGGCCCCATCGAAGTGAATGGGTCCACACCCGAGCCGCAAAAAATGCCTCTCGGATGCGGAACCAAACCACGGTTATGTGAATGAGCCCTGAAAGTGCCTTTCTCGGACATGAAATACAGACACACAGGCAGTGATGGCCAGTTCGCAGTGTTCGCCTGTGAACACATGCGGGCTGCCATCTTGACTCACAAGTCCGGCGATGCACAGGTAAGCCCTTACCTGTGCCGCGAGCCGAACTGAAACAAATGCGGTCACCGGGAGCAGGCAGTTCCGAGAACAGCTGCTGGGGGCATTCATCGGGCTGTTCTCGGAACTGCCTGCTCCCGGTGACCGTATTTGTTTCAGACCTGCTCGCAGCACAGGTAAGGGCTTACCTGTGCATCGCCGGACTTGTGAGTCAAGATGGCAGCCCGCATGTATTCGCGGGCGAACACTGCGAACTGGCCATCACTGCACACAGGTATGCTTGGAAAGCATTTGCAATCTTCTATGGGGCAGTGTTGTTAGTTATATTGGTGAAAATGAGGTGACAGGCTCCCTTTAAGTATGTTCCTTCACATCAAATTAGGTCCTGAATAATCTATCAGGCTCTTAACTATATATAGCTGTGGCATGCTGATACACTGGATATGATTACTATAACATGATGAAGCTCTGGTCTGGAATTCATATATATCAATTTAATCATGTTCACCTTCCTGATGGCATGATCATGACACCACTTGAATTCCCAGCACCTTATTCTGCATTGCATCTAGCCAACCTGCTCACAAGTTGCAAGGTTGTCACAGGATTAATCCCTTATGGATGCAGTCCGTGGACACGGGGCTTGTTTTTGCTGAATGAGATGCAGTTGTATTGGTACCATTTTCCTGTGCATACAGCTTTTTGATCACTTTGTATTCCATTTCTTGGGAGGTGGGATGACCAAAAAACAGCAGTTCTCGATTTTTTTTTGATTTTTTTATACTGTGCAGAATAAATATGTTTCAAATCATGGGTGGTTACAGTACTGGCTATTGAGGAGGAGAGACAGGGAGTAGCTGATTTATAGTATATACTGTTACTCCCTGTCACTCCTCTTCAGTCACCAGTGGTGATCTGCCCTGCATCTCCAGGCGGCTGGTTAGTTACTTAGTACACTGGGGATACAGAAGAATTATTCACTGTCAGCACTGGCCATGCTGATCAGTGTCAATATAGCAGGGGAAGAGAGAGTTTCAGGGTTAACAGGGATCCAAATAGAACGGGTGTCCAGGGGACCCAAGGTAACTGGAGGCTCCAGGGGATGGAGTAGGGGGTGAGGGTGAGGGGGGGAAGGCTGCTCAGAGGGTCGACCCTGCAGGAGAGTCCGCAGGTAAATGTAGATAAAAAAGGTGGGAGGGGGGGTAGGGTGTGTGTACACTCCCAGTCCCTCTCCAAGTGGACCCTGGAAATAGCGCCAAACCAAATAGCGAGTGATGGAAAAAAGGGAGGTGGGGGCTAGGCTAGGCCACAGATGGTGGCAGGATGGGTTGTGGACATTAAAGGGCAATGAAAAACAATTGGAAAAACATCGTCCCGAAAAGCGTTGAGCCAGCTTTTTAAACACTAATAAAGGAAATTTGAACAGAAGCATCCTGACTGTGGTTGCCTTCATCTTTCACCATCTTGAGGCAAACCTGGCTGGGGGGGTTTTGGTTTACCGGTGTATTATGCTTATCCGAAGAAAATCCCCCCTCCCCGTGAAGTGAGTAAAATCTTATTGTGCAGACTTACAACGAAGTGTATTCACCTGTACATCTATTCGCCACTCAGGCGGCGATTTTTAGTTTTTTCAGGGTAACACAAAGTGATTTTAAGCAAAACACGTTGTATTTTATTTTTAATTCCAATACTTTTAATTTTATGTCACTCCCCTCCTTCCTGTCTCCCACTCATGTTTTTAATACACACCATTTTTTTTATGACTTTATTATTGCTTATTAATATTTGTTTATTAATATCTTTGTATTGCCTCTTATTGTTTTTCATTGCCCATTAATGTCCACAACCCAGCCTGCCACCATCTGTGACCTAGCCTACCCCCCACTTCCCTTTTTTCCAGCACCCGCTATTTGGATTGGCACTGTTTCCAGGGTCCACTTGGAGAGGGACTGGGAATATAGCAGGGGGGCAAAGCAAATATTTATGCATAGTACAGACTTTAATTTCTAGAAATATATAGGAACCAGCAGGGAGAGAAAAATAATTAACCCCAGCCCTCTTCACAGTGAGCACTGCCCTGTACTGTGTAGACGGACATTCAGTAGCAACATTCATTCCATAGCAACACTGTATAAGTTCTCTAAATAAAGTGTATTAGAAAAATGTTCCCTATCACTAAAGTAGAGCTTAAAGGGGTTGGCCCATCTCAGACATTGATGGCATATTGCTATGATATGCAATCAATGTCAGATAGGTGCAGGTCCCACCCCCAAAGTTAACCACTTTCCGACCATAAACGTCCTGGAGATCGGGATTTAGCTCTGAATGGACATTTTAGAATGTCCAGAGATGGCAGAGAATGTCAGAAAATTGCAGCTGCACACTAATCGTGCAGCTGCTGAGCTGGTGGGCCCACTGTCAGTGACAGCAGGGCACCCTAAAGAGAAGCCAGGGATCATTCCTTGGTGTCCCTGCCCTCTAGATCGCTAGAGCGCCGAATGACCGCTGTGTATACAGCTTTCTGTCCTGGCGGTCATGTGCTACTATGTCAGCCCCAGTTACAGGAGAAATGAATAGTGACCTGTAAAAATTAGGGCCATGGTAGAAATGTGAACACCAATTCCAACATGCACTATTACTGGTAATACTACTACTGGCTAACAAGTTGCAAAATGTGGATTTTGTTGTTTTGGTAATTCACAGCAGATTTAACATGCATCCCACTGAACTTAGCTTTCTGGTTAACGGTGGAGTTGAAGTTGACAGCCAAAGATTGTTTGGACAAGAGATAATTCTGTGTCTGGTACCAGATCTTAAAGTTCCTTTCAGATTGATTTTCCACAGCAGTAACTTGAATTACAGTCACACAAAGATGTCACACAGTTTTACGGATCTGAACTACCAGCACTGTAGATCTATTTTCTCATTCATATTCTGAAACGCCTGTAAACTCCACCATTCTACTGATCTGAATATACAGTATTGTACAGTAGATCTCGACTATTAGGTAACAGGAATAGTGGACGTCCTGGTGTTGCAAACCTGATATGAATGCTAAACTGCAGCCATATTCCAAGCATCTTCAGCTATCCTGTATATTGAATTTTGTAAGATGGTTGAAAACAGCAGTTACCATTGACTACAGGGATCTTGAATTGTTGAATTGTATTTTTACTATTGCATTGTACTCATTTTTATCTCATTTTTTACAATTGGTCTTTTTATGAACATGTTTTAGCCCCTTTCTCTGTGCAGGCTTGAGATTCAGGTATGCCACACAATGGCCATAAAGATCTCTAAGGTCTGACCTCCTTACAGGTTTCTAAAAACAAAGCCACATATTGAAAAGGATATTGATTTTCCAATACATTTTGGGGAATTATTGCAATTCGTATAAGCTCAGCCTATCTTTTCTTTTTCTTTTATGTGTGTATTCGGGGGGGGGATACTTTTTTTGGTCAGTGGTCATGTACAGTACGCAACATGAAATGAGAACAAATAGCTCTGTCCATTCCAAATGACTGGACCGGAAATTCAGACTCAAGAGAACAATAGAGGGACAGGTGAAATTCCACTGGTTCAGCAATGTGACTGCAGTATACTTGGTCAGCATGAAAATCATAGACAAACGAGCTCTTATGAGACATTTTAATAGCCCTTGCTGGACTTTCCATATGGAAATTCTTTGATTAGCAAAAGAGAAAAAGAATCACACAGACTGTTCTTCCCCTTCTATGTTCTCCTGTGTTCAAGAAGAGGATGTCGTCATGAGCAAACACAAATTTCCCTCCCCGGCTGGAGAGATGTCATACTTCCTTGTTGCTGAGCTAATTACTATTTAGATATTATTACTTAATTGCAGATGAAGGAAACATTCTGATATAGGAAAGAACAAATTAGAAATCGGTAGAAGGAAAATGAAGATGGAGAAGGTTGTCTGTCATCAGTCTGCCCCCAATGAGAAAAAAATTATCTACATGTAGGTTCAGTGAGACAACAGGCAAGTCAAGGATTTCAAGGATATTGAAAGCAGTATTGTTATAGACATCAGAAGTAGAAATTCAAAGAAACAGCCACAAGTTGGTTTACAGTGTCACGTTTAACACGAGTCCTTCCCGTCAGTCTCGTGGTCAGAAAAAAATACATTGATAAAAATAGTCACAGGTGCCGGAATGTACTGTGAAAACGAACAAGCTACTTATGGTGCAAGAACTCACAGTGAGCAATGGAGTCATGGCTAGGCTTTCTATCAGTGTCAGGGCTCATGTACACGACCGTATGTAGTTTGCGGTCCACAAAATACGGATCCGCAAAAAATACGGATGACGTCCGTGTGCATTCCTTATTTTGCGTAACAGAAGCACCGGCCCCTAATAGAACAGTACTATCCTTGTCCAGTGAAAGCACAATGAGTAACTTCCTTTTTACTTGCCGACCCCTTGAAATTAATGGTTCCGCATATGGTCTTCAAAAAAAAAATGGAACGGACAAGGAAAGAAAATATTTTCGTGTGCATGAGCCCTTAGGCTTATCAGCGGAAATGATTCTCACTGGTATATTTCATCTATTTCATTTTATGTTTCCGTGTGTCGTAAAAAGATAGCAACAGTTTCCCCCATAACAGTGACCTCTACAGTACCCGCCCCTTTAACAATGACCTCCACAGTGCCCGCCCCTTTAACGTTGACCTCCAAAATGCCCACTCCTTTAACAATGACCTTCACAGTGCACGCCCCTTTAACAGTGACTTCCACAGTGACCGCCCCTTTAGCATTGACCACCCCTTTAACAGAGACCTCCACAGTGACCGCCCTTTTAACAGTGACTTCTACAGTGGCTGGCCCTTTAACAGTGACTTTCACAGTGGCCGCCCCTTTAACAGTGACTTTCACAGTGACCGCCCCTTTAACAGTGACTTTCATAGTGCCCGCCCCTTTAACAGTGACTTCCACAGTGCCCACCCATTTAATAACAGTATCAGAATAAATCCCAGGCGTATTGATTTTTCTTCAATGCCTTATTGATCCATACACAGATTGATCCATACACAGGACGCGTTTTAGCCCGTCCAGCCTTTCTCAACTGCAGTTAAGGAAGGCTGGACGGGCCGAAACGCGTCCTATGTATGGATCAATCTGTGTATGGATCAATAAAGCATTGAAGAAAAATCGATATGTCTGCTGGGATTTATTCAGATTTTATAGTGGGAGCGATCGCTTCCCGTGCAAGCGAATTTACAAGGTGATGAGCTGTCTTTCTTCTATATCCATTTAATAACAGTGACCTCCACAGTGCCCGCCTATTTAATAATAGTGACCTCCACAGTGCCCGCCCCTTTAATAACAGTGATCTGCACTGTGCCCACCCCTTTAAAAACAGTGACCTCCACAGTGCCCACCCCTTTAAGCAGTAAAGAAAAAATTCTGGGTTGTTATGGAAACTGTCACGGAAGGTGTACAGGAAACAAGGAAACACAAAATGAATAAACGACTGACTGGATCCAAAACTAAGGAACAAAAAGAGAGACCCCTGCATCAGACCTGGCTCTCTCCCTTACTGCTCAGCCTATGCGAAAATCCCAATGGTAGATGATCGCATATCCTCATACCTCGACTGTATAACACCTAAACACCCTATAATAGTGAGGGGACACGACCACCGGCTCCCTACACTAGATACGGAGGGAGTCAGGGTCACCTGGGATCCAGCAAACAGAAAAACACAAATGAATGCACAACACTTATCTTGTAGAAGACTGAGAAGTAGGATCAGCATGCACACACACTCCAGGAAGTAATATAAACCGCAAACTGATGCACTATGGGGAGGAATTTAAAGGGATGCAATAAGTCCAACTACATGACAGCTGAGAGGCTAACGAGATGAGGAACTGAAAGCAAAACAAAGGAAGCTCAAGGAGGAGGTTCTGAAAGGCATCTGTCAGAGCTTCTCAGATGTCTGGTGGTGACAGAAACCTAAGTAAAAACTTAGAAAGAAAGTAAAACTGTGTTTATGGCAGTTGGGATTAGAAGAGAAAGACTTGCAGGCTTGTATTGGCTAATGTGGGTTATTTTTTGGGAATATCTCAGGAACGGTCCTAGAGAGCTGAGACCCAGTCTAAAACCTTCCCGTACACCTGATGTACCTGTGTGTCAAATTTAGTGAAGATCTGTCCAGTCGTTTGGTTGCGCATAAAGAACGTCCAGACAGACAGACAGAAATTCATTTATATATACAGGGAGTGCAGAATTATTAGGCAAATGAGTATTTTGACCACATCATCCTCTTTATGCATGTTGTCTTACTCCAAGCTGTATAGGCTCGAAAGCCTACTACCAATTAAGCATATTAGGTGATGTGCATCTCTGTAATGAGAAGGGGTGTGGTCTAATGACATCAACACCCTATATCAGGTGTGCATAATTATTAGGCAACTTCCTTTCCTTTGGCAAAATGGGTCAAAAGAAGGACTTGACAGGCTCAGAAAAGTCAAAAATAGTGAGATATCTTGCAGAGGGATGCAGCACTCTTAAAATTGCAAAGCTTCTGAAGCGTGATCATCGAACAATCAAGCGTTTCATTCAAAATAGTCAACAGGGTCGCAAGAAGCGTGTGGAAAAACCAAGGCGCAAAATAACTGCCCATGAACTGAGAAAAGTCAAGCGTGCAGCTGCCAAGATGCCACTTGCCACCAGTTTGGCCATATTTCAGAGCTGCAACATCACTGGAGTGCCGAAAAGCACAAGGTGTGCAATACTCAGAGACATGGCCAAGGTAAGAAAGGCTGAAAGACGACCACCACTGGACAAGACACACAAGCTGAAACGTCAAGACTGGGCCAAGAAATATCTCAAGACTGATTTTTCTAAGGTTTTATGGACTGATGAAATGAGAGTGAGTCTTGATGGGCCAGATGGATGGGCCCGTGGCTGGATTGGTAAAGGGCAGAGAGCTCCAGTCCGACTCAAGGTGGAGGTGGAGTACTGGTTTGGGCTGGTATCATGAAAGATGAGCTTGTGGGGCCTTTTTGGGTTGAGGATGGAGTCAAGCTCAACTCCCAGTCCTACTGCCAGTTTCTGGAAGACACCTTCTTCAAGCAGTGGTACAGGAAGAAGTCTGCATCCTTCAAGAAAAACATGATTTTCATGCAGGACAATGCTCCATCACACGCGTCCAAGTACTCCACAGCGTGGCTGGCAAGAAAGGGTATAAAAGAAGAAAAACTAATGACATGGCCTCCTTGTTCACCTGATCTGAACCCCATTGAGAACCTGTGGTCCATCATCAAATGTGAGATTTACAAGGAGGGAAAACAGTGCACCTCTTTGAACAGTGTCTGGAGGCTGTGGTTGCTGCTGCACGCAATGCTGATGGTGAACAGATCAAAACACTGACAGAATCAATGGATGGCAGGCTTTCGAGTGTCCTTGCAAAGAAAGGTGGCTATATTGGTCACTGATTTGTTTTTGTTTTGTTTTTGAATGTCAGAAATGTATATTTGTGAATGTTGAGATGTTATATTGGTTTCACTGGTAAAAATAAATAATTGAAATGGGTATATATTTGTTTTTTGTTAAGTTGCCTAATAATTATGCACAGTAATAGTCACATGCACACACAGATATCCCCCTAAAATAGCTAAAACTAAAAACAAACTAAAAACTACTTCCAAAAATATTCAGCTTTGATATTAATGAGTTTTTTGGGTTCATTGAGAACATGGTTGTTGTTCAATAATAAAATTAATTCCTCAAAAATACAACTTGCCTAATAATTCTGCACTCCCTGTATATGAGACTAGCAGAAGGACCCGGCTTCGCACGGGTATATTTCATTTTATGTGTCCGTGTGTCGTAAAAAAATATCAACAGTTTCCCCCATAACAGTGACCTCTACAGTGCCTGCCCCTTTAACTGTGACTTTCACTGTGACTGCCCCTTTAACTGTGAATTTCACTGTGACCGCCCATTTAACTGTGAATTTCACTGTGACCGCCCCTTTAACTGTGACTTTCACAGAGACCGCCCCTTTAACAATGACCGCCCCTTTAACAGTGACCGCCCCTTTAACAGTGACCGCCTCTTTAACTGTGACTTTTACAGTGACCACCCCTTAAAACAGTGACTGCCCCCTTAACAGTGACTTTCACAGTGGCCGCCCCTTTAACTGTGACTGCCCCTTTAACTGTGACTTTCACAGTGACCGCCCCTTTAACTGTGACTTTCACAGTAACCGCCCCTTTAACTGTGACCGCCCCTTTAACTGTGACTTTCACTGTGACCGCCCCTTTAACTGTGACAGCGCTTTAACTGTCACTATTACCGCCCCTTTGGCCTCATGCACACGACCGTTGTGTGCATCCGTGGCCGTTGTGCCGTTTTCCGTTTTTTTTTGCGGACCCATTGACTTTCAATGGGTCCGTGGAAAAATCGGAAACTGCACCGTTTGGCAGCCGCATCCGTGATCCGTTTTTCCTGGCCGTGAAAAAAATATGACCTGTCCTATTTTTTTCACGGCCAACGGTTCACGGACCCATTCAAGTCAATGGGTCCGTGAAAATCACGGATGCACACAAGATTGTCATCCGTGTCCGTGATCCGTGTCCGTCATCCGTGTCCGTTTTTTCCTATCATTTCAATGGCAAACTTGACTTAGATTTTTTTTTCATTTTTCATGTCCGTGGATCCTCCAAAAAACAAGGAAGACCCACGGACGAAAAAACGGTCACGGATCACGGACCAACGGAACCCCGTTTTGCGGACAGTGAAAAAATACTGTCGTGTGCATGAGGCCTTTAACTGTGACTTTCACTGTGACCGCTCCTTTAACTGTGACTTTTACAGTGACCGCCCCTTTAACTGTGACTTTCACTGTGACCGCCCCTTTAACTGTGACTTTCACAGTGACCGCCCCTTTAACTGTGACTTTCATAGTGACCGCCCCTTTAACTGTGACCGTCAATTTAACTGTGACTTTCACAGTGACCGTCCCTTTAACTGAGACTTTCCCTGTGACCCCCCCCCTTTAACTGTGACTTTCACAGTGACCACCCCTTTAACTGTGACTTTCACTGTGACTGCCCCTTTAACTGTGACTTTCACTGTGACCGCCCCTTTAAGCAGTAAAGAAATATGGCTGGGTTGTTATGGAAACCTGGAGTAAAACTGTGTTTATGGCAGTTGGGCTTTGAAGAGAAAGAATTGCAGGCTTGTATTTTGGGGGGGGGGGGCTATTTTTTGGGGGAATATCTCAGTAACGGTACGTCCTAGAGAACTGAGACCCGGTCTAAAACCTTCCCGGACACATGATGTACCTGTGTGCCAAATTTGGTGAAGATCGGTCCAGTCGTTTGGTCAGGCATAAAGAATGTCTAGATAGACAGACAGACAGACAGAAACTCATTTTTATATACAGTATATATATAAGAGATAAAGGCTAATAGGTTTTGAATCAAAGAAATAGACCCTAGACTCCTAGAGGCAGGTGACTGGCTTCAAAGGCAAAAAATAAATAAAACATTTCTCTTGAAACCTTGAGATCCACTATGGTATACTCAGTGCCTGGGCCCACCGTTGGATCCTCCAATACTCTGGTGGGCCAGTCCAACCCGCTTTCCTTTACTAGGGGCAAAGATTCAGTTTGCAGCCCTCGTCCTGTATTTGAATACCCTCGCCAGAGCAAAGTGGCTTATTGTGGCCCCTTCTGACACCTCCAGCATATAGAATCATTGTCAATAATGTGTAATATAATATAAACCATGCTTTGGTAACCCCACGGCTGCTGTAATTAAATTTAATGTATTCATTAAATGAATCCAAGGCTCGTGAGCACACTCATCTGTTTCCGTTTAAATAGTCAGGCATGCGCTACTGTCAGTTCTTATCTGGTGGAAAAATCCTAAACCTTACAGAGACAACCAATATAGCCTTAGATGATCTTTCTGTGGCTCCAAACACTTTTTGTTACCAGTTATTTATGGGTCTGTGACATAAAAAACATTTTAATGTGGCAGCGACAAATTACATCAAATATACCTTAACCCCTTAGTGACCACCCATACGCCTTTTCACGGGGGTCACTAAGGGGCCTCAGGCTGTACTACCTTGTTTTCACGTACATGTAAGCGGTTACAGAGGGAGTGGACTCCTTCTCTATATCATATCAGCACCCCATAAATGAGATTGCGGGGTGACAATGTGTGTATATGCAGGCTAGGACCTAGTATAGGCCTCAAGCCTGATTTGAATGTTCCCCAGCAGGCTAAACCTCTCTAGTGCAGCCAGCTGGTCAATGTCAGTATAGCACTGACATTAAAATACAATGCACTATAGGAATAGTGTATTGTATTTCAGAACTGATCAAAAGATCGCCTATTATAGTCTAGACCATTAAATGGGTAAAAAAATAATTGAATGAAAAATTCCTATAAAAAATATGCTTTTATTCCATTGAACAAAATGCTTTTTAATGGGAAAAAAAAAAAAAAAAAATCTCCCCCACATGTCTGGTATTATCACATCCATAACTATACATATGCACTATCAGTTTTATTGGTCATATTTTATATATATAAATATGTGCATATATTGTACCTCTCCCTAATAAAACAAGGGTATTATATCTTCGTAATTTACATAATTGGCTATTTGATTTCAAAACAATATAGAGATGTATGAATAATAATTAATTGCTCTGTAAATAAAGATCTTCATATTCCCTTAAAAAGGTTAACATCAATATTGATTTTTGTGACAGTGGCGTTGACTTTAGGTAGTACTCCGTGGGGGGCATTCAATTGTTCATGTCTCTAAGCTCATCTAAATAAAGTTTTCCTGTATTGGTGAAAATTCGCCCCCACTGTGGAACGCAGAGCTGTACATCCTGACGTCACGCTGGTGCAATGTGACTGAGGCGGCTATGGGATCGTAATTGCCGGCATTGACACAGCTTCTGAACACGGCGCCGCACGTCATCAGGTCACCGTGTTCTCGCGATACCCATGTGCATTTAAAAAGCGTCGCAGGGACTCAGAACGCCACGTTTCATTCTGCTATCTACGCCACTGATCCTGCCATATCACCATGACAGCAGCGCTTCCCCTTGGGATTTGGTGACTATATGCCGACTCTTTAGTATCGCAAGTATTGAATCATATGTTGGCCCTGAGCAGTTGTCTATACTACTATGTACCTTCCTTATTATGGCCTCATTTCAATGATAACTATTTCTCTACCTGTTGGGCCTCCCAGAGATGTATGGGGCTATTGGAACTGATTAGCGCATGCGCGTGTTTTGCCATACTGGTAGAACTCCAATCATTTTATCATTAATTATATCTCTCATTTTTATGTTGTGGGATCTCTTTTCTGAGTTACCTTGATGGGATTATTATGGTTTCCTCAGTATATCATTCATGTAAGTTTATCCCCTGATGATCTGGTGCCTGTGGGCACAGTGAAACATGTCGGGACTTGATATCTTGATTTGGATACAATTTGGGGTTTGATATTGGATTGAGACATATCAATCTTAGACCACCATTTTTACTTTCTGAGGATTTATCAATGTGTTATGTGTGAGCATCTTATCATAAGTGTATGTATATTGTTAGTGACTTAGTGTCTATATATACCCTACTTGACAGACATACATTATTCACTATTTGGTGACGGGATCTATCACTGTGCCAGGGACCCAACAGGGCAAACAGGAGATTCCTGACACGAGATCCCCCCTATAGGGGCGGCGATTTCGTTTTTTAGGTAGAGTTTAAATAGATATAGGGTGAGAGATAGGGAATTGTTTTTCTTTTTTCCTTTATTCCATTTTCTTTGATGTACCCAGCTTTATACAAATAGTCAAGTGAACAATGATTTTATCAGGGACTTTATCATTATTAAAAGTTTAAGTTTTAGTGGTGTCTTCAGTGTATTGTAAATACAAGTATGGCATCCCCATTCACTTTTATGGGATGGCTGTGTAGTAGTCACTTAAACAGATGGAGATAGAAGTAAATGGGGACACCATACTTGTAGTTACACCTGCTCACCACTGCAATTGCTGTGGCTAGCAGGTAAACAGAGCAGAGAAGGCAGCGCTTCTCTTCAAACAGCTGATTGGCGGGGGTGCCGGACCCCAACCGATCTGATACTGATGACCTCTCTTGAGGATGGGTCATCAATAGTAAAAAGTGGACAACCCCTTTAATATCCTCTCTGATTGCTGAATCACAAGAATAGGCCAGTTTAGTCCCATTTGTGTGTAGAAAAAGACAGGAATAAGACTGTCGTCCTCAGGGTCAGTGACGTCCAAGTTGTCAAACCTCAATTGACTAATATTTATTGTCCTACCCTAGTAAACATAAAATTGTGGAAAAGCTAAAACATTATGGACTCGTCAGTTATACTAGAGTTTGATATGTGCCCATGTTTGTATCTTAGAAACTTTTCAGAAGATCATATGTGCCGAGAGTCCGGACAATATGGAACCTACTACTTGGTATAATGAATTGGATGCAGCACGTATAGCTACTATATTTCCATATCTGCTCTGCTGTCGGTCTTTCCATAGACTTCAATAGGTGCACATTTCCCAATTAAGTATTGATGGGACTGATGTCCTCTCGTTTGAAAATTAGTATTTCTTCTTTCGATAATGACTGCTGACTTCCTCAACTATCTGCGACATTATCTTCTTGTGTCCTACAATGACCACTGGCCAGTCAGATTTTACTTTGGCCTACATTACAGTCCTCATTGTTTTAGATCTGAGCAGGAAGTAAACTGCAAACAAGCACAGAGCTAAAGCTGTTTAGCAGCTGCCTCTTGTTGTGTACTTTGTTTTTCCACTGATTAGTGCTTCTTGTCGAAAGGTTCCTGCTTCTTGTGAGGCCAAGTGACATGTTGTCCTAGTAGATCTAGTAAGAAAATCATCTATATTAGTTATATGACTGTCACTAATGTTGAAAAAGTTTTGCAGAAGTTTCAAAGCACTATGTTAGATGTCACTGCTATACTTGACCCGAAAAATTTTACAGACAATATTTAGCAATTTCCACAAGATCACAATCTGCAGGTTTAAACTGACCTGAGGATAATATTCTCACCAAAAATCCTGAATTAAGATGATCAACAAAAGCTCATGTCAGGGCAAAAGAGTGTCCAATTTTACAAAAAGTCTCTATACACGCGAAACAAACAATATTTTACAAAAATGTAACAAAACTGAGATAACAATACCATTCCCCATCTCACTTTCTGGTATTAAGTATATTTTCTCAAAATTTCGGATCCCGTGTAATCTATATAGAGGTGATACCTGTCAATGTAATTCTGCCTGTGATGATAATGAGATGAGTACTGAAAAGTTATAGCAATCACCAAAAAGTAAAAAAAAAATATGTTTAACATAAAAACGTGATTTCAACAATAGGTAATTTCTTATGACACATTACCTTTAACTGAATTTTGTTTATTGAAAAACTAAACAGTCCTTCATATAATATTCAAGACATTTCTAAAGTCGCTTTCCAATGGCCACAGTATGGGTGCATTTTAGCATCCTATTGTGGCAACAATATAAGGACATCCTGTGGTTCTACAAAAAGTAGGCTCGGCGTTACTGTAAAAACAGAAAAAGGCGCAAACATAGGGTAAGTACATCCTTGGCGGTTGGCCAAAGATGGAGATCTCCAATATGGAGGCTCACCTTATGAAGTTTTGCTAAAGATAGGCACAACTCTATTGTAGACTTATAAAGGCTGAGATCTGAGGTGCCAGGTATGCTGTCGCGGGTGAAATGCCTTTCCCTGTTGGAGAAGCCCAATCTCTCAAAGGAACTAATATAATTTTAGAGGGTTTGCTGCTTGGTGCAATTGAACCGGCACAGGCGGATAGTATAAGTAAATCTTCTTTATCGTAGATAAATCAGCATAAAACAGCGCGTTTTGGAGATACCCAAGTCTCCTTCATCAGGGATTGGTTTTTGCAGGCCAAGTTGTATTTTTTTTTATGCCACCATTTTGGGGTACATCTGATGTATAACTTTTTAGTTTTTTGGAAGGGGGGGGGGGGCAAATAAAAAAACACAATAGGTCTGCCATTGTTTTTTGTTCTTTGCTTTTATGGTGTTCACCGTGTGGTATAACTGATATAACTTTATTATTTGGGTCAATGAGATTATGACGATACCAAAATTATATCTTTTTTCCTTGTTTTGTTTTTGAAAATCAATTGTTTTTGTATCGCAGTATTCAAAGATCCACAACATTTTTATTTTTCCATCCATGGAACTGTGTGAGGAATTTCATTTGTGTCATTTTTGATAACTTGGAATGATCCAAAAATTAGCAATTTTACAACTTTTCACGATGTTCACTGTAGGGGCTAAATAATGGGATCATTTGAACGTATAGATTGTTATGGATGTGTGTATACCAAATATGTATATTTAAAAGATTTTGTTTTAGCAAAATATACAGTATATATTTGTAAGCAAAAAAAGGGATTACAATTTACACTTATTTTATTGTCCTTTTTTTGCCACAGTAGGGGACTTGAACCTGAGATACTCTGATTACCTCTACAACACACTGGGATACTTCTGAACACAAATGAGGAAAAATTGCTGTGCTCACCTGTGTCCCGCTTAATGGAGGCACGGACCATAAACCTGGATCAGGTAAGATTGAAGTCCAAAGAAAGTGAAAAGTCCAGCTTCCAATAAAAAGTGTATTCTGGCTGCTATGGCAACTTTTTGGGACCCCACTTTCACGTCACTCAGGTGGAAAAGTGATAACATGGGTTGAGAGAGGAAGCTCCTTCTTCTCTCTAACCACTTAGATGCCACACTCAGCATTGAGTGTAGCATCTAAGGAGTTAAGGGATTGGAGTTATCTCTGATCCCAGCCACTAGAGCGAGGTGGTATGAAAACAGCAGGTCTCTGTAGTGATGAGTGTGCACCATCATTGTGCCCTAATACCATAGCACTTCGTGAGAATTAATTTCCTGCAACAACAAGGGGTTAAATGGAAGGGAATACCCTCAAAAAGTCATTTCAAAAAGTGTACAACGAATATAGAAACACAAAAGGTATCATTACAATACTGGGCAGATTTGCCACTTATGTTAGGTCTGATAAAGCTAAGTAGCTGCAAAGGCAGTCATATTAACCATCCAGCTTGTCTGTGTGGCACGGTTTTGTAATAAAAAATAAAAAAAATCTGAATGCTAGTCGTAAATGTGGCATACTTTGCACATCTGTGGCAAGCTTGAGGAGCAACTTGTGTTTACGTACATGGGATTAATTTGCTGTAGGAGGAAATACCTTTCCTAATATACAAACGGTTAATCTAGTTATCAGAGTCATAAGAACTCTGCACTTAAGTTCATTAGTGCACAATAACGCCTCCTTCACTTCTCAGGGTATTGTGATTGTAGAGCTTCTGACCTGATTGTATGCTAACTCAATCTGAATGTTACGTGTCTGAGCAGAGTGTGATCTTCTTTCATTACCCTCATAGTGAATAAAGACAGATCCTGCTGGGGTTATGTAGATGAAACACTCAATCTTATCCCCCATCCCACCCTAAACTTTTCACTTTCTCACCCACATTTCATTATTTATCTACAACCAGTCGTACAATTAAAAGTTCCCAAAGATGAATAATTCATCTTTTCCTTTCTAAAAACTTTTCAAGTAATAAATAATTACACAATCCTTGATGTAATCTTCAGAACTGCTGGGCATCCAAGGCCCTTACATGGGGTTTTGTGGTGGAGGCTCACAGACAAAGGTCGAATTGCTCCCCTTATTTTCAGACCTTACTTACCCTACCATTCGTGAGCCCTCAAGCATCAAACCCAATAGCTGCAATAAAATGGTCAGTTTCCCTGTGTGTGTAGTTTAAGAGCTGATATCTGTTGTCCTGTATCGCCAGAGGCTACAACCAGGGACTCCACACCCACAACCTTATAGTAAGCATGCAACCCCTTTAAAGGGATTTACCGGGATCCAGATATTGATAGTCCATCAATGAGATTGGTGGAGGTTCGACTCTTGGCACCAATATTGAAGGGATCTTGTGATCAAGCAAACCAGGACGCTGCTTCATAGTTTACCACAGTCCATCTACTTTCACGGCATATACTTTTATTGCAGCGGTGCAGGGTTTGCAGCTTCATTCTGTTCACTTTAGAGGGACAAAGCTGCAATATCCTGCACTGCATTTGATAGTTTGCAAGTAAGCATTGAGGAGGCCACAGAGCTCACAAGAGCATCAAGACCTTATCAAACAGCTGACCAGTGGGGACCCCAAAAGTCAGATCTCTACCTATCTGATATTGATAGGCTATCAAAATCCTGATCCTGCAAAGCCCTTTAAAGGGTGTATACACATAGGGGCACATTTATTAAGACCAGTGTTTTAGACGCTGGTCTTAATAAAGCCCTAAGCTGGCGGTGCATCCAGTGCTACTTCTAAAGGTAAGACAGCTTCCTAGCTGTCTTACATTTGGGCCGTTTCTTATGCCTAAAACAAACATAGAAAATGATGATTGAGACGGGCCTGCCAAAAACAGACAGAAAATCCACGCATAATATGCACTATGGGGGTCATTTACTAAGCTGAAAATGTGGGCGGGGAAGGGGACACCCTTCCCCGCCCACATTTTCAGCTTAGTAAATGACCCCCATAGTGCATATTATGCGTGGATTTTCTGTCTGTTTTTTGTGTGGAAAATCCAGCATGTAACATAGTACCAGCTAGGTAGATGAGATTTTTGCAACTGCATGTACACGGTGCAGAAATTTACCTGCGCTGCGGATTTTGAAATCCGATGCATGCTGTTGGTGTGGATTTTCAGTGCAGACATCACCCTTTGCAATGCAAAAGGTGGGATCTGAGGCTAATCTGCGACAAAATCCACGACAAAGTCTGCAAGTAACATATGCGGATTTAAAGGGTTTCTGTCATGAGAAATAACGTTATGTAGCTGACTGACATTAGCGATGTACATACCAGTACGCTTTATAACTCCCTGCCTGCCGCCGTTCTCTTAAAATAAAGACTTGTATAATATGCTAATGAGCCTCTAGGTGCTATTAGGGCGTTGCTGCAGCACCTAGAGGCTCGGTCTTCGCACCCTTTGGCACGCCCACGTCCAGTTGATTGACTTTCAAGTTCTCCTCAGTGTCCTGTAAATCCTTCCTTCCTTCTGCGCAGTGAGGAAGCCGGCAGCAGGAGCACATCCTTCACTCACTGCGCCTGCGCCGAATACTAAACGGGTGGCGCAGGCACGGGATTTATGGGACACTGAGGAGAACTAGGACGTCAATCAACTGGACCTGGGCGTGCCAAAGGGTGAGTAGACCAAGCCTCTAGGTGCTGCAGCAACGCCCTAATAGCACCTAAATGTCACCACGGCATCTGAAAGTGTTAAAAAACGGAAGCACGGGCTTCCTGCTCAGACGCGCCTTCCCCCAGTAGAGATCAGGGAAAGCACCCTGTTATAAAAATGAGCCGCAGCCTGTACTAGGCTTCCAGGCTCATTGTTAGTATATCCCAGTTCAGGCCACTAGGTGGCAGCACTAAACTGTGATATAGTGATTTCTATAGAGAATAATGGAGCAATTTCCATTATTCTGTGTAAGTTACCATCTGATAAAAAAGTTATATTTTTTTTTTTAAGTTTTGAATATATTCCAAAAACTTAAAATCACCCCACTTTCCCCAAAAATGAACAAAAAAAGAATATAATTATGGGCATCGTCGCATGCGAAAACACCCATACTATTAAAAAATAAAAAAAGTTAGCCCATATGGTGAAGGATGTAACAGAAAAAAATAAAAACAGGCTGATTCGCCGTTTTTTCATCACTTTATCTCCCCAAAAAATTGAATAAAATGTGATCAAGTCATACACACACCCCAAAATGGTATTGTAAGACAGAATTCCCTCAAATGAGCCCCCACACATAACTATAAAAAAAAGTTATGGGGGTCACAGGGAGCAGGGGTTCTGTTAGGGTTGCCACCTTTCCCAACAAAAAAAAATTGTTACACAACTTAAAAAGGTCGGTGTGTCTGTTTAAGTTTTATTTAGCCTCTATTTTTGAAATGATTATGCTGGAATTCAAACTCACAGCCTTCTACATTAAAGTCAAGAACTTTAACCACTTGGCTATAGAGCTTCATGTTAACCTGCTGTACATATATTATGGCTCATAACCACATATTTTGCATTCCCACATATTATGCATTCATATATACCACGTGATGAGCGCGATGACGTCAGCGCAGGTCCTTTTGCAGGTCCTGCAAGAAGAAGAAAGACGACAGGTTAGTAACTTTTTTTATTATTTTTTAACCCTCAAGGGACATTTTAGTTAGCATTCTGTATTAAAGAATGCTATTATTTTCCATTATAACCATGTTATAATGGAAAATAATTAAATCTACAGAACACCTAACCCAAACTTTAGTGAAGAAGTTCGGGTACCACATTCAGATTTTTATGACGCACATGCAAAACGCATTAAAACGCTTTGCACTCAGGCAGAGAAAACTGAACAACACAACGCAAATGCAGACAAAACTGACAGAAATTGCGTGCGCACTCGTGCGGGTTTCCCAAGATGCACCCGGACAAAATCTGTGACGCCCGTGTGCAAGGGGCCTAGGAGTCAGGGCCCTGCTCACAAGAGCTTACAATCTATGAGCAAGAGCTTACAATCCATGGCAGATATACGAAGACTGGCATTTTCCACTTTTTTCCCCCCAAAAAGTTGCAGTTTAAAAAGTCGCAAACACACAGCTTGCGACTTTTGAAAGCCAGTTTTCTGGCGCAAGGTAGATGATAAATCTCCCCAAAACGCCTACAGTTCTGTAGCCTGTATATAGTCTCCTGCTATACTGTGTGAATGGGGGCAAAAAAAATCCACACTGATGCTAATCATGGTACATCGGATGAGGCGACACATGCCGGTAATACTGTGTAATATGCAGAACTGAATATTGATGGAGAACCTTTAACAGGCTGTATGATAATAGATGTGCTGAGCTCACACTTTCCGCATCAGCGTAGTAAGGGACTTCCTCTTCTGTTACATTTATGATGTTATCAGTAATTTACTAGACATTCGAGATCAGATAACGACGTTCATCACTGTGACCACAGCATGATACAGAAATTTTGGTTTTGGTAATCCCACACTGCATGTAGAAAACCTTTTATAAGGCCAGAAAACCCCAGAAACTAAAGTGCAATGGAATTCCCTGAAAGAAGAGACGGTTTTGAATGACTACTGATTCTTTCTAGCAGCAGAGACACCATCGTAGGAGGATACAGAAAAATGGAGAAACAGCAGCCAAACCTGTCCATGAGTCTTCCAGGTATTACGGCTTGGCTTCATGCTGTGGCACTGTTTTTGGAAGACAGCAGCCATGTTTTTCCAATACTGTATAATGCCTTCAGTGACGACAGCAGAGGTGACAAGTTGTACACCCACGTGACCCCTGTAGGCAATCACTGGCCTCAGCGGTGATGGTAGCACGGACAGTACGAGACTAATAAGGTCAGGGGCCAGTAAAGCAAGTTATCACTACAGGTATAGCTGCTGTTAGTCTAATTTATGAACTGACAGACAACCCCTTTAAACAGCTCACTCTCACGATTCTCCGTTACACATATACGCTAACATATACAGTATATGTGTAGTCAATGTGGAGAGAGGAGAAAGTCGCTGCCAGGCACCTCTGCTGGCGGGTTACCTACTGGGAGAGCAGAAGGATTGGGTGGAAATATTCACTTTGCCCAAACCTTCTCTCTCCCCGACATCATCTGTTGGGGAAAGTTGGGAACTCCCCATATGCAGTGTCCCAGGGGGTCAGTAGTGTAGCTTTAGGTATGCTGGGCTTTGTAGTGCAGGGTAACCCACTAACCTGGGACTCACTGTCGTCTTCAAACGGGTCAGCACTGGAACAGGCAGGTGATTAATGTTCGTGACGCCAGTGTCAATTAAACGGTGACACACCGTGTGTTGGTAGCAAGAACAACGCAGAAGTCACGTAATAGCCAACCAAAACTGGAACTTTACTGGTATTCTGTATCCTCATGCATGGACATAATTGGAAGCGCAGTTCCATTGAAGACAGTTGGTTTGCATAAGTTACAGACAGGCCGGTTGTAGCAAGGTGGATTTCAGAGGGTTAAACACAGGAGTTGCAGTACAGGCGGCTTGCACTCTATTCCTGACTGATCCTGAAAATATGGAACTTATTCTCCAAGGTCTGATGCCCTATCTCTGGCGTATCCTTGGGTATGTCCTTATCACGTACCTCCTCTGTTACTTTGAGTACCTCTTGCTTTATCAGGTTGGCCTCTGTTTCATTCTGTGTCCAGGCTGGTTAAATATGACGTTTCTGCTTAGACAGCTAAAGACTCAGGAGGGGAACCTTTTCCGGAACCCGGTTACAGGGCCTACACTACCCTCTCCTAGTCTGCAGGCTCCAGGCCTGCTCTATTCTCACAGGCCCGTGGCCTGGCCTTGACTCAGACACAGTATCATCTCCTACTCCTTCTCCCACTGTCTGCTGCTTTCTACTCCCTGACCGGGCCTTGTATACACTAGGGTTCCCTAGCTCCCTCTAGTGACTCAGAGCTGGAATAACACCCTAGCCGGCCTGCATATGCACATTTCACAGTAACAGGGAAGTACATAGCATTACATTAGCAAGATGATTTATACCAACCTCCCCATACATAAGGGGGAACGACAGCACACAAGTGACCCTTCTGTAGTGACGGGCATTACAGCTCCCGTACACTACACATACACATTAGACTTTTGGTCAAACCCACATGAAGGCCTTAAAATGATTTTCTGGGTATTTAAAGGGGTTGTCCGCTTTTTACTATTGATGACCTATACTGAGCGTTGGTCATCAATATCAGATTGGTTGCGGTCCGATGGCTCTGTAGTATTCACTTGAACAGACAGAGCCGTCCCATAGAAGTGAATGGGGACGCCATACTTGTAATTACACTGCTCACCGCTGTAATCGCTGTGGTGAGCAGGTAAACAGAGCAGAGAAGACAGCACTTGTATGAGCGTTGCTTTCTCTTCTTCAGACTGGCCATAGACCTTACAGAGAAATTTCCTGGTGGGCTGATGCCCAGGGGGCTGTCTGAGCCCTCCTCATTGACATCCAGTGGATGTTTTTGGGGATGTATTTTGTGCTGCTGGCAGTATTTTGTGATGGACTGCGGTATTTGGCTCTGTTGGGGTGGTATAATGTGCTGCAATATGGTATTGCTGGCCCTGTTTTCCATCAATTTGGACCCAACTATAAAACGGGGCCACTTTTAGTATTTTTTCCTGGACCACTTTAAGTTCCCAGTCCGCCCCTGTGAGTCGGACCACCGCCAATCTGATATTGATGACCTATCCTGCTTTATTTTATATAATCAATTTGATGCAGCCCTGGCAGCCGGATCTGCAAGAGGTCCACTGCTAATTGCAAGGCAGCACCTAGAACTGTTGGCCAGCACCTGTGCACGCTATTCATTTTAAATAGCATGTGCAAGCAGTGCCTGACAATTAGCGGTGCGTTGCATGTGAATCTCATGCTGCTTTATAGTGCTCCTGATCAGCTTGACAAATGAGCAAAAGCTTGTATGTATCAATCAGAATGGAAGATGTGTGATTATTGCCAGCCCCATGTAATCAGGGATGAGCCGATAATAATCAATACAACTGAATGGGCGAGGAACGACAGCGGTTTCCGATGCGGGAAAATACGGCACCAAGAAAAATGCATACGGTTTTTGGAGCAACATTCCTGCGTTTTCTTCCAGCGTAGGGAAAACACACAGCAAAACTGGATTACATTAATGAAAAAATCCAGTTACATTAAAGGTAATGTAAGTCTGATGTATGTTTTCTCTTTGCTGTAAGAAATCGCAGCATAAACAGGTTTGTGGTTGAAAAAAGCGCATGTGCTTTTTTTTGGGGGTGCATTTTTTTGCCTCACCAAAACCGCACTACAGCCGCGACCTGTAGCAGCAGCCTAAGGCTACATGCACATGACCGTGCCTTTTTTTGCGGTCCACAAACCGTGGATCCGCAAAAAACTGAAGCTGCCCGTGTGCCTTCCGCAATTTGGCATAATTGTAGAAATACCTATTCTTGTTCGCAAAACGGACAAGAATAGGACATGCTATATATTTTTTGCGGGGCCACGGAACGGTGCAACGGATACGGACAGCACACGGAGTGCTGTCCGCATCTTTTCCGGCCCCATTGAAGTGAATGGGTCCAGACCCGAGCCGCAAAAACAGCGGCTCGGATTCGGACCAAAACAAAGGTTGTGTGCATGAGGCCTAAAAGGCAGGTGAAAACCAGTGCTGATCGATGCATTTTTACGGTTGATGGTCGCTCGTCCTGCTGAACATTGGGCACTGTAGTACAGCGCATGATGACTACGGCCTGTAAATGAGCCATTAGTGCTGGGGTTTTAGAAGGAGTGAATACACACAAACATGTGCTCCATTAAGACAACAACTACATTTACATCCACTGTCCGGTCTTAAAAGGGCACGGCCTAGAGGTAAAGCTGGCCATACACAAAAGAGTGCAGCCAGTCAGTCATTAACATGCCAGACAATGGGGTCATTTACTAGCAGCACTACGCTAGCTGCAAGAATCTGTTTGGCTGCTGTGTTCCCTTGTATCAGTTTTGATAAATCTCCCCATGGATTTTCAGAGGATGCGCCTAATTTTTGACCTACGTTCAGCGTTTGATAAACTATCCCCAGTATTAAAAGCAACAACACAGTGGACCTGCACAAAGTGGTAAATGGTTGGCTAGGCTCAGCCGATCACATCATACACTGGTCAACATACACAGATCACATTTTTGGCAGACAACGTTGGTCATTGCATGTGATCATCAGCCAAAGTGGTGAAATTCTTCTGTGTAGGGCAGCTTTAGGCTATGTTCACACGAGACTGAAATGCTGCAGATTTGTCTTTGTGAATTATGTGTGCTGCCAATCCACAGCGTTTGTACAGTACCAGCAAAGTGCATGAGACTGCAGAAAACCTCATCCACACACTCACTGGTGTAAAGTAGAACTGGCTCCGTTGTCCACAGCAACCAATCAGGTTCCACCTTTCATTTTCCCAAGGAGCTCTGAAAAATGAAAGGTGGAATCTGACTAAGGCCTCTTGCAGTTTCCGTTCTGTTTTTTGCGGATTCCGTTTGCGGTCCGTATGCAGAACCATTCATTTACAAAAAAAAACGGAATGTACTCCGTATGCATTCCGTTTCCGTATTTCCGTTCCGCTGAAAGATAGAACTTGTCCTGTTATTGCCCGCAAATAACAATCCGTGGCTCCATTCAAGTCAATGGGTCCACAAAAAATACAGAATGCATACGGAACACATCCGTATATCATCAGTTTTTTGCGGATCCATGCCCACTTTGCCCATGTGTATACTGTGTAATAAGGTACAAGGAATCATCGTGGATGATAGGTACGTGTTACCAAGGTTCCCTGGCCTCGGTGGAGTAAGAGTCGGTTTTTATGTGTTAGCAGCAGTTGCTGTTTGACACTTTAATACTTAGTATGGCTGTATAGCTGATACGGGACGGCTCTTACTGGGAGTAGTCAAAGTGCTGGGTGGGTGACTACTCCCCATGTTCCAGGCTGGATTTTGCCAGGCGTAAAAACCAGCCAGCACTGCCAGGTGAGGAGGATTACCTCAGTCTGACAGTGGAGCTCAGGAGGTGTGTGTGCTGGGATCTGAGGCTTGAGCCGTGCTGGAGGGCTGAGACCCGTCTGTAAGGGAAACGAGTCCCCTAAAAGCCTACTATGGACTGCTGGAGGCAGAACTGCCAACAAGGTAATTTTTGTTATGTGGACTTTCCATTGTGTGTGAACTAACACTGCAAAGTGACATTTTGTTTTTGCTTTATGTGTGAATAAACATGAAAGTTTGATTTAAGAACTGGTAATTTGCCTCTGTACTGCGTCCGCACACCCTGTCTACCAGAGAGAATCCCCACAACTGTTGAAACACATTACTGTACATGACATTAATGATAGAAAATTTAATGTTTCTGTTTGCGATCCGCAAACAACGGATCGCATACGGAGACCGTACGGAGATTTTTTGCGGAACTACGGAATGGAAACGGAAACACAATGGGAAAAAAAAAAACAGAACAATGGATCCGTGAAAAAAGGACCGCAAAATACAGAAAAAGCCATACGGTCGTGTGCCTTTCCACCACTTCCACCCCAAAAAAACACAGAGTAGATTTATTCAGCAGATTTCCACCGAGGATATCACTCTTTGCAATGGAGAGGGTGAAGTCCACAGCCATACATGTTTTTTTTACTCGTTTTTATTTTTCTGTGGAACGACAGCAAAAACTGCAGAAGATTTTTCACACATCGGTTAATTGCTGACGCATGCTGACCATGTTGACCACAGCCAGTACTCATATTCATTGATTTTGATTGATAACATCATTTAATATTGCATACGATGTAGTGGGGAAAGAAAATTTCAAATGGGGTGAAATTGTAAAATAAAAAGCAATTCCGCAACAGTTTTATGGGTTTTGCTTCTACGGCGTTCCCTATATAATAAAACTGACCAGTTGCTTTTAATCTCCAGGTTAGTACGATTACGGCGATATCACATATGTATCGTTTTTCTTGCGCTTTCAATTTTTAGCTCGTACAAATGCTGTGGTTACTTTTGACTATGGCATCTGAAGGGTTAAATGTCCACGACTGGCATTACCACCAGTCGCGGACATTAGCCGCTGGTGTTTGCTGTATGAAACAGCAGGCACCTGGCTGCTATGGTGCCCGCTGCGCTCCCGAACAGGCGCCATCTTTAAACTCCTGGCCAGTAGCGTACATGTACAGCGCTGGTCGGGAAGAGGTTAAGTCTCATGTATACGACTGTATTTTTTATTTATGTACTATGCGCATATCCGTGAAGAATCGGTGTGCCCATTTTTTGACCCCATATTCTGTGGAGACTACTATTTCCAGAGAATACCATCCATGTTTTCTCAGTGGTTTTTAACAGAACAATTGACTTCAATGGACATGTTTGGTCTCCGTGATTTTTCCACTGACCCACATCGTAAACTGACCTGTGGTGATGATATTACATCCTCAAAATCTTCAATAAATCCTTGGCTGTATTTATTCAGACTGCCACAGGAGAACGTGAGATGACTTACCACAAAATGGGAAGATCCATGGCCTGAAAGCCCCTTTAAGCACAACCAAAATTAGGGTTATTCACTTTAGAAAAAGACGACTGAGGGGAGATCTAATAACTATGTATGAATATATCAGGGGTCAGTACAGAGATCTCTCCCATCATCTATTTATCCCCAGGACTGTGACTGTGACGAGGGGACATCCTATGCGTCTGGAGGAAAGAAGGTTTGTACACAAACATAGAAGAGGGTTCTTTACGGTAAGAGCAGTGAGACTATGGAACTCTCTGCCTGAGGAGCTGGTGATGGTGAGTACAATAAAGGAATTCAAGAGGGGCCTGGATGTATTTCTGGAGTGTAATGATATTACAGGCTATAGCTACTAGAGAGGGGTCTCTGATCCAGGAAGTTATTCTGATTGGAGTCGGGAAGGAATGTTTTTCCCCTTAAGTAGGGAGAATTGGCTTCTACCTCCCAGTTTTTTTGTTTGCCTTCCTCTGGATCAACTTGCAGGATAACAGGCCGAACTGGATGGACAGATGTATTGCTTCAAAGATCTTATTTTTCCGCTGCCCTATTTCGAATGAAAGTTGCAACCGTATTGGTTGCCATAAACAGCTCCACTTTGCTTCAGATTCGCTTTGCTTCTGAGCACTAGAAATGAATGGAAACCTCAGTAGTCACATGACTGCGGCCATGTAACATCAGCAAGGTCTTACAGACGTGGACAAAATTGTTGGTACCCTTTGGTCAATGAAAGAAAAAGTCACAATGGTCACAGAAATAACTTTAATCTGACAAAAGTAATAATAAATTAAAATTCTATAAATGTTAACCAATGAAAGTCAGACATTGTTTTTCAACCATGCTTCAACAGAATTATGTAAAAAAATAAACTCATGAAACAGGCATGGACAAAAATGATGGTACCCCTAGAAAACACAGAACATAATGTGACCAAAGGGACATGTTAATTCAAGGTGTGTCCACTAATTAGCATCACAGGTGTCTACAACCTTGTAATCAGCCATTGGGCCTATATATGGCTCCAGGTAATCACTGTGTTGTTTGGTGATATGGTGTGTACCACACTCGACATGGACCAGAGGAAGCAAAGGAAAGAGCTGTCTCAAGAGATCAGAAAGAAAATTATAGACAAGCATGTTAAAGGTAAAGGCTATAAGACCATCTCCAAGCAACTAGATGTTCCTGTGAGTACAGTTGCACATATTATTCATAAGTTTAAGATCCATGGGACTGTAGCCAACCTCCCTGGACGTGGCCGCAGGAGGAAAATTGATGACAAATCTAAGAGACGGATAATCCGAATGGTAACAAAAGAGCCTAGAAAGACTTCTAAAGAGATTCAAGGTGAACTTCATGCTCAAGGAACATCAGTGTCAGATCGCACCATCCGTCGTTGTTTGAGCCAAAGTGGACTACATGGGAGACGACCAAGGAGGACACCATTGTTGAAAACGAATCATAAAAAAGCAAGACTGGAATATGCCAAACTACATGTTGACAAGCCACAAAGCTTCTGGGAGAATGTCCTGTGGACAGATGAGACAAAAATCGAAGTTTTTGCCAAGGCACATCAGCTGTATGTTCACAGACGAAAAAATGAAGCATATCAAGAAAAGAACACTGTCCCTACTGTGAAACATGGAGGAGGCTCTGTTATGTTCTGGGGCTGCTTTGCTGCGTCTGGCACAGGGTGTCTTGAATCTGTGCAGGGTACAATGAAATCTCAAGACTATCAAGGAATTCTAGAGAGAAATGTACTAGCCAGTGTCAGAAAGCTTGGTCTCAGTCGCAGGTCATGGGTCTTGCAACAGGACAATGACCCAAAACACACCGCTAAAAACACCCAAGAATGGCTAAGAGGAAAAAATTGGACTATTCTAAAGTGGCCTTCTATGAGCCCTGACCTCAATCCTATTGAGCATCTTTGGAAGGAGCTGAAACATGCAGTCTGGAAAAGGCACCCTTCAAACCGGACACAACTGGAGCAGTTTGCTCATGAGGAGTGGGCCAAAATACCTGCTGAGAGGTGCAGATGTCTCATTGACAGTTACAGGAAGCGTTTGATTGCAGTGATTGCCTCAAAAGGTTGCGCAACAAAATATTAAGTTAGGGGTACCATCATTTTTGTCCATGCCTGTTTCATGAGTTTATTTTTTTACATAATTCTGTTGAAGCATGGTTGAAAAACAATGTCTGACTTTCATTGGTTAACATTTATAGAATTTTAATTTATTATTACTTTTGTCAGATTAAAGTTATTTCTGTGACCATTGTGACTTTTTCTTTCATTGACCAAAGGGTACCAACAATTTTGTCCACGTCTGTATATCATTGGGGGAGATTTATCAAAAGTGGTGGAAAGGAAAACTGCTTCAGTTGTCCACAGCAACCAATCAGATATCACCAACCACTTTTCAGAGCTCCTTTGGAAAATGAAAGGTGGAATCTGATTGCTTGCTATGGGCAACTAAGACTGAGTTCAAACTTCAGTTATTTCTATCAGTTAGGGCTTGGCCCGTGCCCGTATTGCAGCCCTTGAATGGGTCCGCAATCCACATGATACGGAGTAGAGGCATGGAGTGGGAGCCCACGGAAGTACTATGGAGCGCTTCCGTGAGAGTTCAGTCTGTACCTCCAAACATGTTCTATTTTGTTGCAGTGCTGGCTGAATCTTGTGGATCGCGGACCTATTCAAGTGAATGGCGGCACATCTGCAAACAGTGTGGTGGGCGCACGGCCGATGTTTGGGCATTAGCGGTCCACAGCACGGGCCCGGGGGGGGTGCACACAAACTCAGCCTAAGGGCTCATGCACACAAACGTTTTTTCTTTCCGTCTCCGTTCATTTCAATGGGTCCGCAAAAAAAAAAAAAAGTTACTCTGTATGTCCATTCCGCAAAAAAATAGAACATGTCATATTATTGTCCGCATTACGGACAAGGGTAGTACTGTTCTATTAGGAGCCAGCTGTTCCGTTCCGCAAAATATGGAATGCATACGATCGTCATCTGTATTTTTTGCGGATCACAAAATACATACGGTTGTGTGAATGAGCCCTAAGCCAGTTTCCCTTTACACCACTTTTGATTAATCTTCTCTATTGTTTGCAACATTGGCACCTTGTAGTGAAACCGGAAAGTTCCAGTAAGGCCTCATGCACAGCCACACACCTCTATCTGTTCTACTGTCCGTGTGCCATCTACTTTTTTTACCGACCCATTGGGGTCACTAAGGCTACTTTCACATCTGCGTTTTTCCTTTCCGGTATTGAGATCCGCCATAGGATCTCAATACCGGAGGAAAACTTTTCTGTTTTGTCCCCATTCATTGTCAATGGGGACAAAACTGAATGGCGTGCACCAGAATGCATTCTGTTCCGTTTCATTGGCTTCCCATGCCAGACAGAAAAAAAGCAGAAAGCAGCGTTTTTTTCTGTCCGGCATGGGATGTGGAGCAAGATGGATCCAGCATGACTCACAATGTAAGTCAATGGTGCTGGGTCCATTTTCTCTCCGTCCCCCACTGCATAGGGCACAACTACACTGCAACATATGTCGCGCAACAATTTTTATAATGATAGTCTGTGGTGTCGCACTGCGACATGCTAGGGCATGACAGTAAATGACCCCAATGACTTTAATGGGTCTACGGACCGCATTTTGCTGACCAGAATCGCCCATGTATTATAACTTGAGGAACAGACACACGGATGCAGACAGCACACGGATACGGCGGTGACAAAACATATCGGGCTCGTTAACATCAAAGTTTTTTTTACGCTCTGTATACGGGCAATTTTTTTATTCCGTATACAGAAACATTAATTTTAATTGTTCCGTAAAAAAACGGAATGCACTCCGTATGTATACCGTTTCCGTATTTCCATTCAGACAGAACATGTCCTATTTTTGCCCAACAAATCATGTTCTGTGGCTCCATTCAAGTCAATGGGTCCGCAAAAAAAATAGAACACATACTGAATGTACTGCGTATGTCTTCCGTATCCGTTCCTTTTTTTGCGGAAACATCTATTGAAAATGTTATGCCCAGCCTAATTTTTTCTATGTAATTACTGTATACTGTATATGCCATACGGAAAAACGAAACCGAAAACTCTACTGAAACATAAAATGGAAAAAAGGATACGCTAAAAAATGGCCCGCAAAACACTGAAAAAGCCATACAGTGGTGTGAACGAGCCCATAGAAAGTAGCATGGCAGCCTCCAGCTTCCTTGTAGGCAGGTAGTGAATGTGGAAGCTGAAAGTGAAGCCATATGGCGCACTCCTCCACCTCATGTCACAGAAACAAAAGACTGAGGGGAAAAAAATTCCATTTCCTCACTAGTGAAACCTCAGCCTCTTATGTCATTTCCCCTTTAAATGAATCAACTCCAGACAGGGAAATTCCGGTAAAGGGGGGAGGGGAGAGAGGATTGTGTGTAGTGGATGGGAGGAGACATTCTATAAAAAATCCTTTGAAGGTAACTCACACAGAGGAGAGTAGTAAAGTTTGCTGGGAAAGAGTCGCATAGCAGCTGGGGAGATAACGCTTGCTATCAGACACTGAGAAGTTTTGGAATTGTCGCAGCAGAGGACTAAGCGCCATTCATCATGAACGTGAGGCTCGTGCTGTTCCTGGTCGGGTGCCTGCTGAGCGCCGCGGTGGCAGAATCGGTAAGTGGCAGTCGTATAAAAGCGCGGGTAAGGGGGGGCAGCGCATAGCTGGCATTCCTGTGCTATGGTGGGACTACAGGTCCCAGCACGCTTCCTTTTGAGTTGCATTTCTGGTATTTGTAGTCCCACCACATGAGGACAGCTCAGACCTCTCAGGTAGATTTGGAGCCCGCTTGGTAAGTGGCTTTTGTCTGGTTGCCCGGTGGTCACTTTGTAGTCGGCATGTGGTGGAGGGGCCGGGGGGGTGTGACTGGAATGTGGCTCCATTTAAGAGCCTGTCTCTCCCTTGTGTCTGCTGTCTCTGAGGCTGGCTCTCTGACCTGTCCCATTGTTCCTGAGGCATTCCAGCACCTCTTCCCTGGCGGACGTAATTCGCTTGGCTAATGAGCTGTGGATAAAGTCCTGACCAAACGCGGCCCCTGTCTCTCCCCTGTGTGTGACTCCTGGAGTCTCCTCCATTACTGCTGGGAATGTATTGTGTTCACGTTTTTTCCTCTTATCCATCCGAGTTATTGGTGTGTGTAATGGTTGCGTGGTCCGGTCAGACATCGAATCGGTCGTCTTTGTTATTAAAGGGAGGACCTGTTTGGGTACCACCACACGGTGCGGTTGAGTACCGAACAGCCGCGTTGGGCTCTAACTTGTGTGGCCATTAACAACGTAGAGGGACTAATTAGTGATCTCAGAGCCCACTGTGGCCCTCGAGCGTAGCGCCACACTGTTGCGCAGCGTGCTCATAACCTAGGGGTGGTCAACTTTAAGAAATGTGCTTCCTCACTTAATAGCTGTCCATGAGCGTCCATGTTTTCCAATTGTCGCCTGTGCCACTATACCATTTGGACTTGCCTATAGTGGGCATCACAGGAAGATTTGAGAAACCCCACCAAGTCACTAAATATAGAGATATTACCACAGGATCCACCTGTAAGTGTCCAGTGCCTTCTGCTTTCTCCAGCGAGGTTGGTACTCCCAATATTGGGATTCCATCAAGGCCTTCTTTCTAGGTCACAAACCATTGATGTACAGCGCTATAGTCCATCTGACCCGTTGCTCTTGCTTTGTTTAAAAACTACAACTCCCAGCAGGCCTGGAGGGGGTTGGAGACCACAAGTGAGACACGTGTGGCGTCATGTTCTGTTTGCTGGTGGGCCCCTTCCATGATCTCATCTATGACTGTTGCAGCAATGGCTCCGGGAAGCTTGCGTTGACGTTGCGCTCATTCTTGCTCTCTGGCCAAATAACTTTTTGGCGAGGGGCGACCTCTTTCTGTGTCTGAGAAGCTAATGTTTAGATTCCAGCTCGTGTTTGGAATGTTCTTGTTCCCGGGATAAAGGAGCCTCTTGACCGTCGTCTTAGCAGATGTTTCTGGCATCCTTGTCAAGTAGTTATGTAAAACGAGGAGCTTGGATAAACATGGAAGGATTATGGAAGCCAAGTTTCCGGCATAGTCGCATATATTTTCATTTTGGGGGCCCCCAGCTGTGACTTTGCTCGACCAGTGCTGCTTCTACGTGTTTTTGCACAGTAAACAAGTTTGTGGGGCGTCCAAATCTGCCACCCCAGGTCCCTCATGGATGCCTTACTTTGCTAGACTTTGATGTCTCCACATGTCACGGTACATTAGTCTTGCAACATAGACCCTCCTGTCTTGCGTAATGTCACAAATGGCTTCTCTGGAACTTTTTTTTTTCTTTCTTTTAACAGGAAAAAAAAAAAAAACTTGCCCATTTTAGGAAATGATTTCCTTCAGGCTTCCAGAGTGAACCAGGAGAGGGAACATCAGATTTCTCATGGATGACAGTGCGTGCATTTTAGTGGGGGTCACCGACCTCGCAAGCATTGGCTTGTAAGACGTAGATAAGTTTTAAATTGTAAAAAAATGGAAATGTGATTAAAGCTTTGGGATCTTTTAGGATGCAGTGAGCTATTTCAGATATATGCTCCAGCGGGTTGAGCAGGGTGGTGGGGGGGCCTGAATTGTACCAGTTCAAAACAACAACCAGGCATCCAGAGTCAGTCTGCCAGTTCAAAAGCCCAGCGCCTATAGAATGAGGCCCCTCCGGGGGGAATTGTTCTCTAGGGGGCCGCCTCGTTTGCATATAAATGATGGCGTGCTTTATGAGGTAGGAAAGTGTTCTAGTTAAAAGATCATTTCCGTGGCAGAGATTGGATTACCATAGTTAACGTGGACTCCTGGGGTTGGATCTAATCTGCAATCAGATTGGTGGAGTTTATTTTAGATGCCCTGGTGAAGGGTTTGTGTATGGAGCCGCTAGATGCTGTTTTAGACCAATATGTACCAGATTTAAGTATATAGGTCCTAAAGGGATATTTATTTTAACCCCAGCCTGCAATACCTGTGGAGAAATCCATGCTCTCCTGCTCTTTAGCAATTTGTTCTGGCTCAGAGGGTCTCTTCACTGGTCTTAAATTAAAATCTTGGGCTTTCCTTCTTTTTTTTTTTTTTTTTAAGCTTCCATTGCTTAAACCTTTTATCTGAGCAGCCCTCTGATTACCGTAGTTTCCCCTTGAATGATTCCTCCCATTCCTAAATTTTGTAATTATCTTAAAACATAGGTGCCCTATAGATTGTACTGACGCGTAAAAGGGAATTCTGGTAGTTATTCCCTGTCCACAGTATATGGGATAACTAATCGGTGGGTGTCCTACCATGGAGCCCCTGACGTGCAGAGTGGCAGGTTGGGCATGTGCATTGCCGCTCCATTCAACTGTACTGGGATTTTGGAGACGGCAGGGCACAGCTCTCATCTCCCGTAGAAATGACTCAAGTGGCTGTATCATTTTGGGGAGGCTCTGAGTAGTAAAAGGTCCCTGTTCTTGTGATTGGTGGGGGTCCCAGCTGTAGGACCCCCAACTAATCTTGTAGGTATCCCCCTATCAATACAAGAATACCTCCTAAGAATGCAAAGACCTAGACCTGTGATGGCTAACCACCGGCACTCCAGCTGTGGTAAAACTACAACTCCCAAGATGTTCACTTTGCTTGGCTGTTCTCAGAACTTCACATAAATTAATGTAGCATGCTGGGAGTTGAAGTTTTGACCACAGCTGGAGTGCAGGAGGTTAGCATCACTGCGTGGTCTGTGGAAGACCATCAGGGACCACAGTTGCAGCCATCCCTTCATTTACACGTAGCATGTGCTGAATTGCGGCGTGCTCACCTAAGGTTCTGTATAGGCCAGCTCTGCCCAAGGGTAGACTATGTAAATACTTATTGGAGCCTTAAGCTTCCTCCTTATTGAGGTCAAGTCCTGGTAAGACTGTCGCCCATTGCCTGGGCGCTGAAGATGTCTGCCCTCACATGACTTGTGTTTTCTTGTCTAAACTGGTAGTTGTAGTGCTTTGTACAGTTCACCTTAATACATTCGTAGCAGACAAACCGTTTCCCTAAAACGACTCCCTTTAGTGGGCACTGGTTCAGCTTTTAATGTAGGCATGTATTACCTATATCGGGGTTCAGTAACCTTCAGCACTCCAGCTGCTGTGAAACTACAACTCCCAGCCTGCACATTTGCTCTGCTATTCTTGTAACTCCTATAGTAGTAAATGGAGTTGTAGTTTCAAAACAGCTGTAGAAGCCGGAGGTTGCTGCTCCCTGGCCTACATCATTGTACAAATATGGGAGGGGCGGCCCTGTATGCACCTATGCTTCTATGCACTCTTCAGGTGACTAATGCTGACTACGCAGGTGAATAACTACTCTTAAGGTGGCATTTCTAGCCTTGTGCGTCACTTGTGTCCCGGCCTGCCTTTTAGTAGTTTGGTAGCAGCATGATGTTTTCTACCGCCACTGAGCAGCTGCTCTATTATTTCTCGAGGCCTCTGAAGTGTTGGGGACGGTGCAGTAAACATCCTGAGCTTCTTTTGTTCTGTCCCTGGAGAATGTCCTGAATTCCAGGTGCCCTTACATGCGGAGAGAACTGCCCTGCGTGTGTACCTATTATGCTGCCTTTCATGCTTCACATCCTGACCACGTCAAACCCTAAGGGCTCTTTTACACAAGTGAATACCATGCGTGTTGTCCGCTGCGTGAAAGAGCCTAGCCCCGTTCTGGACAGCACCAACACGGAGCATTAACACGATTAATAATGCTCTGTGACCTTTTTACTACAAAATCGCAGTGAGATAAAGTTGTCACTGATTTTGTAGTAAAAAGGTCACATAGGCACGGCTTGGCTCTTTCACGCAGCGGATTACCCACACGGGATCCGCTCATGTGACAGAGCCCTTAGGCTTTGTGTTCTCACTCTTGTATACACAGAACGATATATGTATTTACTTAAGTAGACCAGCGTCTTTCATGCCATCTTGCCTGGTGACGTATGATACATACTGCTTTAAATAAGGTGTGCTCCAGTTTGGAACCCGTTTTAATTATGGTTAATAACTGTTAATTGGTCCCAGTGAATGACATGACTGCAGTAACACCCAGCTCCATCATGGTACAAATTGTATTACTGGAAACTAGTTCAAACACGTCTGATGGACATATTGTTGGCCTGATCTTCACCTTGAGCTTTGGTTCTTGCAGTCTTTTTAAGGTGGGGGTCATTATATACGGTTACATCCACTGTATGCTATACAGTCTCTCCCATTATATAAACTGCATTAGGACCCTTTTTTTTTTTTTTTTTTTTTTTTTTTTTTTAGGCAATTCCACAGAGCTACTAAACGCCAGGTAGCAAATACAGCCAGAAATGTGCCATTGGCACATTTAACATTTTTTGCATGTCTATTGGAGGTTGTTACTGAAAACAAGGGAGAAGTCAAACCACCTTCTGCAGTGGAGAAACTAGAGCCAAGAGAATGCAAACTTAGGCCAATTTTACATGAGCGATTTCAGTCTGGGAAACGCACTTTGTGCCGGCCATGTTTCCCGGACTGAACACTGCTCATAACTACTTATGATGCCATGTGTTCCTTCAGTACTGTAGTTAAAGCATTATCATGGTCAGGTAGGCACAGCATACTACATCCTGAGTTCAGATCAGAGGAGTGTTGTTCAGTCCAGGAAATGTGACCGTCACGTAGAGCGCACTTCCAGGACTGAAGGCGCTTGTGTGAAAATGGCTTTAGGAACTGGTAATTAAGATCAGCAAGGCCTCTACAGAGGTGAGGTGGTCTGCAGATCCAACTGGGAAAGGATCTCCAAACATGACTCTATAGGTGGCTTTAGTCTGAAGGCACATTTTCCTAGAAGAAAGCCTTCGTTACCACGCTTGGGCTTAAATTGGTGAGTCTACATTATAATAGACATAAGTCTGTAAGTGGCCACCACCTGGCCATGTGTCCAGTGATGTCTGGAAGCATTCCTTTAGAAGGGCCATTCTTAGACCACTTACGATTCTTTATTGGGGAGGTGCCCAAGGTGTCACTTGCTGTAACTCAGGAGTCCGCCGTAGTATTAAGGCTGCACTGAGCTAGATGCCGTGCATTTCAGGCCATAGACACAGTTAATAGTGAGTTCTTGCTTTACAAACCCTGACATGTGACAGTCCTTGCTGTGAGCCATTTTCTTCACATGCAGTTTAACAAGTCCTGTATGACTTATATAAAGTTGGAGGTGTCTGGTTACCTTCTCTAATGGAACAGTACATTCTCTATTGTAGGTTGCAGGAGTTCGTGCTAACACGTTGAGGCGAGGAGAATGGCTCTATTGTCTACCTGGCTTTTGTTAGAACAGGTGCTGATTCCCCTTATTTGCCTTACAGTTTCCTTTACTACATCGCTCTATGTCGTCCTATCTTTGCAGCCTGGAATTTTCCCCTCTATCACAGGATTTGCTCCTGCTCATGTATCTGCCATAGCTTTATTTTCAGTTGACTATACCCAAGGTTGCATTGTTGGTCGGAGGAAGAGCTGGTAGTGCTCGCTCTCGTGGGTCTCGCTGTAGCGGTCTACAGATGTCTCCAGCTGTTAGTGTTATTTGATGAGCTGCTTCCTTCCACATTACTTTAAAGTCATTCCTATTGTATGTGGTTTCCTCTTTACCCCATAACATCAGAGCTTTTCTCATGGCCCTTCAGTGTTACGCCAAGAGGGAATAGTCGGAAGCGCTATCTTCCTTCAATCTATATTCAAGACTATTGCTTCCTGGCCTGTCACTCCATATGCTAGACTCTTTGAGCCTACGTAGGGTTCATCTCTTCATATAGACACAACTTGGCTGCACTGCAATTCTTGTCTCTTTGGGGGATAGTGCTGCTTCGGTGTCCCTTTTGTGCACTTGTTTACATGGGTGGGTGACTGGATACGAATTCAGTTCTGGAGCATTCATCTGAAGACTAGAAATAACCTGCTTGAGTCAGAAATGGAGATTATCGTACTCGGCAAACGTCCACCCTTTTCCTGGTGGCCACAGGAGGAAGCGCGTTTTTTAGCAGTGTTACATCCACCACATTGGAGCTATGCCTTGTCTACATTGGACCGGCCGTCTCCAGACAGCAGCCATTGGTGTGCTAATGACTTCACACTGTAATTACAAATCTCTACATGGTGCCAACGCTCAGCGAACAGCTGACTCATTACTGACAAGGAACAGTCAATGGTGCGGAGGGCACACAATGAAGTGCATTTTCTACCCCAGACACTTTCATTAGTCATTCATTTAGAAAAGTGTTAATTTCCTGCTTTTATTGAAGGCAAAATCAAGATCTGTTTGCCGAGCACTTAGGTGTGGCAAGATGTACGCGTTTAATTATTGATTATCTTATCTGTGTATTCACCTTCTCCTTTAGCATGTATCCCTGACTATTTGGGTCTTTTGGGGCTCCACCCTCATAGTTTTAATGATTGTCTACACAGGAGGACCATAGATTTAGATAGAATAAGGGTATGTCTGCACAGTCTTTTCTGTGCTGAAAATTGCTTTATTTATTTTTAGTGCAAGTTGGGGAGGGGGGAGCACAGTATGAATTCACATGTGGATTCCTCCATTGCGCTTGGAATCAGTGCCCAAAAAAACTGAACATACCCTTAATCATCTTGATGTCTCCTCCTTTCTTACCTATCCTCTTGTCTCAGTATATCACAAGATGATCAGCTGTGGAGAAAGTTTGTAGGGCACTGCGAGTAACACAAGTGTTTGTTCAAACCTTATAAGATGAGTTCGGATCCAAGTTTTAAATTGGTTTTTCACTTTGAAAATCAACTACCGAAGTTATCCAATGAAGTCTCACACGACTTCAAAAATGACTGACCTCTGCTCATCGGAGCCCATTTAAAAAAAATATATAAATACTGTATGGAGACAGATCTCCGCACAATATTAATCCAAAGTTTTGACTGAAGCTACTTTACACTTAAGCATCTGAAGCTCTCTTCACTCATCGCTACGTATATTCTTCGGCCACTCGTCTTGGAAGATCTTAAGCCAATGGGCAAGTAAGAAAGGACACGTTGAGGAAAGGTAAGAAAGTGTGACTGTATATCGGCACCCTTACTAGAAACAAGTGCCATCACTTTCTAGTTCACAATGACCATTGAAGTGACCAAAATATGGCAGTCTTGACTTGGTTACACTTTAAACTTCTCCCAGGTTTCTGCAATGACTGTCTTCCATCATACTTCATTTTTCATCTTGGACATCACATAGTGGAGGCGGCAGCAGAAGCCATTTTACAAAAAAAAAACAGATTTTTCAGCCCCTTGTATGTTCTAGTGGGTGAGGTCACTGGCACCATGTTATGTTACATCAACAAACCATCATGAGGAAATTTATCGGATTAACCTAACAAACTCTGGTGGTGAAGTCATATTTGCTGTTCCTGATGGCGGGGATCATAAACATGGTGTGCTAATGCGCTATTACCATCATATCCTCTAGAACAAGTACAAGCAGGCCTCTCCGAGCTGAGGAACACACAGGCAGGAAGCGCTTTTTCCCCCGGGCTCAGATTCTCCTTTACAGAGACTGCTTCATCCCTAAAGAAGGTTCTTTATGTCAGTCAAGAATGAAAACCAGGTTCGGCTCAGGAAGAGTTTGATTTCCATGTACTTCTCTGATTTCAGTTAACAAGCACACGAAGCATGGTTTTAAGTACGGATACAGGCTTAACGTTGGTCCTCGCCTACAGCTATGTTCAGGTTACAAAATGTGGGATCATTGCAAGGCTCATGGTCACAGTCTACCTCTTCAGTGCAGATTTTGTAGGGCTGTGTACTACAGCAATGCAGGATTAGGCACTTCTCAAGGCCATATTGGTAGGATGTCTCAAGTATGTGTGAAGTGGCTTCTGCAGTCGCTTGCTTGAGTCTTCACTTGGTAGTCTCATCTTGTAAGTTTTTAGACAAAGCTGACATACAAGATGATGGAAAGGCTTCAATGGTGCATGTCCTTCCCTACAATGATAAAGGGGCGCCTCACTTTGTAACCTGCCATTATTTAATTTTTTTCCCTATTCTTTAGCTGTGGGTCTGAGCTTCCTCATGTTGCACCACATAGGTTAATGGCAGGGTGCAATTTTATTTTATAATTTCCAAACGCTTGTTTAAGTGCCTGTGACCCTAACAAGTGCGCCCCCCCCCCCCCCCAAATCCATGAAAATTGTGTAGTCCTATAGTTTAGTGCATCTTCTTAAAGGATCCCCTTGGCTGTAGTCTTCTGCGATGTCTGATCGTAGTATGATGAACAGTCAAGTAATGTTTGTTCATTATATATGCAAACTACCTGCACCGAGGTTCCACCAGCTAGGCAAACATGTGGCAGCTCATGCATTCTCCTTTTTGTATCGCCAACCATTTGGATATTTATGATCACAAAAGTTTGTTAAAGCAAAACAGAAAGGTTGGCCCCCTCCTCCTGCGCTGGTGTAATACTGTATCAGGTAGCATCTCTGCAGGGTCAAGGTAGAGGTCTATACTATTTCATGCGGATGCTTTGATCTCTTACCTGTGCTAAAGATGTTCAAAAGGAATGGCTTTCATCCGGCCATGTCCATTCTGTTCTCCAGCTATTGTAAGGGTGGTATTGATTACTTTCCCAAAAAAAACATGAGCCTTCCAGAATCTGAGATGGTAGAAACAGATATTACTTTTATGATCGCATTGTCTGCAAATCTGTATAGGGGCCTTTAATCTATTTGCTGCACACGAGAAGCTTTTGGAGACTCGTTCACTATTTTCAGCCTAGTGATGAATAGACATGCTCTTTAAGTAGCACAGGTAACATGGCTGATATAAGTGAAAGGTTTATGTAATATGTTAGTTGGTATCTATGCAAATTATTTCTTTTGGATACCTAAATGCCTTTGGTGCTTTTAGGGTGTATTCCTCATCTAGTCTGACATTTTTATGGACTTCAAAAGATATTTTTGTATACTGCCCTTCCATGACATTCAAAGAGAATTAGGGGAAGGCATCCAACAGCTGGGACACCCACAGATTCTGAGAACTGGGTACCCGTTCCCCCATCCTGATGGAGCAGTAGATTGAGCATAAGTGCTGCCTCTCCATTCATTCCTTATGGGACTGCAGGAGATGGCTAAGCGCTGTACTGCAGTCCCATAGAGAATGAACGGAGCAGCGTGGCGCATACTCAATCTGCTGCTTCCTCAGATTGTGGGAATGGCACCCCCTGTTCTCGGCGTTGGTATGGTCCCAGCAGTCAGACACCCTTGTTCAGTTATCCCCTATCCACATGATTCGAAGAGAATAGAAAAAAATTAAACCTCCACATACAATTGCAAAAAGTATTAAAAGCTAGGAAACGTATACTTCCCAATCTATTGAAGGTTAATTGAATCTGTGCAGTTCACTCCGCTTCCCTGGCATGTGATGTTTACTGTCGCCGATCCATGGGCCTGTTTGCAGTAACTTCACCATTTCGAACCATTTGTCCCAGAAGCTGACCTTGCGGAGTGCAGTTTATCTCGCATTAGAGTTAAATATTATCCTGCTGATGTAAAAATGCACAGCAAAACAAGGACATGCAAACCGCCGTATTTCCAGTTGGTCCATGTTAACAATTTCCAGTTGACATTATTTTTCATTCTTGCATCACCCATTAGAATGAGATTGTTTGTTTTTTCTTTTCTGGTTGGATTTTGAGGTTTCTTAACTTTTTTTAGTCCAGTTACTTCTAGGTTGTGGTTTTCCTATCTCAACCCGGCTTTCTGTTAGGAATTTATGCACATACAGTTGGTTCTGTTTGCGGTGGCACTTATCCCTCTCTTTACCCATTGCTTAAGCTCCCACCATGTATAGCCACAAGCTCCTGCAGAACCCCTTTACAAGTAGGCAGGTCAAGCTTTATTTTATTCGGTTGCCTTGAGGGTCCCACATACTATATTACTAGGCTTATTAAAAGAGCCCAGAACCTGGTTACCTGTAGAGTCTCCATATGACACTAGGTGACTTCTGATAGATATGTCTTGTGACTAGTTGGCTATCCTGTTGACATCTAGACTTTCCTTGAAGACTCATTGCTGAACCGGTTTTTTCCACGTCTGTTTCTTTTTATGACTATAGTTCCTGGAGCAGTAACGTGCCATTAATTGTCATGAGCACAAACCCCTTTTCGGGACGGTGTGTGCTCACACCAGTTTGTTGTGCAAGCAGCAATCTTGGAAAATCACCAGGAGTTTCCAACATGTAGCAAACCAAGTGACAAACTCTTCAGGCAATGCAAATATGAACTGTCACAAGGCTGCCTTTTAAAGAGAAGTGTTGATTGCAAAATATTGGTCTCTAGTGAGCAAGGAATGTTCTTTAGATATGTAAAGCTGTCCGGCAGATGTGCACATCCTGAAATGTGCCGTTGTTGGAGCCTGGACCCCATGAGGTTTGACGGTGCAAAGAATAACATACAAGCAAGTTTACGGCACCAAATAATGCCACCAAAGATGCCTAAGCATCCGGTGTGGTGGTACGTCATTAGATCCTGTGGTGTCCGTGACTGGAAAGTGGAGCTCAATTATGGGTCTTCAGCTACGACCCTGGTTGCTTATCACAAAATGAATGGACCTAAAATTAGATGTGTGTGTGCTCTCAGCGACGTGTGTGTGTGGTTTTTTTTTTTTTTGTTTTTGTTTTTTAAGGAGTGTTCTTTTAAAGCAGGTGTGGTTATAGCTTTACACCTTGCAGTAAAGGAGACTTCTGCACCAACCTGTTTTTAATTATTGAAATAAAATCTCCTTGGGAAGAAAATGGCTTACGTGTTGGCTCACCTGTATTAACAGTTTCACTGCCAGAGCCTTTGACGCAACTGTGTCCCATAATTGTTTGTTTTTTCCTCCTCGTTTTTGGCCCTGTTTGAATATTCTGATTTAGGAGTCAAAGTGGTTGAACTTTGTAGCTGCATTTAAGACTAATGTATTTGTTTAATTTTTTTATTTTAGATAAGAGAAACAGAGTTGATGGACCCACATACAATGATCGGCGGTCTGCTTGAAGCTTCAGGGGCAGACGATGAAGATATATACACTGACAACTATGATGATGAAGATTCTGATGACTATGAAGGGTCCTCTGGCTCTGGGGATATAGGTAGGGTTATTTTTATGGCTGCTCTCATTAAAGGGCTTCTACCACCAGAAATACTGTTATGTAGCTGACTGACATAGCGATGCGCTAATGTCAGCACTACATAACAGTATGTTTCTAACATTTGCCCCTGCAGCCGTTTTTGTGAGGAAAAAAAAGCACTTTTATTATATGCTAATGAGCCTCTAGCTGCTATGTGGGCGTAAAATCAGCACCTAGAGGCTTGCTCTACTCACCCTTTATCCCCGCCCAGGTCTCCTGTTCTGCCCCTCCCAGCGCCTCTCGATTGATGCCGCGGTCCACCGCATCGTTGACGAAATCCTGTGTCTGCGCCGTTCACTTCTGTCTTCGGCGCAGTGAGTGAAGGCCGCTCTCCTGATGGCGGCTTCCTCACTGTGACGTAGTCGGCACAGTGAGGAATCCAGCATCAGGAGCGCATCATTCACTCACTGCACCGAAGATAAGTGAACGGCGCGGGATTTCGTAAACTATGCGGTGGACCGTGCCATCAATTTAGAGGAGCAGGGGCGGGCAGAACAGGAGACCTGGGCGGGATAAAGGGTGAGTAGAAGGAGCCTCTAGGTGCTGATTTTACGCCCACATAGCAGCTAGAGGCTCATTAGCATATCATTGTTTTTTTGCAGACAGTATACGGAACCATTCATTTCATGGGTTTGCAAAAAAAAAATGGAAAGTACTCCGTGTGCATTCCGTTTCCATATTTCCATTCCGCAAAAAAAGAGCATTTTCTGCATTACGGCCAAGGGTAGTACTGTTCTATTAGGGGCCAGTTGTTCTGTTCCGTAAAATACAGAATGCACAGATCAGTTTTTGCGGACTGCAAAATACATACGGTTGTGTGCAAGAGGCCTTAAGGAGAATATGAATATTTATTCTGCCAGCTCCTGCAAGTGCCCAGGAATTTGAGCTTCACTATGAAGTGCTCTCTGTATTGCCTGCACCGCTATCCTGCTTGATGTGACTGCTAAAGTGGTCGCTTAGTTAGATGCTACAGCTGTCACTCGAAGCAAGAGGACACTTCTCACTGGCCACTTGCAGGAGCAGATTCTAGCTGAATAAAAGTTCATATATGTGCTTCTTATAATAAAAGCTCCACAAGAGGTATGATTTTTGTCCTGGTCTCCTCCTCACCCCAGGGAAGAGTTCAGCATGTTTAAAACTGAAAACAAACTCTCTTTAAAGGCCCTACCATTGCCCTACAGACTTATGCATTTGACAAATGATCAGAATTATATTCTCTAAGCTTTATGGCAAACTCGTCCCGTACTTGGCTCATGCCTTCCATTCTGCTCTCCTTGGAATATTTGCGCAGTTCTCGTGAAATCAGTGTAGACAGGTTTAAACCTATCTGCCATATAAATACATTGGAAAAACAAACAAGGTGTGGTTGTTGAAGACTTGGAAAAACAAGAATGTTAGTCTACCAGAGAGACTTGTGTGCTGAGTAAATATACCGGCTGCTTGAAATTTAAAGGGAAAGTCGTAGGCTTCCTGTCACAGGTTAATCGCCTGTCCGGGGGAAAAAGTAACCAAAAGATGGTGTCATTACAACTATACTCTAATGTCCAACTGGGACCATGAAGTTGGCGTTTGAGGCTTTTTTTTTTTTTGTTGCGTTAGTTAATGAATGTAGCAGAGGCTTTGAAATGAATACTGATATCTGATCTTAATCTTCTCTTCAGATGAAGAATCAGAGGATGACCTTGAATCAACCATCTCCACACCCACCGTAAGTGCTGAGTTTTACATGTACATCTGTATTATCCTTGCTTAGAGTGCCTGTATTTGTGCCAAGTCATAGAAACATTGAGATCCTTTTAATCGGTGTACGTATTAAATGAGTTACATTTGTCTTCACCCCTCCTTGCGTAGTATAAGGCATAGCTTTAATCTTCAGTAGTTTGCACGTTATCTTATTTATTGCTTGGACTGTATTTCAACGTACTTATAACCAAATGTTTTCCTTACACTCGCAGGTAACCCTTGGTAACAAAATTCTAGAAGACGATGTCCGCAAGGTAAAAGATCAGAATGAAGTCGTCCAAATCAACAATGATATAGAAGTCTTAAAGGAGACTATACCTGACGATCAATCAAATCAAATCTCAATGGCCAGCACCTCTCATGGCTTCTTCAGCAGAACAGAAGTTGTCATTGGTAAGTTGTGTTTTTTTTATTTATTTATTTTTTTCTCCTGTGATGTCTACATGATGTGTTTTCATCATCACTTCCGATTTTTCTCTTCATTCCACATATCCCAAAGAATGCCACCTGTGTGTGGAATAAACCAAAAATAAATTTGACAAGCATGTTGTTGTGTATTTTACCCATTCATTAAGCGGAAGGAACAGAATTGTCCATTTGTTCGGCTTTTTTTTTTTTTTGAGTTCCTTCCTCTTATTGTAATGGTCTGACTTATAAGTCATTCATTTAAAAACAACTAGCTACCTTACAACCGGATGTTTTTCTTGACTGAGGAAAGCCTTCTTGCATGTAGCGTGCCAGACATGTGTTAAGAGTTTATATTAAACCTGTCTGTGTAGCCCTATTGGGGGTCTTAAACCTAGTACAGTAAATGTCTTGCTGTACTAGGCCTTAGGCTGGGTTCACACGGGCGTTGCGGGAAAAAGATGCGGGTGCCAAGCGGTTTAATGCGTTTTGCACGCGCATGAGAAAAAATGGCATTTTTGGTACCCGTACTTCACAGAAGTTCAGGTTTGGGATCGGTGTTGTGTAGATTTTTATTATTTTCCCTTATAATTGTTATAAGGGAAAATAATAGCATTCTTCATACAGAATGCTTAGTAAAATAGTGATGGCGTTAAAAAAGAAAAAAAGTAACACTCCTTAATCCACGTGTTCGTGCAGCCCGGCTTCTCTTTGAGGAAAGGACCTGTGGTGATGTCACTGTGCTCATCACATGATCATCACCATGGTGATCGATCATGTGACGGACCATGTGATGAGTGCAGTGACATCACCACAGTTCCTTTTCCTCAAAGAGAAGCCAGGCTGCACAAAGAAGTGTAAGTAAAATTATTATTTATTCCCCCTCCATCCCTAATTTACTAAGCATTCTGTATTAAGAATGCTATTTTCCCTTTATAACCATGTTTATAAGGAAAAAATAATAATCGGGTCCCCATCCCGATCATCTCCTAGCAACCATGCGTGAAAATCGCACCACATCCACACTTGTGATTTTCACGCAGCGCCATTTACTTCTATGTGCATATAGAGCATGCAGCAATTTTTCACACAAGTGATGCGTGGAAATCACTGCTCATGTGCACAGCCCCATAGAAATGAATGGTTCCGGATTAAATGCGGGAGCAATGCGTTCACCCTCACGCATTGCACCCACGCGGAAATCTCTCCCGTGTGAAAGGGGCCTTATTGAACGTCCATATGCCCTAAAAAATTGTGGCATGTGTATTGGACTATACAGGTCCTTCTCAAATAATTAGCATATTGTGTTAAAGTTCATTATTTTCTGTAATGTACTGATAAACATTAGACTTTCATATATTTTAGATTCATTACACACCAACTGAAGTAGTTCAAGCCTTTTATTGTTTTAATATTGATGATTTTGGCATACAGCTCATGAAAACCCCAAATTCCTATCTCAAAAAATTAGCATATCATGAAAAGGTTCTCTAAACGAGCTATTAACCTAATCATCTGAATCAACTAATTAACTCTAAACACCTGCAAAAGATTCCTGAGGCTTTTAAAAACTCCCAGCCTGGTTCATTACTCAAAACCGCAATCATGGGTAAGACTGCCGACCTGACTGCTGTCCAGAAGGCCATCATTGACACCCTCAAACAAAAGGGTAAGACACAGAAAGAAATTTCTGAACGAATAGGCTGTTCCCAGAGTGCTGTATCAAGGCACCTCAGTGGGAAGTCTGTGGGAAGGAAAAAGTGTGGCAGAAAACGCTGCACAACGAGAAGAAGTGACCGGACCCTGAGGAAGATTGTGGAGAAGGACCGATTCCAGACCTTGGGGGCCTGCGGAAGCAGTGGACTGAGTCTGGAGTAGAAACATCCAGAGCCACCGTGTACAGGCATGTGCAGGAAATGGGCTACAGGTGCCGCATTCCCCAGGTCAAGCCACTTTTGAACCAGAAACAGCGGCAGAAGCGCCTGACCTGGGCTACAGAGAAGCAGCACTGGACTGTTGCATGTCATTCGGAAATCAAGGTGCCAGAGTCTGGAGGAAGACTGGGGAGAGGGAAATGCCAAAATGCCTGAGATCCAGTGTCAAGTACCCACAGTCAGTGATGGTCTGGGGTGCCATGTCAGCTGCTGGTGTTGGTCCACTGTGTTTTATCAAGGGCAGGGTCAATGCAGCTAGCTATCAGGAGATTTTGGAGCACTTCATGCTTCCATCTGCTGAAAAGCTTTATGGAGATGAAGATTTCATTTTTCAGCACGACCTGGCACCTGCTCACAGTGCCAAAACCACTGGTAAATGGTTTACTGACCATGGTATTACTGTGCTCAATTGGCCTGCCAACTCTCCTGACCTGAACCCCATAGAGAATCTGTGGGATATTGGGAAGAGAAAGTTGAGAGACGCAAGACCCAACACTCTGGATGAGCTTAAAGGCCGCTATCGAAGCATCCTGGGCCTCCATAACACCTCAGCAGTGCCACAGGCTGATTGCCTCCATGCCACACCGCATTGAAGCAGTGATTTCTGCAAAAGGATTCCCAACCAAGTATTGAGTGCATAACTGAACATAATTATTTGAAGGTTGACTTTTTTTGTATTAAAAACACTTTTCTTTTATTGGTCGGATTAAATATGCTAATTTTTTTAGATAGGAATTTTGGGTTTTCATGAGCTGTATGCCAAAATCATCAATATTAAAACAATAAAAGGCTTGAACTACTTCAGTTGGTGTGTAATGAATCTAAAATATATGAAAGTCTAATGTTTATCAGTACATTACAGAAAATAATGAACTTTATCACAATATGCTAATTTTTTGAGAAGGACCTGTATATATCTGTGAAGCTACTTTGTCCTTGAAGGGGTTATCCAAGAGTACAAAAGGCTCCCCAATATGCTGGGCCCCTCTATTGAATATACCCCCTCCCCAGGTAGAATTGATTCATACATATTGGCACCTGACATCATTTCAATGAGGAGCTGCATGTAAGGGCCATTCAACCTTCTGGATATGGTACCGCCTGTGTCCTCCAGCCCAATAAACTTCAAATACTGTCCTTTCCCTTCTTTTAGTAAAATGTCATAAAGCTCCTCTCTCTAACTTGTTAATCTTTTTTACTAAATGAAAGAAAAATACAAATGTTTGTTTTTTTTTTCGTCCCGCTACAGCTGTTGTTGCTGGTGGATTGGTCGGCTTGGTGTTCGCCATCATCATCGTCTTGCTGATAATGCGTGTTAGGAAGAACAAAAAAGGTGACATTGCCTACGACACAGTGAAAAAACCCATCTATAAGAAAGCCCCAACAATTGAGGCATAGGCTTCACATGGACCCTTTCGACTGTCGAACAGACTTTGAAATGCATTGCTGAGCTGAGAGATCAAACCTTGTTGTATTACCACATGCATTTCTGTGACCCAATATTAAAACTGCTGCAGCTCACACAGTTTAAGCTTTATTGAAAGGAAAAAAAAAATAAGCTGTATATTTTTTTATTTTTTGAATCCTAAAGAAATGAGATTTGCCAGATATATTATTATTTTTTTATTTTTTTTCTGGAGAAAGGCAATGTTTTATTTCATGTAGAAATTCCAAGTGCTCTTGCCAGCAGAGATCATTTTTTGAAATAAAGGTGGATGCTTTAAGGAGTTAAATACACTACATTTAAAGAGTGGACAATGAACGTTTTGTGGTAATTTTTTGTAAACTCTAATATGCATATGTTCTGTAATTTAATGATCAACATGTCTTCCGGGTTAGTGTGTGTTTTTTTTTTTTCATATATGTATTTGTGTAAAGATTTAGGCTACTTGAGTACAGACCTCTTATCAGGTGTTGAGGCGAAAGTGGGGCCTTATATTAAACAGTTTGGTCCAAGAACCAGTTAACTATCTGGCAACAGCCATTAAATATTGGGGTGGTGATGGCGCTGGTATGCCGAGGACTTCTTTGCCTGGACAAATTCTAACTATACCTCATCCAATCTCTAAAAGAACGATGATAAACTGCCATTTTCTATTGTTTCTATAGGAGAGGTACAGCAGCTGTGCCCATAAAGGGTGCAACGTCTGCTTTTCTAGAGTGAATGCCCTTTGTGTGTGTTTTCAGTGTGTGGGTATGTATGTGAATAAGCTGATGTCATTAGCCTTAAATGGGGAGACATTAAATTGTAGTCATAGAATTTTTTTCTAAAAGAGAAAAATACAATTTAAAGATTCTGATCTGCATTCAAAATTTATTTTATAGTAAATGTTAGGTTTGAATAGCATTTGTAATATTGATTGTAGAATTGTTTCTTTAATAAATGCTTTTTTTTATTTAAATTCCCTGTTTCATGTTACCATCTGTGTACATATGTATTATATATATTTGTATTTACCAAGGGCTTTCTAAAATGAACCTGGCACCAATAATATTGGACAAAATAATACATTTTTATTTTTTGTAGGTCAATATGAGTTTCATGCCCACATCAAAACACTACATGTGGTTCCTTGATATTGGCGACAGGTTCACTTTAAAGTAATCTGTAGGGCAGTCACTAAATTCTGCTTCCATTGGGTTCTGTAATGTATAATAATGGGTTTACTGTGGACTGACTGCTCTGTATTTCTTTCACATTGGACCATACAATACTACTTGTTTTGTTTTTTGTACCTGTACAATATTTCAATGTAGCAACTATTAAAATATATTTATATTTCACAACCTTTAATAGTAGGGTTCTTTCTTTATGCTCAAGAACGAAGTGGACGCTTTTTCAAACATTCGATGGGTGAGACTGCCATTAAAGGGGTTATTCCATGATTGATGGGGGAAAAAAATAAATAAATCAGACATCATAGTATATGGCAGCCTCTTTCTAACAAAGCTAGAATCTGTCCTATACCTCACATGGATCCAGAGATCTCCCTGTTCATTGTTCTTGCATGGTAAGACCACTTACGGTTATTATTATTATAGCGCCATTCATTCCATAGCGCTGTACATATGATAAGGGGTGCACATACATAATACAGACAATTGCACTAATCATAAACAAAATGAGTTACAAACTGGTACAGAAGGAGAGAGGGCCCACAATCTACATGATATATATATATATATATATAATCACTAACTCCTCCCACAGTTTTTACACTACATAGACAGTAATATACCGAAACATGCTGATTGTTTCCGATTGGTGTGCTATTACTTTGTGGAACGGTTCGCCCAATGATTCACAAAATATCTGCGTTTTTGTGGTCCCATCGGAATGAATGGCGGAATGTTCAAAACTAGATTGGGAGCTGAAAAATCAGGACATATTTCTAAACTGCCACCACTCCCTCATTTTCAAGCCCACCTACACAAATCTTATCAAAACGTTCAGCTATCCCTGCTGCCACTAAAAAATGTCCACGGCTAAGCCATAGTCCTGATAGTTTTCACAATATGACCATTTGTTTGCCACTCATGCTGCCCATTGAGATTAATTGAAACTCCACTCTAGCCACCTCAAATTTAAAGGGTAATATTTCAGAGACATACTATGCATCAAAATGGAAGTCTGGGTCTTGTGATTCTCTCAATATAAACCCTTCGCTGAAGGATTTATAATTTTTAAACTACAACTGAAGATGGCTACCGCCAGTGAAGTAAGCAAGTTGGAGCAGTTTGTTTTTTTAACCGCTCTTCTCTGCCCTTGCTGTAGAGGGAGTTGCCATAGGAACCCAGGTGTTTGAGCAGCCAGCAGACTGACAAAAGCTAGAGTGTGAGCTGAAAAATCAGGACATAATTTCTAAATTGCCACCACTCCCTCATTTTCAAGCCCACCTACACAAATTGGCTGCTAATGTTTTTATAAAAGTGTGTTAATGTAACTGTTAAGCACTTTGGGCAACAACATTGCAATTAAATGTGCTATATAAATGTTTAAATGCACTTCTCACTATCAAGCTTGGCATGTGCACTTTTTAAATTTGATCAATTGTTTAGTGTAATGTTTACTATCTTTACTCACTCCCAAAACTCCACACAGTTACTCTGCCCAGTCCAACCTTTCCACAGTTACTCAAGCCACTCCGCCCACTCCAGTTGTAGACTACTGGTAGAGGCAAGAACACTTCACACTCTTTCCCCAGAAATTGTAGCTTTTCTAGGTTAAATTGTTCTACATTTATTTCAAGCTGGCAGCCCAGAGGGTTTGTCCTTTCTGCTATAGCTCTTTCCCTGTAACTGCCACAGCTTCTAACATGATATGGTTGAATCCAGTGAATTTGGTATCCAGCAATTATATGGACCGTGGCGTGCCTAGGCTGTTAGGACCCGCCCCAAGTACCATTCTCTGGCAACCGCCCAGCCCCCCCCCTTTCCTGCTCCAACACTTGACCACATACCTCTTACATACAGGGACATCTCCTGTCATGTAGACTTTTTCTTTTCTCTTCTCCTCCATTAGACCGCCATGACAAATTTTTTCAGCTGCATCTCGTCTCTACAGAGTTTGATTTCTCAGTTTTTCCCTTCCCCCACGACGGCACCATAGAGAGAGGCTCCGCCCCCAGGGACAGGAAACCTGCAGAATAAAAAGGTGGAGCCTAGGAGATCCCAGAAATGTTCTGGAGGGCTATGTGGTAATACCTGCCGGGGTCTATCACGCCATAGTTTTGGGCTGACAGGACCCTAGGAACCGGGGGGGGGGGTCCGGGCCCGGGCCCTCTGTCCGGTTCTTGCATTCTCCAGCATGCGGCTCAAGAGGAAGTCTAGATTATGCAGCTCCCAGGGCTGTGAAAGAAGGTATTCCTTATAATGACTCTACTTAAGTTACACAGCAAATATTTGGGCTGTCTTCCTGGTGGCCTGCCTCGTGGCTTTATGCCTGGTCACCTAAACGCCTGTAGAGTCTATGCCTTTTGAGTCTTTGGCTGTCTGGCCTCATGTAACTAGGGAGCTGTTGCTTCTGTGTTTATGCTTACTGGGACGACTGCTCTTGCTGTCTCCTTCTGCTGCTGAGTTTATCTAGTGTGTTGATCAGTGGACAGCTCCACATAGGTTTCTACGGCTGTGTTGGCATGAGGGACGGCTTCTGGCAGCCGTGTCTGCATGGCTGGTGTCTTCTGTTGCCATGTCTTAATAAGTGGGCCACTTGGGCAGCAGTGTCTGGATGAATGAACTTGGCTCTGAGTAAGCTGTGCATGCAGGGTGAACTAGTTCTGTGCCTATGTTGGTTGTCAGATTGTACACTAGTCTACAATAGGCATAGCGCTCCAACAAAGCCCTATAATACTCCTGATGAGGAGTGGGAAAATGGGCTGGAACATATTGCTTAAATGGCCTACAGTATGTATGGCGTATCAACAAAGCCCTATATAGCTCCTGGTGGGGAGTAATGAGACCGACTGGAACATTTAGTCTGGATGGCCTACAGGAGGTATGGCGCAACAGCAAGCTCTATAAATACTTGCCACGGATCTAGAATTCCAAATCTGAAGGGTCCGGTGTGCTATTTTTGACCTCTGGTGGCAGACCCGTGAGCTCCCGGGGGGTGGAGGCCATGGTAGTTTTCCATCATGGATACCAGATTGCGAGGAAAGAAATTTAACGTCTAAAGTTCTTCTGGTAGATGTAAAACAAGGCCTCCAGTGGATCTTGGATCAAAGAATCTGTCTCGCAATATATTCTGCACCAAAGGAATGTGTTCAGCAGTCATCTTCACCTGGTCCTTCCTTGTCAAGATAAGTACTTCTCTAAGATGTGTTGTTTAAAATCTGTTAGGATTATTTTGATAAACACTTGATGAGAAACCCATTTGAGATTTATTTGATAAGATTTTGCTAGATTTTAGCATAATGTCCGGTATTAAAAATTCCTAGAATGTTATTGATCCCCCCCCCCCCCCTTTTTCTTTAGGTTCAGACCTCTAGTTAGCTTTTAGATACCTTATACTTCCATCTGGGTATCCTTACCTTTCGTTTCTTTTCAAGCACTTCTGATAGGCCCAGGAATCTAAAGGAATAAGTTGCCACTGTCCACTGTCTGGACTTTTCGGAGATGCCTTACACGTTACCCAGGGGTAACTAAGGATTGGAGAAGTCCTCTGCGCTTTTTTTTCCTTTTTGGCATAAATAAGGGTAAGGCAGCCTCGAAGAGTTCACTAGCCAGATAGCTTGGGTCATTTTTTTTCTCTGGCTTGCATCTCTTCTGGAACCGCAACTAAGACAGTAGCTCAACAGAGAGTCAGTATGTAAGCATGTAAAGACATATGCATCAAAAGATTAATTAGTCTTCTTTCCTAACTGAGGTCCTTTTCCTTCATTTTGCTTTGTGAAAACTAAACAGAAGTATTCATTGAGGCAGTCAGCTAATTATTTATCATCTTCCATATACCTACCTTCCTTTTGTTTTTAATTTAGTAATTCCTTGTTTTAGTTTCCTTTTTTCATTTATGTATCTGAAGAATGTCTTATCGCCTTTTTTCCCTGACTGAGCTCATTTCTCTTCTGCTTGTGCTTTAGAAGCTCTTAAGTCATCCTCGTTTTTTTTATTTTTATAATTACTAAATGCTATCTTTTTGTTTTTAATGATTTTGGCCACTTCTGCTGAGTAAAAACACAAAAATATTGTGGCAAATATGGAGGAACTGTTCAAACCCCGAACACTGTAGCGTGTTTTACATTGGGGGAGCAGTCCCACCGCATGTGGACCGCAGCAGACGACTATCCCCAGCAAAAAATGCATACAATGGAGGATGTCGGCGCGGTCCACATGCACCACTAAGGCATCCCATACACAACAAGGCATTGTGCGGATGAAAATACAATCATATATCACAAAAACATTGCACCAAACTGATATACCACTGACTATACTGGCTAGTCAGGCAAGTAGATATTAAAAGCTGAGACTTTTGCCAATATATTCCTGTCAGAAAGATATCGAAGCTTGGCTGTGAGCTGGATTTCATCACCTTCAGACCTTGTTCACACCAAAAAGAGGTAGCGTAGTGGTAGGACCCCTTGCCATGCTGAGGACCATGACGTGGTGCATGATGGGCTCCGATATCTTCCTGACAGGAATATATTGGCAAAAGTCTCAGCTTTTAATATCTACTTGCATGACTAGCCAGTATAGTCAGTGGTATATCCGTTTGGTGCAATGATTTTGTGACACTTCTGCTGAGTACCACAGTGGTCTCTTCCTTTTTTTGCTTTTACTGACAAGCCTAATGCAATTTTCTGTTTGCCTTCAATAGTGCCACTTTTAAGTAGTCCCATTTCTCCTGGACTCCATTGCAACTGTCCCAATACTGATAGGGACACGTATACCACTAATCTAATTTGAGAAAAGTCAGTTTTTCTAAAATCTAAAACTTTTGTTTTTGTGTGGTGTGACTCCGTCACTGTACTTATAGTAAACCACACTGACTGGTGATCACTAGATCCCAAGCTTTTCCCCTAGGTCTGTGTACAACAGGAAATGTACATCCAGACAGCACAGCAGAGGTTGTGGAGGAAAGGAGCCAGCGTCTGGAAGTGGATCTGTATCTTCACCTTGCAGGTCTGCCCTGGAAGTAAAAATGTGCGCAACCCTTTTAAGGCTTTTGATACTAACAAAATGTATAAAGTTTATCCTTAAAGGGGTTGTCTAGCTGCTGGCAGCCTGCCTCTCCTGCTGAAAGGATCATACCTCCTGCTCCACGGTGGCACTTGCCTCTCCATCTTCCATACTGGGATTTGTTTTCTTCCAACCCAGCATGGGCATGGTCATCTGATCCTCTGAGTGAGGTGGATGGAGAAAAAAGGAAAAAGAACAAACATTTTATTGTATAGTTATCTGGGATTTTAATATTGATGACCTATCCTCAGGATAGGTCATCAATAAAAAAAACTTGGACAACCCCTTTGACTGAGCCCCTTAAAGAGGTTGTCCAAGATTGACTTGTTTTTTTTAAATCCCCCCAAGGACCTGTGAAAGGAAGCATGCTTACCTGCTCCCCACCCCTCTGCTGTGGTTCTGTTGTTCCCAGGTTGTCTTCACTCCTTTTCATTCCCCACATCAGGGATGTAGCTATAGGCTAGGTCTACACAACGACATTTGTTGCACCAATGTCGCGCGCCAATTTTTATAATGGCAGTCTACGGTGTCGCACTGCAACATGCTGCGACGCGACAGTCGCAGAAAATCCATTCAAGATGGATTTTTCAGTCGCAGCATGCCGCATTTTGCAGTGCGACACCATAGACTGCCATTATAAAAATTGGCGCGCGACATTGGTGCAGTGTAGTTGTGCCCTATCTGTCGCGCGACAAATGTCGTCGTGTAGACCTAGCCATAGGAGAAGCGTCTGCTTTGGTGCTCCAACTCAGAAGATTTTAATGACAGGGCCCCCTCAATAGTATTATACAATTACATTAAATACAGAGACACTGTAGGAAACAGATGAAGTGGCTGCTGGGCTTTGTGAATGTTGCGAAGAAGTTGCTTGGGGGGGCTCCAAAAATTTGCTGTGGGGGCAGTCATTTCTAGTTACGCCACTGCCCCACATGTAAACTTCTAAAATGGATGGGGTCACGTGCGGCTGGTATCGGCGAGGAGCATGTTGGAAAAAAATATATATAAAAAATCCCGGAATACATCTTTAAAGTGTCACTGAACTGTCACAAAACTTTTGTTATGTCTTAGCAACATTTCATGTTTGATCGCTAGACTAATGAGAGAGAAGCCTTCATGTAGCATACTCTCCTCGGTGCAGGAAACAGAATGGAGAAGGGCTCCTGCAGCGAGAAGAGAGAGCATGTTGTGTAAGCGCTTTCTCTTCTTTTTAGTGCTTAAAAGAGTCTCAGCACTTAGACTCCCACAGATCAATTTTCAAGATTTGATAAGTTGCTATGCCATATCAAAAGTTTTGTAATCGTTCAGTGAACCTTAAGCCTGGCCGTATACATTAGGCCCTATTTACATGTTGACTTTTTTGCTCTGCATCCGATACGCATTTTTTTTTGCAGATCGGATGTGGACCCATTCATTTCAATTGAGCCACAAAAAATGTGCACAGCACACTGTTGTTTACATCCGTATGTCCGTTCCACAGTCCCACAAAAAAAAAAACATGTCCTATTCTTGTCCATTTGCGGACAAGAATAGACATTGTTACAACTGGTCCACAAAAAAACTGATGCAACACAGGCGTCATAGTTTTTTTTTTTTTTTTTGCGGACTGCAAAATACATACAGTCGTGTGAATACACCCTTAGGGCTTATGCAAATGAACGTATTTTCTTTCCGTGTCCGTTCCGTTTTTTTTGAGGACTGTATGTGGAACCATTCATTTTAATGGGTCCGCAAAAAAAATTTAAGTTATTGCATTCCGTATTTCTGTTCCGCAAAAAAATAGAACATGTCCTATTATTGTCCGCATTACGGACAAGGATAGGACTGTTCTATTAGGGGTCAGCTGTTCCGTAAAATACAGAATGCACACGGACGTCATCCGTATTTTTTGCGGATCCGTTTTTTGCGGACCGCAAAATACATACAGTTATGTGCATGAGCCCTTAGATGTATTTCAGCTGCACCAGTCAACTATTTGTATACACATATTGGGGGAGAGTTATCAAACTTGTGTAAAGTAGAACTGGCTTATTTGCAGATAGCAACCAATCAGATTCCACCTTTCATTTTCCAAAGGAGCTGTGAAAAGTGAAAGGTGGAATCTGATTGGCTGCTATGGGCAACTAAGCCAGTTCTACTTTACACCAGTTTAATAGATGACCACCATTGTGTATGATGGCTTCCCGACTCACCCAACAGCTACTAAGGGCTGTATTACAGCAAAAGATTTTCTGACCAAAATCTTGTAAATCAGACCAATAGTTGGTGTGTATAACAAAAGATCTGTGTGTGTAATTGGCCATCTGACTAATAACTGGTCAGAATATCTGTGTTGTGAACTCCAGGACTGTAATTGGGTCAATGTATCCGACGTACATGCTATATGCAATATTTTTTGTTCTGCCGAAAGTCAGCATATATGCTGGAATCCCATTACAGTGAATGGGGATCCGGCGGCGCATGGTGGTATACGGCTAATGCCGAATTCAGTGAACTTCAGCAAGCCTGTTTCTCCATCGGAGCAGACTACCGGAGTTCACAGCATAGATGTGAACCCAGCCCAAGGGAAGATGAGGATCAGGCATGTTGAATTTCAACTGTGTGACCCTAATGTTCTGTGGGAGATCAGCTGCTGCCAGAGGAGTCTGACAGTGTCTTCGTGCCGCTCTTCATATGGAGAACACGTGCTTGTTCGGCTGGCAGCCGAGTATGGCATGCCTTAGCCCTAATGCAAAACCTTTATCTATTGAGCTACCATTATTAAATCCTGATCTACTGGACATGGTCGAACCTACTTACCTCACCTGTCAAGGCTACTTTCACACTATCGTTTACATTTTCCAGTATTGAGATCCATCATAGGGTCTCAATATTGGAAAAAAAACCGCTTCTGTTTGTCCCAATTCATTGTCAATGGGGACAAAACGTAACTAAACAGAACTGAATGCTCCAAAATGCATTACATTCCGTTTGGTTGCGTTCCCATACTGGAGAGCAAACCGCAGCAAGCTCCGGATTTCTTTCCATCATGGGATGCGGAGCAAAATGAATCCGGCATGACCCACAATGCAAGTCAATGGGGACGTTTTCTGACACAATAGAAAACGGATCCGTCCCCCATTGACTTTCAGTGGTGTTCATGACGGATCAGTGGTGTTCATGAGGTCGTTGCTATGTTAAAGATAATGCAACCGGATTCCGTTCATAACAGATGCAGATGGTCGCATTATCAGTGACAGAAGCGTTTTTTGCTGATCCCTGCGTGTGAAAGTAGCCTAAACTAAAAATTTTTTAGATGGGGTTTTAACCTCCATGTTGTGGACATCATTTACTAGAAAGTTACAGGTGTAATGTATACAGCCAGGTCCATAAATATTGGGACATCAACACGATGCTAAAAGTTTTGACTCTATACACCACCACTATGGATTTGAAATGAAATGAACAAGATGTGGTTTAACTGCAGATTGTCAGCTTTAATTCGAGGGTATTTACATCCAAATCAGGTGAACGGTCCAGGAATTACAACAGTTTGCATGTGTGCCTCCCACTTGTGAAGGGACCAAAAGTAATGGGACAGAATAATAATCATAAATCAAACTTTCACTTTTTAATACTTGGTTGCAAATCCTTTGCAGTCAATTACAGCCTGAAGTCTGGAACGCATAGACATCACCAGACGCTGGGTTTCATCCCTGGTGATGCTCTGCCAGGCCTCTACTGCAACTCTCTTCAGTTCCTGCTTGTTCTTGGGGCATTTTCCCTTCAGTTTTGTCTTCAGCAAGTGAAATGCATGCTCAATCGGATTCAAGTCAGGTGATTGACTTGGCCATTGCATAACATTCCACTTCTTTCCCTTAGGCCTCATGCACACGACAGTTTTTTTTCACGGCCCGCAAAAACGGGGTCCGTGGGTCCGTGATCCGTGACCGTTTTTTCGTCCGTGGGTCTTCCTTGATTTTTGGAGGATCCACGGACATGAAAAAAAAGTCATTTTGGCGTCCGCCTGGCCGTGCGGAGCCAAACGGATCCGTCCTGAATTACAATGCAAGTCAATGGGGACGGATCCGTTTGACGTTGACACAATATGGTGCAATTGCAAACGGATCCGTCCTCATTGACTTTCAATGTAAAGTCAGGAGTCCCTACTTTCACACTTGTGTTCATAATGCAGACGGTGGCTCCGTTCAGAGCGGATCCGTCTGCATTATATTGTAAAACATTTCTAAAGTGTGAAAATAGCCTCAGACGGATCCGTCCAGACTTTACATTGAAAGTCAATGGGGACGGATCCGTTTGAAAATTGAGCCACAGTGTGTCATCTTCAAACGGATCCGTCCCCATTGACTTACATTATAAGTCTGGACGGATCCGCTTGCCTCCGCACGGCCAGGCGGACACCCGAACATAACTTGAAGCGTCCCCATCACCATGGGAACTCCTCTATGTTAGAATATACTGTCGGATATGAGCTACATCGTGAAACTCATTTCCGACAGTATATTCTAACACAGAGGCGTTCCCATGGTGATGGGGACGCTTCAGGTTAGAATACACTGAAAAACGGTGTACATGACTGCCCCCTGCTGCCTGGCAGCACCCGATCTCTTACAGGGGGCCGTGATCAGCACAATTAACTCCTCAGGTGCCGCACTGTAAGAGATCAGGGCTGCCAGGCAGCAGGGGGCAGCCCCCCCCCCCTCCCCAGTTTGAATATCGTTGGTGGCACAGTGTGCGCCCACCATCGCCCCCCCCTTCCTCCCTCTATAGTTAAAAATCGTTGGTGGCACAGTGTGCGCCCACCATCGCCCCCCCCTCCTCCCTGTATAGTTAAAAATCGTTGGTGGCACAGTGTGCGCCCACAATCGGCCCCCCCTCTCCCTATAGTAGTAACAACCATTGGTGGCAGTGTGCGGCCTCCCATCCCCCCCCCCCCCCCATCATTGGTGGCAGCGGAGTTCCGATCGGAGTCCCAGTTTAATCGCTGGGGCTCCGATCGGTAACCATGGCAACCAGGAAGCTACTGCATCCCTGGTTGCCATGGTTACTTAGCAATAGTACAATTGTAGAAGATTCATACTTACCTGCTTGCTGCTGCGATGTCTGTGACCGGCCGGGAGCTCCACCTACTGGTAAGTGAAAGGTCTGTGCGGCGCATTGCTAAAGAACTGTCACTTACCAGTAGGAGGAGCTCCCGGCCGGTCACAGACATCGCAGCAGCAAGCAGGTAAGTATGAATCTTCTACTGTGGTGGGGGGGGGGGGGAATGGGAGGCCGCACACTGCCACCAATGGTTGTTACTACTATAGAGAGAGGGGGGGCCGATGGTGGGCGCACACTGTGCCACCAACGATTTTTAACTATAGAGGGAGGAAGGGGGGGGCGATGGTGGGCGCACACTGTGCCACCAACGATTTTTAACTATAGAGGGAGGAAGGGGGGGGGCGATGGTGGGCGCACACTGTGCCACCAACGATATTCAAACTGGGGAGGGGGGGGGGGTCTGCCCCCTGCTGCCGGGCAGCCCTGATCTCTTACAGGGGAATATGATAGTACAATTAACCCCTTTAGGTGCCGCACCTGAAGGGGTTAATTGTGCTATCATATCCCCCTGTAAGAGATCGGGTGCTGCCAGGGAGCAGGGGGCAGTCTTGTACAAAGTTTGCAGTGTATTCTAACTAGAAGCGTCCCCATCACCATGGGAACGCTTCTGTGTTAGAATATACTGTCGGAAATGAGTTTTCACGAAGTGAAAACTTAGATCAGAAAAAGCTTTTATGCAGACGGATCTTCGGATCCGTCTGTATGAAAGCAACCTACGGCCACGGATCACGGACACGGATGCCAATCTTGTGTGCATCCGTGTTCTTTCACGGACCCATTGACTTCAATGGGTCCGTGAACCGTTGTCCGTCAAAAAAATAGGACAGGTCATATTTTTTTGACGGACAGGATACACGGATCACGGCCTCGGCTGCAAAACGGTGCATTTTCCGATTTTTCCACGGACCCATTGAAAGTCAATGGGTCCGCGAAAAAAAACGGGAAACGGCACAACGGCCACGGATGCACACAACGGTCGTGTGCATGAGGCCTTAAAAAACTATTTGTGTGCTTTTGCAGTATGCTTTGGGTCATTGTCCATCTGCACTGTGAAGCGCCGTTCATTGAGTTCTGAAGCATTTGGCTGAATATGAGCAGATAATATTGCCCGAAACACTTCAGAATTCATCCTGCTGCTTTTGTCAGCAGTCGCATCATCAATAAATACAAGAGAACCAGTTCCATTGGCAGCCATACATGCCCACGCCATGACACTACCGCCACCATGCTTCACTGATGAGGTGGTATGCTTAGGATCATGAGCAGTTCCTTTCCTTCTCCATACTATTTTCTTCCCATCACTCTGGTACAAGTTGATCTTAGTCTCATCTGTCCATAGGATTTTGTTCCAGAACTGTGAAGGCTTTTTTAGATGTCGTTTGGCAAACTCTAATCTGGCCTTCCTGTTTTTGAGGCTCACCAATGGTTTACATCTTGTGGTGAACCATCTGTATTCACTCTGGTGAAGTCTTCTCTTGATTGTTGACTTTGACACACATACACCTACCTCCTGGAGAGTGTTCTTGATTTGGCCAACTGTTGTGAAGGGTGTTTTCTTCACCAGGGAAAGAATTCTTCGGTCATCCACCACAGTTGTTTTCCCTGGTCTTCCGGGTCTTTTGGTGTTGCTGAGCTCACCGTTGCGTTCTTTCTTTTTGAGAATGTTCCAAACAGTTGTTTTGGCCACGCCTAATGTTTTTGCTATCTCTCTGATAGGTTTGTTTTGTTTTTTTCAGCCTAATGATGGCTTGCTTCACTGATACTGACAGTGACTCTTTGGATCTCATCTTGAGAGTTGACAGCAACAGATTCCAAATGCAAAGAGCACATTTGAAATGAACTCTGGACCTTTTATCTGCTCATTGTAATGGGGATAATGAGGGAATAACACACACCTGGCCATGGAACAGCTGAGAAGCCAATTGTTCCATTACTTTTGGTCCCTTAACAAGTGGTAGACACATATGCAAACTGTTGTAATTCCAACACCGTTCACCTGATTTGGATGTAAATACCCTCAAATTAAAGCTGACAGTCTGCAGTTAAAGCACATCTTGTTCGTTTCATTTCAAATCCATTGTGGTGGTGTATAGAGCCAAAAATGTTAGAATTGTGTCAATGTCCCAATATTTATGGACCTGACTGTATAACCTAGAACGTACTCCATACCTGTCCTGTTACAATAAATAAATCTTACTTTTGCATTGAAAGAAATAGCTCTTTTAGGTTTCCCCATTGTTTTTAAATTCTTGTCTTTTCTGTAAAGTGTCTTTGCCAGGCAGTAGCCCAAGAATGCTTTGCATTTAGTACAGATTAACTGTTCTTACCTTTTAAAGGAAAGATTCCTTTGCAATGAGATAAATGTAGGGGAGATACATTTCATGCACTCTGTTGAAACCTCTGAAACGTGGCTAAAGATAAAGGAAAATAACCAGATTATTTATAGCTCCTTTGTTTGAGACCGCTTGAGGTCACTGTAGCCGTCCGATGTAGCGAATGATGGGATTTGTGCCAGGATGCCCTAATCCTAAATGTCTCACCCTACATAATGGCAGCGGTCAGTAGTGTAGCTATAGGGATTGTAATTATAGTAGTTGCCCCAGGCCTTATACCTGTACAGTATTGTATATGGCATTTGTTACAGATTATTCTTCGAAACCCAGGAACGTCAAGATCCCTTTGGTGGTGTCACATTGAGTCATCAGACCCGCAGTTGCAGCTGTAATATGGGGGCATAAATCCCAAGTGAAGTTTCTTTACTGTCAATATCTGCTTTGCTGCAGGAGCTATGACGCTACTATGTAGGCCCTGCTGTCCTGAAGAACTTCACATGGTAAGGCTTGGCAGTCAGCAGAACGGACCTTATTTTTTTTGCCTGGGGTCTTCTCAGTTTTTACTTTTTCTAGTACTCTGAGTCGTATCAGGTAATCGGATACCACATTGCTTTCTCATAGCCTTCAGTTCAAAATGTTTTTTTCTACTGTTATTGTTGAATCCTCTACCAAGAATTTAAATACGTTTGTGTCCCATAGCACATAACAGCACAGGTGCCAGCTTCTGTTTCTTTAAGCCATTTTTGTGGCATTTCGTCATGGAATTGCATTATGGTCTGTGGTAACCGAATCCATAACGCAATTCAGTAAATACCACAACACGAACCCGCACACAAACTTCAAAATATTAAATTCGCTTATCCCTAACCTAGACCTCTCATACATGAATTTGACATGGAACCAAAAGTTTGGTTCAGTAAAATAATTTTGGGTCATATGCCATTTGGGGGACACATTGTGGCTGAGGGCAGTCATTGGCTGCAGTGGTACGCGTGACCTGTCCAAGAGACCATTGAATCGAGCAAGAATGGAGAGGTGGGGAGCAGGTGAGTATGGCTTCCTCCACAGATATAGCTGGCTGGGGTTGACATTCAAAAAAAAGCCGGACTGCCTCTTCAAGGTAAGCCAATAACTCCCGTAAGCAGTAGTGGTGGAATGTAAAGGATTTTCTTACTCCAGGAAACTTCTTTGTCTCATGACATTTGTGAAAAATATCCTGTGACAGTCTCTTCCCTTGGGAAATTGCCAGAGCTACAATCTTCCCTGTACGCTCGTCTTTACAATAGATTTTTCTTTTTTGTGGTAGACTGTGGTGACACATCAGAAGGTGTCAATGGCAGCAGCATCATTTTTTACCTTCCCATTTAGGAAAACTGCACGGCAAGCAACCTAGTATCCCCCAGGACAAATGCTTTCTGAGCTGCAGCTGTCTTTGGAATGTGACTAACTTACTGGCATTGTCATTGCGATGTGGGGATGAAAGCACAGTGTGGGCCGGCTGGAGGCGACACACTCCCTCTTCCCATAATTGAAGATGCCTGCCCATCGACACAATGGCACAATACTGAATCTCCATGGAAAAATGAAATAATTTTTTTTAGGTGTGTTTTGCTTTGAGCAGTCATTTATATTTTTCTTTTGTCTGATTGTGTATTAGAATAATGTCCTGAGCTCTAATGTCGCCAGGTATTAGGGAGGTCCCTGATTATTATTATTATTATTCTTGTATTCATGAATAGGCTTTGCAGATTATATTCTTTCATAGATCACATTGGTTCATTTCCTACATGAGTTTACAGTCACACAGTCGCCCCCCTAAAAACACATTTGCCAGTTTCCCTGACCATTAAAAACTGGGATTCTTTTTCAATGGGGTCTCTCCTGCAAGACCTTGTCCTACAACATTTCTACAGATCATATCTTTGGGGTTCTGCCTCATGTAGCTCTCTCTAAATAGCATCGGATGATCCATAAAATTAACCATAAGTTCATATTTATGGGTATTGCTTTCTGCAAAGTATTTTCCACTTTTCCAGCAGAAATTCCACTATTTATTTAGTGTGGATTTTGCTGCAGATTTCAATCTCTGCACTGCAAAGTGTGAAATCCACCAAGGAAAAGATTTAAAAGGAGTTATCCAGGAATTTTATATTGATGGCCTATCCTCATGATAGGCCATCAATATCAGATTAGCGGTGGTCCAACTCCTGGGACCTCCACTGATCAGCTGTTTGAAGAGACCTCTGCGCACACCCAAACTCCAGTGAGCGCTGCGGTCTCTTCACAGCTTACCAAGAACAGTGCTTGGTATTGCAGCGGGTATAGCACTTGAATGGAACTGAGCTGCATCTAGGCCATGCAACTGATGTATGGTAACATCACTGGCAGGAGGACTCTTATCGGCAGGGGTCTCAGGAGTCAGACCCCACTGATTTGATTACTATCAAATTCCTAGATAACCCCTTTAAAATCTTCACCAATTTATGCAGAAAGTTTTCTTCACAGTGTGTGGATGAAACTTCTCCATAACTCAACGACTGCAGTGTACACATCTTGTGTCGACATACCTCTAGATTGGTTTCTGTTAAAGATTAACAAATCCATTTGTATGAATCAATTTGTCTCATCAACAGGAGTTCTTCACCTGCGGTGGTCTGTCCCCACCCATCCTCCCACCACTTGCTTGTTAAGCCCGGTACAGTCGCTCTGCTTCCGCTTCTGAAGCAGCGACTGTTCATGTGCCACTAATCGTACAAATTGATTCACTCATCTCTAGTTGTTGTGTATCACCGAAAGCAAGGGTGCACAATGTTTTCTGACCCGAGGGACACATTGTCATCAGTGATGGCCAGTTTGCAGTGTTCGCCGACAAACACATGCGATCTGGCCATCACTGATTGTCATACTGAACAACTCTCAAGGGCCACAATAAATCTTATATATTACATCTGACACATTTATGGCATGTTAAAATTGTAGTTTCCCCTTTCAAGACTCCTTTTGGAATGATGGGGTTCTCCACCCCCCCCCCCCCAGTCCAGTCGGCACACCAGGGAGGAGATTGTGAATGCATGTGGCTGGCTGCCTCCATTGACCACTATCCACAGCTCCCACACACTACAATGGTAGAGAGCTGCATGATGGCGACCTATAACCCATATACTCCTCTCTGGAGCCCATTTTTCTGATATATGGGAACCAAACATGTATTTCTTGGTCTAGATGGTTGGGGGCTACGCACAATGGCATTGTGGCCCTCATGTGATTCCCAGACCTCAGCATTAGTGTTTAGAGTGACAATCAGCTAAAGCAGTCAAAAGAAGGTTCTCAAGTTCCTTCCACACATAACGCGAGAAAGCTTAGTCTCAATAAGGTGGGGAGGTCATTTTTAAGAGGTAAATATAGCCATCCTTATATCATTGGTCTTTCACCTAAGTACACACTTTATGATGCCACAAGTTTCAGGCAGGTTCTGGGAGATCACTTTCTGCACAAATCTAGAATTAAAGGGCATCAAAATGGAGAGGGCGCGGCAGTTGCAGAGAGCAGAGCCTCTAGGTGTAATGGCAACTCCCCCGTTGCTCCTACAGGCTCATTTGCATATATTAAAACATCATTTTTTTCACATTCCAGAGACAGCTGCAGCTCATCATGTGCAATGCGGGCACATATGAACATGGGACCAACACAGATGCCTTCAGCTGCCAAGAGGACATAAAAAGGTCAGCCAGTTTCATATGTACAAGGCTGCTGACAGATGTCCTTTAATCATGATGATTTGACAGTAAAGTAGAGTGATGAATCACTCTGTGACCAGTTCAGTCAGCCGCTATTGCTTCAGGACAGCAGTGATCCCAGACATAGTCACTTTGTACACGTAGTTATTTCCTTCTGCAGCTGTGTTCCACTGAAACTTCTCCATGATAATGTCATTATAGATCCTGTCCATACTGTCAGTGAATGCCTGGGGATGGTCAAGAAGAGCAAGAAGTGCTTTTCTGGGACCAAAAAACGCGCTTCATCTAAGTCTTGAAAAAAGAAACAGAGCGTGATCATTATATAAAAAGTTCAGTATTGCTATTTTATAGCATTTACTGGTTTGAACTGGGACTCACTGGACTTTACAAGGTTATAGAGCCCCTTTCAGCAGGATCAAGCCTAATAAACCAGACATGACTAAATTCATACCTGCCTTGTTAAAATCATTTGCGGTGTTTAAAGAAAAAAGGATTTTTATTATTTATGCAAATTAAGGCTTCCCTGTCCAAGGACTGGAAAGTTGAGCATCTATGGTGCACCGTGGGCTAGACTACGACCCTCAGTGCACTGAAGCTCTCATTTGCATAAAGGATAAAAAGTATTTTTTTTCTTGGGAATGCTGTAACCAATTTTCACAAGACAGGTATAATTTTAAATTAGCAGGCTCAACCCTACTAGGCTGCAGTCCCATTTTAATAGGGTCGATTCTGCTGACTCTGTAAGTAGAAAGAAGTGAATTAAAGAGGATGGCCATAAAACTCTGCTCCATGGTCTGCCATCAAAACAGTGTACAACTATGTTAAATCCATTCCATGTCTCATTTCTGTATCTTCATCATCCAGGTAGGTTCCTTCAAGGTTCTTTAGCTTTTCTACTATGGATCAGCTCATTTGGTCCTGATCTGTTGAACATGTTCTCGCTGTACAGCAAGGCTGAATATGCTGATGACACGTGAATACATAAAAATTATAATAATGATGGCTATTATATTCACACTGACAACCAGTTAGCAAGTGTCTATTACAGAAGCTGAAATGGTATTGACATTGACATAATACAGAACAAACCAACAAAACTACGCCAAGATAGAAGTGATATTCCAGGGAATATGAAGTACTAGAACAAAAGTTCATGCTCTGCAGCAGGTGGGTGGTGGGGTCAGAGGAACATTGGGAAATTTACTGCTATGCAAGTCATCTTCTATGACGAACTGACTACCAAGAATTAACGCAATGTTCAAAATGCACAATTTACCTTGTGCTTTTAACTCATTCTACTGTCATGGTGACAACTTCTCCTTGCATCTATGAGTAATATAAAAAATGAAAATCAGACATCATAAAATACATGACAAGCTCTTTCTAATAAGCTAGAACCAGCCCTGTACTTCACATGGATCGCCCCATTCATTGCTTCAATTGTTCTGCTAGATATATTTCAAGTTGGCAGCTCAGGGGGTATGCCCTTTCTCTGTGGGCATGTTCTTTTCTCCTTCAGCTCTCTCTCTGTCTGTAAGGCCCCTTTCACACGAGCGTGACGGATTAGGTCTGGATGCGTTCAAGGAAACTCGCACCATTCTGCAAGGAAGTTCAGTCACTCTTTTCTGCGATTGTTCAGTTTTTTACACACGGGTGCAACGCGTTTTGATGCGTTTTTCACGCGTGTGATAAAAAACTGAAGGATCTCTCAGCAACCATCAGTGAAAAACGCATTGCACCCGCACTTGCTTCCAGATGCAATGCTTTTTTCACTGAAGCCCCATTCACTTCTATGGGGCCAGGGCTGCGTGAAAAACACAGAATATAGAACATGCTGCATTTTTCCACGCAAAGCAGAACTGATGCGTGAAACAGACCTATTGAAATGAATGGCTCAGGAATCAGTGCGGGTGCTATGCGTTCACGTCACACACTGCACCCGCGCGGAAAACTCGCTTGTGTGAAAGGGGCTTAACTGTCATCTTCTAACAGTAGATACGGTTGGCGGTAGTTGAAGGATGCAACTGAGCACGTGTGACCACCTCAGTGATGTTAGGGGAAAGAAGGAAAAAAAAAACTGTAGGGGGCGCTATACAGATACATTTTATTGAATAACTCAATGGTTATACAAAACTTAATTACGTGCAATTATAAAAATATTCAGATTCAGATGCGGATTTGAAAAATGTAGAACAGTTTGTAAAATATTGTGGCAAGAGCTCAATCAGTGTTCATTTGAGAAACAACTACCAACTTTCATTAGTTAAAAAGTTCTGTCGGGATAAAAAGATGCAATTCCTATAGGGTGATATGCAGGACCGATCAGCAGTAATCATGGCTGCATTTTCAATTAGGCACACACACTGCATGTGCATAAGGGTGGCTCTGCTATAGATAAAAAAGAGAAGGTATTTAGGCACTGCTGTGACTTCTAGGGAAAGGAGAAGAGGCACTGCGGTTACTGGCATACTGGGGACACGATCTGAAAGTATTCTACATGTGTGGCATTTCTCCCTTACAGTGTTATTACTTAGTATTTCTATCCATACCCAATGTATGGATATCATTTATATCACTATGGACCTATGCACATAGCCATAGGAGGGAACCAAGCTGTGCGGATCCATATACAGCCCATATTGTACAATCTGTGAAAACAGGATTGCTCAGTGGCATATGAGTCCCTTTGGATTACTAATAAAATATCATAAAGACTCCATATGTCACAAATATTATTATGTAATAATCACTTGGCAAAAGATGGCATTTCCAATTACATCCATATTTTAGTGAATGGCTATTTAAATCATTTTTTATATTTCAATTTCCTTATGCAGCAGTTTCTATACAGTATTTTATGTACCTTTTTGTCTTTTTTCCATGTGTAGAGTAGAGGAGATGATGATGCTGATTTTCACTTAGATGTGACTTTTGAGTCATGTATCCTTGGGGCATTATCTGTCAGTATGACATCCTCTCCTGTTGTCCTTCTAGTCATTAGAATTCAAGAAAGATTTTGCTGGTAACTGGTGTCTGTCTCTAGTGTATTGTGTGATTTAACAATGGTTACACATTGGTATAATTATGATTAGAGATTAGCAAATTTCTAAAAAATTCGATTCGGTCGGTTCGCCGAATTTTCCGAAAAGATTCGATTCGATCTGAATTTATTTGTGGCGAATCGTGTTAAAAAATAGCTATTTCCTGGCTGCAGAGAGCCTGTATAGTGGTGTAGAACACTGTGCCTTGCAGTAACACACATAGGGAGTCTGCTGTGGTAGTGAAATAATACTGTGAGTCAGTATGACATGCACATGACAGGCGTCACTCTTAGAATCAATGCACACTTCACTTATTTGGGCAGTTACCGTGCAAAAACTGACCAAATAACTCGAGTATGAACTCAGCCTTACAGGTCGATGTTAGCGTAAAAAAGAAATACACTCTTTTTACACCATCGTCAGCTAATTCCACATAGATGTCTACAGAACCTGTTCTATTAAATGATTATACAAGTTGAGCCCCCCGACAGAGTGGAGAGGATGTCAGCAGTAAGTTTGTGTTGACGTCACAGATTTTTTTGCTACATAGACAGGATCCGTTGTGCGTCTCATTTTTCCTTCCTTGTGACAGATCAGAAGAAGGGTCAAATAAATGATGATGTCAACAAGCGATGAGTGAATTGACTTCGGATGAAACATCTGAAGTCGATTTGCATAAAACTTCGTTCTAGTTCATTTAGCAATGCGCCGCACAGACCTGTCGCTTACCAGTAGGAGGAGCTCCCGGCCGGACACAGACATCGCAGCAGCCAGCAGGTAAGTATGATGCTTCTACTATTGCTAAGTAACCATGGCAACCAGGACTGCAGTAGCGTCCTGGTTGCCATGGTTACTGATCTGAGCCCCAGCGATTAAACTGGGACTCCGATCGGAACTCCGCTGCCACCAATGATCGGGGGGGGGGGGGGGGGGAGGCCGCACACTGGCCACCAATGTTATTAATGCAATAGAGGGAGGGAGGGGGGGTCGGGGGAGGCCGCACACTGGCCACCAATGTTATTATTGCAATAGAGGGAGGGAGGAGGGGGCCGGGGGAGGCCGCACACTGGCCACCAATGTTATTATTACAATAGAGAGACGGAGGGGAGGCCGGGGGAGGCCGCACACTGGCCACCAATGTTCTTATTACAATAGAGGGAGGGAGGGGGGCCGGGGGAGGCCGCACACTGGCCACCAATGTTATTATTACAATAGAGGGAGGGAGGGGAGGCCGCACACTGTGCCACCAATGTTATTATTACAATAGAGAGACGGAGGGGAGGCCGGGGGAGGCCGCACACTGGCCACCAATGTTCTTATTACAATAGAGGGAGGGAGGGGGGCCGGGGGAGGCCGCACACTGGCCACCAATTTTATTATTACAATAGAGGGAGGGAGGGGGGGCCGGGGGAGGCCGCACACTGTGCCACCAATGTTATTAATACAATAGAGGGAGGGAGGGGGGCCGCACTGGCCACCAATGATATTCAGACTGGGGAGGGGTGGGTCTGCCCCCTGCTGCCTGGCAGCCCTGATCTCTTACAGGGGGCTATGATACACACAATTAACCCCTTCAGGTGCGGCACTTGAGGGGTTGATTGTGCTGATCACGGCCCCCCTGTAAGAGATCGGGTGCTGCCAGGCAGCAGGGGGCAGTCATGTACACAGTTCGTTGTATATTCTAACTAGAAGCGTCCCCATCATAATGGGAACGCCTCTGTGTTAGAATATACTGTCGGATATGAGTTTTCACAATGTAACTCATATCCGACAGTATATTCTAACATAGAGGCGTTCCCATGGTGATGGGGACTCTTCAAGTTAAAAATATACCATCGGATTGGAGAAAACTCCGATCCGATGGAATAAAAGAGACTCCAGACTTTACATTGAAAGTCAATGGGGACGGATCCGTTTGCAATTGCACCATATTGTGTCAACGTCAAACGGATCCGTCCCCATTGACTTGCATTGTAATTCAGGATGGATCCGTTTGGCTCCGCACGGCCAGGCGGACACCAAAACTACATTTTTTTTCATGTCCGTGGATCCTCCAAAAATCAAGGAAGACCCACGGACGAAAAAACGGTCACGGATCACGGACCAACGGAATCCCGTTTTGCGGACAGTGAAAAAATACTGTCGTGTGCATGAGGCCTAAGACTGAGCCGAACGTGTCATAGGGTGCTATATAGCACCAGATGACGCGTTCCGGCCAGCCAATCACTGTAATGCCAGTAGCTACGTGCAGTGAGGAGACTCGAGCAAAATTTGTGTTCGGCCGAGCATGCTCGCCCAACACTATGTGGCACCATGGATGATCTAGTTTAATACCTAATGCATTAATGTGTTTGAAAATCCTGGCTGATCCATGCCTGATTCATTTTCACAAAGGTCAGTTTCTCTACATTTTGGGTTTCCTTTGGGTAACTATGGCCCCCGCCGCACTAAACACCTGCTCTGATGCCACATTTCTGGCCGGGCAGGAAAGCTTGTCCGGGGCAAACTCGGCCAGTTGCTGCCACAAATCGAGTTTGGCTGACCAGTAGTCCAGGGGATCTTCGAAGTCGGGTGGCAGGGTGCACTCCAAGTATGTCATAACCTGGTGGTTCAGGTTCTGCTCTATGTCTAGCTGCTGCTGCTGGTGGGTAGTTTCTTCAGTAGGCGGGTGAAGAAAACTGCTCATCAGCAACTCTAGACTTAAGTAGCTGCTGATGGAGCTGGTACTGCTCCTGCCTCCCCCCCCCCCCACCCCCAGCAGCCATGGCAGTGGAACGCGAGCGCAGAGGGCCCCCCGGGCAGACCTGCGTGAGAATGGCGCACATAGGCAGAGGTAAACTGACTACATAGGATGTCTCAATAGTAGTTCAGTTTGTCCTCCCTCTTAGCGGGTTAAAAAAGGCCCCCATTGGACCAGTAGCGAGGATCTAACATGGTGGAGAGCCAGTAGTCATCCCTCTGCCGAACGGTGACAATTCGTCTGTCACTACGCAAGCAAGTGAGCATGCATCGGGCCATTTGTGAAAGTGACTCGGAGGCACTCCCTACCTCCATCTTTACTGCATACTGCCACAGTGTGTCTCGGTCCTCTGCCTCCTCTTCCTCAAAGCCCTGTAGTTCGTCTGGCTGCTCCTCCTCTCCTGTCACCTGTGTAGAAAACCACACATTTCTCTACGCATTGCTTGTGCTCGAATGTCCCCTCTTTCTGTAGTTCAGCCCCACAGGGCTAATGTGGCCGTGAGATGTAGTCGCCGTGTCTCCTGTCCCCTGGCCAGCCAGATTTAGCAGCATATGTTCCAGGACATGTATCAGTGGAATTACGTTGTTCATCCCGTAGCCCTGGCGACTGACAAATAAAGTGGCCTCCTCAAAGGGCCAGAGCAAACTTCAGGTGTCATGCATGAGCTGCCACAGGCTAACATCGAAGTTACACAGGAGAGTTCCTCTGTCAACCTGTATCAAGAATTATGACCGAAACGTCACAAATTGGTGAAGTTGCCATAAAAATAAAAATAAACACATCAGAACTCAAGTTGAGTGCGGTTGTTATTCCGTTCAATATATATATATATATATATATATATATAGCAAATACCGCAGCAGCACAGTCAGACAGTGTGCACTGGGTGCAATTCCTCACAGAGGTCGGCTTCTCCTCCACGATATATACTTTCCAAAGAATGAGGCAGCACTTCCAGATTACAGTGGCAGGGTGACGACCCCAAAAACTTTATTCCCAGCAACGTTTCGGCTTACTCAATGAGGCCTTTGTCATGCTACACAACAGTGCATACTACTGGGTATATATACCCACAATTCAGTGCAAACAAGTGGGTTCACTAATTGCACTTGTTTGCACTGAATTGTGGGTATATATACCCAGTAGTATGCACTGTTGTGTAGCTTGACAAAGGCCTCATTGAGTAGGCTGAAACGTTGCTGGGAATAAAGCAACGTTTCGGCTCAACATGAGCCTTTCTCAAGTGAGAAAGGCTCATGTTGAGCCGAAACGTCGCTTTTTTGCTGCCACCACATGGGTGAATAAACACTACCTGTTGTTTTACTGAAGAAACCGTCTGGAGTGCAGTCCGATTTTTTTCATTGTCTACAAGAGGGTAAGATCCAGTTACCCCACACAGGGTCAGAGGGTCCCACGCATGGGGTCCTACCACTAAACTGCCCGTGGTGTGTGAACAGGGTCTGAACAGTGCAATTAACTCACAGCCAGGCTCTCACATGCCTCCATAGTGGTATCATCAATGCACTGTGAGGTAGGATAAAGCTGTGAGCAGCACCCACAACAGACCATGTGACACAGAAGCCGCACCCACAACAGTCCATGTGACACAGAAGCTACCAGGAGGATCACATGGTCTGTTGTGGGTGCGGCTCACAGCTTTATCCTACCTCACAGTGCATTGGTGAGACCACTATGGAGGCATGTGAGAGTCTGGCTGTGAGTTAATTGCACTGTTCAGACTCTGTTCACACACCACAGGCGTTTTAGTGGTATGACCCCCTGCATGCTGAGACACTGTGATGTGGTGCATGAGGGGCTCCGATATGTTCCTGACTGGAAGATATTGGCAAAGTTCTCAGCTTTTAACATCGGCCTGAGGAATTAGCTAGTATTGTCAATTGTGTATCATTTTGGTGCATTTTCTTCAGTGATTTATCTATTAATACACCCCCCAAAAAAGTATTGCAATGTAAAAATCAATGCAGAACAGTTAATAGGACGTACGTATCTATTCTATTAATACACCCCGTAAATGGCTGTAGTACAATGTAACTTCACCGCTAAACGGCAATCATGACATCGATTTTTTCCTTTTTTTTTTCCTATTAATACACCCCCAATTATTTTTTTTTAACAATATCAAATCAAAGCAGAATGGCTAATGGGACGTAAGTATCTTTCCTATTAATACACCCTGTATATGGCTGTATTATTACACAAACCCCCAAAAAGTTAAACAATGTAAAATCAACGCAGGATGGCTAATAGGATGTACAGTCATGTGAAAAAATTAGGACACCCTTTGAAAGCATGTGGTTTTTTGTAACATTTTTAATAAAAGGTTATTTCATCTCCGTTTCAACAATACAGAGAGATTAAAGTAATCCAACTAAACAAAGAAAACTGAAGAAAAGTCTTTTCAAGATCTTCTGTAAATGTCATTCTACAAAAATGCCTATTCTAACTGAGGAAAAAGATAGGACACCCTCACATGTATTCCCTCTTAAATTGGCTCAGATCTCACACAGGTATATCACACCAGGTGCACATAATTAGTAGATCGTTACTCTGCATGTTGAATGAGGCTTGCCCTATTTAAACCTCAGACATTTAGTTTGGTGTGCTCCTGACTGTTGAAGTGAGAGTGAGCACCATGGTGAGAGCAAAAGAGCTGTCAGAGGACTTCAGAAAAAAGATTGTAGCAGCCTATGAGTCTGGGAAGGGATTTAAAAAGATCTCAAAAGATTTTGAAATCAGCCATTCCACTGTCCGGAAGATAGTCTACAAGTGGAGGGCTTTCAAAACAACTGCCAACATGCCCAGGACTGGTCGCCCCAGCAAGTTCACCCCAAGATGCTAAAAGAGGTCTCCAAAAACCCTAAAGTGTCATCTCGAGAACTACAGCAGGCTCTGGCTACTGTTGATGTAGAAGTACATGCCTCTACAATCAGAAAGAGACTGTACAAGTTTAACTTGCATGGGAGGTGTGCAAGGAGGAAACCTTTGCTTTCCAAGAGAAACATCGAGGCCAGACTGACATTTGCCAGAGATAAAGTTGACAAAGACCAGGACTTCTGGAATAATGTTCTTTGGACAGATGAGTCCAAAATTGAATTATTTGGACACAACAGCAGAGGACATGTTTGGCGTAAACCAAACACAGCATTCCAAGAAAAGAACCTCATACCAACTGTGAAGCATGGAGGTGGAAGTGTCATGGTTTGGGGCTGCTTTGCTGCAGCAGGACCTGGTCAGCTCACCATCATAGAATCCACGATGAATTCCACTGTGTATCAGAAGGTGCTTGAAGAACATGTGAGACCATCAGTTAGAAAATTAAAGCTGAAGCGGAACTGGACCATGCAACATGACAATGACCCAAAACATACTAGTAAATCAACCAAAGATTGGCTGAAAAAGAAGAAATGGAGAGTCCTGGAATGGCCAAGTCAAAGTCCAGATTTGAATCCCATTGAGATGCTGTGGGGTGACTTGAAAAGGGCTGTACGTGCAAGAAACCCCTCAAACATCTCACAGCTGAAAAAGTTCTGCATTGAGGAGTGGGGTAAAATTTCCTCAGACCGATGTCGAAGACTGGTAGATGGCTACAAGAACCGTCTCACTGCAGTTATTTCAGCCAAAGGAGGTAACACTCGCTATTAGGGGCAAGGGTGTCCTATCTTTTTCCTCAGTTAGAATAGGCATTTTTGTAGAATGACATTTACAGAAGATCTTGAAAAGACTTTTCTTCAGTTTTCTTTGTTTAGTTGGATTACTTTAATCTCTCTGTATTGTTGAAACGGAGATGAAATAACCTTTTATTAAAAATGTTACAAAAAACCACATGCTTTCAAAGGGTGTCCTAATTTTTTCACATGACTGTACGTATCTATCCTATTAATACACCCCGTAAATGGCTGCATCACAGAACTTGCACCCCAGTCACAAGCAAGATTTGCTGGAATTAGTGATGTATCATATAGTGCAAACATCCTAAAAGCAATTTGGATCCCCAGCCAGTGCCGCAAGGTGTAATAGAATCGCTCCTATTACCAAGGCTGTACACTCTCCTATTGCACCCTGTTCTCCTTTTATAGGGTAGATGAGCCTCCCTATCCTTTCCCTACACCTTGACTAATCTTTCCCTGAACTTGTAAATCATTTTTTTAGCACAATGAAGTCTTATCTAGCACTGTCCCTAGTGCCTGCTGATGTCTCACCCTGCGCTAAGCACACTGGAAAATGGCTGCATGCATGGCATTGTGGGTGATCCCTCGTTCCCAGAGTTCTTTGCTTCATGTCCTAACATGTACAGCAGCCATTTTAGGGAAAAAAATTGATTCGTTACCACGAAGCGTAAAGACATTTGGTGCGAATCAAATTTTTCCAGAAATTTGGATCGAATTCCACTTCGTCAATTTCGATCCGCTCATCACTAATTAGGATCAACTTTAGGGTAACTTATGCCTCCCACAGCCTTTCAGTGGTCTATTATGAAGGGTAATTAGTGCCCCCATGTGTGTATCTGTCACTTTAGCTTGCTATGTAATTATGCTAATTCTGTTTTTGTCCTTTGTTATGTTATGATTTTGTTATGATTATTTATTATTATGTTCATTTTTATATATCCATTTCTCTATTATGTTTTTAACTTATATTTGTTCATTTAATTTCCTTTCACATGTGAATGCCATGCTTTCTTTCTCTGTGCCTTGATGTGTATCATTTGTTTTCTAAGTACCCATAGTAACGGCCAGACCAGAAATCTCACATTCTTAAGCATAAATAGTATTTTTGTTGAAATACATGCTCAGTTGGAATCTCAGGGGCCTCTCAGGTGACTCACAGAAGAAAACAACTTTTCAGTAGGAGAAACCTGCAGCTTTGGTAATTAGACAAATGGACATTTTTATGGGAGATATGTTACTTACGCTGGGTTTAGACCTGAGCGTTCGCGATGACGCACTCTGTATGCGCGATTGTACGGGCGTTTGCAATCGCGCATACATAGACAAGCGAACGCCCATTGTCGCGCGTTCCCGAAAGTCTATGTACGGTAACACGCGACAAGACGCCCCAAAGAAGCTCATGTACTTCTTGGGGCGTCGGGCGTTTTACAGCGCGATCATATGCGATGTAAAACGCCCAGGTGAGAACCATGCCGATAGGGAAGCATTGGTTTCTCCTTGTTGAGCGTTTTACAGCGCGTAGGAACGCGCTGTAAAATGCGCTGTAAAACGCTCAGGTGTGAACCCAGCCTTAAAGGGAATGTATCATCAAAAGATTAATAATTGTTTAAATCCAATTTTTATGTTAATTGTTTTTTTTTAAAGATTGTCACTGTGTAGGGAATAGTGCAGTCCTGCACTTCCACGCAGACCACTATCCCTAGCTTTTTGGACGATCTGTTCTAAATAATCCAGGGGTTTCAAAATGTACTAATACTAGTTTGGCAATGAAGACCACTCACAGGCTGTTGCCAGCAGCTGCCTGTTTAAATGTCTCACTGACAGGAAGCATCCATGGGCCTGATTGGCTCAGCGTCTGTGATAGGCCAACCAGCCTGACTATCAGTGGGGCTGGTTGCCACAGCAGAACAGAATGAAATCAGAGCACGAAACCAGCTGCGTCTCAACATAGAGGTTGGACTCACCGTGGGAGCATGGACAGGTAAGTACGTGACACACTGTAGTCTTTGTTCTGACCACAAAGTCTAATAATAGATCCACAATTCCTGTACTGTATAGATCACTTTTCAGTAGTCAACTCATTATCATCAAAGGCAGGAATAAAATAGCACATAACACCTATATATAGATAGCACAGGATCTAACATTCACAATAGATGATTATCTACTCCAGCTCCCTGTACAATGTATCTTTCACATGTCACAGAGAAGGTCTAGAAAACTACCACATAAGTTTATGAGGGCAGCCCCAGTCTACTGTGTCTATTGTGCCTGTGGCTGCTGTAAAGCATATCTCCAGATGCTGTTAACAGTAGCTCAGACAATATGGCTGCTCTTATGATCATGTACAGGAAATAGAATAAAAATAATTGGAAAATTACCATAAATGAGAAATTTGAGTAATCCTCAAGTACTTCAATATTGTGTTTGACTCTTTTGGGTTACCTTTGTCTCCTACTTCAGATAAGAACTACTAATGCCTACCATTACAGTGCCCATTGAGTTTGTAACACAGCTTTTATATGTTTTCAATGAGAAATCTACAACACCTATGTGTTGATCTTGACAATAGTTCTGCTGTTCTATGTGTGAACCAGAAGGAGTAGAATGAACATGGCTGTCAATCCTATTCAGATGAGAGATCTTACAGTAAGAAAGTGTGGAAAGCAATGCTGCATCTATGAGTGTGTTACCACTGTAGTTAGGGACAGACAAGGACAGTGAGTCCTTAGGCTAGAACCCCGCCCACTTTCCCTACCTACTTGCAGCCCTAGATAGCTACACCGCAACTGGTCGACGGACACTACACTATTTAAGTGCTGAGACAGACTAACAAACAAACACAATACCACAGTTACATATAAATGGGTCAGAGCCAGACAAGCTTTACAGTACCAAATGAGAAATAGAGTGGTCAGAAGAGAAGCCAAGATCAAAACCAGACTGACATCGCAGTACTAAACAAGAGACAGAGAGTGGTCAGAAGACAAGCCTGGGTCAGAAGAACGAGCAATCCAAGAACACAGCTAGTGAATCAGAGACTATCACTGACACTGGTGTATGGCCAGGAAGGGGTTTAAATAAAGCACCAAGTCCCTGGATCAGAACCTGATAGGTCCAATTATCTCCATTCAGAATGCATTAGAATAAAACTGATAAAAAGTGTGAAACTACCCTTAGAGAATCTGTCAATGACTACCCAGATAACAGTCATCCCCTGAGAGGGGGTAAGATCTTTTTTAAAGTTCATAGAGATCTGGGTCAAGGGATTCTCTAGAATGAGCAAGGGAAAAAGTAGGCCCGCAGGACATCTCCTGGGTACTTTGGCTCTTGCACATACATCACATGCCGAGACAAAGGCAACCACATCTCATGACCAAGTAGGCCACCAATAAGCTCTGGAGGCCAGATATTTAGTCCCAGCAAGTACTGAGCAATGAGACTCCTCCAAAACAAAGATTTGAAGGGACAAACAATTTACCAAAAGGAAGATTACTGGGAGCTAAATCCTGACAACATTGAATTTCAGACGCAAGATCAGGATTAACGGCAACAATGACAATACCAGGAAGAAGAAAGTTAAATCACAGGTACCAAAACTATGTGACAAGGCATCCGCTTTCACATTAGCAGACCCATGACAATACATAACAATAAAATTAAACCGGGTAAAGAACAAGGCTCAGCATGCTTGTCTGGGGTTCAAGCGCCTAGCAGTGTCAAGGTACACCAGGTTTTTGTGATCTGTAAGTACAATGACCTGGTGTTGGGCTTCTTCTAAGAAATGCCACCATTCCTCCAAGGCCGATTTTATAGCCAACGATTGCCTGATTGCCGATGTCATAATTTTTCTCTGAAGAGGAAAATGTCCTAGAAAAGAATGCAAATGGATGCACATTAGTCAGACCCCCTTCAACAATACAGCACCCACTCCAATGAAGCATCCACTTGTGGCTGAATGAATACAGGACCACAAATGAAACTCTCTTTCAGGTTTTCAAAAGCAGACAACGCATCAGAGGACCAGTAGATTAGATGTGCCTCTTTCCTGGTTAAATCTGTCAACAGTTTGGCAACACTTGAAAAAGTTGTAATACATTTTCTACAATAATTTGCAAACCTCAGGAATCTCTGTAGGCCTTGAGGGAACTGTGTCTAGCCCAATCAACAACGTCTTGCACCTTGGTGGAGTCCATATGAAAATTTTGAGGTGTCAGTAGATAAACCAGGAAGTGATGAAGATCATCATTAATGAGTTTTTGGAACACTGCTGGGCCATTTCACAGCCCAAAAGGCCATTACAAGGTATTCAATATGCCCTTCAGGGCATTGAATGCCATCTTGTATTTGTTCCCCTTCCAGATTCTAATTAAAAGGGAACCTGTCACTGTTTTTTAACCATAAGAATCATCAGCATCCTGAGATAGTTCTCCCCCACCCTAATCATCCTATTATTATTATTTTTTAAACACCTCCAAGTAACTCTTTTGCAGTCCACTTTTTTCTTTTTTTAAGTTATGTAAATGAAATCATTCAGCAGGCACTCTGTGACAATGCCGAGGGGGGTCTTGTGCCCCCCCCCCCCCCTGTATCGGCAATCGCAGCAAACCGCAGGTCAATTCAGACCCGATAATCCGGAATAGGATGGTGATCGGTGGTGTGATAATACACCACCAATCACCATCCTTAGATCCTGAGAGGTAATAGTGACATCACCTCTCAGGATCGCTTCCGATTGGCTGGACAGGCGGGTGAGGGGTTAACTTCCCCCAGCTCTGCTCTCCTCCTCTACACTGCTTCCTGGAGTGAGAGAGAGCAGCCCGTCGTCCAGCTCCTGAGCCCAGCACCCCCACTGAGCCACCATAGTGCCATCTGGCATTAAAAAGGTACCTAGGGGCAGGTTAGGGAGAGCTTAGATTAGGCAGGGATACTCAGGGAAAGTTTAGGGAAATTTAGGCACACTCAGCTGTGTGACCCTAGACCCCCCAGGGGTGCTGGAGCTTGCCCCCCTGCCCCCCCACCCCCTCCACACACATTTTTTGGGGCGCAAGCACTTTTTTGTGTGTGCATGCACTGACTGTGGCCGGCACTCTTAGCGTCCGGCCACTGTTAGAGCATCGCCCACCCCAACGCTAATCACAGTGGGCTTCACTGAATTTGACTATTTTAGTTTTTTTTTTCAGTGACCACTTTGTGAATCTGATGGGGGAGCAATGAACTTGTTCGCCCAACAGATCATTGCTCAACACCCGGGTTCCTTTTTGGCTAGGTCCGGTGGCTGGACTCCAGTCAGTGCAGCCGAGATGAGGACGTTTTGGGGCCTTGTGCTGCACATGGGCCTAGTAAAAACCCCCAGTGTCAGGCAGTACTGGAGTAGGGACGTCCTTTACCAGACCCCACTCTACTGTATGGCCATGACACAGTCCCGTTTTGAGGCCATCCAGAAATGCCTGCATTATGCAGATAATGCAGCATGTCCCCCCCGAAAATCAGGCCGGTCATCGATCACTTCAGGGCCAAATTTTTGGAGGACTATGTATTGCTTTCAAGGGGAGACTCATTTTCCGCCAGTATGTTCCCTCTAAGCGGGCGAGGTATGGCGTGAAGCTGTACAAACTTTGTACCTCAGGGTACACTTACAAGTTTCATGTGTACGAGGGGTGAGACTCCCGTATTGAACCCCCAGAATGTCCCCCCACTCTGGGTGTTAGCGGAAAACTTGTGTGGGACCTTATGCACCCACTGCTAGATAAGGGTTACCACCTGTACGTGGATAACTTTTATACTAGTATCCCCTTGTTCCAGTCCCTCGCCGCCAGATCCACGTCCGCTTGTGGGACCCCACAGAAAAATCAACGCGGCCTCCCTACCCACCCCCTCCAGGTACCTATCCCCAGGGGTGAGACCCGTGCCCTTACCAGTGGAAACCTGTTGCTGGTCAGATATAAGGATAAGAGGGATGTCCTTGTACTGTCCACAATTCACGGTAACGGCATCACCCCTGTCCCTGTGCGAGGTACCGCGGCAACGGTAGTGGACTACAATCGGTATATGGGAGGAGTTGATCTCTCTGATCAAATCCTCAAGCCATATAACGCCACGCGCAAAACCCGGGCATGGTACAAAAAAGTTGCGGTCTACTTGGTACAGGTTGCCTTGTGCTGTCCCGGAGAGCTGGCAACACAGGGAAATTCCTACAGTTCTATGAGACAGTCCTCAAGGCCCTGATCTTTTCTGTCCGGGAAAGAGCAGGCTGGAGTACCTTGGGAACTGGAGGCGCCCGGATCGTCCCTGGCCAACACTTTCCAGGTGTGGTCCGCCCCCCAACTTTTTTTGTGAATCTTACATCACAAAAAGTTTAATAGCAAGCAATCAAAAAGTCATATGCACCCCAAAATAGTGCCAATAAAACCATCCTATCATCCCGCAAAAAATGAGCCCCTACTTAATAGGCTAAAAACAAAAACAAAAATACTCAGACTATGGGGATACTAAAATGTTTTTTTTTTTTTAAAGGATAGGATATTATAGTGTAAAACCTAAAAAAATAAAAAAAAGTAGACATATTAGGTATTGCCGCATACTAACCCCTCAAATGAACACAGTCAAAAAAATAAAAAAATGGTGCCAAAACAGCTACTTTTTGCAAAATTTTCCATTTTAATCCATTTTTTCAGTTAACAAAGCAAGGGTTAACAGTCAAACAAACCTCTATATTTATTGCCCTGATTCTGTAGTTTTTAGAAACACCCCATATGTGGTCGTAAAATGCTGTATGGCCAAACGGCAGGGCGCACAAGGAAAGGAGTGCCATATGGTTTTTGGAACGCAGATTTTGCTGGACGGATTTTTTGACACCATGTCCCATTTGAAGCCCCCCTGATGCACCCCTAGAGTAGAAACTCCATAAAAGTGACCCCATTTTAGAAACTACACCCCTCATGGTATTCAAAACTGATTTTACAAACTTTGTTAACCCTTTAGGTGTTCCACAAGAGTTATTGACAAATGGAGATGAAATTTCAGAATTTCTATTTTTTGTAACCTTGCCTTACAAAAATGTAATATAGAGCAACCAAAAATCATATATACTCTAAAAATAGTCCCAACTAAACTGCCACCTTATCCTGTAGTTTCCAAAATGGGGTCACTTTTTGGGAGTTTCTACTCTAGGGGTGCATCAGGGGGGGGCTAAACTACAGAATCAGGGCAATAAATATTGAGTTTTGTTTGGCTGTTAACCCTTGCTTTGTTACTGGAAAAATTGATTAAAATGGAAAATTTGCCCAAAAATTTAAATTCTGAAATTTTATCTCCATTTGCCAATAACTCTTGTGGAACACCTAAAGGGTTAACTCCCCGACTATCACTCAGACGCTTGAAGTTTTCTGCCTCCGGCCTAGTTGGATGGAATCGCAGTAGATGTGCAGGACTACCGCAGTAGAAGCATAGGCCATTCTTGAAGTGGTATATCTTCCTTTGCTGAGAAGACATGGTGCCCACTTGCATGGGTTCTTCGGACTCTACTAGCACCTTTACCACATTAAGCTGAGAGACAGAAGGTAAGGGAGAAGGACCCACAGAGACAGAACATTCATGCTTATGTTCCTTTAAACGTGAATCTAGTTGAATAGCTAGAGACATCGCCTCATCTAAGGACCCTGGGGTTGGATGACTAAATAAAAGATCCCTCAGAGTATATGAGAGGCCCAGTCTGCACTGTGATCTAAGGGCCAGATCGTTCCAGTCAGATGCAGTACACTTCAAAATCCGTAGCAATACTCCTAGACAGACCGCCTGCCTTGTTGCAAAGAAAGCAGCTGACGTTCAGTGTAGACTGCCCTGTCAGGCTCATCATACAGAAGACCATAAGAAATTAGGCAGAAGCAGACAACTTTTCCCATTTTTTTATACAAAGTTGGCATTTGACCAAGATATTTATCTCACCCAGCATGGGTATATGTAAAATGACACCCCAAAACACATTGCCCAACTCTTCCTGAGTACGGCGATACCAGATGTGTGACACCTTTTTGCAGCCTAGGTGGGCAAAGGGGCCCACATTCCAAAGAGCACCTTTAGGATTTCACCGGCCATTTTTTACAGATTTTGATTTCAAACTACTTCGCACACATTAGGGCCCCTAAATTGCCAGGGCAGTATAACTACCCCACAAGTGACCCCATTTTGGAAAGAAGACACCCAAAGGTATTCCGTGAGGGGCATGGCGAGTTCCTAGAATTTTTTATTTTTTGTCACAAGTTAGTGGAATATGAGACTTTGTAAGAAAAAATAAATAAAAAAAACCATCATTTTCCGCTAACTTTTGACAAAAAATAAAAAATTCTAGGAACTCGCCATGCCCCTCACGGAATACCTTTCTAGGGGCCCTGATGTGTGGTAAGTAGTTTGAAATCAAAATGTGTAAAAAATGACCTGTGAAATCCTAAAGGTGCTCTTAGGAATGTGTGCCCCTTTGCCCATCTAGGCGGCAAAAAAGTGTCACACATGTGGTATCGCCGTACTCAGGAGAAGTTGGGGAATGTGTTTTGGGGTGTCATTATACATATACCCATGCTGGGTGAGAGAAATATCTTGGCAAAAGACAACTTTTCCAATTTTTTATACAAAGTTGGCATTTGACCAAGATATTTATCTCACCCAGCATGGGTATATGTAAAATGACACCCCAAAACACATTCCCCGACTTCTCCTGAGTACGGCGATACCACATGTGTGACACTTTTTTGCAGCCTAGATGCGCAAAGCGGCCCAAATTCCTTTTAGGAGGGCATTTTTAGACATTTGGATCCCAGACTTCTTCTCACGCTTTCGGGCCCCTAAAATGCCAGGGCAGTATAAATACCCCACATGTGACCCCATTTTGGAAAAAAGACACCCAAGGTATTGAATGAGGGGCATGGCGAGTTCATAGAATTTTTTTTCTTTGGCACAAGTTAGTGGAAATTGATTTTTTTTTTGTATTTTCTCACAAAGTCTCCCTTTCCGCTAACTTGGGACAAAAATTTCAATCTTTCATGGACTCAATATGCCCCTCAGCGAATACATTGGGGTGTCTTCTTTCCGAAATGGGGTCACATGTGGGGTATTTATACTGCCCTGGAATTTTAGGGGCCCTAAAGCGTGAGAAGAAGTCTGGAATATAAATGTCTAAAAGATTTTACGCATTTGGATTCCGTGAGGGGTATGGTGAGTTCATGTGAGATTTTATTTTTTGACACAAGTTAGTGGAATATGAGACTTTGTAAGAAAAAAAAACAAACAAAAAAATATATATATATTTCCGCTAACTTAAAAAATGTCTGAATGGAGCCTTCAGACGTCCGTATGTGTTTTGCGGATCCGATCCATGTATCCGTGGATCTGTAAAAATCATACGGACGTCTGAATGGAGCCTTACAGGGGGGTAATCAATGACAGGGGGGTGATCAGGGAGTCTATATGGATGATCACCCCCCTGTCAGGCTCCATTCAGACGTCCGTATGTGTTTTGCGGATCCGATCCATGTATCCGTGGATCCGTAAAAATCATACGGACGTCTGAATGGAGCCTTACAGGGGGTGATAAATGACAGGGGGGTGATCAATAACAGGGGGGTGATCAGGGAGTCTATATGGGTGATCACCCCCCTGTCATTGATCACCCCCCTGTAAGGCCCCATTCAGACGTCCATATGTGTTTTGCGGATCCGATCCATGTATCCGTGGATCTGTAAAAATCATACGGACGTCTGAATGGAGCCTTACAGGGGGGTGATCAATGACAGGGGGGTGATCAGGGAGTCTATATGGGTGATCACCCCCATGTCATTGATCACCCCCCTGTAAGGCTCCATTCAGACGTCTGTATGTGTTTTGCGGATCCGATCCATGTATCCGTGGATCCGTAAAAATCATATGGACGTCTGAATGGAGCCTTACAGGGGGGTGATCAATGACGGGCGTGATCAGGGAGTCTATATGGGTGATCACCCCCCTGTCATTGATCACCTCCCTGTAAGGCTCCATTCAGACGTCCGTATGTGTTTTGCGGATCCGATCCATGTATCCGTGGAGCCGTAAAAATCATACGGACGTCTGAATGGAGTCTGACAGGGGGGTGATCAATGAATGGGGGGTGATCAGGGAGTCTATATGGGTGATCACCCCCCTGTCATTGATCACCACCCTGTAAGGCTCCATTCAGACGTCCGTATGTGTTTTGCGGATCCGATCCATGTATCCGTGGATCCGTAAAAATCATACGGACGTCTGAATGGAGCCTTACAGGGAGGTGATCAATGACAGGGGGGTGATCAGGGAGTCTATATGGGGTGATCAGGGGTGATCAGGAGTTCATAAGGGGTTAATAAGTGACGGGGGGGTGTAGTGTAGTGTAGTGGTGTTTGGTGCTACTTTACTGAGCTACCTGTGTCCTCTGGTGGTCGATCCAAGCAAAAGGGATCACCAGAGGACCAGGTAGCAGGTATATTAGACGCTGTTATCAAAACAGCGTCTAATATACCTGTTAGGGGTTAAAAAAAATCGCATCTCCAGCCTGCCAGCGAACGATCGCCGCTGGCAGGCTGGAGATCTACTTGCTTACCTTCCGTTCCTGTGAACGCGCGCGCCTGTGTGCGTGCGTTCACAGGAAGTCTCGCCTCTCGCGAGATGACGCACGGATGCGTCGAGGAGGAATGAATCGACCGCCTACAGGACGCATCCGTGCGTTAGGCGGTCTGGAGGCGGTTAAACAGAGCACCAAGTCCCAGATCAGAACCTGATAGGTTCATGACACGGCTCTCTATTAGTCAGTAACAGTAACAGAGAAGCTGAGCAATCAGCCCGCTGCTAATCTCTCCCAGCACACGCCGGCTGCAGGGAGAAACAGAGCATTGCATTCTGTTGCTAAGGATGCTGTCAAGTCACCAGCAGCGCATCTCTCCTGGAGCATGGACAGGTATGTTTCTTATAGGATGACTCCAGGAATAGCTGAAAGTTTTGTATGTATGTGTTATAGTATGATTATTATATTTAGGGCTGCAGAATATGGTCAATTGATTAGGCTCTAATTCATATATCAGTTCTGTTTGCTTTTACTTTATGGAGGTGGTTGGTGCTCTTTAACAATTTTAACAGACCTAGCCGGCGGTGATGTAACCATTAAAGAATCCTGAAAATTTTGAAGGGAAAAGTATGAAGACTACTTACACAAGAGAACAGAACTTCTAGTGTGAGCGCTGCCAGAAATGTCATAAGGGAATGTTTGGTAAAGGCTATGTTTCCAGCACTTGTTGTTATCTCCAAGGGTCGGACACTCCCTCGGATCATCTCATACCTTGGATTTAACACCCTCTCCTAATTGCAGAGAATACTTTCTTCTTTTCATAGGATTAACATTTATTTTCTACTTATAACGTGTGGTTACTGCAGACAAGGGCACCACTTTCAAAGGAAAATCTAGTCCTTCCTTCTAAATGCTTTATACAGCTCAATGTGGGGCAGATTTTCTACAGATCTGTGGTGGATTTGACGTGGATTTTATGGTCTGCATTACAAATTATTAAATCCTCAGCACAAATTAACATGTGGCATATTATTTATATTTTTTTTTATTAAAGTACACAAAAAAGTATACAACCATCTCATTTTCATACAATACGAAATTATTATTATTTTAGCATTGCTCATAACCACCCACCTCCCAACCCTTGTGATGTGTCTCAAAACCCCTCTATCATTCCAATACAGGAAGTAAGAAAAAGAGGAGAAAAAAATAAAAAAAAATGTCAATTGGGGGTGGGAAGAGGTCAAAACCTCCAGACCTCCCGTATCTTAATGCATTTCTCCCGACTATTTTCTTATACAAGAAATACTCATAGCTTTTAACCCTATTGACTAAATTTATCCAGTTGTTCAAATTTGGAACATTACATGAAAACCACACTTGAGAGATCAAAAGTCTCGCCAAGAACAATATTCTATTCAGGAGAATCTTTTTATATTTATGACATTTTACCTTGGAGAGATCATTCAATATCCAACACTCAACCGTAAAAGAAATCGGGAGTCTTAACTCATTAGCAACAACATTTTGGATAGTAATCCAGTATGGTTTTAATTCTGGACAAGACCAGAACATATGTAAATGATCAGCGCCAAGAGAATCGCACCGTTGACATTTAGAACTACCTCTTAACCCAAATGTATTAAGCCACAAGGGCGTAACATATAATCTATGCAAAATATTAAATTGTACCAATATGTGATCAAAATTGTGAGACGTTGAACTCCAATTCCCAAATATATTTCCCCATCCCTCCACTTGGATTCTTTGGCAATCCACTGCCAAAGCCCTTTGCCCTGGTAATTGCGTCTTAGTAAATAATGACTTAAGTAATAATTTCTAAAAATTTGAAATATTAATCTTCTGCTCTGAATTCCCTATCAAATCATTTAAAAGAGTGGAAGTATCAATCTTCAAAAGTGATATACACTAGTGAGTGCCGAACATAACTGAAAATATCTAAACCACGACAAGCCATCCATATTCTCCCTTTGTACTAACACTGATAACGGAAGTATCTCTCCATTCTTCACGACTTGTGCAAGATAAAATATATTATTATTTTGCCAAAACTGGTCCACAGATAGTTTATCTAAGGCCTGAAATTAAAGAATTTGCCAAAGAGGGGTACACTAAAGAGAGCCTTTTATTCCCAGCCATCTTTTAATAGTATTTTAAGCCTTAGATAATAACTTTTTTGCTTCTCTATACTCCTGTTGCATATCAGTCAATTTCCCCGATTCCAACAGTGTAAACAGGTTATTATATGGAGATCTCCTCATCAAGGTGGTACACAGTACACTTTTCTCCCATTCATGATAAAGCCATAACTGGCGAGCTATGAAATAGCCCTTGAAATAGGGAAGATTCAATCCTCCACATTTCAAGGGCTTATACGCTTTCTTCCCCACAACAAATCATTGCCTATTCTCTCGATGAGCTTGAAAAACGTATCTTCTATCCATATGGGTGAATTCCTAAGAATATACAGGAGTTTGGGCAAAATCACCATCTTGACCAGGGAGACTCTATTAGCTCTAGACAAGGAAAGTCAAAGCCATATCCCAATTTTAGACCTCAACTTAGTTAATAATGGAATCAAATTAAACTGAAGATAATCCTCGTTCCTGGGTGACACAGCTATACCCAAATATTGAAGAGAATCTGAAACATTCAACATACTCAAAACATACTCAAAGTTCCCTCAAGGGAAAGTACGAATGTATCCACTGGCATAAGAGTGTTTTTTTTACCAGTTGATATCTAAGCCTATGACCTTACAAAAAGAGTTAACTATTTGGATGAGTCTTGAAAGTGTTTTATTAGTATGCTCTATAAAAAATAAGACATATTCAGCATATAAGGAAATGCGATCCTCTACCCCCATTGTTCCAAACCCTCGTATCTTGTAGTCCTGCCTAACAGCTAGGGCTAGGGGCTTAATATAAATATCAAATAACAATGGGGACAGAGGACAACCATGGCGAGTACCCCTAGTCAAAGAAAAACTAGTTGTCAAAGCCCCATTGATATTTAATCTTGCCATCGGTGATCCATACAACAATTTGATTATGTCTATAAATCTATTTCCAAAGCCCATCTTTCCAGAGGAATCTCCACCCTGTCAAAGGCATTAGCAGCATCCAAGGACAGGATGGAGCGAGATACTTCCCCGGGAGACTGTATATTTGCAAATAAACGATGAAGATTGTAATGGGTGCCCTTGTTTGGAATAAACCCGTTCTGATCTGGGTGTATAATCGAAGGAATAACCCTGGAAAGCCTTGTAGTCAGAATCCTTGAAAGAAGCTTTACATCGGTATTCAATAAGGATATACTGTAGGTCTGTATAATCCCAAATCTAGGGGGTCCTTACCTTTCTTCAATATTAATATTATTACCGCTTCTGTCATTGATTCTGGTAGAATCCCATCCTCCATTGAGTTTGTGAATACCCTATAAATCCCCAATATAGTCCCCAATAAATTAGGAAGAATCACTTCCCTATATTTAGGGTAAAATTCATATGGAAAACCATCTGACCCTGGGGATGAGTTACCAGAACATTGCATCCTCTACCTCCTGTAAAGAACCATCTACCTCAAGCGATTCCCTCTGGATGTCTGTAAGAACTGAAAAAAAAAAAGGTGTCCAAATAGGAGTCCATTATTTCATCCGTAACATTACTATCTGCTTTGTATAATTCTGAAAAATGTTTAAAAAAAGAGTCTCCTTTATACAATCTTGATCTGCAACGACTCTACCATCCATCAAGCGAATATTATTGATCTTTATTTATTTTTTATCTTGATTGGAAATCACCCTCGAGAGGAGTTTTCCCGGATGACTTGATTCAGTCAAGTATTTCTGACCCTTACAGAATAACCTCTGCTGGGCTTTATCAAGTAAAAAAATCAATATATGCTTTGCCTTTCTATTTTCCTCTACCTTATTCCTAGAAAAATCATTTATATCTGATATTGATGCTTCTTTTAAAGCATTTTCCTTATTACTATTAGTGATGAGCGGCAGGGGTCATATTCGAATTCGCGATATTTCGCGAATATTTTTTAAAATATTCGTCGAATATTCGAAAATTCAAAATTCGCGATTTTTTTAAAAAAATGGGCAAGGTAATGATTGTGTAATATGCAAATTTTCGTAATTCGAATTTTCGGATTCCAGTTTTTCTTCTTACAACTATTAGACAAAGAAGATTATAGCACTATATTAGCTAAATTGCTCTATATTCGATTTTTTGAATATTCGCTATATTGCTATAACAATTTTTTCGAATATTCGTAATATATAGCAATATAGTGAATATTCTAAAAAAACTAATATAGAGCAATTTAGCTAATATAGTGCTATAATCTTTTTTTTATAGTTGTAATTTTTTTCCAATCTGAACTTCAGATGAGAAAAAAATTACAACTATTAGACAAAGAAGATTATAGCACTATATTAGCTAAATTGCTCTATATTCATTTTTTTTCGAATATTCGCTATATTGCTATAACTTCGTTTTTCGAATACAGGTCCTTCTCAAAAAATTAGCATATTGTAATAAAGTTCATTATTTTCTGTAATGTACTGATAAACATTAGACTTTCATATATTTTAGATTCATTACACACCAACTGAAGTAGTTCAAGCCTTTTATTGTTTTAATATTGATGATTTTGGCATACAGCTCATGAAAACCCAAATTTCCTATCTCAAAAAATTAGCATATTTCATCCGACCAATAAAAGAAAAGTGTTTTTAATACAAAAAAAGTCAACCTTCAAATAATTATGTTCAGTTATGCACTCAATACTTGGTCGGGAATCCTTTTGCAGAAATTACTGCTTCAATGCGGCGTGGCATGGAGGCAATCAGCCTGTGGCACTGCTGAGGTGTTATGGAGGCCCAGGATGCTTCGATAGCGGCCTTAAGCTCATCCAGAGTGTTGGGTCTTGCGTCTCTCAACTTTCTCTTCCCAATATCCCACAGATTCTCTATGGGGTTCAGGTCAGGAGAGTTGGCAGGCCAATTGAGCACAGTAATACCATGGTCAGTAAACCATTTACCAGTGGTTTTGGCACTGTGAGCAGGTGCCAGGTCGTGCTGAAATATGAAATCTTCATCTCCATAAAGCTTTTCAGCAGATGGAAGCATGAAGTGCTCCAAAATCTCCCGATAGCTAGCTGCATTGACCCTGCCCTTGATAAAACACAGTGGACCAACACCAGCAGCTGACATGGCACCCCAGACCATCACTGACTGTGGGTACTTGACACTGGACTTCAGGCATTTTGGCATTTCCCTCTCCCCAGTCTTCCTCCAGACTCTGGCACCTTGATTTCCGAATGACATGCAAAATTTGCTTTCATCCGAAAAAAGTATTTTGGACCACTGAGCAACAGTCCGGTGCTGCTTCTCTGTAGCCCAGGTCAGGCGCTTCTGCTGCTGTTTCTGGGGAATGCAGCACCTGTAGCCCATTTCCTGCACACGCCTGTACACGGTGGCTCTGGATGTTTCTACTCCAGACTCAGTCCACTGCTTCCGCAGGTCCCCCAAGGTCTGGAATCGGTCCTTCTCTACAATCTTCCTCAGGGTCCGGTTACCTCTTCTTGTTGTGCAGCGTTTTCTGCCACACTTTTTCCTTCCCACAGACTTCCCACTGAGGTGCCTTGATACAGCACTCTGGGAACAGCCTATTCGTTCAGAAATTTCTTTCTGTGTCTTACCCTCTTGCTTGAGGGTGTCAATGTTGGCCTTCTGGACAGCAGTCAGGTCGGCAGTCTTACCCATGATTGCGGTTTGGAGTAATGAACCAGGCTGGGAGTTTTTAAAAGCCTCAGGAATCTTTTGCAGGTGTTTAGAGTTAATTAGTTGATTCAGAAGATTAGGTTAATAGCTTGTTTAGAGAACCTTTTCATGATATGCTAATTTTTTTAGATAGGAATTTTGGGTTTTCATGAGCTGTATGCCAAAATCATCAATATTAAAACAATAAAAGGCTTGAACTACTTCAGTTGGTGTGTAATGAATCTAAAATATATGAAAGTCTAATGTTTATCAGTACATTACAGAAAATAATGAACTTTATCACAGTATGCTAATTTTTTGAGAAGGACCTGTATTTATAATATTCTAAAACAAGAATATATAGCAATATAGCGAATATTCGAAAAAAACGAATATAGAGCAATTTAGCTAATATAGTGCTATAATCTTCTTTGTCTAAAAGTTGAAAAATTCGCAATAAAAAATCGAATCCGAAAATTCGAATTATGAAAATTTGCATATTACACAATCATTACCTTGCCGATTTTTTCAAGAAAAAAAAATTGTGCATTTTCGAATATGACCCCTGCCGCTCATCACTACTCCTAAAGTCAAGTATATTGCAGCCTTCCTATTGGCCCACAAGCTAGAAGCAGGAAGGGATCATGTGTACTGATAAAAAAAAAAAATCGGAAAAAAATCGGGAAAAAAAAATCTGAAAAAATCTAATATTCTAAATTACGAATATATATAACATTCTAAATATTAGCGAATTTTCGAAGTACCTATATTCGCGATAAAAATGTGAAATTCGAATATTCGTGATCAACACTAATTACTATACCCTTTTCTAAAGTTTTAAATATTACTAACAAAAATCCCCCTCATAAAGGCCTTAAATGCATCCCATACTACTTGGGTCTTCACTAATTTGTAATTGATCTCCCAAAACTGCACAATTTCCTGACATGGAAAATCATGATTGTCCATTACCGACAACCAATAAGGATTGGTCTAAATGGGGGTCTTACCATATCTTGATCGTGAGCCATACATAGCTTGAGGGAGAGAGGTACATGATCCGAGAGAGATCTGGCTTCATATTTTATCTATTCTACATAACTCATATATTTTTCATTTATTAAGGCCAGATCCATCCTAGACATAGATTTACCAGAGTTGCTAATACACAAATAAACTCTTCTTCCTCTCCCTAAACACCTCCACTCATCCCCAAAGCCAGACTCCAGACAGAACCGGGCTAAGGGTGACCCCTGGGCGAGAGCATGGCAATTCCCCCACACACAGAAATCCTATCCGTGGTGGGGTCAATAGCACAATTGAAGTCCCCAATAACTAAAGAAGGACATTCAGGCCATTGTTCCATAAAAGTAAGCAAAGAATTAAGTACATTTAGAGAAAAAGTGGGAGGAATAAAAACAAAGGCCAGGATAAATAGCTTTCCAGCAAGTCTACGTATAAGAAGACATATCTCCCTTGCTTGTCAACAGAGGATGCATCACAAACATAATCAATCGCCTTATGAATAAGGACCATAACCCCTCTGGAGTAGCTGGTAAAGGTAGAGTGATAGGTCTGGGCAGACCATCCCCTGGCGACACACCGGGAAGATTCCTCAGTAAAATGAGTCTCCACCAAACAAGCAATCACTGGGAGATGTTTACGCACCAGATCAAAAACCGCTTGTCTCTTCAATTTATCCCCCAGACCCCGAACATTCCAATTTAAGATTCTAGCTGACATGAACTCATCCAGAGGAGTCCCAACCTATAAAAAACTTCCAGTAACCCCAACTCCCCTCTCCTTGAGCTATGAGACGCATCACAAACCCCACCCACTATCCTCTTTACCCCCCAACTCTTGATCTGCCACATTATGCAACAGATCTCTCCTCTAGGACCATCCTCTGCCTCCCCCATGGTCCCCCAAGAAAAAGGATGGAGAAAAACAAGAAAAGATAAAACAAAAAACAAGATCACTTAGGCTACTTTCACACTAGCGGCACAGACCTCTGGCAGACTGTTCCGTTGAGTGAACAGCCTGTTGGATCCGTCCTGCCGCTAGTGACCGTGTGTCCCCGGACGGCCTCTCCGTCCCCATTGACTATAATGGGGGTGGTGCGGAGTTCCGGCAGAAGCATGGCAGCGCACGGCGAGAGGCTGCCGGAATAAATGTCAGACATGTCGTAGTTTTATTCTGGCAGCCTCTCGCCATGGCTCCGCCGGAACTCCACCCCCCGACCCCATTATAGTCAATGGGGACAAAGAGGCAGTCCGGGGGCACACGGTCACTAGCGGCAGGATGGATCCGACAGGCTGTTTACCCGATGGAACAGCCTGCCAGAGGTCCGTGCCGCTAGTGTAAAAGTAGCCTAAAATATTATTCCGATCAAGCCAGTCCATAGCATGGTCTGGAAAATCAAAAAAGTGAGTTCTGGCATCAAAAATAATACGAAGCTTAGCTGGGTAGATAAATAAATACTTAATATTCCTTTCCTGTAGCCATTTCTTAACCGCGGTGAAGCTGCGTCTCTTTTCTTGAATCTCCTTAGAAAAGTCTGGAAAGAAAGACAGTTTGTTCCCATTAACACAAAGTAGGAGAAGAGACATGTGGCATATTTAAACTCCTCACTGCAGGTTACTTTAGCTGTGGAGTTTTTAAACAACAAGCCTTGCTGTTCATCAGTCCACGGTAAGACAAATTGTCTATAAATAGAGAAAGTTCAGCACTTCTGCTACTCTCCCTATGAGTGGCAGTACTGTAAAGATGACTGCAAGAGCACAGCGCAGACTGCTTAATGAGGTGAAGAAGAATCCTAGAGTGTCAGCTGAAGACTTACAAAAGTCTCTGGCATATGCTAACATCCCTGTAGGCGAATCTACGATACGTAAAACACTAAACAAGAATGGATTTCATGGGAGGATACCACAGAGGAAACCACTGCTGTCCAAAAAAAACATTGCTGCACGCTTACAGTTTGCACAAGAGCGCCTGGATGTTCCACAGCAGTGCTGGCAAAATATTCTGTGGACAGATGAAACCAAAGTTAAGTTGTTTGGAAGAAACACACACCACAGCACACCAACATCAAAACCTCATCCCAACTGTCAATGGTGGTGGGGGCATCATAGTTTGGGGCTGCTTTGCTGCATCAGGGCCTGAAGGGATTGCTATCATCGAAGGAAAAATGAATTCCTTAGTTTATCAAGACATTTTGCAGGAAAACTTAAGGACATCTGTCCACCAACTGAAGCTCAACAGAAGATGGGTGTTGCAACAGGACAACGACCCAAAGCATAGAAGTAAATCAACAACAGAATGGCTTAAACAGAAGAAAATAAGCCTTCTGGAGTGGCCCAGTCAGAGTCCTGATCTCAACCCGATTGAGATGCTGTGGCATGACCTCAAGAAAGTGATTCACACCAGACATCCCAAGAATATTGCTGAACTGAAACAGTTCTGTAAAGAGGAATGGTCAAGAATTACTCCTGACCGTTGTGCACGTCTGATCTGCAACTACAGGAAACGTTTAGGTTGAAGTTATTGCTGCCAAAGGAGGTTCAACCAGTTAATAAATCCAAGGGTTCACATACTTTTTCTACCTGCACTGTGAATGCTTACATGGTGTGTTCAATAAAAACATGGTAACATTTAATTATTTGTGTGTTATTTGTTTAGGCAGACTTTGATTGTCTATTGTTGTGACTTAGATGAAGATCATTTTATGACCAATTTGTGCAGAAATCCATATCATTCCAAAGGGTTCACATACTTTTTATTGCAACTGTAGTTATCTAAACAGACTTGTTAGGAGAGGTAACAGGTCATCTTCAATGTATGTACATAGAAACAGTAAAGTTGGATGTGTTTTAGTCAGTCCTGAACCTTTTTTAGCTGACGGCCAAAATGCGTCTTACTTTACTGCTTGTATACATATCCAATAAAAGCAACAAAGAGGATTCCTGGCTATACTATTGTGTTTTGTGTGATGCCATTTGTCTCCAGTTGTGTTGCCTTTTACTGCTGTCTGATGATAATGTGATCATTGCTGCCCCTACTGTACACAGCATAAGCTGAACAGTCATATAAGCGTCAGAATATTAGGGTTTGGTTACCTATGTATGGGCTGCAAAAATTTCAGGATAGATTTCATCTCACCATACTAACAAAAGTCATATCAATTGGATATGCATTTAGTATTCATTGCTAAAGGTCAGACTTCTGAGAAGTCTACTACACTAAAGAGCTGCTTAGTTGTGGCTGTCAAAGTGTTGCAGAATAAAATTTTGGATAAGGCCTCTTTCACACTGGCGAGATTTCCGCGCGGGTGCAATGCGTGAGGTGAACGCTATGCACCCGCACTGAATCCGGACCCATTCATTTCTATGGGGCTGTGCACATGAGCGGTGATTTTCACTCATCACTTGTGTGTTGCGTGAAAATCGCAGCATGCTCTATTTTGTGTGTTTTTCACGCAACGCAGGCCCCATAGAAGTGAATGGGGCTGCGTGAAAATCGCAAGCATCCGCAAGCAAGTGCGGATGCGGTGCGATTTTCACACATGGTTGATAGGAGACGATCGGGATCTTAACACAGAATGCTTAGTAAAATAGGGCTGGAGGGGTTAAAAAAAATAAAAAAATTTTTTACTCACCTCATCCACTTGTTCGCGCAGCCCGGCTTCTCTTCTTTCTTCTTCTTTGAGGAAAAGGACCTTTGGTGACTTCACTGCGCTCATCACATGGTCCATCACATGATCCATCACCATGGTGCTGGATCATGTGATGGACCATGTGATGAGCGCAGTGACGTCACCACAGGTCCTTTTCCTCAAAGAAGAAGAAAAAAGAGAAGCCTATTAAGAATGCTATTATTTTCCCTTATAACCATGTTATAAGGGAAAATAAAATCTACACAACCTTGAACCCAAACCTGAACTTCAGTGAAGAAGTGGCAACATTTATAAAAGAAAAATCACAGAAACACTCATACAATAGATGCAAACATTATATATAGACTAAGCCCTCACTCTGAGATGATGAAATCAGAGACTCTCAGCCAATATATTTTGATCAAAACACATCAGGGATCAGCAACCTCTGGCACTGCAGCTGTTCTGAAACTACAACTCCCAGAATCCTCCTTTCACTTCTATGGGAGTTACAAGTACAAACCGGATTCCAAAAAAGTTGGGACACTATACAAATCGTGAATAAAAACTGAATGCAATAATGTGGAGGTGCCAACTTCTAATATTTTATTCAGAATAGAACATAAATCACGGAACAAAAGTTTAAACTGAGAAATTGTACCATTTTAAGGGAAAAATATGTTGAATCAGAATTTCATGGTGTCAACAAATCCCCAAAAAGTTGGGACAAGGGCATTTTTACCACTGTGTGGCATCTCCCCTTCTTCTTACAACACTCAACAGACGTCTGGGGACCGAGGAGACCAGTTTCTCAAGTTTAGAAATAGGAATGCTCTCCCATTCTTGTCTAATACAGGCCTCTAACTGTTCAATCGTCTTGGGCCCTCTTTGTTGCACCTTCCTCTTTATGATGCGCCAAATGTTCTCTATAGGTGAAAGATCTGGACTGCAGACTGGCCATTTCAGTACCCGGATCCTTCTCCTACGCAGCCATAATGTTGTGATTGATGCAGAATGTGGTCTGGCATTATCTTGTTGAAAAATGCAGGGTCTTCCCTGAAAGAGATGACGTCTGGATGGGAGCATATGTTGTTCTACATCCTGAATATATTTTTCTGCATTGATGGTGCCTTTCCAGACATGCAAGCTGCCCATGCCACACGCACTCATGCAACCCCATACCATCAGAGATGCAGGCTTCTGAACTGAGCATTGATAACAACTTGGGTTGTCCTTGTCCTCTTTGGTCCGGATGACATGGCGTCCCAGATTTCCAAAAAGAACTTTGAATCGTGACTCGCCTGACCACGGAACAGTCTTCCATTTTGACACACTCCATTTTAAATGATCCCTGGCCCAGTGAAAACGCCTGAGCTTGTGGATCTTGCTTAGAAATGGCTTCTTCTTTGCACTGTAGAGTTTCAGCTGGCAATGGCGGATGGCACGGTGGATTGTGTTCACTGACAATGGTTTCTGGAAGTACTCCTGAGCCCATTCTGTGATTTCCTTTACAGTAGCATTCCTGTTTGTGGTGCAGTGTCGTTTAAGGGCCCGGAGATCACGGGCATCCAGTATGGTTTTACGGCCTTGACCCTTACGCACAGAGATTGTTCCAGATTCTCTGAATCTTCGGATGATGTTATGCACAGTTGATGATGATAGATGCAAAGTCTTTGCAATCTTTCGCTGGGTAACACCTTTCTGATATTGCTCCACTATCTTTCTGCGCAACATTGTGGGAATTGGTGATCCTCTACCCATCTTGGCTTCTGAGAGACACTGCCACTCTGAGAAGCTCTTTTTATACCCAATCATGTTGCCAATTGACCTAATTAGTGTTAATTGGTCTTCCAGCTCTTCGTTATGCTCAAATTTACTTTTTCCAGCCTCTTATTGCTACTTGTCCCAACTTTTTGGGGATTTGCTGACACTGTGAAAATTTGAATCAACTTATTTTTCCTTTAAAATGATACATTTACTCAGATTAAATGTTTGATCTGTCATCTACGTTCTATTACAAATAAAATATTGACATTTGCCATCTCCACATCATTGCATTCAGTTTTTATTCACGATTTGTTTAGTGTCCCAACTTTTTGGGAATCTGGTTTGTACAGCCAAGTAAATGTTAATGATGGAAAGTGCTAGAGGTTGCTGATCGCTGGTCTAGACCATGTGATTTCACGATCATCGGTCACATGGCATAGGCATAACTCAGCCCCATTGAAGTGTACGATGGATGCCGCTGTGCTTCTGGAGCTGAAAGAAGGCCATGGCTCTACTGCGAACGCTGGTGCCTTCTCAAACAGCTTATTAGTGGGGGTCCCAAGTGTCTAACCCCCACTGATCTGATACTGATGACCTATTCTGAGAAGATAATCAGTATAAAAGGCTCAGATCACTTTCTGGCAGCTATTTAAACTATGAGAGACTACAATTGGGTTCTTGGATTGACAAAGACCTCATGAGGTATGAATTGTAAACTCTCATAGTACTTCCTGCAGTTTGTGCATCTCACACCCTTTTCTTACAAGGTTAAAGTCTGAAGCTTCAGCCTGAGGTGCTGAGAACTGAGGGTGAAGGGGCAGCTCTGAGTGGCATTGCTAACCTGATTGGAATGTCTCCTACAGTGTGATTTGATGACACTCCACGCCAGCGAGTGTTCTTTTTTCATTTGTGGCTAGGTTTTATATGTCTAAACATAATTTTTCACAATTGTATGTATCTTGCAGGTGAGGGATAGTCTGAGGAGACATGCGATGTGGCTGACTGTATGCAGCAAAATTATACAGCCAACAGCTGCCATGGGGTAAGTCATGTGTGGCCAGTAACACAGTCTAGTGAGTCTCACCCTAAATGTTGTTGTCCTGGCTATTATTGCCTGTATCAAAGGTTTGAACACAAAAGAGCCCTGTGGGTCTTGCCGTCTGGTCATTGTTGGAATCTGTGTCTCATGAACTCCCACCAGAGTTATCTGCTCAAGTGTCGTTATATATTGGTAGATTGTTGTGACATAGTTAAAATAGGCCCAAACTTGTACTTTAAACACTAGACCATATCCCATAGTAGGCCTAGCAGTATTTGTGATCTTGTTTAAAAAAAATGATTTCCTGCTTCTTACTGTGGTATAACCACCCCAACACCGCCATTATCTGCAGTAGTCTGTTTCAGTTTTACATTGGTAATGGAAATAATTTATTGACAGTCATGGGAGCCATGTTTTGACTGTCTTTTTAGTTTATTTTATGGGAGCTTTGTTGCCATAAGATGAGACAGGGTGTCATATAAATAAGGCCTCCTGCACACAACCGTTGTGTGCACCTGTGGCCGTTGTCCCGTTTAATGTGTTTTTCTGCGGTCCCATTGACTTTCAATGGGTCCGTGGAAAAATTGGAAACTGCACCGTTTGGCAGCCGCACCCGTGATCCGTGTTTCCTGGCCGTGAAAAAAATAGGACCTGTCCTATTTTTTTCACGGCCAACGGTTCACAGGACCCATTCAAGTCAATGGGTCCGTGAAAAATCACGGATGCACACAAGATTGTCATCCGCGTCCGTGATCCGTGTCCGTGATCCGTGTCCGTTTTTTCCTATCATTTCAATGGCAAACTTGACTTAGATTTTTTTTTCATTTTTCATGTCCGTGGATTCTCCAAAAATCACGGACGACCCACGGAAGAAAAAACGGGCACGGATCACGGAACAGCGGAACCACGTTTTGCGGGACATTAAAAAATACTGTCGTGTGCATGAGGCCTTAGGCACATCTTTGGTAGTCCATGCGTTTGATGGAAAATCTATGCCAGCAACCTTTACACCTTTTTGCTGGCATAAAATTTGTAAATGTGGCCCAGCGTAGTAACTTCTTCTCAGGGTGTTTGGATGGGGGTGACTACAGTGGTCCATATCTTTCTAATTTAACTATGTGTTGTGAATTACCTGCTGTTTTGCATTATTTTGTGATTGATTATTCATGGAGCAGATGATGTATGTATAACTAATATACATTTCACCAGGTTTTGTTTTTCTAACCTTTTATTTTATTTTTATTTTTAATGCATACAAAAATAACATGATACATATCATATATAAAAGTCCATATTCTGACCCAACCCAGCCTACCCCACCAACGCAATCCTCCCTTATCGCAGGAACATTCTGAAATGATCAGGATAGGAAGGAAAGAAAACAAAAACAACAAAATTAAATCATATCCATCCTAACCAAACCTGTTCCCATTTCCTGATCAGTTTTTTTCTCCCAGAATAATATATATTCATAATTCTTAATCTTTCCCATTAATTGCTTCCATTCTTCTAGCTTAGGGTGTGTTGCCGACCCCCAACCTCTAACAATAACTAATTGCGCTACTAATAACCCTTTTAACTATATCGTGCACCTTTTCACCTACTCAGGGCAGTTGAGTAAATCACCTAATACAGCCAAATCTACACTCAGTGGGTGATTTATATCTGTCCTCCTTCCCATCTCCTGCCCCAATAATCCCGAACAAAAAACTGTCTTTTTACTGCTGGACTGATACTTGTGATAAATTTTCCACCCCCTTTTATGTGTGGGTAAATGTCTATAAAGTTTAATCAGATTTTAACTTGTGATATAATAAAAATGTATTTATTAGGGTACTTTCACACTAGCGGCAGGGGACTCTGGCAGGCTGTTCCGGCGGGTGAACAGCCTGTCGGATCTGTCCTGCCGCTAGTTCACGTGTGCCCCCGAATTGCGGCTCCAACCCCATTGACTATAATGGGGGCGGTGGCACGGCAGCGTACAGCAAGAGGCAGCCGGACTAAAAGTACTGCATGCAGTAGACATATGGGGAATGTTGACTGATAACTATTTTATAAGATATTATTATCTGTCTTAAAAGAGAAATTAAAATTTAGAAAATTATGAATTTTTCATTTTTTTTTTGTTAATGTAGATTTTTTTAAATAAATATAGGAAAAACATATTGACCAAAATTTACTACTAACATGAAATACAAGTAAAACCATTCCAAAGTTATTACCACATAAAATGACACGTCAGATTTGCAAAAATAGGTCTGGGCAGGAAGGGAAAACTGGCCCGCGGTAGAAGGGGTTAAAGGAGTTGTCAGAGTTTTTTTTTTTAGTTCTTTCTATGTTCCTAACAAGGCAAATATAACAACTTTACAATTAACTCACTTTATCTGCAGTGCCTGGTTTATCAGAAGTGACTGAGGGTCACATGACCTGTGATGTCAGCTTCTTTCCCTGCTCTGATAAAGTTCGTTGCACAAGCCTGTAAACGAGACGTCACTCTGCTGGCCACGCCCCCCCCCTTCACTGCCGGCTGTCTGCTCTCTCCTAGGATTCTTAACCCCTTCAGCTGCACAGACTGCGTAGCAGTGAGGAGACAATGCTGGGCACAGGAGCTGACAGACTAGAGAGAGCATTGCACAAGAAGGTAGGGGGAAAATTCTGTGTCTATTAGCAGTGTCATTATACAGATGGGACTTGTAGTTCTACACTTACAAGTTGCTGTTGATTCTCCCAGCAGTCAGGGCTGCTCTTCTATCCAGTCCCTTAGCAGTCTCATTATACAGCTGGGACTTATAGTCCTACACATACAACATGCTGCTGATTTCCCAGCAGGCAGACATGTCACTTAGGGCAGCTCTTGTAGCCACTCCCTTAGCAGAGCAGGGGGAGGGGCAGAGGTTGTTGTTATTGCATGTAAACAAAGGGCCAGAAAAGAACCGGGAAATGAGGAAATATATATTTTTTTTGCATAAAACTTTCTTAGCCTAGTTATATATTGCTGCCCATCAGATTTTCAGTGCTATATATTTTTTTTTCATAACTCGGACAACCTCTTTAAGGCCTGTATTAGACCTGCAGAGGGTTGGCTCGTTAGCGATGATCTGCCTGTGTAAGTGCTGTCAATAAACCGATGAATGAGCAAACGCGCAATCGTATTTTTTATGCTGGCTAAAAAAATTATTCTTTGCCGGCGGCAGATTCTGCTGTCCAATCAGGCTCTGCTGCCGGCAAATAATGATTCTGTATGTGGATGAGCGATGGCATTAGCGATGCCTCCTCCCTATACTGTGGAGAGGATTGCTACATGGGGTGCAGCGGTCTCCTTCACAGATGATCAGGCAATTGCCAGGAAGAAACAATTCCTTTCCAGCAATCGTAATGCTCATCTACAGGTCTTATACAGATGATCTATCCTGTGGATACAATGAAGGCTCCATACATAATAAAGCTTATACAGAGCTGTAATACGACTGTGTGCATGAACCTTTACTGAGCCATAATTGGGGGTGATTCTATGCTAATTAGCATTCACGAATCTGTAACTTTTCTGTGCTTCGTTACCCATTTACTATTGAAAGTTAAGTCAGTAACAATAAATATACAAAAAACATCTTCTCCACAGCTCTGTGCAGATACCCATGTTATAGATGAACCTAGATTCACACTAGACCGGAGGATCTCACAAATGAAGCAGCAATGGGATGAATCACTTGATAAATCTATGGCTCGGCTATGATTTCTGCTTATTATGTTGCATGTTGAACATTGACCACACAGTGTCAGTGTTGCTGCAAAATCTTCACATGTCATCTCCATGACATAAAAAGTACTGTTTTCTGTATTCCTTGTATTTTTTTGCATACATCGTTTAAAGTAAAACTTCTTTTTTGGAGTTGTTTAAGCATTACTGTTTACTGTGTATGAGAATAAACGATATAAAGTAATTCAGAGAACAGATACTTCTAACAGTGGCAGTGATTCTGACAAATCAACAGGGCTACAGGATAATCAGCTTCCTCAAAGCCTCCTGTATTCCATCCAGTCCATTACTGCAAGCTATATATTATAGCACTCACTGCTGTTTGTGATTGGGGCAATATCACGACTAATTATATTATGTTATTTCTCAATTCCAAATGATAGCTTATGGTGACATTTTGTTCCTTTGGGATAGGGAACTTAGATTGTGAGCCCCATTGGGGACAGCTTGATGCTAGTGTCTGTAAAGTGCTGCGGAGTATGTCAGTGCTATAAAGAGTGTATAATAAATAAATAAATAATAATTTGAAATCTTTTAACGATGAACAGGGAGGGAACTTAAAATGTTTTTATTGTTCTTGGGTAACAGTTCAATTATCCTATCCTTACACTTCAAGCGACAATATTTTCTGCTGCTGTCTACTGGGGAACCTCTAACCAGGAGGCCTGAAGGTTAGCAGACCAGCCTCCAAGAGGACTCACGTTGGGCTCCTTCCACTGATATTGCCTAAACTGTGTAGTTGATGAAAAGAGCCTTATTCTCGTTATTTTGCTTATCAAGCTAGAAATCTTTATGTCTCGATTCATAGGTTCAGAGGTACTTATCTGGTAGATTTAGGGTACATTTAGTATGTGAAAAACAGATATTAAAAAACGGATAAACAGTTTTTCATGGCCATTTTGCATCAGTGTGTGCATCCATTTTCTGGTCTGCTATGCTATTTTAATGTCCGTTTTGCATCCATTTTTAACGTCCCTTAAAAACGGACTTTAAAAAATGATACATTTATCAGCATATATAATTCCCCCACAGTGACCCCAGAACATACAAAGGCCCCCAGAGTGACCCAGTTTATATAATGCCCCCATAGTGCTCCCAGTATATACAGTTAGGTCCATATATATTTGGACACTGATACAAATTTTGTTTCTATTACCTGTTTACTAAAACATATTCAATTTATAGTTATATAATGGACATGGACATAAAGTCCAGACTTTTAGCTTTCATTAAAATCGGATGAAGGGTTTAGGATTTTCAGCTCCTTTACATGTGGCACTCTGTTTTTAAAGAGACCAAAAGTAATTGTACAATTGACTCAAAGGCTGTTTCATGGGCAGTTTCAGGCAATTCCTTATTATTTCATTCTGAATTAAGCACATACCAGGCCTGGAGTTGATTTGTGGTGCTTGCATTTTGAAGTTTTTGCTGAGAAGTAAACATGTGGTCAATGGAGCTCTCCATGCAGGTGAAACAAGCCATCCTTCATCTGGGAAAACAGGAAAAACCCATCCGAGAAATTACTACACTATTAGGAGTGGCAAAATCTTCAGTTTGGTACATCCTGAGAAAGAAAGCAAGCACTGGTGACCTCAACAATGCAAAAAGACGTGGACACCCACGGAAGACAACAGTGGTGGATGATCGCAGAATAATTACGATGGTGAAGATAAACCCCTTCACAACAGCCAACCAAGTGAACAGGATATAGGAGTATCAATATCCAAATCTACTATAAAGAGAAGACTGCATGAAAGTAATACAGAGGGTTCACTGCACAGTGCAAGCCACTCATAAGCCTCAAGAATAAGAAGGCTAGATTGGACTTTGCTAAAAAAACATCTTTAAAAAAAAAGCACACTTCTGGAAGAACATTCTTTGGACAGATGTAACCAAGATCAACCTCTGCCAGAATGATGGAAAGAAAAAAGTATGGTGAAGGCATGGTACAGCTCATGATCCAAAGTATACAACATCATCTGTAAAACACTGCAGAGGCAGTGTGATGGCTTGGGCATGCATAGCTGCCAGTGGCACTGGGTCCCTAGTGTTTATTGATGATGTGACACAGGACAGAAGCAGCCGGATGAATTCTGGGGTTTTTAGAGACATACTGTGTCCTCAAATGCAGCCAAACTGATTGGTCAGTGTTTCATAATACAGATGGACAATGACCCAAAACATAACGCCAAAGCAACCCAGGAGTTTATTAAAGCAAAGCAGTGGAATATTCTTGAATGGCCAAGTCAGTCACCGGATCTGAACACAATAGAGCATTTCCCTTGTTAGAGACTAAACTTCAGACAGAAAGGCCCACAAACAAACAGCAACTGAACACCGCTGCAGTAAAGGCCTGGCAGAGCAGTAAAAAGGAGGAAACACTTTAGTTCCTCACATTTTATGCAGTCGTTTTGTTCACCCACTGAATTAAAGCTGAAAGTCTGAACTTCAACTGCATCTGAATTGTTTTGTTCAAAATCCATTGTGGTAATGTACAAAACAAAAATTAGAAAAATTTTGTCTCTGTCCAAATATATATCGACCTAACTGTGTACGGACCTAGTTCCCCAGTCTAAGTTATGTCCCCATACAGTGCCCACAGTCTAAATAATGCCCCATACAGTCCCCTCTGTAGTTAAAATGCCCCACCAGTGCCCTCAGTATATGTAGTGGTGCCCTTCAGAATGGCAAAAAAAAAAAAACAGCGTTGTAATGTCACATGATCACCCTGGGAGCATTAGAACCTGCTGCCTCCAGGGCAAATCTAGTTGTCCAATAAGTGCCTGTGGTGAGGTCAGTATTTTATTTTTTGTAACATAGTGTCCCTGGCCGTAAAAATGGCCAAAACTAGGACATGTCCTATTTTTAGACGGATGTGAATACCCTGATAGACTGCAAAGGTTCTGAAAATGACTGTGTGACGTCTGTTTTTCACTTTCGTGTTAATGTACCGATAGAGGAATCCAAAACTCTTTATGTGTTAGATGCCTTGACCACATGAAAATACCCTTTAAAGAATTCCAGTGTATATAACTTGCTGCTAATACATTTGTAACCTACAGAATAGGGCACCCAGACTGGAGTAATGGTTTCTGGTAAAAACAACTCTGTCTGGTCCACAAGTGCAGAGCAGTGTTTTTGGCGCAGTGTTGTTGTGAACGTGAGAGAGGAGTGCAGGTGAATAGACTAGTCGCCTGAGAGCAGTACTGGAGCCACTAAAGCAGTTGAGATGCCCTAGTGGTCCTAGTACAGTGTGTCTATATTAGCATGTCACCAATGCCTGGGCTGCAAGACAACCAGGTGGATCCCGGGCACGATCAGAACCAATGTAAGTCCATGAGAGATACAGCAGCCACAAACCTAGCAGGGGCGTACACAGACCTCATAGGGCCCATAGCAAAACATAGTATGACCCCCACCCCACCAAGTTTTCCAATAAGGGTGCATCAAACACTCCCAAGCAATGTGGAATACAGATTGCGACTACCCATATTTGTGACGAATTTTCAATTTTTATATCAAGAAATTTTGAATAATAAAAAATAGTAATAAAATGTCACCTTATCCACCTTTAACTGACTTGTATATCGGAAAAATATATATCATAAATATGGCGCTTATTCTGAACACGACATTTATCAATGTATTTATACTACACTAGATAAATCTGCTTTGTTTCCACCAGTATATTATAAAATTATTTGCTTCAGTCACCACTAGGGGGAGCTCAGTGTATTGTATTTTTTACGGTTGCAATTGAATGCAATAGAAGGTTTAAATAGTATCTTTGTACTGAGCTCCCTCTAGTCAGGGCTGTCAGAAAATGAAGTGAATCTGTCAGCAACATGGAGTTTGTATGTTCTCCCCATGTTTGCGTGGGTTTCCTCTAGGTACTTCGGTTTCCTCCCACACTCCAAAGACATACTGATAGGAAACTTAGATTGTGAGCACCATGGGGGACAGCGAGTGATGATAACGTCTGTGAAGCGTTGCAGAATATGTCAGTAAGTAAAATAAATAAACTGGTGCAGTTCAGAGCAGGACTCCCTTTTTCCCCGAGCCCCATAGCAGTCCCTACTGCACCTAAGATGCTCAATGGAGCCGCACAGTCTGACAATCTTGGTGTACAGCGACTGATAACAGTTACAAGATATTCAAAACATTGCAGTGGATTGTTAAAGGGGTATTCCCATCTAGCCATTTGCGGCATATCACTAGGCTATGACACAAATGTCAGATACCTGCAGATCCCACCTCTGGAACCTGTTGCTATCTAGAGATCAGGGCCTCTGAAGTTAAGGGAGAACAGCTATGTATGTGGAGTTCAGAAAATAGCTGAGCAGCATGGCAGTCTCATAGCATTGAGCGGAGTGGTGGCTATGCTTGCGTGAGTTGCTCTCCATTCACTATCATGGGACCTCTGAACATAGCCAAGTTTGATCCCTTGGATATTTTTGGAAATTTCATAGCAGTGAATGTAGAGCACGCCACCCGAGGTCTATGTGCCCTCCTTCACTTCGGGGACCCCTTTCTCGAGATTAGAGCTGGCCTCAGAGATGGGACCTGCACCTGACATTTTTGGCATATCCTAGTGACATAACACAATATATATATGGAAAAAAACCTTTAAAGTGAACGGTTGCACTAGTATAGTTCACTTCCAGCTATCTTAAAAATACTGTTAACACTGTGGACCTCAATGGGTTATTTGTGACCAAGTATAGGACACGTTCTATCGTTTTGTGGAACAGACATACGGATGCGGAAAGCACACTGATGGTCCATGTGCTTTCCGCATCTGTATGTCTGTTCCGCAAAAAGAAAGAACGTGTCCTATACTTGGCCACAAAAGGTGGAAGTCAATAGGTCCGCAAAAAAAGCGGATGTGACACGGACAGTGTCCGTATTTTGCGGATCTGAAATTTGCAGAGTGCAAAATAAATATGGTCATGTGCATGAGGCCTAAAGCTGTTTGTCTCTGGTCCAAGTGCATCGTACGTTGTTTACAGTGACAGGTAAACTTCTTATCCATAATTCTTCTTAGTATAGAACCTGCAGATCCAGATTGTAAAATTATAAGCTCAATTGTCCATGTTAGGCTCCATTCACACGTCCGTATAATGGGTCCCCATCCGTTCCGCAAATTGGGGACGGAATGATGCGGAGAGCACACTATGTGCTCTCCGCATCCGCATTTCCGGAGCGCGCCCCCCGATCTTCCGGTTCGCGGCTCTGGAAAAAAATAGAACATGTCTTATTCTTGTCCGCAATTGCGGACAAGAATAGGCAGTTCTATGGGGTGCCAGCCGAGTGTATTGCGGATCCACAATTTGCGGATCCACAATGCACTACGGATGTCTGAATGGACCCCTACAAAACTATTATTATACAACTGAAAACATGGAGTGTAGCTACTTGCTTAACTGATATGTATAATCCACCTACTATAACCTCTTAATTTAAAAATTGTGTTTAACATAAAAAGGCTGCTCTCTGTAAACTGATTATTATGTGTTTGCCAGTAAATACGGGATCATTGTGAAATGTCATATTGTAGTATGATAAAGAACTGGTCAGGACAGAAACAGCAAACCATACAAGAGAGAACTACAGCCTGTATAATAATGCTTGTTATTGCGTTATTGCACCCTCTAGTGTTCATTCTGTGCTATGAAACTCATTTTACTCTTTCGGCTACTTATGTTGTAGAAGGAACATCCTCACAAAAGACATCCTTTTTTCCTTTTATAGGACTTGCCTAGTACATGTTATTACTATCATCATATAATATTATGTATGTTATATTAGTTTCTGAATTCTTAATGTAGCCCAACATTATATTAATATTAAGGAATATGTCTATAACTATGTTGTGATTTGGCAAATATGCTCCAAATATGCTCTAAATTTACCATTTGATCGTCTCTAAATTTGGTCCAGACAATGTAAATGTCAGGTTAAGGCAAACATATGGTTGAAGTAAAATAAATGAACCTTTAATAACCTTAAAGAGGCTTTTCAACTCCAATCCCAATTTTGATTAGGTCCCGTACAGTGTTGTAAATTAAGTGCAAAATCCTTCCACCTATTCCCTGCTGTTCCGAGGCTCCAGCCCCTACATCTTCTGGTCCCCAGCATGTAAACTTCAGGACAGGGTGCTGCACTGCTGCAATCCATTCAATGGCCTTGGAGGAGATGTGTCCTCAAGCGGCACATGACCCAGTGATGACATGACATTTTGGGAGACGTCACCACTGAGGCCAGTGAATGGTTGCAGTGGTGCATGTGACCATGTCAAACCTCTTTAAAGTCTATATCCAATTTTCCAATAATTTCTTTTATTGTTTGTATGTATCAAAAATAAAATCAAGCAAATAGTCTTGATTAAAAACATGATAATGTTTTCTGTCTACAACTACTATGCAGTCTCCATGGTTACAGACTACAAACAATCCCTGTGCAGTCTGATCCTACAGTCATACATCACTCTGTCTGTGGTCAACTTTCAATTGTTAGGTTATTATTTTCAAATGCTTTTAATTAAGGTTGACATAAGAAAATAGAGCAATATATTAAAGTCATTTAATCAATCTTCCGACATCGATCGTTTTTTTAGGAGGGAAATGAGGGTTGGAGGGGGGGGGGGGGGGGGGAGGGGAAAGGATGGACATAGGGAAAAAGTGGTCAAAGAACCATTACAGAATTCTCTGCAAACCGCAGAGCAAGTAAAACATAACATTAGCCCAACTCATTCATCTCCTCTCCATATTCAGTACATGTAAAGACTAAACCTACACGCGGTGCGCAGGGACCCCATTTAGCACTCAGATTAGATCATGTCCCTGATATAGGCAGGTCATTCAATAAGATTCGTGTCTGGTGAGCTGAAAACATTCCTGAATACATCTCCTAACCTGGAGGGGCAATATGTCTATAAAACTCTCCCAGCATGCAGAAAATTGCTTCAAATGTGTCTCCATTTTTCAAGATGCCTCTACCGAATCCATCTTCATTAAGAAGGAGAGTTTCTCAAGAAATAAATGGTGGGGGTGTAGGATCGATCCATGTATGGAGGATGGTCTTGACCCCTGCTGCTGCTATTAGACATAGTAGTTTTTGGCTACCACGGGTGCACCACGTTGTGGTCGAGTCAATGTATGCAAAAATGGCCCATATAGGGTCCAAAAGTGCTGCTGACGTCAGATGGGTGGTGGTAAACTTATGTATTTTACCCCAAGAGGATTGTATCACCGGGCATAACCACAAGCAATAAAAAATGTCTGCTCCTGTCTTACCACAACAGAAGCAGCCATCTGACTCAAAGACGCCCATACGATGGCCCCGTACCGGAGAAATATATGCCCAGTGATAAATCTGTAGGGTCATCTCCCGGTAGCGGCTGGTCGGCAAATAATGGAGATTGCGTTCCAGGGCCTGATACAAAGTGTACATCGTTAGTTGCGGGATATCGCTGAGCCACTTAGTTATTGCCCATTACCCTTGACTATAATCTAGATGGGTATTTAGAAATTTGCAGTAACTGATGGTAAAGTAAGAGTATGTTTGAGGGAGGCCTGTAAAGCCGGACTACTTTCTCGAGGGGTTAGGTTGGGTAGTAACTTCTGGAGATAGCTGCTGGCTTGTAAATAATGGGAGAAACGTAACTTAATGGTGGGGTATTTAGTTTAGAGAGTTTCAAAAGACAGAATCATATGTGTGGCGTGGTCCACCAAGTGGCCGAGCAAAGTTATACCTCCCTTATGCCAGTCAAAAAAATCTCTATGTGGTGACCACATTTGGAAATGTGGGTTAGCTAAGAGGGTCATATGTAATGAGTTGTGGGGGTGTACATTTTTGAGAATTCTCCATTTTTGCCACGCCCCCCAAGTCGACATTATTAGAATATTTCCCCTGGCTCGTTCCGGGATCTCTCCTATTGGGGTATGGAGAAGGTTAGGGAGGGCTAGTCCGGGTATAAAGACCTGTTCACTGTCGTAGGGATCGCCATAGCAGCCATAGCAATGGCTATGGGGCCCTACGCCACTGGGGGCCTGGGCCGCCGGCTGAGGATTAAAAAAATAAAATTCATGTGGCGAGTGGCGTACAAGTGTAGCGTCGCAGGCCCCTCCAGCAGGACAGACCAAGAAAGCGCTATCTCTGCAGGGCCATGGGCGGTGCGATAGGGGGCGGCCGGAGGCAGAGAGGCCTGACTCCTACTGCCGGAAGTGCAAACAGGGCCTGCTCCCAGACTCCTAGAAGCTCCATGTGGACCCTGGATGTAACCGTCTACGCACCTGCCCGACTGGCAGGCTGTCTCTCTTACCTGCCCACCCGCCTCACTTGTAGTGCCCAAATGATAGAAACAGGTCAGCACTTCACCTTGTGTTGCACGCTGCACGGGAGAGGAGCAACCTCCAATGTATAACAAGAAAAGAATCCCAGCTGCTGTGTCTTTATAAATGAGCTTCTTCTTTATTTTTCCATGAAAGTAAAGAGTCTTCACTTGTAGTGCCAGCTGACCTCCTCCTCAGCTCTCTGAGCATTGCTGCATCCTGCCAGCCAGCCAATGCTGCCAACATTCAGACTCACTGCCAGCCTGACTAACAATTGTGAGTCTGTGCCCCCTGCCCTGTACTATGCCCCCTATGCTGTATTCTGCCTCCTGCCCTGTACTATGTCCCCTATGCTGTATTCTGCCCTCTATGTTGTACTGTGCCCCCTATGCTGCAATGTGTGTGCCCCCATGCCCTGTACCATACCCCCTATGCTGTATTGTGCCCTCTGCCCTGTACTGTGCCCCCTATGCTGTACTGTGTGTGCCCCCTGCCCTGTACTGTGCCCGCTATGCTCTACAGTGCCCCTTGCCTTGTACTGTGTCCCCCCCATGGCATATTGTGCCCCCTCGTCCTATACTGTACCTCTTATGCTGTATTGTGCCCCCTGCCCTGTACTGTGCCCCCTATGCTATATTGTGCCCCCCTGTCCTATGCTGTATTGTGCCCCCTGCCCTGTACTGTGCCCCCTATGCTGTACTGTGCCACCTGCCCTGTACTGTGCCCCTTATACTGTTCTGTGCCGCCTGTCCTGTACCCCCTGCCCTGTACTGTGCCCTATACCCTGCTCTATGCCCTATTATAATACCCTCTAGGAGGCACATTACAGGCGCATAAGGGTATATCCTTGTACTATGCCTCCTACCCTCTACTATGCCCTCTTATACCCTATACTGTGCCTACTAACTGGTACTATGCCCTCATACCCTGCAATGTGCCCCCTTACCATAGCCTGTACAGTGCCCCTAATCATACCATGTACCGTGCCCTCTTATACTCTATACTGTACCCCTGGTCACATACTGTACTGTGTCTACTTATACCCTGTTATCCAGTGACTATATGGCGGTGTTATCCAGTCACTGTATGGCGGTGCTATCCAGTCACTGTATGGTGGCATTATCCAGTCATTGTATGGCAGCGTTATCCAGTCACTGTATGGCGGTATTGTCCAGTCACTGTACGGCGGTCTTATCCGGTCACTGTATGGCAGTGTTATCCAGTCACTGTATGGCGGTGTTATCCAGTCATTGTATGGCACTGTTATCCAGTCACTGTATGGCGGTGTTATCCAGTCATTGTATGGCACTGTTATCCAGTCACTGTACGGCGGTGTTATCCAGTCATTGTATGGCGGTTATCAAGTCACTGTATGGCGGTTATTCAGTCGCTGTATGGTGGTGTTATCCAGTCATGATATGGAGCTATAACGTTGCAGTGTTTTGTTATCCAGTCATGGTATGAGCTATTATCCAATATGGTGGTATTATTTAGTCTCTATATGTTGGTGATTATATAGTCACTAAATCTATTATTATTTGGGGGTAGGGCTAACATCTTTACAGTATTTACTGTAGATTCCAGTACATGATACTGTGCAGTGAGCCTTGTAGAATACAGTCTCCACCACTGATCACCAGGACCAGGCTGTGAGCTCTGCCAGCCTTCTGTACTATAGCATGCAGTACATTGCAGCCTCCCTTCTCTGCCTCTAGCATTTGGCACTATCATGGCACACTAAGGCCGGTTTCACATCACATTTTGCCATTTGTCTAATGTATACCTAAAATGTATATGTTAACAAATGCCTCAGACTGACACCATACAGTGGCATCCGTCACCATAGAGTCCCATTGTAAATTTTTTTTTAAAATTATACGTTAACGTATAAGTTTTTTTTAACAGACTTTGCAGGATACAAAAGCAAAGTGTGCTGTGCTTTTTTTGTATCCCTTTTTCCAACGTATACATCAAATGGAAGGCAAAAATCTGATGTGAAACCCCCCTTACAAATGCACACATACGATGCCAGGATAGTCATGAAGGGGGGGCCATACAAATTTTTGCTATGGGGCCCAGTCAGTTCTAGCTACGCCCCTGGACCTGTTCCTGACCCTTATTTGAGAATATGGAAGTATGTTATATCCAGTCTATAGCAATCCTGGGGCAGCAACCCTGCCAGATAAATTTACGGTATAGACAGTTGATTTTCTTCTCATCCCTAGGGTGTAAATAGATTGGAAGCGAATGTAAAAGGTATAACAGGCGAGGGAATTCCACCATCTTGAGAAGGTACGCCCACCCCATGCAAGACAAAGGAAGATGTCGCCAGCCTGCCAATGTGTCCTCAAGCGCACGTATATAGGGAGCGATGTTTGCATTGTATAATTTGCCCGGTGACTTAGTAATCTGTACCCCCAGGTATGATATAGCGTACGAGCGCCATTGAAATGCGAAGTGAGCTGTCCACCTCGGTCTCGTGTGGCCTTTAAGAAGCATGGCTTATCCAAATTTAGAGTATATCCTGAGAATTGTCCAATATCCTTAAGATTCTGTAATGTTTGTGGGAGTGTAATTTCAGGGTTTTTGATAACCAACAATTAGTAGGTTATTAAAACAGTAGTGTAGCTAAAATTCATAGGGCCCCATAGCCAAATTACTTGGACCCCCACAACCTAATGACAGGAAACTGAAATAGTAGCATGTTCTCCCCGTATTTGCATGGGTTTCCTCCAGGTACTCTGGTTTCCTCCCACACTCCAAAGACATACGGATAGGGAATTTAGATTGTGAGCCCCATTGGGGACAGAGTGATGCTAATGTCTGTAAAGTGCTGCGGAATATATCACCGCTATAAGTGAGTATAATAAATAACTCAATAAGTAGCAATAATTAAAGGGGTTTTCGGGGACTAAAATATTCATGACCTATCCAGGTGTTTTGTTCGAAGTAAGCTTGGGATCACATGGGCCTGGTGAAAACTGTACTTTTGAACTTCCTATATTTAAACCCTTCCCGACCGCAATCTGTATATATACGTGATAGCTGCACATACCCTGTGCAGCTACCACGTATATAAACATTCTGGCAGCTCTTTAATCCAAGCGCAGCAATGCTTCTGCCCCTGCCCTGTATGCTGTCACGAACAGCATACAGAGCAGTAATGCCGGCAAGGGACCAATCAGAGTGGCCCCGTGCCGGCAATCAATCCGATTGGTTAGTCTGCAGACTAACCAATCGGATCGTGGCAGTGAAAAAATGCCGATTTCAGGCTCTGATCTGCGCTCTGCAGATCAGAGCCTGAAATCACAGTGTCCTCATGCCCCCCCGATCCGTGCAGCCCCCCCATCTGTGCAGCCCCCCCAATCTGTGCAGCCCCCCCATCTGTGCCCCCTCCATCTGTGCCCCATCTTCCCATCTTGTATCCACAGTGCTGTCCCCTCTTTGAGTCCGCCCCCTTCTGGTGTGACACCCCCCCTTCCAGCGCTGCCCCCCCGTCTGTCCCCCTGCTGTGTTTGATGGCGGCAGCTCCATTCCTGAGCCGCCGCCATCATCAGAGTGTCAGCTCTATGCTGACACTCTGCTGTAAGTTCTGTAACCCCATAGATGCCACGGCAGCGGCATCCATGGGGTTAATAGAGGGAGGGGGCTCCCTCTCTCCACCATCGGGGCTGCTGCGCTGTGATGGCAGCCCCGATGGTTGCCATAGCAACCAGACGCTTTGCAATAGCGTCCGCTGTTGCCACCTACAGGGCATCTGAAAAAATTCAAATTTCCTATAAAAAATAGAAAATAAAAAAACTACACATATTAGATATCACCGCGTCCGTAACGACCGTCTCTATAAAGATATTACATGATAGACCCCGTCCGATAAACACCCTAAAAAAAAAAAATTTGGGCTGGCCTCTGACTATAGTCGTCCAACCATGAGAACAAGCAGAACTGATAGGAGGCAAGGTGACACAGTGCTCTTCTGGCACCACTGTCCAATGTTACTTCATTGTAGCAAACTAGTATATTTGCCACCAAAGTCTGATTAGAGGGTGTCTGACTAATATGAACTGTGTCCTAGGGATATGCCACCAATGTTTACCCTGGGACAATGTAATTCTGTCTATATTGGTACTCAAGATCCTTTGATGCCTATTCTCTCTGTTGTTATAAACTGCCCTGATGTCACCGCTTAATGTACTGTGTATTATGACTGTATCCTATCTCTACAAACAGAGGGCTTCTTGTATTAAGTAAATTTACACTGTGATTTTCTTTTCCTGCAAAAGAGACCCTCTTCTATCAGTATCCCAACACTGGTTACGCAACCTTTGCTCTTGTGAAAATCCATCTGCCAGTGAGTGTTTTGTAACTTATAGGAAGTCTTTCTCTAAATTTTTCCCTCTCAGTCTAAGGATAAGACAAAGACATCTTTGTACTACATTTATATCAGTTTCTAGTCCATGTGTGAATCTTCTTAACACAACTCCAGGAATTCCAAAAATGAATAGATAAAGGGTAAAATTGTCAGGGAGCTCAAATACCTATGTCTCCTACCTCCAGCCGGTGTTGAAAAATATAAGTATCTATAATCCAAACCGTTTCTAGAGCTACAAAGTGTAATAAAAGCAAGGAGGTTTACTGGATATATTCTAGCGATTCAGAAAATGTATATTTTGTTTTACGCAATAGGCCAATAATTACTAATGTATATATTTCAGCTTTTCCCTAAATTGAACTGCCAGAATTTATAAATGCATATGTTGTTTTATGGTGTACATTATTCATGGTGTTCATAAAAGTGTAATAAGAATCAGGTCATATTGGAACATTTTAGGTACTTTTGAGCACATTTTTATTTATTTAATAATTTAGTAAAGTTGTATAGCAGCCAACCCTGCCCCACCACAGTAGCAGAAGATCCCCAGGTGGACCCAGCTTCTTGCACAATAATGGGTCTCAAAAGTTCAGCAGAAGACAACCCCATTTGATGCTGTTTTGGAGTTTATCACATGTCTGCCAATCTGACCACTTGCACCAGCAGATTCTGGAGGGCTATACAGAGAATGTACATCAGTTTCTGTCAGTAGATAGGGTTATGCAGATATTTAGATATTTTTGACAACATTGTCCCTGGTGCTTTATCAGCATCCACAAGTTTTATAATTGCAATTACTGGGGGAGAGTTACCAAAAGTAGTGCAAAGGAAAAATTGCTTAGTTGCTCATAACAACCAATTAGATTCCACCTTTCATTTTCTAAAGTAGCTCTGAAAAATGTACGGTGCAATCTGACTGGTTGCTGTGGGCAACTAATTCTGTTTTTCTTTACATCAGTTTTGATACATCTCCCCTAATTGACTTTGAGGGCCTTAATCTTACAATGTGGTGAAACCTGCCCTTACTGCTATATTTAAAAATCTGATCTAACCCGACACCTAAACATCTCTATAGCATTTCCTCAGATTTTGACTTGTGCTTCACAGTAGCCCCCCCCCCCCCCCCTATCCTTTCTTTGTTAAACAGGACTTGTCATGATCTAAAAAAATAAATCTGACACAGTGGTGCAGATTTACTAATCCTATGAATGACAAAATCTTGGTCAGGCTGTATAGTAAACCAAGATGCGCTAAATTTCAATACAATTTAGTGCAATTTGCACCAAGATCTAAATGCACTCACATTAAGAAATGTGGGCCAATCTTTATAGCTTTTTGGACCAGATTCATTTTGGCAAAAATGCTGGTTTACAGTGCTGGCTTACAGTAATTTGCACACAATTCCACTATTTAATATAAAACACAATACATTAAAAACTATGCCTGTATATATACAGTGAGGAACAGAAGTATTTGAACACCCTGCGATTTTGCAAGTTCTGCCACTTAGAAATTATGGGGGTCTGAAATTCACATTGTAGGAAGGTTCCCCTGCTCAAGTCATCACATGCCCAGGCTCGTCTGAAGTTTTCCAATGACCATCTGGATGATCTAGAGGAGGCATGGGAGAAAGTCATGTGGTCAGATGAGACCAAAGTAGAACTTTTTGGTCTAAACTTCACTCCTCATGTTTGGAGGAAAAAGAAGGATGAGTTGCATCCCAAGAACACCATCCCTACTGTGAAGCATGGGGGTGGTAACATCATGATTTGGGGATGCTTTTCTGCGAAGGGGACAGAATGACTGCACTGTAATAAGGAGAGGATGAATGGGGCCATTTATTGTGAGATTTTGAGCAACAACTTCCTTCCCTCAGTCAGAGCATTGAAGATGGGTCGTGGCTGGGTCTTCCAACATGACAACGACCTGAAGCACACAGCCAGGATAACCAAGTAGTGGCTCTGTAAGAAGCATATCAAGGTTCTTGAGTGGCCTAGCCAGTCTCCAGACCTAAATCCAATAGAACATCTTTGGAGGGAGCTGAAACTCTGTGTTGCTCAGTGACAGCCCCAAAACCTGACAGATCTGTGTGGAGGAGTGTGCCAAAATCCCTGTTGCAGTGTGTGCAAACCTGGTCAAGAACTACAGAAAACTTTTGACCTCTGTAATTGCAAACAAAGGCTTCTGTACCAAATATTAACACTGATTTTCTCAGGTGTTCAAATACTTATGCTCAGCAGTGCAGGACAAATACATTCTTAAAAAATCATACAATGTGATTTCCAGAATTTTTTATTTTATGCACCTAGAATGTGAATTTCAGACCCCTCCATGATTTCTAAGTGGAGGAACTTGCAAAATAGCAGGGTGTTCAAATACTTCTGTTCCTCGCTGTAACTAAAAAGCATAATTCATATCATCCATTTCATGAACCAGGTCCCTTTTAGATGCGGAGCTCACGCATGTATCACAAAATATAAAGAACAATAAACAAATAATGATAAAAAACACAGTTTCCTTATTAGTTTCACTTTGGACGTGTGGTTAGTAAATTTAGTTGCTATTTGGTTGCATTCACACAGTTCTCTAAGGCCTCTTTCACACTTGCGTTGTCCGGATCCGGCGTGTACTCCACTTGCCGGAATTACACGCCGGATCCGTAAAAACGCAAGTGTACTGAAAGCATTTGAAGACGGATCCGTCTTCAAAATGCGTTCAGTGTTACTATGGTATCCAGGACGCTATTAAAGTGCTGGTTGCCATAGTAGGAGCGGGGAGCGGGGGAGCGGTATACTTACAGTCCGTGCAGCTCCCGGGGCGCTCCAGAATGACGTCAGAGCGCCCCATGCGCATGGATGACGTGTTCCATGTGATTACGTCATCCATGCGCCTGGGGAGCCCTGACGTCACTTTGGAGCGCCCCGGGAGCCGCACGGACGGTAAGTATGCTGCTCCCCCGCTCCCCACTACACTTTACCATGGCTGCCAGGACTTTAGCTTTTTCTGAATGGTTACCATGGCTGCCAAGATGCTAAACGTCAGATCCGGCAATGCGCCAAAACGACGTTTAGCTTAAGGCCGGATCCGGATCAATGCCTTTCAATGGGCATTAATTCCGGATCCGGCCTTGCGGCAAGTCTTCAGGATTTTTGGCCGGAGCAAAAAGTGCAGCATGCTGCGGTATTTTCTCCGGCCAGAAAACGTTCCGTTCCGGAACTGAAGATATCCTGATGCATTCTGAACGGATTTCACTCCATTCAGAATGCATTAGGATAAAACTGATCAGGATTCTTCCGGCATAGAGCCCCAACGACGGAACTCTATGCCGGAAGAAAAGAACGCAAGTGTGAAAGAGCCCTTAGTTAGTTGTGGGCTTGTAAAACTTTCTCGCGATCTGTTATATTGTTAGATGTGCAGTGCCAGTTCTCAATTAGCTCACTTATTATGCATGTGTGTAACCATAGCATATAATTCTCAGTCCACAGTTGGTTTTTACAGCACTTGCTGCATATATTACTCATGGTCTTGTAACAATTCTGCTCTGCTTTACCTCCGACCGGCCTTAGATCGTGACAATTTGATAATATCGCTCCTTGCTGAGAGTCTTCTCACCTTTTTACCATAGAAACATAGAATGTGCTGGCAGATCAGAACCATTTGGCCCATCTAGTCTGCCCAATATACTGAATACTATGAGTAGCCCCTGGCCCTATCTTATATGAAGGATGGCCTTATGCCTATCCCATGCATGCTTAAACTCAGTCACTGTATTTGCAGCTACCACTTCTGCAGGAAGGCTATTCCATGCATCCACTACTTTCTCAGTAAAGTTATACTTCCTGATATTACTTTTAAACCTTTGCCCCTCTAATTTAAAACTATGTCCTCTTGTAGCAGTTTTTCTTCTTTTAAATATTCTCTCCTCTTTTACCTTGTTGATTCCCTTTATGTATTTAAAAGTTTCTATCATATCCCCTCTGTCCCGTCTTTCTTCCAAGCTATACATGTTAAGGTCCTTTAATCTTTCCTGGTAAGTTTTATCCTGCAATCCATGTACCAGTTTAGTAGCTCATCTCTAAACTCTCTCCAATGTATCAATATCCTTCTGGAGATATGGCCTCCAGTACTGCGCACAATACTCCAAATGAGGTCTCACTAATGCTCTGTAGAGCGGCATGACCACCTCCCTCTTTCTACTGGTAATTCCTCTCCCTATACACCCAAGCATTCTGCTAGCATTTCCTGCTGCTCTATGACATTGTCTGCCTACCTTTAAGTCCTCTGAAATAATGATCCCTAAATCCCTTTCCTCAGATACTGAGGTTAAGACTGTATCACTGATTTTATATTCTGCTCTTGGGTTTTTACGCCCCAGGTGCATTATCTTGCACTTATCAACATAAAATTTTAGTTGCCAGATTTTTGACCATTCCTCTAGTTTTCCTAAATCCTTTTCCATTTGGTGTATCCCTCCAGGAACATCAACCCTGTTACAAATCTTTGTGTCATCAGCAAAAAGACACCTAACCATCGAGGCCTTCTGCAATTTCGCTGATAAAGATATTAAACAATATGGGTCCCAGAACAGATCCCTGAGGTACCCCACTGGTAACAAGACCTTGGTCTGAATATACTCCACTGACTACAACCCTCTGTTGTCTGTCCCTCAGCCACTGCCTAATCCATTCAACAATATGGGAGTCCAAGCCCAAAGACTGCAATTTATTGATAAGCCTTCTATGTGGGATAGTATCAAAAGCCTTAATAAAATCTAGATAAGCGATGTCTACTGCACCTCCTCCATCTATTATTTTAGTCACCCAGTCAAAAAAATCAATAAGATTAGTTTGACATGATCTCCCTGAAGTAAACCCATGCTGTTTTTCATCTTTCAATCCATGGGATTTTAGATGTTCCACAATCCTCTCCTTAAGTATGGTTTTCATTAATTTCCCCACTATTGATGTCAGGCTTACTGGCCTATAGTTGCCCGATTCCTCCCTACTACCTTTCTTGTGAATGGGCACAACATTTGCTAATTTCCAATCTTCTGGGACGACTCCTGTTGCCAGTGATTGGTTAAATAAATCTGTTAATGGTTTTGCTAGTTCAACGCTGAGCTCTTTTAATAGCTTTGGGTGTATCCCATCAGGCCCCTGTGACTTATTTGTATTAATTTTAGACAGCTGACTTCGAACCTCTTCCTCTGTAAAGACACATGCATCAAAAGATCCATTCTCTTCTTTTCTAACTGGCGGTTTCTTATCGGACAGTGTGGATTGTCATTCATAAAGAACTCTAACACAGTGCAACTCCAGTCACCCGCTTGGCGTCCCAGCAAGGTCAACACGCATGCATGAGAAGATGCTCAGCAAAGAGCGATATAATCAAATTATAACTATGGAAGTGTATGCAAATTACTGTGAGCCAGCTATTATTTTTACTATTACTTTGGTCATAGCAATTCTGAGGGGTGGTCAGTAGGCTGGGCTCCAGGATAATGGGTAAGCTTCCTCTACCATATTAGCAATTCTGATTAATTTTGGACCTGATACTTTTGGACTTGATACTTTCAACACCAAAATTAATTGTTAATGAATAAATTAACATCTGGGTGGTCTCCACTGCCCCCTGTCACAGGGTGGTGAACATTGTCCCGTCAACTTCAGCAGCATGATCTCAGCATCTGCATTCCCTTGTGGCCATCACAGTAACCAGACATGCAGATTGTTCTCTCCTGTTCTCTCTACATAATTAAAATATTGGTTCACTGTCAAAATGTGCTTTTATGAATAAAAATCTTGTAAGCGCTATTTTGTCATCTCTACCATTCTCCAAGTTTCTTGACATGATTGCCAACTTTACAATAGTCATTCATAGCCATACCCTTGGAGCTTGGAGCAGATCCGAATAAGAAGGGGCTCCTATAATCAGGTAGAACAGGCATCTCAAACTGCAGCCCTCCAGCTGTTGCAAAACTACAACTCCCACAATGCCCTGCTGTAGGCTGATACCTGTAGGCTGTCCGGGCATTGTGGGAGTTGTAGTTTTGCAACAGCTGGAGGGCCGCAGTTTGAGATCCCTGAGGTAGAACCTTGGTAAACTCCTCCATTTACAGTTCCCATTCATTATGTTGGAGGCAAGTTGATGTTGGATTTTGAGTTGCACTTCTTAAAGATGTCTCATAAAATAATTGGAAATGTAATATACTTATACTAAAAATTTGAGATGAGCGAACTGATTCTACACAAATGAAATTTGTTACGAATTTCCCAAAAGATTTGACTCCACAACTTTTGTAATTTGTTCGTCATGAACTGCTGAAAATGGTGGCTACCATTTTACAGATCAAAAGACAGAGAAGAAGGCATCTTCCACCAAAAAGGGATGATTGTTGGACCGTTTTGTCTGACAGTGTTTTGTGCTATTAAACAGGCTGTTTGTTACCACCACTGGTTGCTATCAGTTTACCGATAGTCATATATGTCGTGGTCACATTGACATTAGTAATGCTGTCTTGGTGTTAAAGAGCTTAAATGGGTTTGGATACCGTCCTAGGAACCTCGAAGTGTCACACACAACTTTTCAGGGCGATTGGGGCACTTTTGATTCTGATCGAATTTATTTGGACTGAATCGAATATGTAGTAATTTCATATCTATTGCTGTTTGAAGTTAAATTGGTTACATTTTTATCTTCTCACAGGGTTTTCTTTTCCTTCTTTATGAGGTTCTGCACCCCTGTTGCCAATCATATTTTACTTTGGTGCCCTATGTTGGTTTGTTGTTTTTATTATTTTATGTTGACATGATTTCAACCACATGCATGCAGCAGGGTTATAGAATGGAGAAAAAAGACTTTTTTTTTATGGAGTGGTAATATAGCATATGTAACTGTGATCAAAGATTGCATATTAATTACCCTGATGCAGGAGAGACAAAGAATCCCATAGAGTTCAGCACAAGAGTCTGTTTCATAGACTTCCTCCCCAGAGGTCAGGTTTTTCAATTAGCAGCTTAAGGCTGACTATTTCACAGGCTGCATACAGTGGTTTATTGAATAGTATGTATAGTAAAGTAAATGAAGAGAAGAATTTATAGGGAAATAATGGATAATAATGGCATTTTTTTTATGGTCTTCACTATGTGGGATAAATGCTGAGCGTAGAATGGAAGAGGCATGTACTTAGGAATATTGGGGGAGATCTTATGTAATACAACAAGACACAGAGAACAACAATGACACTGCTGTCTCTTTCATAACTGCAATAAACTTTAGCAATGTCTGCTGGGGAGGTTCTTATATAGTAAGGGGTAGGCAACTTTTCTATTGGTTGCTAGGGATGTTGCTAAGCTGTGACAAAGCCTTCTCATTGGCCCACAAGCTAGAAGAAGGGAGGTGATCACCTGATGTGTACTGTGTTAAAAACAAAAAACAAATAAAAAGAATATTCGTCATTACAAATATATAGCACTATATTCTAAATATTCGAGAATTCTCGAAGTGCCGATATTAGCGATAAAAATTTGTAATACAAATATTCACGCTCAACACTAGTGTCCAGTATGTACTGTACACAAAAGACAGCTCCTGTCACTTGTAGAGGAAGGCTCCTGAGCCTGCCTCTACTCTCCTTGCTTTATACATTGATATAACTCTCCCTTTATACTGTATAACTATTTCTCCCATTTCCCCATTATACTGTCAGTGCTGGCCAGTGACAACACATCTCTCCTCTATTTGCCTGGCACTCTCACTAACTAGCTGCCGGGGAGAGTAAAGACGGGCTGGCAGTGCTTACCACTGACAGTCAGTAAAGAATTAGCAGTTTTACAGTACATAGTAAATACTAGCTGTCCCTATGTACTATAAAATTACTTGTCCCTGTCCTCTATTACACTGTCAATGGCAGTGGCGTACCTCCCATAGAGGAAAACCACACAGCTTTCTATGGGGCCCATGGGGACAGTGGAGGATAGGCCCCGCCCCTAATTACCTTAAATACTGGCTCCTGTCCATCTTCAGTCTAAAATTCCTATCGTTAGCAGAGAAAGCTAAAGGACCTTTGATGATGTCATCACAGGTCCTATATATCTAGCAAGGGAAATGTACAGAGAATAGTGTAGGGCCCAGGTTAGAACAGTGCATCTGCTAGGATATGTGATGACATCGTCTTCAGCATCACAGGTCCTGCACAATCTATCAAAAGAACTGCACCAAGAATGGTGTAGTTCTCAGATTTGAAAGGGGCATCCGCCAGGACCTGTGATGACATTATCACAGGTCCTTCAACCCCTAAGATTAGAAGTGAACAAAGTGCTCTGCATTGATCCATTGATGCTGGAATGAAGTGGTAAGACGAGGTCCTCCCCTTTTCTCTTTATTCGCCCCCCACCCATGCTCTGTTTTTACTCATTGCTCACTCATATATAATACTGCAGACAGTTACAATCACCACTTCCTCATGTACCTTACACACAGTGACCATAATGTATAACTGACCACATATTTTAGTGTACTGAAGGTACAAGGTATAAATTACTAGTGTTGATCACGAATATTCGAATTTCGAATGTTTATCGCGAATATAGGTACTTCGAAAATCTGCGAATATTTCAAATATAGTGATATATAATTGTAATTTTGAATATTCAATTTTTTTTTAAATCAGTACACATGATCCCTCCCTGCTTCTAGCTTGTGGGCCAATGAGAAGGCTGCAGTATATTTGACTTTAGGAATAGTGTTGTTTGCGAATTTTCATAATACAAATTTTTTTTATTGCAAATTTTTCAACTTCCAACTATTAGACAAAGAAGATTATAGCACTATATTAGCTAAATTGCTCTATATTCGATTTTTTTTCGAATATTCGGTATATTGCTATAACTTAGTTTTTTCGAATATTCGTAGTATTCTAAAACAAGAATATATAGCAATATAGCGAATATTCGAAAAAAAAGAATATAGAGCAATTTAGCTAATATAGTGCTATAATCTTCTTTGTCTAATAGTTGTATTTTTTTTCTCATCTGAAGTTCAGATTGGAAAAAAATTACAACTATAAAAAAAAAGATTATAGCACTATATTAGCTAAATTGCTCTATATTCGTTTTTTTGAATATTCGCGATATTGCTATATATACTTGTTTTAGAATATTACGAATATTCAAAAAAACTAAGTTATAGCAATATAGCGAATATTCGGAAAAAAAAGATATAGAGAAATTTAGCTAATATAGTGCTATAATCTTTTTTTATAGTTGTAATTTTTTTCCAATCTGAACTTCAGATGAGAAAAAAATGACAGCTATTAGACAAAGAAGATTATAGCACTATATTAGCAAAATTGCTCTATATTAGTTTTTTTTCCCGAATATTCGCTATATTGCTATATATTCTTGTTTTAGAATATTATGAATATTTGTTATAGCAATATAGCGAATATTCAAAAAAAATTAATATAGAGGAATTTAGCTAATATAGTGCTATAATCTTCTTTGTCTAATAGTTGTAAGTTGAAAAATTTTCAATTAAAAAATTTGTATTCCGAAAATTTTGCATTACGAAAAATTGCATATTACACAATCATTACCTTCCCGATTTTTTGAGTAAAAAAATCGCAGAATATAACGAATATTCGAATTTGCAAATATTCAACGAATATTCTACAAAATACTTGCGAAATATTGCGAATTTGAATATGACCCCTGCCGCTCATTACTATAAATTACACCTCGTGCACTCTTGTATATACAATATATGTTGGTAAGGCTGATTAGTCAGCCTGCATTTGTGGGAGGGGCGGAGGCTCTTCATATACGAGCCACACCCTCACTCACAGGTGTGTGTTCTCAGGTGCACAGCTGCCGCTGGGTGTCATTAGCAGACTAGCTTCTCTGGTGGTAGGATTCTTTCTTTGCAGCATGGAGCTTGTTATTTTGCTCTCTGCTACCGTAGCATGCACGCGCCATACTACGTAAGTAGGTTGGGCCGGGGCCGTCTCTCCAGGCTGGTCGGATCCGACTTTGCTAGCGAATGGGAGGCTTCGCCTCAGAATCTGCTACCTCAGGTTTGCTTGTTTGGGCCTAAATACTTCCATTTGCTTTTCATTTTTGTTTGTTGGTAATAAGAGTTGGTTCCTATAAATCTTACAAGTTTCACTTTGCTTCGTTCGTCTCGTATGAAAAGTTTCTTTACAGCAATCCGGCTGAAGTAAGAGTTACCCGGGCTGCACGTGACGTAATGTTTGGAGATCGGACGCAGTGTTTATTGTTTAGGCCTTTTGCTGTAGCTGTTCCTTGCCATGTGTCTCCCCCCCACTTTTCCCCCCGCTACCACCATCTTTAAACTTCATGTATTTCACTTTCGTAAGCCGTGTACCGGGGTGGGCTCCCCCGGATACAGCAAAGTCACAGACATGGAAGCAACACTGACACCAGCTTTATATGCAAGAATATAAACTTTACTTTGGAAACAGTATTAACACAAGTACAAACAGTATAAGTAATACCCCAGGCCCACAGTCACCGTCCCTGTCCGAGGGACAGGCCTAGCCTGCTGGCGTACACAGCAGAGCCTACAAGTCGTACTGTGCCGCTATAGAAGACACACCTAACCGGTGACAGACGCAGCAGAGCCTGCAAGTCAATTACTGCGCTGCAGTCCAGTACAGTAAGGCCTAACAAAGCTATAACCCTATCTAACTAGCGCATACAAGGCCTAGGCTAGTCTCTGTTACTTTAGGCGCCAAACAGTGAAGTACAATTGGTAATCAGGTGTACTGACCTGCGTCCGTTCTGGGCCCTAGGATGCCGCTTACCCGGGATGGCCACCAAGCTCTCAGCAACCGTGCGGCCTTGCTTGATGCTAAGGTTTTCTGTCCATACACTGGAACTGGTCTTCCTGGGACAACCTCTCTTTCAAAGTGCTGGATCCAGACAGGGGACAGCAGATACTCTCCTTCCATTGAGTGTCCATTCACTGCCGGACAGCCGCAAGCCGGGATGGAATCGGATTCAGCCCCTCACAGCACAATCCTTCCACCATGTCAGATCATTACTTCCTGGTTCACCCAGAAGCATGCTGACTGTGCTGCAAAACAGCGGCCTCTAGTGCCCGGAATGCCAAATGACAGCTCCAGTACAATTTAAACATAAATATACAGGCAGAGCTTATCCACAATCTCATACTTTCATGCTCCGCTGTTATCCTGAGCGGCATTTACACTTTCAGCTTTTATTTAATGTCTTATGCTGCATCCGCACGTCTTCACTGTACTGCACTTTTCTACTCTTGGTTCGTATTTACTCAGATTGGTCTCACATTCAAGCTGCGCTCACCTGTTGGCTGTTACATCTCATTCCGTCCCCAGCCGACAGCCGGATCCATATTACATGCCTGTTATTACATGTTGTATACTCGGCTTACAGCCATAGCTGCTACTGTTACTCCGTTTTTATGCTCTGGACGTACCACCCTGGTGTTCCCACCTTGCTCCACTCACAACCAGAGCTGCGTTTATACCAATTTTCATGCTCTGCTTATACCCAAAGTTGAGTTCACACTTCTACTGCTACACCAGGTTGTATACCCCACTCACCAAAGCCGCTTTCCATGTCTGCGGTCACATCAAGTTAATATTCCGTTCACATCCAAAGCTGCATCCGCATGTCTGCTTTTCACATCTTGTCCTATACTCCTTTCACTACTAGAGCTGCGTCCACGTGTCTGCTTTCGCATCACGTCAATACTCTGCTCACTTTCAGGTTGCATTTATACGTCTGCTTTATACCATGCTTTTCATGCGCTACCCATACTCAGAGCTGCGCCTATACCATGTTTTTAGGTACCACTCACATCCAAAGTTGCATTCACCCATTTGTTGTTACATCATGTGTTGTACTCTGCTCCCACTCAAAGCTGCATTCTCCTGTTTATTGCTACATCATGGTTTTGCTCAATCTCACCGGGGCAGTCTGCACCCACCGCTCTGGTACCTCTCTCCTGACAAACATAACTGCGTTCTTTTCAGGCTTACGTTCCCTTCCTCGGTGGTCTGTTACATTCCATAGGCCTAGTTTCTGTTTAATCCTGGTTCGTATTCACTCAGACTGGTCCTCTTTTTACTTCTGGTTCGTATTCACTCAGATTGGTCTCCTGCCCCAGTTCACCAAACAGCTCCTCAGCGGAGGTCAGTGGGCCGATAGGAGTACGTTTCCTGCTATGTTTTCACAAGCTGTTCATTTGTTTGTCACGATAAGAGACTTCTCTTAGCGAACTTGCAAAGCCCCAGGCATTTCATGTTTACATTTATGGTTTGCGGTGGTTAGTGTTATATGTATGCACGTGCTTCGGATTACTAATGTCTATATTTTTAACGCCTGTTGGCAGTCATGTTCCTTGGGCCACCTTCTAGCCAATCCAATCATTCAAGTCGCTTCATATGCCATCAGGTCCGGCTTACGTTTTAATTTCTTATCGTCACCGCAACGTCATCCCTCTGGCTTTGGGGGCCCTATGACCGATCCGGCCTCATGGCTCCGGGGGCCCCTTGACCGCTTTTCATGTTTTGTTTGTTAAGGGTACAACATGGTTGTAGGCTGGTTAGTGTCCCAGGTTTCTGTTGGAGGTTATGCGAGTCCATGTCTTTGTCTTGCTAGGTTATCGAGTCCCGGTTGCTTACTAAACCCGTTGTGTTAAGGCCCAATCTTTTCCCCAGCCGTCCTTAATTCTAAGGTTCGCATCCCGGCGGCTGCCCGGCCCCATGGGCCCCTGGTGGTTGCTTCAGCCCCATGGCTTCAGGGGTCTGACCAATGGTTGTCTGTCCACCTGTGCAGCTATGCTTTTGAATGACTCATATCTTTACCTGCTTGCCAGCTTATGTTATTAATTTTAGTTAATGTCCGTTATTATCTCCATTTTCTGTCACGTTTCCCTTCGTCTTTTCAGGTCATGCAGTTGAACTATTGGGGTCACCTTCCACGTCGGTCAGGTCTCGTTCCTAACGATATTTCGCCTTGCATGTTATTCAGGCCACGTAGTTTATCTTGGGTATCGCCTGCCACATCGGTCAGGCTCATGGTTTAATTCACGTGCACCTTATTCATGTCACTTTTCATAGTTATAATTCTTAAAAAAATAAAAAAAAACTCGGCCCCATGGCTTCGGGGGCCCGACGACTGCTTCGGCCCCATGGCTTCGGGGGCCCGACGACTGTTTTCAAACCTGCTGGGCTGATTGCCTGGTTGGTTGTCCATCTGTGCATCTAGGCTGATTGGCCCCTATGTATTGCACACATACCTGCTTCCCTAATTTCCTAATAATCCATGTTGATCACTCCATGTTGATCCATGGCTTCGGGGGCCCGACGACTGCTTCGGCCCCATGGCTTCGGGGGCCCGACGACCTGCTTTGGCCCCATGGCTTCGGGGGCCCGACGACCTGCTTCGGCCCCATGGCTTCGGGGGCCCGACGACCTGCTTCGGCCCCATGGCTTCGGGGGCCCGACGACCTGCTTCGGCCCCATGGCTTCGGGGGCCCGACGACCTGCTTCGGCCCCATGGCTTCGGGGGCCCGACGACCTGCTTTGGCCCCATGGCTTCGGGGGCCCGACGACTGTTTTCAGTCCTGCTGGGCTGATTGCCTGGTTGGTTGTCCATCTGTGCATCTAGGCTGGCCCCTATGTATCGCACACATACCTGCTTCCCTAATTTCCTAATAATCCATGTTGATCGCTCCATGTTGATCCATGGCTTCGGGGGCCCGACGACTGCTTCGGCCCCATGGCTTCGGGGGCCCGACGACTGCTTCGGACCCATGGCCCCTATGTATCGCATACATACCTGCTTCCCTAATAATCCATGTTGATCGCTCATTTTATGTTTTGACCGCAAACTGGTCCGGTTCGCCCTACAGCATTATTGTCATGTCTTACGCAGATATTTCGTCTTTCTTTAATTGTTCATGCTTTCGTTCAGGTCCTGCCAGAGGAAGAACAAGTAGGGCAATTCGCTCTAGCATTTCAGTCTCTGATCGTAGTCGATCATATCTTGTCAACCAGGTCCCCGCGCAAAGTCTTTGCCTTTTTACCACGACCAGGAATTCATTTTCGCCAGTAGCTTCATTGCATTGCATTCCCTCACTCATGGGAGGGCATAGACAGAATCTTGTATATTATGGCTTCATAGCTTCTTGCCCCACTAACCTCCGACTCCCTACAACCACTTTGAATCGGATTTTGGACAAGGTCCAGCATTTTCTCACGGTAGAAGATTCAGATAGTAGGTCGGTCTTCACGTCTCAAGCGTAAAAACAATTCTCAGGGGCGCACAGTAGAACAACCCGTGGATAGCTGTTGTCTGGGGAACTATTCAAGGATTCTCTTCCTATCTACATGGTTCTTTTTGGCCCTCATTCCTGCATAGTCTAGGCAGTTAGGTTTTGGTCCCACGATCTGCTGAGGCTAGGGCATTGCCAGTACTCACACTAGAACCAAACTTTACAAGTTTCAGTTGGTTTTTATGATCCATTTCACAACGTTTTCTCGGTCCTCCATTCCGCTTTGGCACAGTATCCGCAATATTGAGCATCATGTCTCTGGCCTTGTCATCCACAAGATGGGTTGTAGATTTCCTACTGGTTTAGCCTCACATACCCCGAATTTTCGCTCTAGATCCCGGATCCCTTGCAGTTGGCTTGGGGATTAGTTTGTACATGCCATTCAAATTCCTTTTCTACCCTACTTGGCTTGGTTTTTGCCCACTTATAGGCCTACCCACGATCATGGCTTAGGGCACACAACAAGCCATTTAGTCAGGTCAGCTAAGACACGCCTAGCTGGGTTAGGTTGTTCCCGTTGTTTTCTCCCTAGGGTTCTTCGGATACCTCTTGGCCGTAGCCATGACCACAAATATATATATATATACCCACTACAGTTATTATATGTATATGTGTTTACTATATATGCAGTGTGTGTGTGTGTGTATATATATATATATATATATATTGTAGGAGAGTCCCCGGAATAATAATGGACGGACGATACGTGCCACCAGAGGTCCTGGCCTCGGTGGAGTAAGAACCGGATCATTGCGGTTACAGCGGCGAATGCTGCTGGCGCAGCGTGTCCGGGCCGGTTCTTACTGTTCCCCACGGCCAGCCCAGGTTTTTGGTGGAGCTGGGCCTTTAAGAACCCAGCCTGCTGATGATGGGGGTGGGGTGTGTCTTGCTGTGCTGGAGATTTCCACAGACAGAGTGAGTGCTGATGGAGGAGAGTCTGGGCGCCGCACACATTGAAGGATAGCCCTGGGACCTGTGGTGCTACAAGCCAAAGGGGCTCTGGCCTGAGGGAGACAAAGGCAGATAGCCTAGAAGCCTGCAGAACTGCTGTGGCCTGTCCAAAACAAGGTGACTCAAACCTGCTGTTTATTTTCTATGGAAGGACTTTTGTTTTATGCACTATGTGGATATGCACCTGTGTGGTCTGCACATTGCCTGTTATGCCGTTGGTGTGAATAAAGTCACAGTGTATCACAAAGACTGTCTGTGATTGCCTCAATACTGCCGCCGCTACCGTAGCCTACCACGAGCACATCCCCACAATTGGTGGAGGATGCGGGCATTCCTGCAGTGAGGCAGGCCTGAGGCAAAAGTTGTGTTGGACTGCATGTCATATATCAGGCCTGCAAGTTTTATGGTTCCTGACAAGATGGAGGAGGCCATTAAGCACCTGATTCAGAGTAATGTACAGCAGCAACAGGCATTGCAGGCTCAGAAGGAAAGACATGATGAGGCTATGTGTGCACAGCAGCAAACAAACAATCTCCTAATGCAGCAGCTGGTAGCCATGCAAGAGTCGGAGCGAACAACCCTGCAAGGAGTTTCAACTGCAACAACCCCGACTGTGTCTACCGCCAGGGACAAAGTCCGATCCGCCCTGAGGAAAATGGGTCCGGGAGATGATATAGAGGCATTCCTGATGGTATTCGAAAGAACCGCGGAGCAAGAGAGGCTGCCGTTGGAGCAGTGGGCCGAGGTGGTGGCGCCTTTTCTGGTGGGGGACGCACAAAAGGCCTATTTTGACCTCAGCTGCGATGAGGCCAAGGACTATGAGAGGCTAAAAACTGAGGTGTTGGCCAGGTTGGGGGTAAACACCTATGTGCGAGCGCACAGGGTGTATCAGTGGGTGTTTGCCGAGTCCCGACCCGCCCGGTCACAAGCCTATGACTTACTTCACCTAGTAAAAAAATGGCTTCAGCCTGAAATATTGAGCACTTCTCAGATGGTTGAAAGGGTCGTGGTCGACAGGTTCGTGCGTACCCTCCCGAGAGCCATACAGCGCTGGGTGGGACAAGGCGATCCAGGCAACCTGGAACAACTGGTTAGCCTGGTGGAGAGGTATATGGCCACTCAGGATTTGGTGCGGGACTCAGCGGTACTACCGAAGTCACGTCAGCCCCCGTTGCCGACCCGGGATCCTGAAAAAGGGATCCCACCACATAAGGAGGGGAGTGGATCTCCAGTCCGTGGGAGGAATACCCTGGGGAGGAGGGAGGCTGCGAGGATCAGATGTTGGCATTGTCAGGACTGGGGACATGTGGCATCCAACTGCCCTAGGGCATCCGAACCCATGGACTGCGGGTTCGCTCGCCGGTCCTCTTTTTATGCCCAACCGGTGTATATAGCTGACCCCCTGCTGGCGGCGGACAACCCTCCGGTGTGTGATGTCGTTGTTAATGGACACTCCGTGCAGGCCCTGCTGGACTCTGGGAGCCTGGTAACTCTGGTCCATGAGTCGCTTGTAACGGAAAAACTCCCAGAAAGGCGAACCCTTACCATTGTCTGTATACATGGGGATCGCAGGGAGTATCCCACCACTAAGGTTACCCTGGCAGTGTGTGGAAAGGAGGTACCACATGTCGTCGGGGTGGGGAGACGGCTCCCTTATGCCGCAATATTGGGGAGGGACTTTCCCCTGTTCTGGACTTTGTGGAGGAACGGGTTGCCTACCTATGGGGAAGGAAAATGTCCAGGTCCCGAGCGCCGATACCGGTGTGTCGGTGGTTAATGGTGTTGCCCAGCGTCCCGGCGCCGATACCGTATTTCCTCACCTGGCCTATAACCAGGACCTGTTATATAGGGTAGACAAGGTGAGGCAGGAGGTGGTGGAACAACTGGTGGTGCCCCAGCCTTACCGGCGAATGGTCTTGGATTTAGCGCATGCGCATGTGTTGGGTGGTCATCTAGGGGTTAAGAAAACGCTGGAGCGAATTCTACAACGGTTCTATTGGCCTGGGATATATGAGGAAGTCCGGAGGTTCTGTCAGTCCTGTCCAGTGTGTCAGCTGACTAGCCCCCAACCTCACTATCGCAGTCCACTGGTACCTATGCCCATTATAGAGGTGCCCTTCGAAAGGATCGCCATGGATCTGGTAGGCCCCATTATTAAGTCAGCCCGAGGTCACCAACACATCCTGGTAGTGTTAGACTATGCCACTCGCTATCCGGAGGCGGTCCCATTGCGCCATACGTCGGCCAAGGTAATAGCTAAAGAGCTCATGAGTATGTTTGCCCAGGTGGGGATACCAAAGGAGATTCTGACGGACCAGGGGACACCCTTTATGTCCAAAGTAACAAAGGAATTGTGTAAGCTATTAAATATTAAACACCTACACACGTCCGTCTACCATCCCCAAACCGATGGGTTAGTAGAACGGTTTAATAAGACCCTGAAGTCCATGCTAAAAAGAGTCGTGGCTAAGGACGGGAGGGATTGGGACTTACTGTTGCCCTATGTTTTGTTTGCGGTACGGGAGGTGCCCCAGGCGTCCACGGGGTTCTCGCCCTTTGAGTTGTTATATGGGCGACATCCCCGTGGGCTACTGGATATCGCTAAGGAAGCATGGGAGCAACAGCCTACGCCTCATAAAAGTGTGATAGAGCACATAGGAAAAATGCAGGACCGAATAGGGGTCGTGTTGCCGATCGTCCGTGAGCACATGGAAGCGGCACAACTGGCCCAGAGTCGGGTATATAACCGAACCGCCCGGGTAAGGACATTTCACCCGGGGGACCGAGTTCTTGTACTCGTGCCCACGGTCGAGAGTAAATTCTTGGCCCGGTGGCAAGGACCCTATGAAGTTAAGGAGAAGGTGGGCCCAGTTGATTACAGGATATACCAGCCAGGGAGGCGGAAGCCCGAACAGGTATATCATGTGAATCTACTAAAACCTTGGAGAGACAGAGAGAATTTGTTTGCAGACAGCCCGCCCTCTGTCGGGACGTCAGGGAGTGACCCGGGGTCACCAGGTGTTCCGGAGAGCGCCGCTGGGGTGACGATAGGGGACGGACTGTCGACCAAACAAGCACATGAGGTATCAAAATTTGACGCCTATCCCATGCCTCGGGTAGACGAGTTGATAGAGCGGCTGGGAAAAGCCCGGTATTTTTCGATCCTAGATCTCACGAAGGGCTACTGGCAGGTACCTCTGACGGAGGCGGCAAAGGAGAAGACGGCCTTTGTCACCCCAGAGGGGCTTTTTCAGTATAGGGTGTTGCCTTTTGGGTTACATGGCGCTCCGGCTACGTTCCAGCGTCTGATGGATGTCGTCCTCAAGCCCCATCACCAGTATACCTCTGCGTATCTGGATGATATAGTCGTGTTTAGCCCAGACTGGGAGGGTCATTTGTCAAAACTTCAGGCAGTGATAGATTCTCTAAGGAAGGCGGGGTTAACTGCCAACCCAAAAAAATGCTCGGTGGGACTAGAGGAAGCTCGCTATTTGGGGTATGTGATTGGACGCGGAGTCATTAGGCCCCAAGTAAATAAAGTTGAAGCAATCCGGAATTGGCCCAGGCCTCGTACGTCCAAGCAAGTACGGTCATTTTTGGGCCTGATTGGGTACTACATGAGGTTCATTCCCCATTTTGCCACCTTGGCAGCCCCGTTAACCTGCCTCTTGAAGGGTAGAAAGTCGGTGATGGTTCGCTGGGGGGAGAAGGAGGAGGAGGCGTTCTCCCGTTTGAAGTCGGCCCTATGTGAGTCCCCAGTTCTGGTGACGCCCGACTTCAAGCGGGAGTTTGTAGTTCAAACAGATGCCTCGGGAGTAGGACTAGGGGCTGTGCTTTCCCAAGAGCTCAACGGGGAAGAGCACCCCGTGGTTTTTCTAAGCCGCAAGCTTACCCCAGCAGAAACCCGGTATAGCATTGTGGAGAGAGAGTGCCTCGCCATCAAGTGGGCACTCGAGTCTCTCAGATATTACCTTCTGGGGAGAAGGTTCCGTCTGGTGACCGACCACTCCCCTCTCCAGTGGATGAGTCGGGCTAAGGAGGGGAGCGCTCGGGTTACCAGGTGGTTCTTGTCCCTCCAAAACTTTAAGTTCACTGTTGAGCACAGGGCCGGCCGCTTACAGGGGAACGCAGATGCCCTGTCCCGGGTACACTGCTGTGCGTGTGTTCACCCCCTCAGGCTTGAACGGTATGTTCAAGCCCTCAGGGGTGAACAAAGGGGGGGGGATATGTAGGAGAGTCCCCGGAATAATAATGGACGGACGATACGTGCCACCAGAGGTCCTGGCCTCGGTGGAGTAAGAACCGGATCATTGCGGTTACAGCGACGAATGCTGCTGGCGCAGCGTGTCCGGGCCGGTTCTTACTGTTCCCCACGGCCAGCCCAGGTTTTTGGTGGAGCTGGGCCTTTAAGAACCCAGCCTGCTGATGATGGGGGTGGGGTGTGTCTTGCTGTGCTGGAGATTTCCACAGACAGAGTGAGTGCTGATGGAGGAGAGTCTGGGCGCCGCACACATTGAAGGATAGCCCTGGGACCTGTGGTGCTACAAGCCAAAGGGGCTCTGGCCTGAGGGAGACAAAGGCAGATAGCCTAGAAGCCTGCAGAACTGCTGTGGCCTGTCCAAAACAAGGTGACTCAAACCTGCTGTTTATTTTCTATGGAAGGACTTTTGTTTTATGCACTATGTGGATATGCACCTGTGTGGTCTGCACATTGCCTGTTATGCCGTTGGTGTGAATAAAGTCACAGTGTATCACAAAGACTGTCTGTGATTGCCTCAATACTGCCGCCGCTACCGTAGCCTACCACGAGCACATCCCCACAATATATATACACACACACACTGAATATATAATAAACACATATACATATAATAACTGTAGTGGGTATATATATATATATAGTATATACAAGAGTGCACGAGGTGTAATTTATACCTTGTACCTTCAGTACACTGAAATATGTGAAATATGTGGTCAGTTATACATTATGGTCACTGTGTGTAAGGTACATGAGGAAGTGGTGATTGTCTGCAGTATTATATATGAGTGAGCAATGAGTAAAAACAGGGCATGGGTGGAGCTGTGAAGCACTGTGGTCTTGGGTTCCTACCAGTTGGTAGCGTGCTGGAGAGCTGCACGCTGAAAATCAGGCGCCCTAAAGCCTGCTGTGGACGGCTGTGGACTTTATGTGGTGTGAATAACAGCAGGACTCTGCACAGTGTTGTTTTTGCTTTATTGCTTTTTGTGTGAATAAACACTGAACTTTTGCTTTACTACCATGTTCTTGCCTCTGTACTGCGTCCACTTACCCTGTCTACCAGAGCAATCCCCTAATAAATATATATATATATATATATATATATATATATATATATATATATATATATTAAAGCTGAAGGACTCTGCTTCGCGCGGGTATATTTAATCTATTTTATTCAATGTTTGTGTGTGTCGTTAAAAGACATCAACACTATCCACTATAACAGTGACATCTATAGCACCCCGCCCCTAAAACAGTGACCACCACAGCCCCCCACCCCTTAATGGTCCATTCACACATCCGTGTGTGTTTTGCAGATCCACAAAACACGGACAGCGGCAATGTGCGTTCCACATTTTGCGGACCGCACATTGCCGGCACTAAGAGAATATGTCCATTCTTGTCCGCTATTGCGGACAAGAATAGGACATGTTGTATTTATTTCAGGATCGGAATTGCGGACCCCCAAGTGCGGGTCCGCAATTCCAGATCGGGGCCGCACGTCGTGTGGCCCCATAGAAATGTATGGGCCCGCAATTCCGTTCTGCAAAATGCGGAATGGAATTGCGGATGTGTGAATGGAGTCTAACACTGACTTCTCCCCCACAGTGCCCCGTCCCTTAAAATTAGACCTCCACAGCAGCCCACACCCTTAACTTTGACCTTTACAGCAGCCTTCCCCTTTAACAGTGACTTTCACAGCATACCACCCCCTTGACAGTGACCTCCACAGGTGCTCGCCCCCTTAACAGTGGCCTTTACTGGATCGGGCCAATTCTCTTCAGCGTGCCATAGACACCTCCCAGAGAGCGTTGAGAATGACTGGACAAACCAGATGAAGTGTCTAGCGCTGGCGACAGGGCTAAGTTAATGTCCCCTCCCACAATTCTGACACCTTCAGCAAAGGTATCCAATTTGGACAATGTCTCCTCTTGAGCCAGAGCCCTTGACCCTTGTTGGGGGCATATAAGTTCACCAGTGTAACAATATCTGACCCTATCTTGCCCTTTACAAACAAGAGCCGCCCTTCCGGGTCCGCCTGCGTCAAAATATGTGAAAAGGGTATGGTGTTTGCAATAGCAATGCTCACTCCTCTTGATGACTTCTCAAAGGTGCTATGGAACCACATTTTAAAGTGAAGTCTCGTCATGCAGGGAATACGACCCACCTTAAAATGAGTTTCCTGCAAAAAGCATATGTCTGTTTTGGACTGACGTAACAATCTACAAACTTGTGAGCGTTTCTGCGGTGTATTCATGCTAACATTAAAAGTAGTACAGATTACTTGAGTCATAATGTTAGGTTTCTAGAGCTAAACCCGGCGACACACAACCCAATGCTGCGGTGTGGGTGGAGGAGGGAAAAGGGGGTAGGAGAGAGGGGGTTGGAAAGGCAGGGGGGATAGGAGCAGGGGAGGGGAACAGAAACACACATAAACATAAGGTCCACATCAGTGAACTACCTAAACTAAATGGTAGTATGGAGTGTAAATAAAATGACAGAAGGCAATAGAAGTAAACCCAGATATGGAAATTCACTCCTATACCAAGGCCTCGTCTGGGAGTGGGGGTAACCAGACGAAGCAGAGCTGGGAACAACATATGGGCCTGGAAGAGGTCCATCAGGCCCGTGCCTCACAGGCTCAGTCAAACTTCAAATCAAGGAACACATTGCAAGCAGATAAATAACATGTGTAGGCAGTGTAAAATATATCATACCCGAGACGGAAGCATAGGGTGGTGTGGTGGAGCCATTGCTCATACAATTACTACCTGCCCTGCGATTCCACTCTCGTTTAAAGCAATTTTCGTGATGGAGCAGAACTCCACATCACGTCACTGCACCGATCAAACAAGCAAAACCCGCTGCAAGAAAACAATCGAGTCGCAGAGAACAAGCGACTGCAAACTGGAGGCCACATAATACGCCAAACCGGCACCTATAATGCTGGCCTATGTTGAGACCTCTCACGTGCTAGCAATGTCCCGGCCGGTGGATTTCTTCTTCTTCGGCTGTGACCAGGATCCCGGGTCAGGTAAGTCCGGCAGCGAGTCCTCCTCAGTATCGATCTGGAGCCAAGAAGGTATTTCAATAGGCACGATCTGGAGGATGAGCCAAGCAGCCGGCAAGTCGGTCGGGTTCCTGATTATACACCTCCGGCCATTGCAGGAAAATGCCAGGCCAAATGGAAAAAGCCACCTGTACATGATGTTGTTGGCCTTCAGGTGGTATGTTAGAGGACGTAGCAATCTCCTCTTGTTGAGGGTAGCCGGCTAGATGTCTTGGAATAACTGGATCCGTTCTCCGCCATGTTGCAAATCAGTGCGGCTCCTAGCCTCCTTAAGCAAAGCCACAGTGTCCAGATAATTTAACAGACCGCACACAATGTCCCTGGGGGGATCGTTCGGTTTAGGCACCGGTCTCAGGGCCCTATGGGCTCTTTCAACTACTATCGTAGCCGCTCTGTCTTCCCCCAGGAGATCCGAAAAAATGGAGGAGACTGCTTCCAATATCTGGTCAGGGAGGACAGCCTCAGTAACTCCTCGGATCCTAACATTCCTCCTCCGGCTGCGATTCTCTTGGTCTTCCAAGAGGGTGAAGGCCATGTTAATAGATTCAGCTTGTAAGGCGGTTCTTTTCTCCAGGTGAGAGCTGAAGGCCACCATTTCGGCTTGATTATGTTCCAAGGCCTCGACCCTGTGCCCAATTTGTTTCAGGTCACCTTTTATATCTGCCAGTTCTTTCATCACCGGGGTTATAGCATGGGATAGCGCTTGCTTGAGAAACCGTTTTGTGATACGGTCCTGCGCCCCATTGCCGCTGGCCACCGTAGAATCAGAGACGCTGCCTGCATCCGATTCAAGTGACTGGTCTCTCCGGCGCTCAGGCGCCATCTTGCTCGCGCGGTCTTCCGCCGAGATGGCTGATTTACTGAGAAATTTCTCCATGTCTTCACTCTTCAACTCTGGTTTCGCAGGTTCTCTCGGGTCTCTGGCTTTATTCTTGCCGGTTTTGACCATTCTGGAAGCTGTTACAGCCAAGGTATGAGCTATGCACGGGCCTACTGTGGTGGAGCGAGCTAACACACGTCCACCATGCTCTCAGTCCAGGCTCTGCCCAAGCCGCAATGTTTTAGTGCACTTTCTGCCTGGTAAACATAAATTTTTCCGGCCGCTGCTACAATACCTAATTTTTCAGGCATGTGTACATGCCTAATTTTTCTGGCCTCTGGTGCTGCACTGTGGCTGCAAAATCAAAACAAAAAAAAGGCACATACATGTCTCAATTCCCCTTCGTGATCGTTACCTTGTTGTGGTAAAGGGGCTTGCGTATCACAATGAAGCGATCACCTCTATGAGTGTATTGGCAATGGCAATGTTGGCACACCCCAGATGATAAGGTCGTTGCTTCATTGTGAACAGACCAAAAGCGATCGGCTGGATAATTTTGCATTTTCTTTGTGATCATCTAAGGCAGGGGTGCACAACCTGCGGCCTGGGGCCACATCCGGCCCTTGATAACATTCAGTGTGGCCCCCAACCACCTGGTAACAGACATGTATGTCTATGTCTTATGGCTGCTCACATGTATTTTTCATGTATTTCTCCCATTAGATGGGAGTCCTGGAAGTGTAACTAGACATTATTGGTATACAATGTGTGTTCGATATGCCATAAGTACAATATTTCTGTTTACATTTTAATTTCGGCCCTCGTCATTGGTTCAGTCTGGCAATGTGGCCCCCAAACGGGAAACGTTGTGCACCCCTGATCTAAGGTGATCATTAAAGCCTACTAGGCCAACAATGGTCCCACACTGCAGAATCATTGTTTTCTGGGTCACTTAACTATCACTAAACTACCTCAGCACAACCATAGGCTTTGAAAAACCACCATCGACTGCAATCTCCCAAACGTGCGCACGAGCACAGTCATCACTACACCAAGATTGACGCATAGAGGAATACAATTTATGTCATGAGTGTGTCAACTATTGACAACTCTTTGTGGTTGTCTAAAATCTATTCCATACACGTCCCCTGATAGGGGACGTAACAGGGATTAAACTGATAGGACTAGTACTACTTAACACACCACACATATTGGGATTGCACAGTACATTACACAGCGCACGTGCAGTGCCCCAAATTGGAATTAAGAGGACCGACCAAGCATCTTTTTTCATCTCCCGGTTTCTAAAATCGATGCCATATACACGTCCCCTGATAGGGGACGTAACAGGGATTAAACTGATAAGAATAGTACTACTTAACACGCCGCTCATATCTGGTGGCACATTCGATTGCACGCGCAGTGCCCCAAATTTGAAGTAGGAGGACCGACCAAGCATCTTTTTCCATCTCCCGGTTCCTAAAATCGATGCCATATACACGTCCCCTGATAGGGGACGTAACAGGGATTAAACTGATAAGAATAGTACTACTTAACACACCACTCCTATCTGGTGGCACAGTATATTGCACGTGCAGTGCCCCAAATTGGAAGTGGAAGGACCAACCAAGCATTTTTTTCCATCTCCCGCTTCCTAAAATCTATTCCATACACGTCCCCTGATAGGGGACGTAACAGGGATTAAACTGATAGGAATAGTGCTACTTAACACACCTTATAATAACGCAGAGAGAGGCAACTCAGAGAGAGGAGTCTGAAGAAGAGGAGTCAGAGGAGGAAGGTGGCTTTGAGGAGGTGGAAGACCAAACACAGCAGGCGTCCCAGGGGGCTTGTTGTCACCTTTTGGGGACCCTTGGTGTTGTATGTGGCTGGGTGGAAGAAGAGACCTTCAATGACATCAGTGAGGACAAGGAACGGGACATGGCTAGCTTGGTATCCAACCTTGTGCAAATGGGGAGTTTGCGGTTATGCAAATGGACTGTTTGCGGTTGTTTGCAGTGCATTAAACAGGGAGTTTGCTCTGTCACTGTGAAGCGGGCATAACCGTTACACTACCTGATCGATACAACATCATACCTGATGTTTTAAAGCACGTTATTCCAAACAATTTAGGAATGTTAGGTGATTTATGCCCTTTATGGATTAAAACCCGACTCTGCGTCAACTACGTAATTTTCCATGGGAGTTTTGCCATGGATTTCCCTCCGGCATGCCACAGTCCAGGTGTTAGTCCCCTTGAAACAACTTTTCCATCACTATTGTGACCAGAAAGAGTCCCTGAGGGTTTTAAAATTCGCCTGCCCATTGAAGTCAATGGCGGTTCGCCCAGTTCGCGAACATTTACGAAAATTCGCGTTCGCCGCTCGCGAACGGAAAATTTTATGTTCGCGACATCTCTACTGGCAAATTCTGACTTAAAGTTACTTTTATTCAACCAATTTTTTGACAGGAAATGACATAGGTGTCCTCCCAAAAGATAATAAGACAAGAGGCATTATTGTGGGAAAAAAAACATTTCTCAGCTTTTATTTATATTTGAGCAAAAAGTGTCCAGTCCAAAATGATTCATACCCTTCTCAATAATCAATAGAAAAGCCTTTATTGGCTATTACAGCAATCAAACGCTTCGTATAATTGCAGACCAGCTTTTTGCATGTCTCCACAGGTATTTTTGCCCATTCATCTTTAGCAATGAACTCCAAATCTTTCAGGTTGGAGGATCTTCTTGCCATCACCCTGATCTTTAGCTCCCTCCACAGATTCTCGATTGGATTCAAGTCTGGACTCTGGCTAGGCCACTCCAATTTTGTTGTCTGCTAACCATTTCTTCACCACTTTTGCTGTGTTTTGGGTCATTGTCATGCTGAAATGTCCACTGGTGCCCAAGGCCAAGTTTCTCTGCAGACTGCCTGATGTTGTCGTTAAGAATCCTCATGTATTGCTCTTTTTTCATGGTGCCGTTTACTGTGATTAGGTTCCCTGGTCCATTGGCTGAAAAACACCCCAAAGCATTAGATTCCCACCACCATGTTTGACAGTGGGGACGGTGTTCTTTGGGTACAAGGCTTCTCCTTTTTTATGCCAAATGAAGGAAACATCATTGTGACCAAACAATAAAATTTTGTTTCATCTGACCATAACACAGAAGACCAGTCCTTTTCTTTGTCCAGATGAGCTTTTGCAAAGGTCAAGCGAGCTTTTGTGTGCCTTATCTGGAGAAGTGGCATCCTCCTTGGTCTGCATTGTGCAGTGTCCGTTGGATTGTCTGCCTTGAGACATTGCCACCAGCAGAGCCCAGATTCACCAGGATGGCCTTGGTGGTGATCCTTGGATTCTTTTTCACCTCTCTAACTATCCTTCTGGTTAGCACGGGTTTCACTTTTGGCTTCCGACCACATCCTCTGAGATTTTCCACAGTGCGGAACATCTTTTTTTTTTTGCTCAAATATAAATAAAAGCTGAGAAATGTTTTTTTCCCCCACAATAATGCCTCTTGTACATTGTCTTATTATCTTTTGGGAGAAACCTATGTCATTTCCCATCAAAAACTTACTTGCTGGTTAAATAAAAGTAACTTTAAGTCAAAATTTGCCAGGGGTATGAATAATTATGGGCAGCACTGTATATATTTTTACTTTTTGTGTGTGTGTGTATATATATATATGTCAACGAATGAAGAGGCAGCACTTCCAGTTTTTGGTGACAGGGTGACGACCCCAAACTTTATTCCCAGCAACGTTTCAGCCTTCTCAATGAGGCCTTTGTCAAGCTACAACAGTGCTAAAATGTGGGGTCTATATACCCACAACTTTACAAATTCAGTGCAATCAGTGAAACCACATGTTAACAATAAAATCACATGACCATCAGACATCACATTATCACATGACTTTCTGTGTACATTCAATATTTGTATCAAAAGGATAAAACTATCATAAAACCCCTTATGACATCAATCAATAGTGTGGATCATACATCCTAGGCATTATACAATTTATATAAAGTGATCTGATGTACTGTGTTCTAGTCCCTTATATCTAACATCCAATCTAACATATGTGAACATAAAAGTGCTCAATACACTATGGGTTAAAATCACCAGTTCATAATACAGCTGTATCTTGTTACACTTTAAAAACTCATAGGACTAACCGTCATGGAACAGCCGAGTGCGCCTGCTTTAGCGTCTCTCCATCTGCCAAGCGCATGCGCCGTGCAGTGCGTCCCTCGTCCACCTCCCAACGTGGCCGCGTCATCACGCACGCACCCTGGACCGCAACGTCGCCCAGTGGAACGCATCGCGAGTACAGCGGCCCCGGGGGGAGGGAAAGAGTGGACACACGCCCGGACCGCATCACCAAGGCGTCAAGGGGGCGTGTAAGTGGCCATGGTAACGCAGTATAGTACAATAGTACAACAAAGAGGAGGCAACAAAGTAGCCACACATCGCACAATTACCAGACCGACCTTTATCAAGATGTGTAAATGCACCCAGGAGTAGCGCCCACCAGAGCATCGGTAAAAAAACGAAGTGGTGTCGTCCCCTAGGTCCATAACCACATCCTCAACGGTAACATATGTGCAGTTACAATGGGGGGAATCTTTCCCCTCTCCATGCACTAATAGCTTGATATACGTAGAAATGCCATCTGGCATATAGATTCCAGGCCAGAATTCGCAATATCATCTCAAAAATAAATTGGTGCCGGTCGGATTTCCATAGCGTGCAGTGTGTGGCTTGTCATTAATGCCCCTCCTTCACATCAACGAATGGTCATCGTCACGCGCGCGCACCGGGGTGGTCCATATACGGTATAGTCCAACCATAGGACAAAGGATCATTAAATTTTCATGTTTCTATCTGTAAATACAAAAGAGAGTATATAAGTAAACTCATACTACAATCAATTCAAAGTAGCACTGTTGTATATCCTCCCCACTTAGCTAGACAAGTATTATCACCTCCACGTCTGATGAGCAATTCGTTGAATATATATCTTGGAGGAGAAGCCAGCCTCTCTGAGGAAATTTTGCACCCAGTGCACAACATCTGACTGTGCTGCTGCACTATTCGTGGTATTATATATATATATATATATATATATATATATATATATATATATATATATATATATATATATATATATACCTAGCAAAGTTGCCATACTATGGGTGAATAAAGCCTCACAGAATTTCACTTTTATCCGGAGTGCAGTCCTATCTTTCTTCAGTTATAATATTGGGTCTCTGCCGCTGCCCTTGTGGATTTTGCACCCATATTGAAGGTGGTGCTCCCTCAGGATTTTTTTCTATATATATATATATATATATATATATATATATATAGTTAAGGTTAAAGAAAAATTGGACTGCACTCCAGATAAAAGTGAAAAATACGTGAAGCTTTATTCACCCATGATATGGCAACTCTGCGACGTTTCGGCTCACAAGAGCCTTCTTCCAGCCTGGAAGAAGGCTCTTGTGAGCTGAAACGTTGCAGAGTTGCCATATCATGGGTGAATAAAGCTTCATGTATTTTTCACTTTTATCTGGAGTGCAGTCCAATTTTTCTTTAACCATATTATTGGGGCATTGCCGCTGCCCTTGTGGATTTTGCACCCGCATCCTGGGTGGTGCTCCCGCTAGATTTTCTTCAATATATATATATATATATATATATATATATATATATATATATATATATATATATATATATATATATATATATATATATATATATATATATATATATGTATATATATACTGTATATATACAGTCCTGATCAAAAGTTTAAGAGTAAGACCACTTTAAAAATGGCACAAAATCATATTTAGCATGGCTGGATCTTGACAAGGTTCCAAGTAGAGCTTTAACATGCAACAAGAAGAAATGGGGGTGAGACAAAGCACTTTTGAGCATTCAATCTAATGAAAACAACGAATAAACTGAAACTCAGTAATGAGTAGCTCCTCCGTTATTGTTTATCACTTCCAAAATTAGTTTCGGCATGCTTGATGCAAGTGTTTCCATGAGGTGAGTGGGAACATTTCTCCAAGTGGTGAAGACGGCCACACGAAGGCCATCTACTGTCTGGAACTGTTGTCCATTTTTGTAAACTTCCCTTGCCATCCATCCCCAAAGGTTCTCAATTGGATTTAGATCAGGGGAACACGCAGGATGGGCCAAAAGAGTGATGTTATTCTCCTGGAAGAAGTCCCTTGTACTGCGGGCATTGTGTATTGTAGCGTTGTCCTGTTGAAAAACCCAGTCGTTACCACACAGACGAGGGCCCTCAGTCATGAGGAATGCTCTCTGCAACATCTGGACATAGCCAGCGGCCTTTTGACGCCGCTGCACTTCCTGAAGCTCCATTGTTCCACTGAGGGAAAAAGCACCCCAGACCATTATGGCACCCCCTCCACTGTGGCGCGTAGAAAGCATCTTAGGTGGGATCTGCTTGTCATGCCAGTAACGTTGGAAACCATCAGGACCATTAAGGTTAAATTTTTTCTCATCAGAGAATAAAACTTTCTTCCACCTTTGAATGTCCCATGTTTGGTGCTCTCTTGCAGTCCAAACGAGCAGTTCTGTGGCGTTCAAGGAGACGAGGTCTTTGAAGACGTTTTTTGTTTTTGAAGCCCTTCAGTCTCAGATGCCGTCTGATGGTTATGGGGCTGCAGTCAGCACCAGTAAGGGCCTTAATTTGGGTCGAGGATTGTCCAGTGTCTTGACGGACAGCCAATTGGATCCTCCGGCTCAGTGCTGATGAAATTCTTTTGGGTCTTCCACTTGACTTTTTTGTTTCATAACCCTCAGGTTCATTTAAGAAATTCCAAATTACTGTCTTACTGCGTCCCACCTCAGCAGCGATGGCGCGCTGTGAGAGACCCTGCTTATGCAGTTCAACAACCCAACCACGTTCAAAATGGAAGAGTTTTTTTGCCTTTGCCATCACAACATGTGACTACCTGACAGAAAATGACAATGAATCCACATCTCTTTACAGATTTGGCCTTTTAGGCCTCTTTCACACTACAGTATGTCCATTTCAGTGTTTTGCGGTCCGTTTTTCACGGATCTGTTGTTCTGTTTTTTTTCCTTCCGTTGTGGTTCCGTTTCCGTTCCGTTGTTCCGTTCCGTTTTTCCTTATGGCATATACAGTATACAGTAATTACATAGAAAAAATTGGGCTGGGCATAACATTTTCAATAGATGGTTCAGAAAAAAAGGAACGGAAACGGAAGACATACGGATGCATTTCCGTATGTGTTCCGTTTTTTTTGCGGACCCATTGACTTGAATGGAGCCACGGACCGTGATTTGCGGGCAATAATAGGACATGTTCTATCTTTCAACAGAATGGAAAAACGGAAATACGGAAACGGAATGCATACGGAACACATTCCGTTTTTTTGGCGGAACCATTGAAATGAATGGTTCCGTATACGGACCGTATACGGAACGCAAAAAACGGACCGCAAAACGGAAAAAAAAAACGGTAGTGTGAAAGAGGCCTTAAAGGCATGTGGTCCTAAAATTTGGATCAGCTGAAAAACAGCCTGTTTCAGTTTAATCGTTATTTTCAATTAATTGAATGCTCAAAAAATGTTTTGTCTCACTCTCATTTCTTCTTGTTGCATGCTGAAGCTCTACTTGGAACCTTGTTAAGAGATATATATATATATGTGTGAAGGCAGTTTGCCTGGATTTGTGGGAGGGGCTGAGGTCCGCCTCCAGCCTATTTAGGGCACCCCCTTTACCTGGCTCCTGCACCGTCCGAGGTCTGAGCTTTGAAGGAGGAAGTCGCTGGTGGAGTTACTGGAGAGTTACCTGCGAGTTGCTGAGTCTTGGAAGTTTTGCGTTACTCGGTTCACTGTGGGTCACGTTTGCCCGGTATACTATGAGTCATCCATACGGTACAGCTGGGGCCTCACGGTTGCCCCCTGTACCGGCTCATTTCATTTCACCAAACTTTGCACTCATGTCACAAATTCTCGTTACAAGTCACTATCATTTCATGTCTGCGGTACAGCACAGGGCCTCACGGTTGCCCCCTGTACTAGCTCAATTCATTTCACTATTTTCATTTCAACCATGTCACAGTTTCACTCCAAGTCACGGTTTTCATGTCTGCCTCCATTTCCGGTCATGCATGCACGCGTACCACACCGCATCCCCACTCCTAGCACCACCAGCACGTGTACCAGGTTCCCATGGCGGCCACCAACGCCGTTTCCCCTCCTCACCAACATCTCTCTCACACACATTCAGGTCACAATTTTCGTCACAAGTCACCATCATTTCATGTCTAGCAGGCTTGTTCACATGAAGATTGGTCACACCACACCACCACTCCGGTCTGTACCCCTGCAGCAAGCAGGCAGGTTGTCTCCTGGGCTCAACTCTCCCCCCCCCCCCCCCATTCCTGCTCATTTCACATCATGCCTCCCCTCGTTCATCACAGCGGCATGTTCACAAACACTCACACTTGCCCACAGGTTGGATCGTTCCAGCAACACCACACATTCTCCCCCTCCACATTCAGCGCTGCTGCTACGGACTTCCCCGTTCTCCCCACCGCTGCACCGGCCCGTCCCGTCCCGCTGCTTCTCCTGCCGCGCTGCCGATGGCGGCCGCCCGCGTCCCGGTCCCTGGTCTGCGCACGCGCGGCCGGGGTACTGCGCATGCGTGGCGGCGTCGGCGCGTGCGCGGTATCCCGACGGCCGTCCGCTGGTGCGGCTGGTGTGTGGGGAGGGGGCCGCCACAGGTCTGCTCGGCCCCGGTCCAGCCACAATACTCTGCCCCAGGCTGCAGCCACTGCCCCCCTCCCACAGGCGGCGCAACCCAGGAGGGGCTCAGACTGTTCCCCATCACATTACACCCCCACCACACCAGGCCACAGCCCCCTTCATTATAAAACCCGCCACATCACCCGCGTACCCCGATAAAGGGAAAATAAAAATTATGTAATTAAAGCTCCATAGTATCATAGGGAGGAAACCCGCCATGTAGTCCCAAAAAAAAAAAAAAAAAAAAAAAAAAATTTTCCCTCAGGGTCATAGAAGAGAAACCCGCCATATAGTCCTGGCAAAAAAAAAAAAAAAAAAAAGTTCTGCGAATCACACCTTCCTCCACGTCACGGGGGCTCATTTCGCACCACAATAAAAATCCACACCATTCAAAACGCATCACACAATCACCAAAGAAACCCGCCATATGAAAAAAAAAAAAAAAAACGCCATAGGGAAAGAAAAAAAAACAAAAAAACAAAAAAAAAAAAAACCCGCCATAGAAAAATAAATAAATAAATAAATAAATAAACCCGCCATATGAAGGAAAAAAAAAATAAAAAAACCCCGCCACATCACCCTCGTGCTCCATGGTCCAAAAAAATAAATAAAAAATAAATAAATAAATAAATAATAAGAAATGAATAAATAAATAAACAAAAAAAATATAAATAAATAAATAAACAAATCAATAAATAAAAAAATAAAAAAAAATAAAAAAATTTTTATTTCTGCCATTAGTCGCCCACGCATGGCTTCTCCGTTTTAGTTTCACTCACAGCACTCCGCCATTTGGTCTCCCACGCGTGTCTTCTCCGGTTTAGCACGCACCCACGACTCCACCATTAGTCTCCCACGCATGGTTTCTCCGGTTCAGTTGCATACATACGACCCCGCTATTTGAGTCTCACGCCTGGCTCCGCCATCAGAGTCTCTCGCGCATGGCTTTCTCCATTTTAGTGTTTCACATACAAATCCGCCATTAGTCTCACACATGGCTTCTCCGTTTCAGTGTTTCACACATAACTCCGCCATTAGAGTCCCTCACGCATTACTTCGCCGGTTAGTTTCACACACATTTCTCCGCCATTACAGACTCTCACGCATTACTTCGCCGTTTTAGGTTACACACAATTCTCCGCCATTACAGACTCCCACGCATTACTTCGCCGTTTAGTTTCACACACATTTCTCCACCATTACAGACTCTCACGCATTTCTTCGCCGTTTTAGGTTACACACAATTCTCCGCCATTACAGACTCCCACGCATTACTTCGCCGTTTAGTTTCACACACATTTCTCCACCATTACAGACTCTCACGCATTACTTCGCCGTTTTAGGTTACACACAATTCTCCGCCATTACAGACTCCCACGCATTACTTCGCCGTTTAGTTTCACACACATTTCTCCACCATTACAGACTCTCACGCATTTCTTCGCCGTTTTAGGTTACACACAATTCTCCGCCATTACAGACTCTCACGCATTACTTCACCGTTTTAGTTTACACACAATTCTCCACCATTACAGACTCTCACGCATTACTTCGCCGGTTAGTTCACACACATTTCTCCGCCATCACAGACTCTCACGCATTACTTCGCCGTTTTAGTTACACACAATTCTCCGCCATTACAGACTCTCACGCATTACTTCGCCGTTTAGTTTCACACACATTTCTCCGCCATTACAGACTCTCACGCATTACTTCGCCGTTTTAGTCTACACACAATTCTCCGCCATTACAGACTCTCACGCATTACTTCGCCGTTTAGTTTCACACACATTTCTCCGCCATTATAGACTCTCATGCATTACTTCGTCGTTTAGGTCACACTTGTAACTCCGCCATTAGAGTCTCACGCATCACTTCGCCGTTGGTTTCACACAATAACTCCGCCATTAGAGACTCTCTCGCATCACTTCGCCGTTGGTTTCACACAATAACTCCGCCATTTAGAGTCTCTCACATATGACTCCGCCATTAGAGTTTTCTCACGTATGGCTTCTCCGGTTAGTGTCACACACATGACTCCGCATTAGTCTCACGCATGGTTTCTCCGTTCAGTGTTACATACATAACTCCGCCATTAGAGTCTCTCACGCATCACTTTGCCGTGTTAGTTTACACATATGACTCTGCCATTAGTCTCACGCATGGCTTCTCCGTTTGGTGTCACACATATGGCTTCGCCAGTAGAATCTCTCACGCACGGCCCTGCCATTAGAGTCTCTCACGCATGGCTTCTCCGCATTTTACACATATGGCTCCGCCATTAGTCTCTCACGCATGGCTCCGCCATAAAATCTCACGCATGGCTTCTCCGTATTAATTTCACACACATGACCCCGCCATTAGAGCCTCTCACGCATGGCTTCCCCGTATTATTTTTTACACGAATGGCTCCGCCATTAGCGTCTCTCACGCATGGCTTCTCCGCATCAATGGTCATACATATGGCTCCGCCATTAGAGTCTCACGCATGGCTTCTCCGCATATATCTCATACACATGACCCCGCCATTAGAGTCTCTCACGCATGGCTCCGCCATTAGAGTCTCTCACGCATGGCTTCTCTGTCAACTTTCACACATATGGCTCTGCCATCAGAGTCTCACGTATCGCTTCCCCATTCAAATTCCACACACACAACTCCGCCAGTCGAGGCCGGCTGCGTGGTCCCACAACCAGCAGGTTCCATGTCTTTTCTGCCTTCAGACCCGCTCGCATGGCTCGGTCATCTGTGGCTTGCAATACATTATCTTGTGGTGACTCGCACGCATGGCTTGCGCCATTAGAGTCTCTCTCACGTTATCATTTTCTCTGACTTTTAATTTCTAGGTTGTCAGATTCCTCCTGGGGCACAACATCACGCCCCCTTTTGTCATGTCTTCTCTTCTGGGGTTACTTCTTTTTGCCACCTTAAACTCAAATGTCATACAACGCCATCACACTCCATCTCACTGGCATTTTACACCACATGCAAATCTTACACCCTAATAACATCAGTTGCGTGGCCTCTCACCAGATCAAAACCATACTCAGAGGTATTCGGAAGCGGAACCCGCACGTCCTGCCCAGAGGCGACCCGTTAACAATCATATTTTCGAGGCATTATCTGAATTACTAGACGCCAAGCCTTCTGAAGCAGATACCAACTCCATCCTCAAAACAGAAATTCACTTGGCCTTTTACGGTTCCTGAGGCCCGGGGAATTCACTACAACCTACACGACCCAAGCCACACCTTGTCTTCTTGTCTCCCACTTGGCAAAACACATGGATCATTACGTCCTGACCTTACCTCACTCCAAGAGTAGTCAGCACTTACCCGTCAACATTTCATATCACCCCACGCACAACAGATGGTGTCCAGTCAGGGTTCTGGATGCTTACAGACAACGTCACAAGTTCTACCCTCTCAACCGCTACTTCACTACATGGTTCGGTACTCACCACCACCACCTTCATGACCCTTGTCAGGTCATCCCTCACACAACTGGGCCTCACGCAGCCAACTACTCAGGGCACTCCTTTCGTTTTGGAGCCGCATCCACGGCCTCCAGTGCCAACGCCCCTACTCATGTCATCGGGAATTGGGGCGCTGGAAGTCATCCGCTTACTCGCGATACATTCCCAATCCAACACAAGAGTTAAGAGATACTTTCCAAAACATGTCGGGTTGAGCTATTCATGTATATTTGACTACAATAACTGGTTATTTCATTTTTGCCCTCTTCTTTCTCAGGCCTACCTCATCCTCGGTTTCGGCACACCACAACCAACTACGCTTATTCCCTGATTTCCTAGGGTTCTTCACTGTACTACCGTAAGCGCCTCACACAAGTGTGAAGGCAGTTTGCCTGGATTTGTGGGAGGGGCTGAGGTCCGCCTCCAGCCTATTTAGGGCACCCCCTTTACCTGGCTCCTGCACCGTCCGAGGTCTGAGCTTTGACCCTCCCACCACTCCACTCATTTACAACTCATTTCTTCCATATCTCTATCCTTGGGTGGGCCCTCTTCTTTCTCAGGCCTACCTCATCCTCGGTTTCGGCACACCACAACCGACTACGCTTATTCCCTGATTTCCTAGGGTTCTTCACTGTACTACCGTAAGCGCCTCACACAAATATTATATACAGCAGTCTACAGATATGTGAGGTATGAGGTATAATAGATGCAGTCTGTACAGATATATATTATATACAAACCGGATTCCAAAAAAGTTGGGACACTAAACAAATTGTGAATAAAAACTGAATGCAATGATGTGGAGATGGCAAATGTCAATATTTTATTTGTAATAGAACTTAGATGACAGATCAAACGTTTAATCCGAGTAAATGTATCATTTTGAAGGAAAAATATGTTGATTCAAATTTTCACGGTGTCAACAAATCCCCAAAAAGTTGGGACAAGTAGCAATAAGAGGCTGGAAAAAGTAAATTTGAGCATAACGAAGAGCTGGAAGACTAATTAACACTAATTAGGTCAATTGGCAACATGATTGGGTATAAAAAGAGCTTCTCAGAGTGGCAGTGTCTCTCAGAAGCCAAGATGGGTAGAGGATCACCAATTCCCACAATGTTGCGCAGAAAGATAGTGGAGCAATATCAGAAAGGTGTTACCCAGCGAAAGATTGCAAAGACTTTGCATCTATCATCATCAACTGTGCATAACATCATCCGAAGATTCAGAGAATCTGGAACAATCTCTGTGCGTAAGGGTCAAGGCCGTAAAACCATACTGGATGCCCGTGATCTCCGGGCCCTTAAACGACACTGCACCACAAACAGGAATGCTACTGTAAAGGAAATCACAGAATGGGCTCAGGAATACTTCCAGAAACCATTGTCAGTGAACACAATCCACCGTGCCATCCGCCGTTGCCAGCTGAAACTCTACAGTGCAAAGAAGAAGCCATTTCTAAGCAAGATCCACAAGCTCAGGCGTTTTCACTGGGCCAGGGATCATTTAAAATGGAGTGTGGCAAAATGGAAGACTGTTCTGTGGTCAGACAAGTCACGATTCGAAGTTCTTTTTGGAAATCTGGGACGCCATGTCATCCGGACCAAAGAGGACAAGGACAACCCAAGTTGTTATCAACACTCAGTTCAGAAGCCTGCATCTCTGATGGTATGGGGTTGCATGAGTGCGTGTGGCATGGGCAGCTTGCATGTCTGGAAAGGCACCATCAATGCAGAAAAATATATTCAGGTTCTAGAACAACATATGCTCCCATCCAGACGTCATCTCTTTCAGGGAAGACCCTGCATTTTTCAACAAGATAATGCCAGACCACATTCTGCATCAATCACAACATCATGGCTGAGTAGGGGAAGGATCCGGGTACTGAAATGGCCAGTCTGCAGTCCAGATCTTTCACCTATAGAGAACATTTGGCGCATCATAAAGAGGAGGTGCAACAAAGAGGGCCCAAGACGATTGAACAGTTAGAGGCCTGTGTTAGACAAGAATGGGAGAGCATTCCTATTTCTAAACTTGAGAAACTGGTCTCCTCAGTCCCCAGACATCTGTTGAGTGTTGTTAGAAGAAGGGGAGATGCCACACAGTGGTGAAAATGGCCTTATCCCAACTTTTTGGGGATTTGTTGACACCATGAAATTCGGATTCAACATATTTTTCCCTTAAAATGGTACATTTTCTCAGTTCAAACTTTTATTCCGTGATTTATGTTCTATTCTGAATAAAATATTAGAAGTTGGCACCTCCACATCATTGCATTCAGTTTTTATTCACGATTTGTATAGTGTCCCAACTTTTTTGGAATCCGGTTTGTACAGCAGTGTACTGATATTGTAAGTACGAGGTATAAATTACACCTTGTAAACTCTTGTATATACTATATATCTATACCCATTGCATTTATTATATGTATATGTGTTTATTATATATGCAGTGTGTGTGTGTGTGTGTGTATATTGTGGTAATGTGAACAGTGCTGGAAGGTGTGTTGTCCCACTTCAGGTACCTCAGATGGGTGAGACAGATAAAATCCAGTGGCAGTAGTCTCAGCAAAGCATAGTTTGCTGAGACATTTCTGTATACATTTTCTGGGCTGGATTTTAGTTGGACTGGTGGCTAGGCTTGGTAGAGGGAGTTCGCAGTCCACACCCTCCCAGTACAGGTTTTGCTTTCTACCTGAGGTGATCACAGGTGAGGCCTGCTGTAATCAGGCTTGCATAAAGCGCCTCAGAATAGGTCAGTCTGGGGAGGGAGAGCGAGACTGTTTTGTGAAGCAGAGGCTCTGTGTGTGGTCTCAGTCAGGAGGACTGGGGGGGCCACAAGGCTTTGAATAGCCTGAGGTTTGGAGGACCTAGCGACACCTAGAGAACAAGGGTTGCACACCCAGCTTCTGGAGGACTACTGGGCCACACTCCCCCAAAAGGTACTGGAGTTGCCACAGCCTTGAGGCTGCAGTATTGATGTTGGCTGAGGAAAGCCGCATATAATGTCCATGTGTGAACTGAGCTCTACGAGTGAGGTAGGGACGTATTTTGTTTAGGTAGCGCCTAGACAGGCAGGAGTTTATTTGTGTTTTAAGTGTTGGTGGTGCGGGAACCTCACCCCACCCAGTGATGTATAACTGGACTATCCTTTATAAGAAGACTGTCAAAATAAATGCACAGTTTGGATATGAAAATCTGGTGTCTGGTGAGATATCTGTGAGTGTGACCCCCCTGAAAAGAGACGATCTCTTGCAATATATATATATATATATGATATGTGAGGTATGAGCTGTAATTTATAACTAGTACCTCACATGTCAATACACTGCTGTACATACTATATACCTGTATACACTGCATCTGTTATATACCTAGTACCTCACATATCAGTACACTGCTGTATATATTATATATGTGTACACACTGCATCTATTATACCTCATACATCACATATCAGTATACTGCTGTATATACTATTTTACCTGTACACACTGCATCTGTGTGCCAGTGCTGTTTTATAATCCCAGTCCGGCCCTGATGGCATACAATATAACATGCAGCAGCAAGAATAGTTCATGAAGCAAAGGGACAGGCCCAGAATGTGTATTAGGATGTGCTATAAATGGGGCATAGGGACCCAATTTACATTCTTGCTATGGGGCTGGGTGATTTCAATGTACACCCCTGGTCAGTGGTGAGTGCGGAAAGCGTGTCTTTCGTCTGTGTCCCTTGTAGTGAGCGTGCCAGCTAGATAGAGGAGAGATATGCTGTCATTGGCCAGCATTGACAGTCCGTGTAATAGGCAAGGAGATGGGGCGATATAGTTTTACAGTATATAGGGACAGTTATAACGCTGTATGAAGCAAGGAGAGTAGAGGCAGGCTCAGGAGACTGCCTCTGCACGTGAAAGTGAGCTGACTTCAGCGTCTTTATCTTTGCTTATTCATTTCTTAATATATGTTTATGAAGGTTGGTGCTCCATTTTTTATATAATGTTCCAAACCTCCGACATAGGAAAATAATTAAATAAGTTGTCTGCTCTCTACATAAATGTCAAAATGCTATACTTTGATGTGTAATTGCGTAAGTAACCTCTACATTGTCTCGGGTCTTACCTTAGCAGGCACAGAGAACTCTCCCTGCTAGTCCTCATGGGTACTGAGCTGCACTGTTCAAAGCTTCCCAGGTGGCAGCTCTATCCGGTACTGTGCAGGTGCAGACACAGGATGCACATAGCCTCCCTGTATCTCCTGTATGTGCAGCTGCAATGAACATGTTCAGGCCTGTGCATTAGGGGACACAGCTGGAATCTTGGGAAGCTATGGATGGTGGTACATTGGGAGGCTTCTCTGTGCATGCTAATATAAGCCCTGAAAAAAACATATTTCCCTCTAGTGGCAGCTGCAGATAGCCACATCTGCAGCTGCCACTAGAGGGAGCTTTTGAGTTCACTGCGTATTATAGATTACATTCAACACTGTAAGCACTTCCTCTCCCTATTATTTTGGATGATTAGTTGCACTAAGCGTAGCCAGTCGGTGGGACAGACATAATGACACTGCTTGTGGTAGAGCTACAGCTTAAATCAGCATATACAGTAGTATAAATATATATCTGTTATAAACTACAAAAAAAATACGCAACACTTTCGGTTTTGCTCTCATTTTGAATGAGCTGAACTCAAAGATCTGAAACATTTTCTACATACACAAAAGGCCCATTATTCTCAAATATTGTTCACAAATCTGTCTAAATCTGTGTTAGTGAGCACTTCTCCTTTGCCGAGATAATCTATCCCACCTCACAGGTGTGGCATATCACAGGTGCTGATTAGACAGCATGAATATTGCACAGGTGTGCCTTAGACTGCCCACAATAAAAGACCACTCTGAAATGTGCACAGTTATTTATGCCGTTACATATGAGTATATGGCATTTCTAAAATGTATGTAAGAGTCCTTAAACGGCAGTATATATGAAAATAAAAATACATTTTAATAAATACATAAATATAAAAACATAGAGATAACAAAACACACACAAAATGTGTGGTGCCTCCTAGCGGACAGGGTGTACATAAGCAAATGGGTGAGGGGTGAGCACATATAGAAAGAGCCTGCAAACGTCTATATGATAAACAATTATAAAGTGTCAAGTGCAGCAAGTATACAACCTACGAAAGCTGGAATCAGTCAAAGACTTATAATAGCGTCCACATCAAGCAGAGTGTATTCACGTAGTACAAATCAAGCATACCCATAATGTTGCTGTCACCACAAGGAAGACCACACTCCCCGACGCTTGTTTCGGCGGAAACACCTTCTTCTGGGGGCAGAAAGCAGTCAACCTCTTTAAAACATATTTGGCTGGCAGTGGCTATCTGCAGCTGCCACTAGAGGGAGCTTTTGAGTTCATTGCGTATTATAGATTACATTCAACACTGTAAGCACTTCCTCTACCTATTATTTTGGATGATTAGTTGCACTAAGCGTAGCCAGTCGGTGGGACAGACAGAATGACACTGCTTGTGGTAGAGCTATAGCTTAAATCAGCATATACAGTAGTATAAACATATATCTGTTTATAAACTACCAAAAAATACTAAATAAAACATTTTTGAGACCCATCTTTCTTTTTTTCAGAACGCTCCTAACAAAGATTATATTTCATCTCAAAATTTGTAAAAACTGGACAGATATAGATATTCTCTAAACACTACAAACATGATGTGAATGGGTCTGCTTGTTTATACCTATATTCACTGTGTCGCAATGTAAAGCATAACACAACCATGCAATATTCTTATGGAAACGGATTCCATTCCTGGAAACGTTGTATTTGGTTCCCTTGAATGACTCATTTCTGCCATCATATAATATACCTAGAAGATATAAACTATAATGTAAACTATACCTGAATATGTACTGTATTTGCAGTAGTTCCTTGTATATTTTATAATACAGCAGGAAAACCTTGCATGGTTGGTTTGCACCATAAAGTTTTAGGAATAGCAGTAACTTGGAGGATTACTAAATAAATCAAAATAACATTACTAGTTTCTGACACTGGTAAGTGCAGCCAAGAGTAACACATTCTTTACCAAGTCCAAGTCACGTCCACCTGTGGCAGCCAATGATCGCGCAACTTTACTGTAAAATCATGCAGCCATTGAATGTGGCTTGGCCACATGCGGCACGTCACTCTGTCTATCTGTACCCTAAGGCCTCTTTCACGCGGGCGTCGCAGGTGAGGGCCGGATTGCGACGCGGGTGCATTCAGGGAAAATCGTGCGAGTAGGCACGCAATTTCAGTCAGTTTTTTTTCCGCGCAAGAGCAATGCGTTTTGCACGCGTGTAAAAAAAAAACTGAATGGGGTACCCAGGCCCAAACCTGAATTTCTTCACTGAAGTTCGGGTTTGGGTTTGGTGTTCTGCAGATTTTATTATGTTCCATTATAATATGGTTATAATGGAAAATAATAGCATTCTTTAATACAGAATGCTAAATATAATGTCAATTGAGGGTTAAAAAAATTATAAAAACATAACTCACCTCATCCACTTGATCGCGCAGCCGGGATCCTCTTCTTTGTTCTTCTTGAAGGACCTGCAAAAGGACCTTTGATTATGTATTTGCGCTCACCATGTGGTGAGCGGGGTGACGTCAGCGCAGGTCCTGCTGAGTGAAGTACTGCAATGTAAATTGTCGACATGTAATGGGTTAATTGGCATGCATACCACAATCACGGGCTGAGTCAAATGTCAGTCAAATGTGATGTTATGACTACAACATCACATACTGTGTAGCTTGTTCCACAAAGTAGATAGAGATGCCCAAGAGGCCATGTGGTCAGAGGCACTCATCATGGGTCACAGACATGTGCTGGAGAATGCGGCAGCTGTTGGTGTAGAGAGGACCGGTCATACTGCATGGTTATTAGCCAGCAAGTGGGTGGGTGTGATGCTTATTGATTGGAGCACCACCCTAAGGACCTAGAGCTATGACACCTGCAGCAGAACGGTAGCATTTAGCCAAAGCAGCCAAACATAGCCGGAAAGGGCTGGTGCACCACCATCTGCCACTGACTATAATGTTTGACCCGGTGGGGATCCAGCCTGTTTCCAGCATTAGTGCTGGGCTTCAGCCGGACAAATACAGCTGCAAGCAGTGCAGGAAACAGGCTGGATCCCCATTGGGTCCCTATATAGTCAATGGGCTCTGGCGAAGAAAGGTAGTATCTTGCTATTCGCAAATGTGAAAGAAGCCTTAGTCGTTGCGAGCACTCAGATGACCTCTGATAAGACAGGTTAAAAGGAACAGACCAGCCATTTTGACGCATAAAAAAAAACCTGTGTAGAGAGTGGTGCCTGGCTATATAGTATACGTACTACACATGGAAATGATCGCCAGCCTGTGGTCACACCTAAGCAAAGAGTGCATGCCAATTGTTGAGAAGCCTTTAACAAGTAGCAGGAAGCCAACTTTACTGATACCGAAGGGTGCAACATCACATAAGCAAATAAGTCTGTTGCCACCAAGTGGAAAATTTGATACTGCCAAACCCGTAGCCTCGAAGAGATTAATTAAGAAAATTACCTTTTTTAAGACAAGCCTGTTGCCCCATGTGAGTTCAGTAAAGCCATTGTTTCCAAGTAAGCCCTGTATCTACCTGATTATTTCCACCAATCTTGAATTGGGAACCACATACACCACTCACAGATCCTTTGTAAGTTCTTACCTCTTTACAAATAGTTACAAAATATAAAATACCATTAAAACGTTGTCCATTGTGTCTATCTTTCATCCTTCTCCCACTGTCTGAGCCTAGTTTTTCCAAAGAAAAAGTGCATAGATAGAAAAGCTGTTCATGCATGCTGGTATAGACAACCTCTTAATTACATTGACAAATCTGAATCCCCACCCAAAATTGAGAAGGATTTTTTTTCAAGTGGTTTTACTATTGAAACTTTCTGAGCTGTTGAGTAGTATAGCAATCTGACACAGCAATTAAGTTGTATGGAAAGTTGTAACTTCACGGTGGTAATGTTAGCCCAAGTGGTATGTGGTTAGGAACCTGAATAAACTGTTCAAAGCGGGCCATCATATTTCAACTTATAGGAGTATAATGAAACTCCAAAACAAATAGTGAGTTATGCACAGATCCTTTCATAGATTTCTACTACCTAACATTACACACATCAAATATTGACTAGTGCTAATTTCATAAATGTGTGCAAAAATGCTCATTTTGATGAGTGGCAATATTTCTATTTTTACAATTTGGTTAGTGCGTTTTTCAGTCTTGTTTTTCAGTCTTAGGCTCTCTTTCTGTGGTTTCACACAAAGTTTTATGTTGTTCCATAAACATCCAAGCGTCCAGACTGTAAAAAGTAAAGACATTAAAAGTCAGTGACAGATGGGTCTGCAAAAGGCAAAAGGAACATTGCAGATCCTGCATAATTTGATAAGGGCTGAACATTGCTTAGAAACATGGTGAAATTCTCAAAGAATAGGAGTAGTGTTTCGTATTGAGCTTACACAAATAAAGTTTCATTTGCACTGTGACATTTGTGAGAAGCTATTTTATTTCCTCTGAAACTATTGAGAAATGCACACACACAGACATACACAGATAGGCTACTTTCACACTTGCGCTTGATCGGATCCGTTCTGAACGGATCCGATCATATTAATGCAGACGGAGGCTCCGTTCAGTACGGATCCGTCTGCATTAATAACTTAGAAAAAATTCTAAGTGTGAAAGCAGCCTGAGCGGATCCGTTCAGACTTTCAATGTAAAGTCAATGGGGGACGGATCCGCTTGAAGATTGAGCCATAGGGTGACATCTTCAAGCGGATCCGTTCCCATTGACTTACATTGTAAGTCTGAACGGATCCGCTCGCCTCCGCACGGCCAGGCGGACAGCTGAACGCTGCAAGCAGCGTTCAGCTGTCCGCCTGTCCATGCGGAGGCGAGCGGAGCGGAGGCTGAACGCCGCCAGACTGATGCAGTCTGAGCGGATCCGCTCCATTCAGACTGCATCAGGGCTGGACGGAGGCGTTTGGGTCCGCTCGTGAGCCCCTTCAAACGGAGCTCACGAACGGACCCATGAACGCTAGTGTGAAAGTAGCCATACACAGACACACACACACAAATACAGTATATGCAATGCCCAATACATACACTGAACAAAAATATAAACCCAACACTGACTGTAGGTATAGGCAAATAAAATGGCTATTTTTGAAATATACACTGAACAAAAATATAAACGCAACACTCGGTTTTGCTCCCATTTTGCATGAGCTGAACTCAAATATCTGAAACATTTGCTACATACACAAAAGACCCATTCTAATCAGCACCTTGATATGCCACACCTGTGAGGTGGGATGGATTATCTCGGCAAAGGAGAAGTGCTCACTAACACAGATTTAGACAGATTTGTGAACAATATTTGAGAGTAATAGGTCTTTTGTGTATGTAGAAAATGTTTCAGATATTTGAGTTCAGCTCATGCAAAATGGGAGCAAAACCAAAAGTGTTGCGTTTATATTTTTGTTCAGTATATATTTCAAAAATAGCCATTTTATTTGCCTATACCTACAGTCAGTGTAACAGAGCTGGAAGGTTGGTGGAACAGACCTGGAGATCTGATGTATCAGAGCGAGAGGACAGAATAGCAAAGTTGATGGGCTGATGTAGCAAAGCTAAAAGGGGTTTGTGTCACGAAAAATATTCTACGTTTTTCAAACCAGCACCTGGATCTGAATACTTTTGTAATTGCATGTAATTAAAAATTTTGTATAGCTGCTGAGCTATAGCGTCACCTGCTCTTTGTTCCTTTTCCTATTTTCTGTCCATCTCACTGAGCTCGTCGAATGTGTTCAGTTTAAATCTTTAACTACCACCAGCAATTCTGTTAGAAGCTGTGGCAATTACAGGGAGAGAGTTTCAGCAGAAAGGACACACTCAATGAGCTAACAGGCTGAAGATAATCTAGCAGAACAATTGGAGCAGTGAATGTGGGAATCTCTGGACCCATGTGAGGTAGAGGGCTGGTTCTAGAGGTCATCATGTTCTATATGATGTCTGATTTTTATTGTTTACATCCATCATGACATAACCCCTTTAAGAGCCAATGTAGCAGGGGAAAGGTAGCCTGTTCTAACAAATATTCTGTTTAAAAACACGCTGCACTGTTGGAATTGCAGAGCAGGAGGCCTGATGTAGCAAAGCTAGAGTGCTGGAATAGCAGAGCTGAGGCCGAATGTTTCATAACTGGAGGGTTGATGTAATAGACTTGAAGGACCAGAATAGCAGAGCTTGGCAGTGGTGTGGCAGGGATGCGTGGAAACAACCTGTACAATCAGGTGGTGTGTGGGACACCTGAGTCAGGTTTGGATAAACTTGCTGGATGACGTCACCAGAGCTTTCCAGGTTGCCACAGCAATCCAACACATAGGAGGAAAGACAGAGCAGGAACACTTGTTATGGGATGTAGCTGCCCAGCTGTTCTGCTCTGTACTTAGTTAAGGTAACTTATCAAGGAGTTAAGAAATCCCAGGGGATGTGCTCTGCTTTCATGCTGGACCCTATCTTTTCATGGAGAGTAGCTGCCAATCCAGACTCAATCCAGAAAAAACTGTATATAGCAGAGTCAATGGCGGTCTCCCTCATTCTGTTGTCTTAATTCATTTCTTGATGGAATTTGATAGTTTTAATTGATCTGAGGGTCTGAATCAGGGTTCTGAATTCATTTTGGGGGTTGAGTCTGTGGTCTGAATTCATTTTAGGGTCTCTGTATAGGGTTTGATTTCCCAGGCCCCTTAAAGGAAAATCGGAGCAGTATAAAAACTATTGGTATTGTCCCCTTTGCCCAATTCTTACCTGTTGGGAAAATCACTTGACAATAATTTAAGCATAAAGGGGGTAATTTATTACCAGATTTATGCGACTTTACCCCGCTCACGCCAGGTCTAAAAAAGGGGGCGTGGCGTGGGAAGGGGACCATCTGATTTATCTACGACTGTTTTAGGCATAGAAAATGGTCTAAATTTAATCCAGCAAGGACCAGACAGTGGATCTGCCGAAGTTATGTAGAGGCCGATGCCTCTTCATAACCGGTGGATCCACTGCCAGCGCAGGGGTTATTAAGACTGGTGTCTAAAATGCCAGTCTTAAAAAATGACCCCCAAAGTGTTCTTTAGCAATTCGTTGCCTTCTATGGGAATCGTAGTAAAAGTTCATTTTCCCTGCAGAGCCACCACTTTGAAAACTCAATCAAGTTAATAGATTCTCTGTAGAGATGAGCAAATTTCCAAAAATTCGTTTTAGGTCCAATTTGGTCGAATCAACCTTCAGATTTGATTTGGTCCAAATAAATTTGAGCCCAATCAAAAGTGCCTTGATTGCCCCCAAAAGTTGTATTACACTCTGAGGTGTCTTAGGACTGTACCCAGTCCCTTTCAAGCATTTTAATGCCAAGTTACAGCATTAGTAACATCAAAGTGACAGCAACATATATGGCTGTGGGTAAATGCATGGTAGCCTGTGGTAACAAATAACCTGTTTAAAAACACGCTGCACTGTTGGAAAAATCCCCAAATTACCCCTTTTTTATGGCAGATGCCTTCTTCTACTTCTTCCAATCTGTTAAATGGTGGCCTCCATTTTGAGCGATTCATGAGGCACAAGTCACAAAGGTTCTGGGTTTGTCAAAATTAGTATCTATTGGGAGTCCTCCAGAGCAAGAAATGCAATTTGTAACTTTTCATCACTCTGCCCAAGGTTAACTGAATATAAAATGGTATTTTTGAACCAGGCAACTCCTTAAATGTGAAAAATTGGCAAGAAAAATTTGTGAAACTTTGCGACAACCTATTCATCAACTTTTTAGACTTTTTTGGGGTAAACTGAAATGTTCTACACAGACAGTACACAAGTATTCTGTATCTGTATCAGCAAAATTCTTGCCGCCGATGGATACAACCACAAAATACCTTTATTTGTTGTAATTTTGGTTAACATAAAAATTCTTAACAGTGATATTTTCTTATGTGAGCAGTTTTCTTTAAGGGGCTGTAAATGTTACAGTCTGTGGTTGGCTGTGTTGTGCTTGAGGCTGCATAGCTTGTACAGTTGGAATATTTTGCTGGGCAATTTGTTTTAATATGGTATGAAACTATGTATTAATGCCATCCCTTCTAATTCATGTCTAGGAGCATTTTAGGATCTGAATAGTTTATAGCAGGACTATTAGCATGAAAACCATCATGGCCACATTACAGTATTCTCCTCAAATACATTTAAATGCACTAGAACTCAAGGCAATGATGGACTCAGCCACAACCGGTATTCAAGGTGCCATCTCTGATGTGGTGCATAGCGTAAATGAGACGTCTACATGGTACACAGTACACCACTGTATAGTAGTTAGTGATGAAAATGTAATTTAAAAAATCAATTTTTAATAGTTACTTAAAAGGCAATGAGTCTTAAAGCAATGAGTCTTAAACTGAAATATGCTTCATATAAAATACCTTTTAATAGCATTCAGAACAAGACTGCAAAATAGTTAAAGGGGTTGTCTCATTTTAGACAGTGGGGGCATATCGCTAGGATATGCTCCCATTGTCTTATAGGTCCCGGTCCCAGCTATATGGAGAATGGAGCCCCGAAAGTGGTGGAGGGCACACTGCACATGCACAGCCGCTCACCATTCCCTTCTAAGTGCCGGACGGAAATAGCCAAGCCAGCGCTCGGCTTTTTTCAGCGGCTCCATAGAAATCAAATGGAGGTCAGATGCGCATGCGCAGTGTGCCCTCCACCACTTTCGGGGCCCCGTTCTCCATATAGCTGGGACCTGCACCTATAAGACAATGGGGGAATATCCTAGCAATAGGCCCCCATTGTCTGAGATGAGACAACCCCTTTTTATGCTTGACTATTTGCTCAAGATATTCGGTAAATAGCACAATGACCCTAATAATGATGGTTCCAATTTGACTTCGTTTTTCATGTGGTGCTCTCTGATACTTCTGCCACTTGGACCAGGACCTGAAGGATGTCGAGATACTAGAGTATTGGGCGAGTCTACAATGTTTTTGAGAGATGTAAGACCAACAGGATTGCCAGACTCTTAAAATAAATTAATTCTGTCATATCGTCCTAATGATAATTGAAAAACAATTTAGTTAATTAATACTTTTACAGTTATACTGGTTAACTGGATTAGATCATATACACCACATAACAGTTTATGACACACAAAGTACTTCTGATGTTCTCCTATTTATATGCAGGGAGAAATCGTGGTTGACTAAACAATTTTCTAGAGTCCAAGTATAGTTTCATTTAAAAGTGTTTAAAAAACATCTTAGACATGCAGTGGTTTTTGACCCAATCAAACTCATCACATTCCCTGCAACTCCAGTAGGGTACCTTCTCCAGCATTTCAGGGGATCCACCACCAGTCTTGCTCAGAATGTTCCCTCATTTAATGCCACAGGGATATACAATACAGAGCATCTATTGTTCTTGCATATAGAAATGTAGTAATTTTTGATCAAAATTATCTACTTTCTGGTTTTAAATCAATATTGAATAGTACAGTCTATGGAAGATCTTCATAAATTAGGCATGAATGTAATATCCAGTAGTGAGGACTCATTGAGAGTATGCAGGTCAGTTCTGAGCACAAGTCCATAAAAAGAATACCATGGATTTACAGAACGTACAAAGAACGAAACAGAAAATGGAGGATCTTAGTTATGGTTATAATTTAATTTACTGTTTTTATTTTTCAGAGTAGAAATGATTAACATGTATAAATAAATAAATGGTCCTTCCACAATATATGGTGAAAAGCACTTCCATGTAAAATCCCCACAAGGCTATTCAAAAATATGTTTTTCAACTGGTTTTATCAAAAGTGTTCAGAGATACAAAAGTTCTAAATGTGTCTGTTTGCAAGCAGTGGCTTTGTTTTCTTTGAATCCCGTCAGCTGATGGCTCATGTGTACCTCTTATCTCTAACCTTATGAACTCATAAACACTCCTAATAGCTCAATTGTTATCAAACTGATAAGATAGGTCAGCGATATGAGCCTTCTGACAGCTCCTTCCTTTACACTTAAATGGAAGAAGCCATCCCATAGAAGTAAATGGAATGGCTTAGGTGTAATTACACCTGCTCACTGTTGCAGTTGTAACAGTGAGCAGGTAGATAATTAAGAGCTCATCGCCACGGGTGTCGGGAGTCGGACCCCCAATTATCTGATATTGATGAGCTATCCTGGGGATAGGTCATTAATATACTGTAAATAAAGCGGACAACTCCTTAAAGCTGCTTTCACATAGTTAGTATTTTATCAGTATTTTTCATTAGTATTTGTAAGCCAAAACCAAGTCCAAAACACAAATATTTCCATTATATTATTTCTCTGTAGGTTCTACTCCTGGTTTTGGCTCACAAATACTGATGCAAAATACTAACCAAATAATGACCATGTAAACATGGCCTTATTGTTTTTTTTTTTTTAGCTTATTTTCTCTCAATAGGGAGAAACAACTTTGTGGTTGAACCTGACACATGACTTTGTGTAACTGTACTACAAGTTTCAATACAAAATCAAACTTTTTTTTTATCAGAAAAATATACGAATAGTTGTTGTTCTCTGCGGGTCTCCAATACTGTTTAATTTGCAGTATGTGGTAATTGACCAATAATATAAATATATTATGAAATATAATATATAATATTAGAAATAGTAATTTTTGGGGGGGAGAATATAGAAAAGAAGGGGGCTCATAGCAAAGATTGAAGTGGGTAAACTGCTATGATACTGGGTTTTGTCACTCAGGGCATGTGTTTGTTTCCCCTCTCACACCCTATTCATGACCCTTGGACAGTGTCACCACCCATCTTGTTTGCTAGGAATGCAGTTCATGGGAGCCCTGCACAAGTTTTCATCACCCAGTAGGGAAGAGGAATGGACCAACCATGGCTGGACTCATTCTCTCTGAGGGCACATAGTCTGTTTTTCTGGTAGATAAGCCCTTGATGCCACCATCAGTTGTGCAGTATGGGAGTTGACTATGTTGGGCACCACAGGAGTAGGGAGCTACACTGGGGTTGCAAACTACTGTTCAGTTACAATCCAAATTATCAGTATTCAATTGGTTGCTACACAGCAGTCTGTCTGGATCAAGCCCTCGCAGTTGGCTGTGAGAAGGTGGTCCAGACTACACATTATATTCCTGGCAATAACCAACAGACCTTTTAAGACAGCAGGAGATAAACCTCAAAGGCTTTTTATGTGTTACGTATGTGTTGTAAGTTTCTCTGCTGTCTATATAAAATGAATTTTAATCTGAACATACGCTGTAGAAATAATAAAAAAATTTTTATTAACCAGAGTTTAACTTCTTAACATTCTAAGGCTACATGCACACGACTGTGCTGTTTTTTGCTGTCCGCAAACCGCGGATCTGAAAAAAACGGAAACCGACCGTGTGCCTTCCACAATTTGTGGAACTGAACGGGCGGCTCTATTGAGTGATGCGGACCTGAAAAACAGTCCTGTGCATGAGGCCTTACTCAAATAATAAATCTGCTGGTGCTACAAATACTACTACTAATGATTATTAAAGACTATTATTTTTAATAATATAAAAATGTTCTCACTTTTTGGTCCTACACAATGAATCTGTTTCTTCATGATCTCATATATTTATTTTCCATTCATCAGATTTAATTATATAAAATAACAAAGAACCTTTTCAGATGGACTACTGAAAGGTTGCTTTCATCTGAATGCAATGTCACGAGCATGCCAGGGGATTCCTGGAAGCAATGTATGCCTATATTCAGGAGTGGAAAAGTCGATTTGTGTGGAAATGTTGGTTTAAGTTAACTATATCACACGTATGTATGCATGATTAAGCCAAGCTGCTCACAATTCGTCAGCTTCATAATACAATAAATCCACTTTATTATTTCACTTCCCCTGTCAACTACTGTATTTTCCTCTTTTTCTATAGGCTTTTTTTCAGTTAGCAGGCACTGTGGTTTTGAAGTAGGATTATTTGGCCAGAGTGATTTGAGTCAGAGATTTTGCACCGTGTTTGTCTTTTTCTGCCCACAAATCCACGAAGTCTACACCTTTTGGGATAAAATGACTGGTGATTCATGGAAGCACAAACTCTATAGTGAAGACTTTACTGTCCTGCTCTGTTCTTACTGAATAGTGTTAAAAATATAAAAATAAATCTTAAAGTGAATATTCCATTGAACACCATTGTTTTAATTTAAATAATAATAATCATAATAATCATAATCATGTAATAATTGTATCCAAAATTCTGTGCTTATTAATTTTTTATGTATTTTTCTCAAGATCAACGTCCCCTGTATAGCCATAGAGATATATGATAGAATTCTAGCTTCCACCAGTAGTGAGATATTACTTCATACTAAATATATATATATTGTCTAGTGCAATGATAAAACAGTATGTAGTAAGGGCACCCTAGTGGTGACTACAGTCAGTCAGAGTTTTATCATTTCATTATGTCTATTCGGGAGATTAGGTGCAATGTAGCAGAGACTACAGCTCTAAATGCTATACAGATATATAAAAAAAAAAATATATATATATATATATATATATATATATATATGAAACTAATCAGCACATTTCGTTGGACCTACAGTGCCTTGAAAATGTATTCATAATCCTTGAACTTTTCCACATTTTTCATGTTACACCCACAAACCAATGTATTTTATTGGGATTTTATGTGATAGACCAACACAAAGTAGCAAGTAAGAATTTTTTTATATATTGTTTTCAAGATTTTTAATAAATAATCTGTAAAGTGTGTCATGCATTTGTATTCAGCCACCTATAAATAAAATCAAGTGTGCCCAATGGTATTCAGAAGTCACCTAATTAGTAAATAGAGTCCATCTGTGCATAATGTATTCTCAGTATAAAGTACAGCTGTTCTGTGAAGGTCTCAAAAAATACCTCAAGCTCTGAACACTGTTTAATACATCATTCGAAAATGGAAGGCAGTATGGCACAACTGAAAACCTACCAAAACATGAGCGTCCACCTAAATTGACAGACCAGACAAGCACTAATTAGAGGAACGGCCAAGATGCCCATGGTCACTATGGAGAAGCTGTCAAGAACCACAGTTCAGGTAGGAGAATCTGTCTACAGACAGGACAACTATTAGTCATGTACTCCACAAATCTGGCCTTTATGGAAGAGTGGCAAGAAGAAAGCCATTTGTGAAAGCAAGCCATAAAAAGTCCTGTTTGCAGTTTGCCACAAGCCATGTAGGGGACACAGCAAACATGTTGAAGAAGGGACTCTCAGATGAGAACAAAGTTGAACTTTTGGGCCTAAATGCAAAACTGAACAGACCAGGAGGTTCACCTTCAAGCAACAACCCTAAATATACAACCATAACTACAATGGAATAGTTAGAAGCCTATTCATGTGTTAGAATGGCCCAGTCAAAGTCCAGACTTAAATCCCATTGAGAATCTATGGCAAGACTTGAAAATTGCTGTTCACAGATGCCTTACATCCAATCTGACTGATTGAAGAATGGGCAAAAATATCAGCCTCCAGATGCACAAAGCTGGTAAAGACATACCCCAAATGACTTGCAGCTGTAATTGCAGAGAAAGGTGGGGTCAAGGGGGCTGAATACAAATGCACACCACACTTTCCAGATTTTTATTTATAAAAAATTGGGAAAACCATGTATCATTTTCTTTTCACTTCACACATACTTGCTACTTTGTGTTGGACTATCACATAAACTCCCAATAAAATACATTTAAGTTTGTGGGTGTAACAAAAATGTGGAAAAGTTCAAGGGGTATAAATACTTTTTCAAGGCACTGTAGAAACCGCATGGTGTTTTAAGGGGATTTCTGCTTTGGATAATCCATACTTGTTAGAAGGGCCTCTTGGCAATTAACTGATCACAAAGCACCCACTGATGCCAGTGGTGTCCAGCAATTAGCTGCCATATGTGGGGAAAACCTGATTGTAAGTGTTCAATTTTCCTGCAGGACCTCCTATTGGGAAAATAGGTATTACAGACAAATTCAAATTACTATGCTGTCTGTGTAGTGATGGACAGGTCCTCCCGAGTCAGAAAGGAACTTTGTAGTAACTCTTCCCTCTTGGCCATAAGATGAGACTCTATAATAGAGGACCCTAATATTTTAACTCAGAAAGGGCATAGGAAATTGGCTTTTAAATGAAGGAAAGTTCTTGAGTGCTACAGACTCTCAATGGTGGTTGTTACATTTTTCCCCAAGACAGTTCCTTTATTTGATCCAACCCAGCTCCTTTACATACAACAGAAAACCATAAGAGATCCTCTGGTAGCTTTCTATTTTCGTGCCCAATTTTGTGCTCTCCAAGAGTGCCTTAAAGGGAATTTGTCACCACCAATGCACATTTTAAACTGTTCCTGCTGGACTGTAGCTTACATACACCCTATCCCAGACATACTTTTATGTTCCTTTTTAGATCTTTATTGCCCCAGGAAATCATATTTATATTGTTTATTATGAAAATAAGCATAAAAGAGCCCAAGAGACAGTACCTATTCAAAATAGAGCCTAGCCACTGCCATCTCAATTGAAGCCCCACTCCTCCCTCTTAATTTCCTCTCCCGACGTCATAGGCTGGAAAGCTCGAGCAAGTACACCTCACTGCTGTATTTGCGCCTGCGCCATCTGGGCTCTTCTGTGGGCAATGTCATCATCAGGTCACTCTGCTGGGAAAATGAACATTTGCTGGTTCCCCCAGATTACATTTGATCACAATAGCATATTCTGTGATTAGCTTAAAGTTGTATAACCCATTTAATTATAAGATTGCTTAAAGCAGACCACTGATTTTACAGGCATTTATTTTTGTTGTGGGAAGACAGTAAGTAAACTACATAGAGAGTATTTGTAAAATACAGGTAAGCCTCGGTTTACACAGGCATCAAGGCTGACACTAAAGTATAACCTATAATACTAGATTCCATAGACTTTAATAGAATTCAATTGACTTGAAGTTTTAGGTTCTAGAGAAGAGCTGTTTTCATTAAATTAAAAGAGTTCGAGGGTCCGAGGTGTCTCTAAAGTAGAGTTGAGCGAACACCTGGATGTTCGGGTTCGAGAAGTTCGGCCGAACATCCCGGAAATGTTCGGGTTCGGGATCCGAACCCGATCCGAACTTCGTCCCGAACCCGAACCCCATTGAAGTCAATGGGGACCCGAACTTTTCGGCACTAAAACGGCTGTAAAACAGCCCAGGAAAGGGCTAGAGGGCTACAAAAGGCAGCAACATGTAGGTAAATCCCCTGCAAACAAATGTGGATAGGGAAATTAATTAAAATAAAAATTAAATAAATAAAAATTAACCAAAATCAATTGGAGAGAGGTTCCATAGCAGAGAATCTGGCTTCCCGTCACCCACCACTGGAACAGTCCATTCTCAGATATTTAGGCCCCGGCACCCAGGCAGAGGAGAGAGGTCCCGTAACAGACAATCTGGCTTCATGTCAGCAGAGAATCAGTCTTCATGTCATAGCAGAGAATCAGGCTTCACGTCACCCACCACTGTAAGAGTCCATTTTCATAAATTTAGGCCCAGCACCCAGGCAGAGGAGAGAGGTCCCGTAACAGACAATCTGGCTTCATGTCAGCAGAGAATCAGTCTTCATATCATAGCAGAGAATCTGGCTTCCCGTTACCCACCACTGGAACAGTCCATTCTCAGATATTTAGGCCCCGGCACCCAGGCAGAGGAGAGAGGTCCCGTAACAGACAATCTGGCTTCATGTCAGCAGAGAATCAGTCTTCATATCATAGCAGAGAATCAGGCTTCACGTCAGCCACCACTGCAACAGTCCATTGTCATAAATTCAGGCCCAGCACCCAGGCAGAGGAGAGAGGTCCCGTAACAGACAATCTGGCTTCATGTCAGCAGAGAATCAGTCTGCATGTCATAGCAGAGAATGAGGCTTCACGTCACCCACCACTGCAACAGTCCATTTTCATAAATTTAGGCCCAGCACACAGGCAGAGGAGAGAGGTCCCGTAACAGAGGATCTGGCTTCATGTCACCAGAGAATCAGTCTGCATGTCATAGCAGAGAATCAGGCTTCACGTCACCCACCACTGCAACAGTCCATTTTCATAAATTTAGGCCCAGCACCCAGGCAGAGGAGAGAGGTCCCGTAACAGAGGATCTGGCTTCATGTCAGCAGAGAATCAGTCTGCATGTCATAGCAGAGAATCAGGCTTCACGTCAGCCACCACTGCAACAGTCCATTGTCATAAATTCAGGCCCAGCACCCAGGCAGAGGAGAGAGGTCCCGTAACAGACAATCTGGCTTCATGTCACCAGAGAATCAGTCTGCATGTCATAGCAGAGAATGAGGCTTCACGTCAGCCACCACTGCAACAATCCATTGGCATATATTTAGGCCTAGCACACAGGCAGAGGAGAGGTTCATTCAACTTTGGGTAGCCTTGCAATATAATGGTAAAATGAAAATAAAAATAGGATTGAATGAGGAAGTGCCCTGGAGTCCAATAATATATGGTTATGGGGAGGTAGTTAATGTCTAATCTGGACAAGGGACGGACAGGTCCTGTGGGATCCATGCCTGGTTCATTTTTATGAACGTCAGCTTGTCCACATTGGCTGTAGACAGGCGGCTGCGTTTGTCTGTAATGACGCCCCCTGCCGTGCTGAATACACGTTCAGACAAAACGCTGGCTGCCGGGCAGGCCAGCACCTCCAAGGCATAAAAGGCTAGCTCTGGCCACGTGGACAATTTAGAGACCCAGAAGTTGAATGGGGCCGAACCATCAGTCAGTACGTGGAGGGGTGTGCACACGTACTGTTCCACCATGTTAGTGAAATGTTGCCTCCTGCTAACACGTTGCGTATCAGGTGGTGGTGCAGTTAGCTGTGGCGTGTTGACAAAAGTTTTCCACATCTCTGCCATGCTAACCCTGCCCTCAGAGGAGCTGGCCGTGACACAGCTGCCTTGGCGACCTCTTGCTCCTCCTCTGCCTTGGCCTTGGGCTTCCACTTGTTCCCCTGTGACATTTGGGAATGCTCTCAGTAGCGCGTCTACCAACGTGCGCTTGTACTCGCGCATCTTCCTATCACGCTCCAGTGCAGGAAGTAAGGTGGGCACATTGTCTTTGTAGCGTGGATCCAGCAGGGTGGCAACCCAGTAGTCCGCACAGGTTAAAATGTGGGCAACTCTGCTGTCGTTGCGCAGGCACTGCAGCATGTAGTCGCTCATGTGTGCCAGGCTGCCCAGGGGTAAGGACAAGCTGTCCTCTGTGGGAGGCGTATCGTCATCGTCCTGCCTTTCCCCCCAGCCACGCACCAGTGATGGACCCGAGCTGCGTTGGGTGCCACCCCGCTGTGACCATGCTTCATCCTCATCCTCCTCCACCTCCTCCTCATCCTCGTCCTCCTCGTCCTCCAGTAGTGGGCCCTGGCTGGCCACATTTGTACCTGGCCTCTGCTGTTGCCAAAAACCTCCCTCTGAGTCACTTCGAAGAGACTGGCCTGAAAGTGCTAAAAATGACCCCTCTTCCTCCTCCTCCTCCTCCTCCTCCTCCTGGGCCACCTCCTCTTCCATCATCGCCCTAAGTGTTTTCTCAAGGAGACATAGAAGTGGTATTGTAACGCTGATAACGGTGTCATCGCCACTGGCCATGTTGGTGGAGTACTCGAAACAGCGCAACAGGGCACACAGGTCTCGCATGGAGGCCCAGTCATTGGTGGTGAAGTGGTGCTGTTCTGTAGTGTGACTGACCCGTGCGTGCTGCAGCTGAAACTCCACTATGGCCTGCTGCTGCTCGCACAGTCTGTCCAGCATGTGCAAGGTGGAGTTCCACCTGGTGGGCACGTCGCATATGAGGCGGTGAGCGGGAAGGCCGAAGTTACGCTGTAGCGCAGACAGGCGAGCAGCGGCAGGATGTGAACGCCGGAAGCGCGAACAGACGGCCCGCACTTTATGCAGCAGCTCTGACATGTCGGGGTAGTTGTGAATGAACTTCTGCACCACCAAATTCAGCACATGCGCCAAGCAAGGGATGTGCGTCAAATTGGCTAGTCCCAGAGCTGCAACGAGATTTCGCCCATTATCACACACCACCAGGCCGGGCTTGAGGCTCACCGGCAGCAACCACTCGTCGGTCTGTTGTTCAATACCCCGCCACAACTCCTGTGCGGTGTGGGGCCTGTCCCCCAAACATATGAGTTTCAGAATGGCCTGCTGACGTTTACCCCGGGCTGTGCTGAAGTTGGTGGTGAAGGTGTGTGGCTGACTGGATGAGCAGGTGGAAGAAGAGGAGGAGGAAGCCGAGAAGGAGGAGGTGGCAACAGGAGGCAAAGAATGTTGCCCTGCGATCCTTGGCGGCGGAAGGACGTGCGCCAAACAGCTCTCCGCCTGGGGCCCAGCTGCCACTACATTTACCCAGTGTGCAGTTAGGGAGATATAGCGTCCCTGGCCGTGCTTACTGGTCCACGTATCTGTGGTTAGGTGGACCTTGCTACAGATGGCGTTGCGCAGTGCACACTTGATTTTATCGGATACTTGGTTGTGCAGGGAAGGCACGGCTCTCTTGGAGAAGTAGTGCCGGCTGGGAACAACATACTGTGGGACAGCAAGCGACATGAGCTGTTTGAAGCTGTCTGTGTCCACCAGCCTAAATGACAGCATTTCATAGGCCAGTAGTTTAGAAATGCTGGCATTCAGGGCCAGGGATCGAGGGTGGCTAGGTGGGAATTTACGCTTTCTATCAAATGTTTGTGAGATGGAGAGCTGAACGCTGGCGTGTGACATGGTTGAGACGCTTGGTGACGGAGGTGGTGGTGGTGGTGTTGGTGGTACATCCCCTGTTTGCTGGGCGGCAGGTGCCAACGTTCCTCCAGAGGCGGAGGAAGAGGCCGAGGCGGCAGCAGCAGAATAGGCCGAGGCGGCAGCAGCAGAAGAGGTAGCAGGGGGAGCCTGAGTGACTTCCTTGGTTTTAAGGTGTTTACTCCACTGCAGTTCATGCTTTGCATGCAGGTGCCTGGTCATGCAGGTTGTGCTCAGGTTCAGAACGTTAATGCCTCACTTCAGGCTCTGATGGCACAGCGTGCAAACCACTCGGGTCTTGTCGTCAGCACATTGTTTGAAGAAGTGCCATGCCAGGGAACTCCTTGAAGCTGCCTTTGGGGTGCTCGGTCCCAGATGGCGGCGGTCAGTAGCAGGCGGAGTCTCTTGGCGGCGGGTGTTCTGCTTTTGCCCACTGCTCCCTCTTTTGCTACGCTGTTGGCTCGGTCTCACCACTGCCTCTTCCTCCGAACTGTGAAAGTCAGTGGCACGACCTTCATTCCATGTGGGGTCTAGGACCTCATCGTCCCCTGCATCGTCTTCCACCCAGTCTTGATCCCTGACCTCCTGTTCAGTCTGCACACTGCAGAAAGACGCAGCAGTTGGCACCTGTGTTTCGTCATCATCAGAGACATGCTGAGGTGGTATTCCCATGTCCTCATCATCAGGAAACATAAGTGGTTGTGCGTCAGTGCATTCTATGTCTTTCACCGCTGGGGAAGGGCTAGGTGGATGCCCTTGGGAAACCCTGCCAGCGGAGTCTTCAAACAGCATAAGAGACTGCTGCATAACTTGAGGCTGAGACAGTTTCCCTGGTATGCATGGGGGTGATGTGACAGACTGATGGGGTTGGTTTTCAGGCGCCATCTGTGCGCTTTCTGCAGAAGACTGGGTGGGAGATAATGTGAACGTGCTGGATCCACTGTCGGCCACCCAATTGACTAATGCCTGTACCTGCTCAGGCCTTACCATCCTTAGAACGGCATTGGGCCCCACCATATATCGCTGTAAATTCTGGCGGCTACTGGGACCTGAGGTAGTTGGTACACTAGGACGTGTGGATGTGGCAGAACGGCCACGTCCTCTCCCAGCACCAGAGGGTCCACTAACACCACCACGACCATGTCCACGTCCGCGTCCCTTACTAGATGTTTTTCTCATTGTTATGGTTCACCACAACAACAAATATATTATTTGGCCCAATGTATTGTATTCAAATTCAGCGGGATATAAATTTGAGGCCTAGTATTTAGGCGCTGGGTGACCGGTATGGATTTAGTGACAGAATTAGACTTGGAAATGCACAGAAGCGTGTGTGTGAAGTTATTCTGAATGACCCTATGTGCACCTTGAATATTATATACCCTTTTTGGGATAGATTTCAAATAGCTCTGATATAGCAGGAACCACTAAATTATGAAATTGCTAAATTGGGAATTGTATTTCAACCCAGAACAAAAAATGTGCTTTGACGGACACTAAATATCTTGCCCAGCAACAACAGTACAGCGGTAACGAGAGATTTAGCAGGATATAAATTTAAGGCCTAGTATTTAGGCGCTGGGTGACAGGTATGGGTTTAGTGACAGAATTAGACTTGGAAATACACAGTAGAGGGTGTGTGTGAAGTTATTCTGAATGACCCTATGTGCACCTTGAATATTATATACCCTTTTTGGGATAGATTTCAAATAGCTCTGATATAGCAGGAACCACTAAATTATGAAATTGCTAAATTGGGAATTGTATTTCAACCCAGAACAAAAAATGTGCTTTGACGGACACTAAATATCTTTCCAAGCAACAACAGTACAGCGGTAACGAGAGATTTAGCAGGATATAAATTTGAGGCCTAGTATTTAGGCGCTGGGTGACAGGTATGGGTTTAGTGACAGAATTAGACTTGGAAATACACAGTAGCGGGTGTGTGTGAAGTTATTCTGAATGACCCAATGTGCACCTTGAATATTATATACCCTTTTAGGGATAGATTTCAAATAGCTCTGATATAGCAGAAACCACTAAATTATGAAATTGCTAAATTGGGAATTGTATTTCAACCCAGAACAAAAAATGTGCTTTGACGGACACTAAATAACTTTCCCAGCTACAACAGGACAGCGGTAACGAGAGATTTAGCAGGATATAAATTTGAGGCCTAGTATTTAGGCGCTGGGTGACAGGTATGGGTTTAGTGACAGAATTAGACTTGGAAATACACAGTAGCGGGTGTGTGTGAAGTTATTCTGAATGACCCAATGTGCACCTTGAATATTATATACCCTTTTAGGGATAGATTTCAAATAGCTCTGATATAGCAGAAACCACTAAATTATGAAATTGCTAAATTGGGAATTGTACTTCAACCCAGAACAAAAAATGTGCTTTGACGGACACTAAATAACTTTCCCAGCTACAACAGGACAGCGGTAACGAGAGATTTAGCAGGATATAAATTTGAGGCCTAGTATTTAGGCGCTGGGTGACAGGTATGGGTTTAGTGACAGAATTAGACTTGGAAATACACAGTAGCGGGTGTGTGTGAAGTTATTCTGAATGACCCAATGTGCACCTTGAATATTATATACCCTTTTAGGGATAGATTTCAAATAGCTCTGATATAGCAGAAACCACTAAATTATGAAATTGCTAAATTGGGAATTGTACTTCAACCCAGAACAAAAAATGTGCTTTGACGGACACTAAATAACTTTCCCAGCTACAACAGGACAGCGGTAACGAGAGATTTAGCGGGATATAAATTTGAGGCCTAGTATTTAGGCGCTGGGTGACAGGTATGGGTTTAGTGACAGAATTAGACTTGGAAATACACAGTAGCGGGTGTGTGTGAAGTTATTCTGAATGACCCTATGTGCACCTTCAATATGATCTACCCTTTTAGGGATAGATTTCAAATAGCTCTGATATAGCAGAAACCACTAAATTATGAAATTGCTAAATTGGGAATTGTATTTCAACCCAGAACAAAAAATGTGCTTTGACGGACACTAAATAACTTTCCCAGCTACAACAGGACAGCGGTAACGAGAGATTTAGCAGGATATAAATTTGAGGCCTAGTATTTAGGCGCTGGGTGACAGGTATGGGTTTAGTGACAGAATTAGACTTGGAAATACACAGTAGCGGGTGTGTGTGAAGTTATTCTGAATGACCCAATGTGCACCTTGAATATTATATACCCTTTTAGGGATAGATTTCAAATAGCTCTGATATAGCAGAAACCACTAAATTATGAAATTGCTAAATTGGGAATTGTATTTCAACCCAGAACAAAAAATGTGCTTTGACGGACACTAAATAACTTTCCCAGCTACAACAGGACAGCGGTAACGAGAGATTTAGCAGGATATAAATTTGAGGCCTAGTATTTAGGCGCTGGGTGACAGGTATGGGTTTAGTGACAGAATTAGACTTGGAAATACACAGTAGCGGGTGTGTGTGAAGTTATTCTGAATGACCCAATGTGCACCTTGAATATTATATACCCTTTTAGGGATAGATTTCAAATAGCTCTGATATAGCAGAAACCACTAAATTATGAAATTGCTAAATTGGGAATTGTATTTCAACCCAGAACAAAAAATGTGCTTTGACGGACACTAAATAACTTTCCCAGCTACAACAGGACAGCGGTAACGAGAGATTTAGCAGGATATAAATTTGAGGCCTAGTATTTAGGCGCTGGGTGACAGGTATGGGTTTAGTGACAGAATTAGACTTGGAAATACACAGTAGCGGGTGTGTGTGAAGTTATTCTGAATGACCCAATGTGCACCTTGAATATTATATACCCTTTTAGGGATAGATTTCAAATAGCTCTGATATAGCAGAAACCACTAAATTATGAAATTGCTAAATTGGGAATTGTACTTCAACCCAGAACAAAAAATGTGCTTTGACGGACACTAAATAACTTTCCCAGCTACAACAGGACAGCGGTAACGAGAGATTTAGCAGGATATAAATTTGAGGCCTAGTATTTAGGCGCTGGGTGACAGGTATGGGTTTAGTGACAGAATTAGACTTGGAAATACACAGTAGCGGGTGTGTGTGAAGTTATTCTGAATGACCCAATGTGCACCTTGAATATTATATACCCTTTTAGGGATAGATTTCAAATAGCTCTGATATAGCAGAAACCACTAAATTATGAAATTGCTAAATTGGGAATTGTACTTCAACCCAGAACAAAAAATGTGCTTTGACGGACACTAAATAACTTTCCCAGCTACAACAGGACAGCGGTAACGAGAGATTTAGCAGGATATAAATTTGAGGCCTAGTATTTAGGCGCTGGGTGACAGGTATGGGTTTAGTGACAGAATTAGACTTGAAAATACACAGTAGCGGGTGTGTGTGAAGTTATTCTGAATGACCCAATGTGCACCTTGAATATTATATACCCTTTTAGGGATAGATTTCAAATAGCTCTGATATAGCAGAAACCACTAAATTATGAAATTGCTAAATTGGGAATTGTACTTCAACCCAGAACAAAAAATGTGCTTTGACGGACACTAAATAACTTTCCCAGCTACAACAGGACAGCGGTAACGAGAGATTTAGCGGGATATAAATTTGAGGCCTAGTATTTAGGCGCTGGGTGACCGGTATGGATTTAGTGACAGAATTAGACTGGGATATGGCCAAAAAATAACCACACTATTGCTGGTTAAATGCACTTGGTGACGGGCGCAGCTTGCCCCTGATGTAGTATATGGCCAAAAAATGAACAGACTATTGCTGGTTAAATGCACTTGGTGTCACAGCTTGACCAACCACACTACTGAGGGTTAAATGCACTTGGTGACGGGCGCAGCTTGCCCCTGATGTAGTATATGGCCAAAAAATAAACAGACTATTGCTGGTTAAATGCACTTGGTGTGACAGCTTCACCCTGATGTAGGCTTTAGCCAGAAAACAACCACACCATTGAGGGTTAAATGCACTTGGTGACAGGCGCAGCTTGCCCCTGATTTTGTATATGGCCAAAAAATGAACAGACTATTGCTGGTTAAATGCACTTGGTGTGACAGCTTCACCCTGATGTAGGCTTTAGCCAAAAAACAACCACACCATTGAGGGTTAAATGCACTTGGTGACAGGCGCAGCTTGCCCCTGATTTTGTATATGGCCAAAAAATGAACAGACTATTGCTGGTTAAATGCACTTGGTGTGACAGCTTCACCCTGATGTAGGCTTTAGCCAAAAAACAACCACACCATTGAGGGTTAAATGCACTTGGTGACAGGCGCAGCTTGCCCCTGATTTTGTATATGGCCAAAAAATGAACAGACTATTGCTGGTTAAATGCACTTGGTGTGACAGCTTCACCCTGATGTAGGCTTTAGCCAAAAAACAACCACACCATTGAGGGTTAAATGCACTTGGTGACAGGCGCAGCTTGCCCCTGATTTTGTATATGGCCAAAAAATGAACAGACTATTGCTGGTTAAATGCACTTGGTGTGACAGCTTCACCCTGATGTAGGCTTTAGCCAAAAAACAACCACACCATTGAGGGTTAAATGCACTTGGTCGCAGCTTGTGCTGGCGCACCACAAGACACAAAATGGCCGCCGATCACCCCAGAAAAATGTGACTGACAAACGGTCTGGGCAGCCTAAAAACAGTGAGCAATTGAGGATCAGCAGCTCAATGATCCACAGCTGCAGATCGATCAGTTAATCAAGTCCTTTGGAGGAGTTAATCTGCCTAATCTCGCCCTACTGTCGCAGCCGCAACCTCTCCCTACGCTAATCAGAGCAGAGTGACGGGCGGCGCTATGTGACTCCAGCTTAAATAGAGGCTGGGTCACATGGTGCTCTGGCCAATCACAGCCATGCCAATAGTAGGCATGGCTGTGATGGCCTCTTGGGGCAAGTAGTATGACGCTTGTTGATTGGCTGCTTTGCAGCCTTTCAAAAAGCGCCAAGAAAGCGTCACAAAAGCGCCAAGAAAGCGACGAACACCGAACCCGAACCCGGACTTTTACGAAAATGTCCGGGTTCGGGTCCGTGTCACGGACACCCCAAAATTCTGTACGAACCCGAACTATACAGTTCGAGTTCGCTCATCCCTACTCTAAAGGTCTATCCACTGCCAAATAGCTGATTGTCATAGGGCTAGCACCCAATCAATCTCAACCATCAGCTGTTACCGTATTATCATGGGAAGCTGTGGATAACCACATGTTTCCTTTACGAAGGCCGCTGCAATAAAACAGTGGTATTACATGGTGCCCATTCTAATAAATAGACAACTATGTAATACATGGTCCACAGCAGGAGTCACTCTTTGAGGAGGGTCCGAAGCCTACTCCTTAATGGGACACATGGACAAGAGTTCTACTAATGAGACAACAAAACTGTAAAATTACACATTTTAGTTTAGAAACATTGGCCCAAAAATATTCAATTTGCTACATTTTATCTTGGCAGACGAAGCCAGTGTTTTTTTTAGCAAGCCCAAATAACTGTTAAAATCCTCAATGTTCTGTTCCCATTTATATGCTGTGTCACATGTGCCAAAGAATTCCTAATAAATGTTATCTGGTGGTTCCTTGTAGGGAAAGTGTGTATACTGGTGCTACAGGTCTAAAATGAAATTGACTTCCTTGTATATAAACTCATGGGAGCGTCATGGATATTGAATTCCTGTTTAAACTAAGACCTATTTTTGTTAGTTTTTCTTATTAAGGCAGGACATTGCATTGAAATACAAATGAAACCCGAACTTGCACATATTCGAGTAACAGGTCCTAGACTTTGCCAAGTGCAGTAAGCCTCCAAATTAATTACAGATTGGGATGTCTGGACGAAAACTACGGAGCGCTCTGGCTTCAGTTCCAAAGAGATTTATGACTCTTTGCTGACAGCAGCTACTTGTACTATTGGCTTCCATGGTAAATCGATGGTGAATAGCTGGCATGGCAGAGAAAGAAGGAAATATGGGGGTTCTCCGGGAATAAAGAAAATGAAAATACTTAAATATTACTTCATCATATATATATTCCCAAATACCTTTCATTAGTTATAATGGCTCATTTTGTCTAGGGAGCAATCAGGAGAAACAAAATGGACGCAAAATTTGTGCACACAAAACCTGTCCTAATCACACAGCAAGACAAGTTACTTCAAAACACTTAGGTAAAGAGCTGCCTCATCCTCCTCTCTACTTGTCAGGGATTATAATCCTGAATACAGATAAGATCTTTAGCTGAATCTCTGTAGGAATGGAGTTTATGAGTAGATGTGGCTAATGAGCAGCAGCTCTTGTGTGCAGTCTCCATTACCACAGTCTGTCCTCTCTGTACTTCATGTCTCCTCTTGAACTCCATTCCCACAAAGATTCAGCTAAATATCATATTAAACGGTAGTCAGAAGGCAGCTCTTTACCTCAGTGTTGTGAAGTAACTTGTGCTGCTGTGTGATTAGGACAGGTTTTGTGTGTACTAACAGGACGGCTGCATTTTGTTTCTCCTAATCATTGCTCCCTAGACAAAACGAGCCATTATAACTAATGAAAGGTATTTGGGAATATATTTATAATAAAGTAATATTTGCATATTTTCATTTTCTTAATTCCCGGAAAACCACTATAAGGACACCCTAGGGACAACAAACAAAAGAATTCTAAAGTCCAAGTTCAAATTGACCAGACATGAACTACTGGATCATAGCAAGTTAAAAGAAGCTCAATTGGCATTGCTGGCAAAGCAAAGTTATAATCTAATTAAATGGAAATTGAGTCTCAAACTACATTAATTTAACATTATTAATTATGTAGTAGCCCCTTGGAAATGTTTGCTTTTCTGTTATCCCAGGTATGACCACAGGTCTCTGCAGGTTTGGAAGGCAAAATCAAGAGTAGACCATACAACGGGAGAAAGTATACAATACAGAAACCAATCCTCTTTTTTTTCTAATTTACTCTTGGTTTTAGCTTTCAAAATTGTATAAGAAAAGCTGTCCATTTGGCCATACACCAAGAGCTCCAGGCAGGAGGCCTATGCTATTTTGAAGAAGACAACACTGTCCTGATTTCTACAGTGGAAGCACGCAGTAAATTGGGGCTTAGTGTCTTCTTGGTCGACTGCTTGGTCCAGAGCTATTAAATTATAGGCATGGTAAGAACACAAAAAATCCCAAAAGCTGCTACATATAAAAGTAAGGAGATTATTATACAACCTAACCTTATATAATCACTTTAAAGTCAATATTGTTTAATAGGAATCCCCTTGAATGTTGGATCCCCTATATATTGATAGGTACAGTGCATAGATCCGTATAGCTCAGTGGTGGCGAACCCTTTAGAGGCTGAGTGCCCAAACTGCAACCCAAACCCCACTTGTTTACCACAAAGTGCCAACATTGCAATTTAACCTGAATACCAGTATAGTATATCTTCTATGTACTTTATCATTTAGCTATAATAGCCTGTCTACATTTAGTGCGCTGCCTGTGCCATTCATAGTGCGCCCTGCGCTGATGAATGGCAGGAAAAGTCTAAGACATATTGGTACAACATAGAATTTTTCCAGGGTGCAGGTGCCCACAGCGAGGGCTTTGAGTGCCGCCTCTGGCAACCGTGCCATAGGTTCGCCACCACTGGTATAGCTTGACCCCAGATCTCTGGAGAAGATTATACAAGAAAACAGTGGCCCAAAGATTAGCTGTGGCTCCAAAGATTAAGTGTGCTGCACTATTTAAGCTAAATTTTACAAAGTCGGGCACACATTTGAAAGCTGATGCTCTGTACTTGCAAACAGTTGACGTCTCATGCACACGACCGTAGTTTTTTGCGGACTGTAAATTACGGATCTGCAAAACACGGATACCGGCCATGTGCATTCCGCATTTTGTGGAACAGGATGGCCGACCTATAATATAACAGTCCTATACTTGTCCATAATGCGAACAATAAGGGCTCATGCACATAAACTTGTACTGTCCGTTCCGTGCATTGGGGACCACAAATTGCTGTTTGTAGGCCTCAATACCAGCACCAGTCAACAACGGTTGTATGCATGAGCCCAAGTAGGACAAGTTCTATTTTTTTGCGGAACTGACCTGTGGTCATACGAATGTGGAATACACACAGAGTCAATTCTGTGTTTTTTTTGCGGCTCCATTCCGCATTTTTGTTTACATTTTTACACTTCCATCTATCGGTGTTGTCGGTGATGTCATAGGCATTAATGGTGGTCTTTATCACTGCCCTAGGCTAGGGCAGCGCTAAAGCCTGCCCATTAGTGCCGGGGACACTTCTAAGCGAAAGCCTCTACCTAGCAGAGTCCTGGTACGTCAATGGATATGCAGAAAAAGCCCTAGCCCTGCGCAATTCAGGGCAAGAGAGGGCATAAGAGCATGAAATGCTCCGATGCTCATCTCAGAGTGGCTGCCTGGGTGAAGGAGGGGATATTCAGAGGAACTCTATGCTGCTGATTATGGCAGCAATCATCCTAAATCACAGCACATGAGGCTCAATGTCCAAGATTCAACTAAAACAAACTAGACATATTGGGAAGTTCAGACACTATCAAATAAGCAGAGCCATAAACTGAAATGCTAAATCTGCAGCATGCCACTTTCCAGGTGCCATTTATAATACTGGTGTCATCTGGGCCTTTAGGTCTACTCTTACTCCAGGGCACGCTTATGACTGCCACCTCTGCACCCGATATATCTATGACCTTGTGATTAGAGTTGAGCGAACCCGAACTGTAAAGTTCGGATTCGTACCAAAGTTTAAGATTTTTGGCACCCGGACCCGAACCTGAACATTTCCGTAAAAGTTCGGGTTCGGTGTTCGGCAATCTCTTGGCGCTTTTTGAAAGGCTGCAGGGCAGCCAATCAGCAAGCGTTTAACTACTTTGGCCTAAGAAGCCATCACAACCGTGCCTACTAATGGCATGGCTGTGATTGGCCAAGTGCAGCATGTGACGCAGCCTCTATATAAGCTGGAGTCACATAGCCCTGCACGTCACTGTGCTCTTGTCAGTGGAGGGAAAGCTGCTGCTGCTGTGAGGGACAGATTAGGGCAGAATTCTGGTGTTGTACAATCTGCAAACTACAGCGATAATTGAGGGTGCTATGCTACAATATTGTACCCAGCCCTGAGCCCAGTAATACTCCAAAATAATTTTTAATCCATCTGTTAGTGAGGACAGCGTCGGCGGCCATTTTGTTAAATGCAGTCACCTTGAAACTGCATGTTAACTGCCTGTGTGCCAGGTACATTGGTCTACTCCTGTTCTGGTAGCTAAGTGGAGGTGAAATTCCCTATTTTGGTAGGTCAAGTACCCCTACAGCCGGCAGTGCATACCTGGCATTGAAAATTATTCTATATTAGTCTGTCAGACTGTCACACATTTTTGTGACCTAAAGCAAGTTTTTTTATCTGTCTGCCACAGGCACTGCATATCTGACCGTTAAATAGTGCCGTTACCTTGCTGCTGTAAAAAAGCTCAATTTTTGTGCTAGATAGCACTTTTGCGTACAGCCCAGTATTACCTATTTTAAAATTAAGCAGTGAAATACTGCATTTCTAGAGTTGTTTGCCCAAAAAACTGTTCTAGTGCCACAGTGCACATTTGCGTACAGCGCAGTATTACCTATTTCATAATTAAGCAGCGAAATACTGCATTTCTATAGTTGGTTACCAATAAAGTGTTCTAGTGCCACAGTGCACTTTCGCGTACAACGCAGTATTACCTATTTGATAATTAAGCTGTGAAAAACTGCATTTCTACAGTTGTTTGCAATAAACACTGGTTTTAGCCTACATAGCAGATCTGAGGCCTACCCTGTATTTATTTCACAACAACCGGCACCACCAGTTGATATGGAACATCTTAGCAGGAGGCAGCATTTAAACAACATGGTGGAACAGTACCTGTGCACATGCCTACACGTACTGACTGATGGTTCTGCCCCATTCGACTTCTGGGTCTCCAAATTGTCCACATGCCCTGAGCTTGCCCTTTATGCCTTGGAGGTGCTGGCCTGCCCTGCAGCCAGTGTATTGTCTGAATGTGTATTTAGCATGGCAGGGGGCATCATCACAGACAAGCGCAGCCACCTGTCCACAGCCAACGTGGACAAGCTCACGTTCATTAACATAAACCAGGCTTGGATCCCACAAGACTTGTCTGTACCTTGTGCAGAATAGACATGTATACAGGCCTTACCCAACCATTGTTATACTACAGCGCAATTGCTTGTTGTTGTATTTTTTATATTTCCCACTCTTTTGGGGTGGACCTTAATTAAAAAACAAAACAAAAAACTGTGTTGGCTACCTCGTCCTCCACCGCCACTTCCACCTACACCGCTAAGTCCACCGCCTCCTCAACCTCCTACTTCATATGGACCTCCAACTCTTAAATCAAGATTATTTTTTTCTATTTGTACGTATTTTATTTTATGTAATTTCACTAATTTGTCTGTTACATTTTTGGGTGAAATTCCCCAAGTTTTGGCTGTAATATACCCCTGCTCTACCTAGTAGACAGGTAAAAACATTTCACTAATTTGTCTGTTACATTCTCTGGTGAAATTCACCAATTTTTGGCTGTGATATGCCACTGCTACAACTAGTAGACAGGTACAAAAATGTCAGTAATTTGTCTGTTACATATTTGGGTGAAATTCACCAATTTTTGGCTGTATTATGCCACTGCTCTACCTAGTAGACAGGTAAAAACATTTCACTAATTTGTCTGTTACATTCTCGGGTAAAATTCACCAATTTTTGGCTGTGATATACCACTGCTATACCTAGAACACACAGAGAGAATGCACCAAACAGATATAACACTGACTATGCTGGCAAGACATAAGTAAAGGTATTAAAAGCTGAGACTTTTGCCAATATGTTCCAGTCATGGAGATATCGGAGCCCACATGCACCACGTCACGGTTTCTCAGCATGGCAAGGGGTCCTAACCGCTGCTCTAACTATGGTGTGAACACGGTCTGGGGATGATATAATTCAGCTCACAGCCAAGCTCCCCACAATTGCCCAGCATGAATACTGCGGTTGTACAATGTGGATGAAGCCAGGCCGCGAGCCACACCCACACCAGACCATGTGAGGGAGGTTACCAGGTGCAAAAAAGTGTTGGAGTGCCAAGTAAAGGCAAACACACTCAAATCTAGCAAGGCAGAAAATGAAAAACAAAAAAAATTGTGGCAATTCTGGAGGAGCTGCTCAGCCCATGACACTGTAGCGTGTCTTTGTTAGGGGAGCAGCCCGACCGCATGTGGACCGCAGTAATCGACTAACCCCAGCAAAATATGCATACAATGGAGGATATCGGCGCGGTCCACATGCACCACAAGAGCAAACTACACAGAATGTAGCAATCATATAGAACACACAGAGAGAATGCACCAAACAGTGGGTGTGGCTCGCGGCCTGGCTTCATCCACATTGTACAACCGCAGTATTCATGCTGGGCAATTGTGGGGAGCTTGGCTGTGAGCTGAATTATATCATCCCCAGACCGTGTTCACACCATAGTCAGAGTAGTGGTTAGGACCCCTTGCCATGCTGAGAAACCGTGACGTGGTGCATGTGGGCTCCGATATCTCCATGACTGGAACATATTGGCAAAAGTCTCAGCTTTTAATACCTTTACTTATGTCTTGCCAGCATAGTCAGTGTTATATCTGTTTGGTGCATTCTCTCTGTGTGTTCTATATGATTGCTACATTCTGTGTAGTTTGCTCTTGTGGTGCATGTGGACCGCGCCGATATCCTCCATTGTATGCATATTTTGCTGGGGTTAGTCGATTACTGCGGTCCACATGCGGTCGGGCTGCTCCCCTAACAAAAGACACGCTACAGTGTCATGGGCTGAGCAGCTCCTCCAGAATTGCCACAATTTTTTTGTTTTTCATTTTCTGCACTGCTATACCTAGTAGATAGGTAAACAAATGTCACTAATTTGTCTGTTACATATTCGGGTGAAATTTACTAATTTTTGGATGTAATATACCACTGCTATACCTAGTAGACAGGTAAACAAATTTCACTAATTTGTCTGTTACATATTCGGGTAAAATTCACAAATTTTTGTCTGTAATATACCACTGCTACACCTAGTACACAGGTAAACAAATTTCACTAATTTGTCTGTTACATTCTCGGGTGAAATTAACAAATTTTTGGCTGTGATATACCACTGCTATACCTATTAGACAGGTAAAAAAATGACACTAATTTGTCTGTTACATATTTGGGTGAAATTCACAAATTTTTGGCTGTAATATATCACTGTTCTACCTAGTAGACAGGTAAAAATATTTCACTAATTTGTCTGTTACATATTCGGGGGAAATTCACCAATTTTTGGTTGTGATATACCACTGCTCTACCTAGTAGACAGGTTAATACATTTCACTAATTTTACTGTTACATTGTTGGGTGACATTCACCCATTTTGGGCTGTGATATACCACTGCTCTACCCAGTAGACAGGTTAATAAATTTCACACATTTTTCAGTTACATTCTTGGGTGACATTTTGCAATTTTTGCTGTGAATAAACCCCTGCTCTGTATAGGTAACAGTGCCCCAATTTTTTTTTAAATCATCTGTTCCATTGGTGGGTGACATTAACCCATTTTTGGCGATGAAAACCCCTGCTCTGCATAGGTGACAGGGACTTAAATTTCAAAAATTCGTCTTTAATTGGCCCTTTCATTCGATCCTTCTGCTTCAATAGCTTCTCCCACTTTTCCGCTCGATCACATTGCAGCCATTAACCTGCCTTGGATGTGGTCTCTCTTTCTCATGCTCCCTCTCCGGCGTGGAACCCTGATTTGCCGATAACCGTGATCAACATGGTAGGCACAGAAAAGAACATCGAAAGTTGATAGAGAAGATATCCAAATGGATTGTGGATGTCACGGGGGCACCTCTGCATAGGTGATAGGAACATAAATTAAAAAAAAATCATCTGTTACATTGTCAGGTGACATTTTACCAATTTTGCCGGATAGAAACCCCTGCTCTGCATAGGTGACAGGGACTTAAATTTCTAAAATTCGTCTTTAATTGGCCCTTTCATTCAATCCTTCTGCTTTAATAACTTGTCCCATATTTACGACCATCAAATTGCAGCCATTGACCTCCCTTGGATGTGGTCTCTCTTTCTCACGCTCCCTCTCTGGCGTGGAACCCTGATTCGGCGATAACCGTGATTAACATCGTAGGCGCAGAAAAGAACTTCAAAATTTGATAGCGAAGATATCCAAATGGATATTGAACATCACGGGGACGAGAGACATGATCCTTGTCTGTTCTTGTCTGCCTGTAGTTCTTTTCTGTTTCTGTTCCTATCCTATGTTTGTCCTACCTTCGAGAGGGGGCCCCTGGGTTCTCCGATGGGAATATCCCTAGTCTGTGAGCAGCTCTGCCTGTGACCGCCATGCTTCCATTCCACATGGGGTCCAGGCATCTGCTTCTGTGCTGGTTTCCATTTGTCTTGTTGTCTGATCCATGTCCTGTGTTTGTATGGGTTCCAGTTTTGTTGTTGTCTTTCCGCTGGTGGTTTCACCAGCCTGGTTTTCTGCGGGTAGGGGTAAAGTATACCGTGCGACCAGTATGCTCTCGGCTCAGTTTATCCCCACCACCAGGGACTCTGTGAAGAACGGGGCTCACTGGCTCTCCGCTCTCTGGGTTTCTCCTCTGGTCTGCCGATGCACTTGGTTCTGTGGTAGTGCTACCACTATTGCCTAACCTGCTTACTGTCATGTGCTTTTATTACTCTTGTAATAAAGTTCTCTGTGGGTCATTGGTCTGTTTTGCCTGTTTTCTGTTTGCTTGACGTCCCGGAGGTCTGTCTTGGGCCTCTGTCACGTGACAGCTGTGAATGAGGATAGTTGGGTCTTACAGTGTCTGCCAGAAAAATGATCTTAGGGAGTCAGGTAGAGTGAAAAATGAGTCAGGAACAGTCAGATGTCAATCAAGCTTGTATTCTACTGACAGAAAGAGTGAAGGGAAAGGCTAGGACTACAAAGAAGAAGAATTGTGTGTCTAGAATAGGAACAAGCAGGAAATCTGTCAGTCAGGAAAGAAGGAGTGAGGTGCTGTGGCTGCTGAGCATCCTAGCAGAACTGCAGCTGCTGCAAACCTCAAAGGCAGCTACCTGCAAGGAAATACTTAAATTTTTTCCCTATTTTCACAGAAATCCCTTTTTTTGTGGTGGGGTGTGGGAGGTGGAATAACTGTACCAACACGTGTTCTACCATCAATCTAGCATAGCATATGGAATACTAGTGAGAACTCTGTGTCAGGTCATCTCACATTTAATTTATAATTTAATTTATATTTTTTCATCAGTGATTGAGGACGAAATATTAGGGCTAAATTTGTTTATTTTCTACACACACACACAGTTAAGTTCCAATTTCTTTTTTTTGGACGGCAGAGTTTTTGAATTTATTGAAACCAGCATATAGGTGATCAGTACAGCAATACACACTAGGGTAACAATTTACCTGTAAGTGTTAACGCGAAATTAAGGGTCAGGCCTCAATCCAATCCGTTTTCAGATATTCAATTTACACACGGTTAAAATTATACATTTTTTGAGACTTGTTCTATTTAATGAAACCAGCATATATACATGATTACTAAAGCAATACACGGTCTAGGGCAACAATCTACCTGTGAGCCAGTGCTGGACCCCATTGCAAATTATTGAATGGGCCTCCCTCCCCCAGCAACTTCTCTGAAACTCCCTACTGCTGTGCAACCCCCACTCCTGAGACTAGTCGATGTTGCGCTCACAGAAGAGGCCCGGCAGCCGCTCCGTCCATTTCCTAAAATGGTCACTGTATATAATGTAATTGTTTAATACTGTTGAGGGGGCTCTGACAATAAAACTTTTCAGCCCTCCTTCTAGGTGGGCCCCTTTTGAGTTTGGGCACCAAAGCAGCTGCTTCCCATGCTTTCCCTATAGCTAGGCCCCTGCTGTGAGTGTTAACGTGAAATTGAGCGTGAGGTTTGGCCCTTAATCCCCCGTTAATGTTTAATTCATTCTCCACATGGTTGAAGTTTTATTTTTGGGGGACTGGTTCAATCTCATTAAATCAGCATATACACTCACCTAAAGAATTATTAGGAACACCATACTAATACGGTGTTGGACCCCCTTTTGCCTTCAGAACTGCCTTAATTCTACGTGGCATTGATTCAACAAGGTGCTGATACCATTCTTTAGAAATGTTGGCCCATATTGATAGGATAGCATCTTGCAGTTGATGGAGATTTGAGGGATGCACATCCAGGGCACGAAGCTCCCGTTCCACCACATCCCAAAGATACTCTATTGGGTTGAGATCTGGTGACTGTGGGGGCAATTTTAGTACAGTGAACTAATAGTCATGTTCAAGAAACCAATTTGAAATTATTCGAGCTTTGTGACATGGTGCATTATCCTGCTGGAAGTAGCCATCAGAGGATGGGTACATGGTGCTCATGAAGGGAAGGACATGGTCAGAAACAATGTTCAGGTAGCCCGTGGCATTTAAACGATGGCCAATTGGCACTAAGGGGCCTAAAGTGTGCCCAGAAAACATCCCCCACACCATTACACCACCACCACCCTGCACAGTGGTAACAAGGCATGATGGATACATGTTGTCATTCTGTTTACACCAAATTCGGACTCTACCATTTGAATTTCTCAACAGAAATCGAGACTCATCAGACCAGGCAACATTTTTCCAGTCTTCAACAGTCCAATTTTGGTTAGCGCGTGCAAATTGTAGCCTCTTTTTCCTATTTGTAGTGGAGATGAGTGGTACCCGGTGGGGTCTTCTGCTGTTGTAGCCCATCCGGTACAAGGTTGTGCGTGTTGTGGCTTCACAAATGCTTTGCTGCATACCTCGGTTGTAACGAGTGGTTATTTCAGTCAACGTTGCTCTTCTATCCGCTTGAATCAGTCGGCCCATTCTCCTCTGACCTCTAGCATCAACAAGGCATTTTCGCCCACAGGACTGCCGCATACTGGATGTTTTTCCCTTTTCACACCATTCTTTGTAAACCCTAGAAATGTTTGTGCGTGAAAATCCCAGTAACTGAGCAGATTGTGAAATACTCAGACCGGCCCGTCTGGCACCAACAACCATGCCACGCTCAAAATTGCTTAAATCACCTTTCTTTCCCATTCTGACATTCAGTTTGGAGTTCAGGAGATTGTCTTGACCAGGACCACAACCCTACATGCATTGAAGCAACTGCCATGTGATTGGTTGACTAGATAATCGCATTAATGAGAAATAGAACAGGTGTTCCTAATAATTCTTTAGGTGAGTGTAGGTGACCAGTACTACACCAAACTATTTTCCTGTGAGTGATGATGACAAATTGAGTGTCAGGCCTCAATCGTCCGTTTACGTGAATTCCATTTCCACACGATTGCAATTTAAAGCGGTTGTGTCACTTCAGCAAATAGCATTTATTATGTAGATAAATTTAATAAAAGGCACTTATTAATGTATTGTGATTGTCCATTTTGCTTCCTTTGATGGCTGGATTCATTAGCTTTATAAATGCGGTAACGTTTTCAAGACCATAGGAGACTGTGGTCTTCCATCACCTTCATGGCCATGGTCAAGCACCTCTCATTATAAATGAGCTGCAAATCAGGAAGGTCAGCGCGGATTATTCGCTCAGCAGTGTGCACCAACCTTTGAAGGCCCCTCCTGTCCTGTTTCTTGTTACTACTGAACCAGGCTTTAATGTTTCCTGTCAGGGTATGGACAGACATAGTAGTAGGCCACATTTGTGCTTGCTGGCTTCGGAAAGGCGCAACATATGGATTGGATGACTCACTTCTCTTCTCAGTTGCAGCAGGATGACGTGGAGGTGACTTCAGAGTCCAACACCGTGCCATGGAGTCAGAGTTCCCAGCGTTCCTCCTGCTCAAAGAGGCTTTCAGTGGGCTCTCAGTCTTCACTTCCCCTTCCTAGCGAGACACTTTCCTTCTTCCTAAGAAGTGGCGAAAAACCCCACTATGCCCTACAGCAGATAGTCAAGAGAGGCTCCCTCTTGACGACTTGTGTAAGAGCCGTCACTAATTGGGCTGCCCAGTGGAGGAGGTTGGGGAGGACGCTGGTGACCCCATGCATACCTGTGTTGATGGTGGTGGAAATTGTAGCACCTGTAGTCACAGTATTGGTGGTGGGGGCAGGAAGAGTGTCAGTCGGAGAAAATGCAGAGCAGGGGAGTGGGGCCCAGGAGCCCATCATTATATCTCACTGTCTGATAAATGCGGCAGGGAGAGTCCTGGGAGCCAGATTGGGTGCTGAAGAGGAGGCAACATCAGTGGAGAAGGGCAGTGGTAGCGGCAATAAATAGCCGAGGCTATGTACCTCCCAAAGAACAGCCAGGGCCAGGTCTACTTTAAAATCTGATGATGCAGCTGACACTGTGGGTGGGTTATGTCCAAAACTGTGCAAGAGTTGAGGCTCTGTCGGAGCAACTCTGGTATGGCCCACAAGGCAGGCACATAAAACCACATCGGTATGCAAGATCTGCAGAATTAAAGTAAGCCGTAACCATTTAAACACCGGATCCTTCGGGAAAATACAACTGCCCAGCATTCTCAATAAAAACAAGTTTTTTCCTTGTCCTTCTCCTGCTAAGACTCTTCCTTGTCTTCGGCTCCATCATGAGAATCTATAATGGATTGTTTGGCCATGAAAAAACATTTCCCCACCAGCAATTAGCTTGTCTACACGCTGAACCCCAACATGGCCACATTGTTGGTGGTGTCACTGCAGTACCATTGTAGCAGTGCCTTGTATTAATAAAACCGTCATCCTCATCCAAAAAATGAGCCGCTACCTAAGACAATCTTCCAACAAATAAAAAAACTATAGCTCTCAGAACATGGAGACACTAAAACATAATTTTTTTGTTTCAAAACTACGATTATTGTGCTACAGTGAAATACACAAAAAAATACGTCTGTAACAACCAGCTCAATAAAAATATCACATGACCTAACCCCTGAGGTGAACACCGTAAAAAATAAAAACGGTGTAAAAAAAAAGCAATTTTTGTCACCTTACATCACAAAAATTACAACAGTAAGCGATCAAAAAGGCGTATGCCCCCCCAAATAGTATCAATCCCGCAAAAAATGATACCCTACCTAAGACATTCAGTCAAAAAATAAAAAAGCTATCACTCTCAGACAATGGAGACACTAAAATATGATTATTTTATGCTTCAAAACTGCTATTATTATGCTAAAGTTAAATAAATAAAAAAAGTATACATATTAGGTATCGCCACATCTGACAACAACCAGCTCTATAAAAATATCACTTGACCTAACCCTCAAGTGAACACCGTAAAAAAATAAAAAAAAATGTGTAAAAAAAAAAAGAAAGGCAATAACAATGCAGTGAGGAGAATAGAAAAAAGGCGGCACTCACCAGGGCTGATAAAAAAAAAGTAAAGTTTTAGGGCAGGAGCATATAGTGACGGTACACACAGAAAGGATACGTGGTGACAGCCGTTTTGCGCTAACTTGCGCTTCGTCTGGCCACTGACCTCATTGCGCTGCTCCATGCAATATATATATCGTCATTGCGTCTGGTTACCTAGACAACCTAGACGCTTTTCCTGTCTAACATCACAGGTACAAACAACATAAAATGAATAAAACATGCACGCTGGAAGTAAGTTCTAAATGAATGCACTTAAATCGTTTCTATCATTGAGTCTCAGAGGACCTAAAGCATCGGCTTTTATTATCCACCTGGCTTCCCTCTGCAGGAGCGAGCTATTTTTGTCACCTTACATCACAAAAATTGCAGCACCAAGCGATTAAAAAGGCATATACCCCCCAAAATAGTACCAATCAAACCGTCACCTCATCCCGCAAAAATGAGACCTTACTTAAATAAAAAAAAGGTATTGCTCTCAGACTATGGAGACACTAAAACATCATTATTTTGGTTTCAAAAATGCTATTATTGTGTAAAACTTAAACAAATAAGAAAAAGTAGACATATTAGGTATTACCACGTCCGTAACGATCTGCTCTATAAAAAAGTCACATGACCTAATCCTTCAGGTAAACTCTGTAAAAATAGATAAATAAAAACTGCGCCAAAACAACCAATTTTGTTTGTCTCCTCCTGCGAAAAACTAGCCCCTGCACAAGTCGATTGGCATAAAAATAAAAATAGGGCGTTTGGAAAATGGAGATACAAAAACCTAATTTTTGTTTTCAAAAATGCTTTACTATGTAAAACTGAAACAAATATCATAGAAAGTATGTAGAAGTATTTGATATCATTGCATCCATAACTACCTGCTCTATAAAAATAGCACATGATGTAACCTGTCAAATGAATGTTGTTAAAAAAAAATTACCTTGCCTCACAAAAAAAATGTAATATAGAGCAATTAAAAATCATATGTGCCCCAAAATAGTACCAATAAAATTGCCACCCTATCCCGTAGTTTCCAAAATGTGGTAACTTTTTGGAATGTCTACTGTAGGGGTGCATCAGGGGGGCTTCAAATGAGACATGGCATCTAAAAACCAGTTCAGCTAAATCTGCCTTCCAAAAACCATATGGCGTTCCTTTCCTACTGCACCCTGCCGTGTGGCCATACAGCAGTTTACGACCACATGTGGGGTGTTTCTGTAAACCGGAGAATCAGGGTTATAAAAATGTAGCTTTGTTTGGCCGTTAACCCTTGCTTTGCTACTGGAAAATAATTATTAAAATGTAAAATCTGCCAAAAAAGTGAAATCCTGAAATTTCATCTCCATTTTCCATTAATTCTTGTGGAACACCTAAAGGGTTAACAAAGTTTGTAGAATCAGTTTTGAATACCTTGAGGGGTCTAGTTTCTAAAATGGGGTCATTTTTGGATGGTTTCTATTATCTAAGCCCCACTAAGACTTCAGACCTGAACTGGTCCTTAAAAAGTGGGTTTGGGAAATTTTCGGAAACATTTCAAGATTTGCTTCCAAATTTCTAGGCCTTCTAACGTCCCCCAAAAAATAAAATGTCATTTTCAAAATGATTCAAACATGAAGTAGACATATGGAAAATGTAAGGTAATAACTATTATATGAGGTATCATTATCTATTATAAAAGTAGAGAAATAGAAATTAGAAAATTTGGGAATTTTTCAAAAATTTTGGTAAATTTGGGATTTTTTTCACAAATAAAGGTGAAATATAGTGACTCAAATTTATGACTATTATGAAGTAAAATGTGTCACGAGAAAACAATCTTAGAATTGCTATTACCACATAAAGTGACACATGTCAGATTTGCAAAAAATGGCATGGGCAGAAGAGTGAAAACTGGCCTGGGGTAGAAGGGGTTAAACACACTGTATGTTAACGCTGTCAAATGTGTGTTTACCCATAGTTATGTATGTCACTTAGATATCATTTACTATTGCTGTCATTGTGTTCCAGAGCTTGGGGAGGGGGAGGGGGGAAAAAATCATAAAAAATAAATGAAAAGAGATTACAAGTTTTCCAAAATATTTGTCACGGCTGAGGATGGGGAAAATCCTCAGCCGTGCGATGCCAGAAGATGTTAGGCTGCTCGACCAGGACGACAGGATTAGGGAGCAGGTCACCTCCTAAAGCGTCCCTAACCTGACCCGACCTTGAAGGTAGGAGGGCCCATGCTCAGGAACCTCGGATCCCTAACTCACCCTCTGACCGGTCCCTGAACTAGGAGTCAAGGTAAGACGGCCTGTTCCTTCTGGACACGGAAGAACAGGGGTCTCACTGGCCAAGCTACAAGGAATGGGGAAACACATACAACATACAGATATGACAGGCAAACTACTAGTTCCACACGTACCTGTCACAGCCACGCTGACTGGAACCCATGCATGCACTACTAATGTCCACAGAACAACTAAAGGACACAGCACACATAACACACAGGTAACCAGGACATCCGTAGTTGCAATCAACAGAGACAAAGGAAAACATCAACTGAACATCAAGACATAAACTTCACAGATAAACCTATGACCACAAGGGTGGCCCCCACTGGCAGGTGATATAACACCTGACGCTATTCCAGCTAAGCATGGCTGAAGCAACCCACTGACACATGCCAAACACTGAGGCTTTATAGGCCTAAGAGGCCACACCCACACAGACACACCCAGTGTCTCACACACACAGAAAGGGAGTTAACCCTTCCAACACCAGGGAAGGGAAAACACCACTTAAAGGGGAAGTGTCCAAACCAAGATCACACTGTGGCTGTTGCCGCAGGCAACGACATGGGTGGCAACCATGTCCTGGGAGTCAGCCCGAAGGCCGGGACACTGCCTCCACATGTACACATCCAACCAAACGTTGCCACGGGCAGCCACAGTGAAGGGAATAGTCCTAGTGCACACACAACACAAAACGCAGTGCACACCAGACAAACAAACACAACACCCAACATGAAGGTTGTTAGGTGCAACCGCATGCCATGCAGCAAGCTGCCCAGCACCGCTCAGGCTGCTCTGCTGAAACCAACACCATACAACTAGTTGCCCGCGGCAACCACAAGTGAGGCCACACACCAGTGGCCCTCACCTGTGATTGAACACCAAAACCAAACCGCAGGCAACCGCATGCGGTTGAGGAGTCACGACCATAACCGTGGCCGTGACACTCCCACCCCTCAAAGCCCCCCCACCAAAAAAAAGAAAACTAGTGAGGGACTCACACAAGGGGATAGGAGAAAAGGGAACCAGTGTCAGTACCTGCGCACTGACACTGTGTCCACTCTCCACTCACGTCCCCACTCCAGTCGCTGCCAGCAGACACTCCTAACCAGCACGCAGCTGGACCACTAATGGAGTGCTGCCAGCAGACGACCAGAGATAAGGAACATGGAGAGGGACGAGGGATCACCAACAGAGACATGGACGGTAAGGTGGCGGGGAAAAGCCACCAACCGCACCGTTAACGGTGATCCCCGGAACGCTCTCCCTCTGGAGAACGCGCATGCAGGCCGAAAAGAGGGATGGCACTGCATGCTGCACCCTCTTTCGAAGGTGTGCTACCGCACATCAAAAAAACCACAAACGTGCAATATAAAATCAGGGGACGCCAAGACAGAACACGGTGAGGAATGGTGGGGAAACCCCCACAACACTCTCCCTCCGGAGAACGCGCATGCACCCCATCCGCAGATGGCGGTACATGCTTCACCCTCTTTCGAGGGAATGCCAAGTGAGGAGCCTTTGTGGTCATACTGTCACGGCTGAGGATGGGGAAAATCCTTAGCCGTGCGGTGCCAGAAGATGTTAGGCTGCTCCGCCAGGACGACAGGATTAGAGAGCAGGTCACCTCCTAAAGCGTCCCTAACCTGACCCTAACTCCTAGCTGTATGGGCCGACCTTGAAGGTAGGAGGGCCCATGCTCAGGAACCTCGGATCCCTAACTCACTGTCTGACCGGTCCCTGAACTAGGAGTCAAGGTAAGACGGTCTGTTCCTTCTGGACACGGAGGAACAGGGGTCTCACTGGCCAAGCTACAAGGAATGGGGAAACACATACAACATACAGATATGACAGGCGAACTACTAGTTCCACACGTACCTGTCACAGCCACGCTGACTGGAACCCATGCATGCACTACTAATGTCCACAGAACAACTAGAGGACACAGCACACATAACACACAGGTAACTCATCACGATAAAGTAAGCGGTCATAAGGAAAGGGAAGGGAGGCCTCAGGGAAGAGAATGGTATAGGGACCTGATCAGGTGCTGGTACCAGGGTATATTAGATTATTACTTGGCCGCGATACATTAAAATGTCCCAACGCATTTCATAAACTGAACATATCAGTAAATACAACTAAGCCACATGAATCATCAAGGGACACAGAGCTTAGGGCTGAGTACATACAGTACAGACCAAAAGTTTAGACACACCTTCTCATTAAAAGAGTTTTCTTTATTTTCATGACTATGAAAATTGTAGATTCACACTGAAGGCATCAAAACTATGAATTAACACATGTGGAATTATATACATAACAAAAAAGTGTGAAACAACTGAAAATATGTCATATTCTAGGCTCTTCAAAGTAGCCACCTTTTGCTTTGATTACTGCTTTCCACACCCATGGCATTCTCTTGATGATCTTCAAGAGGTAGTCACCTGAAAGGGTTTTCACTTCACAGGTGTGCCCTGTCAGGTTTAATAAGTGGGATTTCTTGCCTTATAAATGGGGTTGGGAGCATCAGTTGCGTTGTGGAGAAGTCAGGTGGATACACAGCTGATAGTCCTACTGAATAGACTGTTAGAATTTGTATTATGGCAAGAAAAAGCAGCTAAGTAAATAAAAACGAGTGGCCATCATTACTTTAAGAAATAAAGGTCAGTCAGTCCAAAAAATTGGGAAAACTTTGAAAGTGTCCCCAAGTGCAGTCACAAAAACCATCAAGCGCTACAAAGAAACTGGCTCACATGCGGACCGCCCCAGGAAAGGAAGACCAAGAGTCACCTCTGCTGCGGAGGATAAGTTCATCCGAGTCACCAGCCTCAGAAATCGCAGGTTAACAGCAGCTCAGATTAGAGACCAGGTCAATGCCACACAGAGTTCTAGCAGCAGACACATCTCTAGAACAACTGTTAAGAGGAGACTGTGTGAATCAGGCCTTCATGGTAGAATATCTGCTAGGAAACCACTGCTAAGGACAGGCAACAAGCAGAAGACACTTGTTTGGGCTAAAGAACACAAGGAATGGACATTAGACCTGTGGAAATCTGTGCTTTGGTCTGATGAGTCCAAATTTGAGATCTTTGGTTCCAACCACCGTGTCTTTGTGCGACGCAGAAAAGGTGAACGGATGGACTCTACATGCCTGGTTCCCACCGTGAAGCATGGAGGAGGAGGTGTGATGGTGTGGGGGTGCTTTGCTGGTGACACTGTTGGGGATTTATTCAAAATTGAAGGCATACTGAACCAGCATGGCCAGGGGCGTAACTAGAAGTGACTGGGCCCCACAGCAAATATTTGTAAGGGCCCCCCTCAGCGCGCTTCGCACCTCCCTCCTCCTGTGTAAACCCCACTCCTTTGTCACAGTGTAGCGGTATACTGTATATTGTGTGGCACAGTGTAGCAGTATACTGTATATTGTGTGGCACAGTGTAGCAGTATACTGTATATTGTGTGGCACAGTGTAGCGGTATACTGTACATTGTGGGGCACTGTATAGAGGTATACTGTACATTGTGGGGCACAGTGTAGAGGTATACTGTACATTGTGGGGCACAGTGTAGCGGTATACTGTACATTGTGGGGCACAGTGTAGAGGTATACTGTATATTGTGGGGCACAGTGTAGCGGTATACTGTATATTGTGGGGCACAGTGTAGGCTATATGTGTATAACATAAACATATTTCACATGAAAACTTACAGTTACTTGGCTTGGCCCTTGGGGATCTCGGACACCACTTCACCACTTTGGCCGGGGGCTCGGCGGAGCTGATGTTGTGCTTTATCCTAATGAGAAAGATTTCATAATAAGGATTTGGAGAAGGGGCAGAGGGATAGCAGAGCAGGGAGAGGCTGGTGCTGCCACTAGGGGGTCATACCATGGGGGAGTAATAAAGCCCACCATAATCCCCCCCCAGTAGTAATAATTCTCCTTATAATGTGACAGTGCGAAAATACCCCCTTGTAATGCCCCCAGTTGAGCTAATGTCCCCATAGTGCCCCCATAATGTGCCAGTATAAAATACCCCTATATAGTGCCCCCAGTAAATTCCCCCATAGTGCTCCTCCCCCCCTTCCTGCTAGTGCCCCCCATAATGTACCAGTATAAAATGCCCCATATATAGTGCCCCAGTAGATGCCCCTCAGTGTCCGGCCTCTGATAGGCTGCCGGCCTAGTGTCCCCCATAATGCCCCCCAATAATGAGCCAGTAAGTGTCCCCATAGATGCCCCCCCATCATGTGCCAGTATCAACTGCCTCTCCCCCTCACATGTCCCAGTATCATAGTGCCATCTCCCCCCCATGTGCCAGTATCAAGTGCCTCTCTCCTTCCCACCCCCCATGTGCCAGTATCATAGTGCCAAACCCCCCATGTGCCAGTATCAAGTGCCTCTCTCTTCCCCCCATGTCCCATTATCATAGTGCCATCTCCCCCCCCAAAAAAGTGCCAGTATTAAGTGCCTCCCCCCCATGTGCCAGTATCATAGTGCCAACCCCCCCCCCCACATGCCAGTATCAAGTGCCTCTCTGCTCCCCCCCATGTCCCAGTATCATAGTGCCACCCCCCCCCCACAAAAAAGTGCCATTATCAAGTGCCTCTCTCCCTCCCCCTCCCCATGTGCCAGTATCAGGTGCTTCTTTCCCCCCCCATGTGCCAGTATCAGGTGCCAACCCCCCCTCCACCCTCCAGGTGCCATTATCAGGTGCCTCTCCCCCCCCATGTCCCAGATTCATTGTGCCATCTCCCCCCCCCCACAAAAAAAGTGCCAGTATCAAGTGCCTCTCTTCCTCCCCCATGTGTCAGTATCAGGTGCCAACCCCTCTCCCCCCATGTGCCAGTATCAGGTGCTTCTCCCCCCCATGTGCCAGTATCAGGTGCCAACCCCCCCTCCCCCCCAGGTGCCAGTATCAGGTGCCAACCCCCCTCCCCCATGTGCCAGTATCAAGTGCCTCCCCCCTCCCCATGTGCCAGTATCAGGTGCCTCTCTCCCCCCCATGTGCCAGTATCAGGTGCCAACCCCCCCAGGTGCCAGTATCAGGTGCCTCCCCCCATGTGCCAGTACCAGATGCCAAACCCCCCTCGTGCCAGTATTAGGTGCCAACCCCCCTCCCCCATGTGCCAGTATCAAGTGCCTCCCCCCTCCCCATGTGCCAGTATCAGGTGCCTCTCTCCCCCCCAATGTGCCAGTATCAGGTGCCTCTCTCCCCCCCATGTGCCAGTATCAAGTGCCTCCCCCCTCCCCATGTGCCAGTATCAGGTGCCTCTCTCCCCCCCCAATTTGCCAGTATCAGGTGCCTCTCTCCCCCCCCATGTGCCAGTATCAGGTGCCAACCCACCCTCCCCCCCATGTCCCAGTATCATAGTGCCATCTCCCCCCCCCACACACACAAAAAAAGTGCCAGTATCAAGTGCCTCTCCCCCCCCCTCCCATGTGCCAGTATCAGGTGCCAACCCCTCTCCCCCCTATGTGCCAGTATCAGGTGCCAACCCCCCCCTCCCCCCATGTGCCAGTATCAAGTGCCTCCCGCTCCCCTATGGCAGTAAAAGTCGGGTATTAAAAAAATAATAATAAACACTTCTACTTACCTCCATGTCAGCGATGCGATGCAGCCTCTTCCTGTGTCCCGCGCCTTGTATGTCCTTATATGGAGTCAGTGCTTGTATTTCAGAAAAGTTTCTGCTGGGATTTGAACCCACGACCTTCTGCTTCAGAGGCAAAGCAGCTAACCACGAGACCATACCAGCTGCCTTGCTGCTGACTGAAAAAATATGAGACTTAGCTGGCTAAGTGTACATCTATACACATGACAGCTGCTCATATATAGAGCTATAGCAGAGCTGAGTGTGCTGGGACAGCTGTCATATACAGATATAGCAGTATCTCAGATATAGCAGATATATCTCTATATGACAGCTGTCCCAGCACACTCAGCCCTGCTATATCTCTATATATGATAGCTGCCCCAGCAAACCCAGCTCTGCTACATCTATGCATATGACAGCTGCCCAAACACACCTAGCACTGCTATATCTCTATATGACAGCTGCCCCAGCACACTCAGCTCTGCTATATCTCTATATATGACAGCTGCCCAAACACACCCAGCACTGCTATATCTCTATATGACAGCTGTCCCAGCACACTCAGCTCTGCTATATCTCTATATATGATAGCTGCTCCAGCACACCCAGCTCTGCTACATCTATACATCTATATATCTACTTGCTATACAGTAGATAGATATATAGAGATATAGTAGAGCTGAGTGTGCTGGGGCAGCTGCCATGTGTATAGATGTAGCAGAGCTGGCTGTGTTTGGGCAGCTGTCAGGTGTATAGATGTAGTAGAGCTGGGTTTGCTGGGACAGCTGTCATATATAGAGATATAGTAGAGCTGAGTGTGCTGGTGCAGCTGTCATGTGTATAGATGTAGCAGAGCTGGGTGTGTTTGGGCAGCTGTCATGTGTATAGATGTAGTAGAGCTGGGTTTGCTGGGGCAGCTGTCATATATAGAGATATAGCAGAGCTGAGTGTGCTGGAACAGCTGTCATATAGAGATATAGCAGTGCTGGGTGTGTTGGGGGCAGCTGTCATGTGTATAGATGTACACTTAGCCATCTATAACAGTAGAAGTCTCATATTTTTTCAATCAGTTGTAATGCAGCCTTTATAGCTGTGTGGGTTAATGCTTTGCCACTGATACATTGAAGGTTGTGGGAGACTTTAGCAAGACAGTAAGATTAATGCTTTGCCACTGATACATTGAAGGTTGTGAGAGACTTTAGCAAGACAGTAAGATTAGATCACACTAGCGGCGGCTGCTGTGAAGGGGCCCTGAACACGATATTTAACTAACTTGAAAATAAACTGTCACACACGCTGCCGGGGCGCCGGGCCCCCTTGGCAGCCCGGGCCCCGAAGCAGCTGCTTCCCCTGCTTCCATGGTAGTTGCTGCATGCTATTCCATCCGGTTTGCGTTTAGTTGGACCATCATTTATTTTTCAACAGGACAATGACCCCAAACACACCTCCAGGCTGTGTAAGGGCTATTTGACCATGAAGGAGAGTGATGGGGTGCTGCGCCAGATGACCTGGCCTCCACAGTCACCGGTTTGGGGTGAGCTGGACCGCAGAGTGAAGGCAAAAGGGCCAACAAGTGCTAAGCATCTCTGGGAACTCCTTCAAGACTGTTGGAAGACCATTTCAGGTGACTACCTCTTGAAGCTCATCAAGAGAATGTGAAGAGTGTGCAAAACAGTAATCAAAGCAAAAGGTGGCTACTTTGAAGAACCTAGAATATTACATATTTTCAGTTGTTTCACACTTTTTTTGTTATGTCTATAATTCCACATGTGTTAATTCATAGTTTTGATGCCTTCAGTGTGAAATCTACAATTTTCATAGTCATGAAAATAAAGAAAACTCTTTGAATGAGAAGGTGTGTCTAAACTTTTGGTCTGTACTGTATATGACTGCTGAAGGGCATATGGCGTAACTCCACAGTATGACCTGAAAACAAATACAAAAAGCAAGAGGCACCCAGTCGGGATACCACCACTACAACTCTGCAAACACCAATATTTCAAAACAAGCAATGACACTTCTGATAGAACCTCCTTGGGCGCGTATGGCAACAATCCCAAAGGAGGGGCACGTAAGGTAAGCGTATCCAATTTGCGGCACTCGGTTTGGCAGCGCTGTTCACAAGCCAACTGCGTTTTAAATTGGAGGACCGGTCATTCTGCATGCATGCTGAGAGACGCCGACTCACGTGACCAGCCATCATCACATGATCAGCGTGAGTACAGCATTCAGGCGCGCATGCGCAGAGCCGCGCAGCCTGGGAAGGACCAGAGCCGCCAGTACCTGACGCGGCCTCAATGACGTAGAGAACGTCATGACGCCCCAGCAGTGAGTGCATTAAGCCGGTCAGCAATAATAAGGTAGCACTCTTCAGATACATCGGGGCATGAGGCCACAGAATGTTCTGACTTAACCACACTTAAAAGTGTGGGTGTGTATATATAAAATAAAATGGGGTGGAGCTAATGGTCAATGTGACCAATGTACACAGCTACAACACCTGATTTTAAAAACCTGGGGGACGGTCAAAGAACACCCCCGGTCGAAGACAAGGAAAAGGGACATTTAGAGGCAGGATTAAAAACAGCAGGTACTAGTGGGAATGATCAAATTATCTTCAGAGATAAAACTTTCTCAAAAGTATAAACCCACTGACCACAAATAGAAAGATAGCGGGAATTATGAGAAACTTCAAGCTAATAAGAGAAAGCACCCGAACTGAAGTTGTTCATTCAATCCGTGAGGAATGGAAGTGTTAAGTTTAAAAATCCACCAGCATTCTCTCTGAAGGATACACTTGTCCCAGTCTCCCCCCCCCCCCCACCCGTTGTGACTTCTTGACATGTTCGATGCCCAGGAACGTGATAGCTGAACTACGACCCCCATGGGATCCCAGATCAGGGCAAGATTCCAGACGGGGCCACCCCTTGTGGGGTACAGACTTCGTGTTAGGAGGTTACCAGGGTTAAAACAGGTCAATTAGGGCACAATAGGGTGAGTTTATCTTCCCTGAGGCCTCGCTTCCCTTATGACCACTTACTTTATCTTGAGGAGTCTACAGTGAAACCGGTTACTGAACCCGCAAAATCCGAATAACCATCTGTCACCACCAGACATCTGAGAAGCTCTGACAGATGCCTTTCAGAACCTCCTCCTTGAGCTTTCTTTGTTTTGCTTTCAGTTCCTCATCTCGTTAGCCTCTCTCAGCTGTCATGTAGTTGGACTGATTGCATCCCTTTAAATTCCTCCCCATAGTGCATCAGTTTGCGGTTTATATTACTTCCTGGAGTGTGTGTGCATGCTGATCCTACTTCCCAGTATTCTACAAGATAAGTGTTGTGCATTCATTTGTGTTTTTCTGTTTGCTGGATCCCAGGTGACCCTGACTCCCTCCGTATCTAGTGTAGGGAGCCGGTGGTCGTGTCCCCTCACTATTATAAGGTGTTCAGGTGTTATACAGTCGAGGTGCGAGGATATGCGATCATCTACCATTGGGATTATCGCATAGGCTGAGCAGTAAGGGAGAGAGCCAGGTCTGATGCAGGGGTCTCCCTTTTGTTCCTTAGTTTTGGATCCAGTGAGTCGTATATTCATTTTGTGTTGTCTTGTTTCCTGTACACCTTTCCGTGACACCATCCTCGTCATTGACTGTAAACAATTTCGCCTGGCTACTGAACTTGGTAAGACCATTCCTTTTATTTCTCTAAGACGCACCACCAGACCCAAACAGAGTACTTGAGACTTGAGCGTATGGACCCGAGCTAGTGTAAACCTGTTGATTTATTGCAGTTCACGGTTTGGGGTCCTGTGGTTGTGCCCCCCCCCCCCTTTTTGTGTTTGTGTACTCTTGTCTGTAGGTGCATGTTCACCGACTATCCAGTGGTATTAAAAGTTACGTTTTATTACGTTACTGCCCCCCATTGATTCTTGTTTCTTAGGTATTGAGCAGTACTCACGGAGAAGTGCAGACACACTACTTTCTCCCAGTTAAGACTACTAATTTTTTTCTCTGGATTGGAGGTTGTCCCATCTTCTGCATCTCCACATAAGACATGATAAAAGACTTTGTGGCACAACCCTCAAAACTATATCTTAGAAATTTTAATGGTTAATTTGTTATGTTTCATTAGATATTTTTTTCTAAACTTTTTGATTAGTAGTTTTTATTTCATTTTGTTCATTAAACATGTTTTATCTTATAGGATGATTTTTCTGTCACCTAATATCATGGAACATCTACAAATATCGCCGAGTGAAATGTCCAACCTGTAAATAGGAGATTTGTCTTGTTATTTACGATATATACCTCTTAAATTAGTGAGAAATTTGTCATAAAAAAACAAGGAAACCACATGTTTTCTGCTGTAAATACTGCTGAGAAAAGGGCATCTTTGCACAAACATCCCACAACCAGTAAATGTAAAATTTTGAAGAAGTTACTAGATAAATTTGGAGTATGTTTGTAGAGGCTCTGTTGGTGTCATTTCAAGTTTTTGGGTGGGCAGATTCTATGTGAAGGCTATTTAACTTGACTGATTCATAAACATTAGAAGATAGAGCATAATAGCAAAAGTTTAAATTTTTTGCCTTGTTCTACATTTAATTAATTGAATAATATACAGGTGGGATAGGTGTAACATTGTATATCTAGTTTCTTATTTAAACGGGTTGTCTCACCTCAGACATTTGTGGCATATTGCTAGGATGTGCCACCAATGTCAAATGTGGATGCCACCAACATCTGAGGTGACACTGTAGTATCCCAGCCTTGGGGTACTACAAATTGTTTATATTGCTGTTATGCAGTGTATTTTACAGTTTGGTTCCTGGCCATTATTACCAGCAAGGCAGGTTAGCAACAGTTTGCAGGAACAGGGTTAACCACCCTGTTCCTTCCCTTCTTGGTAGGAGTGCACTAGTCCTGCTGAGACAGGGAGGGAAAGAAGAGGAAGCATGTTGCTGTGCTCTTGTTACTAAATTCTCCAGGGAGAAATACAACAGAGTCCAGAGTGACCTGCCACACCTGCATCTACAGACACTGCTGTGAAGTGAGGGAATACAGCCAAGACGTTCAACCGACTTTACTACGGTTAAGTTAGGACAGAATTGAGATCATTATTTGAGATCACCAATAGGGATGAGCGAACTCGAACTGTATAGTTCGGGTTCGCACTGAATTTTGGGGTGTCCGTCACACGGACCCGAACCCGGACATTTTCGTAAAAGTTCGGGTTCGGTGTTCGTCGCTTTCTTGGCGCTTTTGTGACGCTTTCTTGGCGCTTTTTGAAAGGCTGCAAAGCAGCCAATCAACAAGCGTCATACTACTTGCCCCAAGAGGCCATCACAGCCATGCCTACTATTGGCATGGCTGTGATTGGCCAGAGCACCATGTGACCCAGCCTCTATTTAAGCTGGAGTCACATAGTGCCGCCCGTCACTCTGCTCTGATTAGCGTAGGGAGAGGTTACAGCTGCGACATTAGGGCCAGATTAGGCAGATTAACTCCTCCAAAGGACTTGATTATTGATCGATCTGCAGCTGTGGGTCATTGAGCTGCTGATACTCAATTGCTCACTGTTTTTAGGCTGCCCAGACCGTTTGTCAGTCACTTTTTTCTGGGGTGATCGGCGGCCATTTTGTGTCTTGTGGTGCACCAGCACAAGCTGCGACCAAGTGCATTTAACCCTCAATGGTGTGGTTGTTTTTTGGCTAAAGCCTACATCAGGGTGAAGCTGTCACAACAAGTGCATTTAACCAGCAATAGTCTGTTTATTTTTTGGCCATATACCACATCAGGGACAAGCTGCGCCTGTCACCAAGTGCATTGGTGTGGTTGTTTTTTGGCTAAAGCCTACATCAGGGTGAAGCTGTCACACCAAGTGCATTTAACCAGCAATAGTCTGTTTATTTTTTGGCCATATACTACATCAGGGGCAAGCTGCGCCCGTCACCAAGTGCATTTAAGCCTCAGTAGTGTGGTTGGTCAAGCTGTCACACCAAGTGCATTTAACCAGCAATAGTCTGTTCATTTTTTGGCCATATACTACATCAGGGCCAAGCTGCGCCTGTCACCAAGTGCATTTAACCCTCAGTAGTGTGGTTGGTCAAGCTGTCACACCAAGTGCATTTAACCAGCAATAGTGTGGTTATTTTTTTGCCATATGCCAGTCTAATTCTGTCAGTAAATCTATACCTGTCACCCAGCGCCTAAATACAAGGCCTCAAATTTATATCCCGCTAAATCTGTCATTACTGCTGTACTGTTCTGGCTGGGCAAGTTATTTAGTGTCCGTCAAAGCACATTTTTTGTTCTGGGTTGAAATACAATTCCCAATTTAGCAATTTCCTAATTTAATGGTTTCTGCTGTATCAGAGCTATTTGAAATCCATCCCTAAAAGGGTATATAATATTCAAGGTGCACATAGGGTCATTCAGAATAACTTTACACACACGCTACTGTGCATTTCCAAGTCTAATTCCGTCAGTAAATCTATACCTGTCACCCAGCGCCTAAATACTAGGCCTCAAATTTATATCCCGCTAAATCTGTCGTTACTGGTGTACTGTTCTGGCTGGGCAAGTTATTTAGTGTCCGTCAAAGCACATTTTTTTGTTCTGGGTTGAAATACAATTCCCAATTTAGCAATTTCCTAATTTAGTGGTTTCTGCTGTATCAGAGCTATTTGAAATCTATCCCTAAAAGGGTATATAATATTCAAGGTGCACATAGGGTCATTCAGAATAACTTCACACACACGCTACTGTGCATTTCCAAGTCTAATTCCGTCAGTAAATCTATACCTGTCACCCAGCGCCTAAATACTAGGCCTCAAATTTATATTCAGCTGAATTTGAATACAATACATTGGGCCAAATAATATTTTTGTTGTTGTGGTGAACGATAACAATGAGGAAAACATCTAGTAAGGGACGCGGACGTGGACATGGTCGTGGTGGTGTTAGTGGACCCTCTGGTACTGGGAGAGGACGTGGCCGTTCTGCCACATCCACACGTCCTAGTGTACCAACTACCTCAGGTCCCAGTAGCCGCCAGAATTTACAGCGATATATGGTGGGGCCCAATGCCGTTCTAAGAATGGTAAGGCCTGAGCAGGTACAGGCATTAGTCAATTGGGTGGCCGACAGTGGACCCAGCACGTTCACATTATCTCCCACCCAGTCTTCTGCAGAAAGCGCACAGATGGCGCCTGAAAACCAACCCCATCAGTCTGTCACATCACCCCCATGCATATCAGGGAAACTGTCTGAGCCTCAAGTTATGCAGCAGTCTCTTATGCTGTTTGAAGACTCTGCTGGCAGGGTTTCCCAAGGGCATCCACCTAGCCCTTCCCCAGCGGTGGAAGACATAGACTGCACTGACGCACAACCGCTTATGTTTCCTGATGATGAGGACATGGGAATACCACCTCAGCATGTCTCTGATGATGACGAAACACAGGTGCCAACTGCTGCGTCTTTCTGCAGTGTGCAGACTGAACAGGAGGTCAGGGATCAAGACTGGGTGGAAGACGATGCAGGGGACGATGAGGTCCTAGACCCCACATGGAATGAAGGTCGTGCCACTGACTTTCACAGTTCGGAGGAAGAGGCAGTGGTGAGACCGAGCCAACAGCGTAGCAAAAGAGGGAACAGTGGGCAAAAGCAGAACACCCGCCGCCAAGAGACTCCGCCTGCTACTGACCGCCGCCATCTTGGACCGAGCACCCCAAAGGCAGCTTCAAGGAGTTCCCTGGCATGGCACTTCTTCAAACAATGTGCTGACGACAAGACCCGAGTGGTTTGCACGCTGTGCCATCAGAGCCTGAAGCGAGGCATTAACGTTCTGAACCTTAGCACAACCTGCATGACCAGGCACCTGCATGCAAAGCATGAACTGCAGTGGAGTAAACACCTTAAAAACAAGGAAGTCGCTCAGGCTCCCCCTGCTACCTCTTCTGCTGCTGCCGCCTCGGCCTCTTCTGCTGCTGCCGCCTCGGCCTCTTCCTCCGCCTCTGGAGGAACGTTGGCACCTGCCACCCAGCAAACAGGGGATGTACCACCAACACCACCACCACCTCCGTCACCAAGCGTCTCAACCATGTCACACGGCAGCGTTCAGCTCTCCATCTCACAAACATTTGAGAGAAAGCGTAAATTCCCACCTAGCCACCCTCGATCCCTGGCCCTGAATGCCAGCATTTCTAAACTACTGGCCTATGAAATGCTGTCATTTAGGCTGGTGGACACAGACAGCTTCAAACAGCTCATGTCGCTTGCTGTCCCACAGTATGTTGTTCCCAGCCGCCACTACTTCTCCAAGAGAGCCGTGCCTTCCCTGCACAACCAAGTATCCGATAAAATCAAGTGTGCACTGCGCAACGCCATCTGTAGCAAGGTCCACCTAACCACAGATACGTGGACCAGTAAGCACGGCCAGGGACGCTATATCTCCCTAACTGCACACTGGGTAAATGTAGTGGCAGCTGGGCCCCAGGCGGAGAGCTGTTTGGCGCACGTCCTTCCGCCGCCAAGGATCGCAGGGCAACATTCTTTGCCTCCTGTTGCCACTTCCTCCTTCTCGGCTTCCTCCTCCTCTTCTTCCACCTGCTCATCCAGTCAGCCACACACCTTCACCACCAACTTCAGCACAGCCCGGGGTAAACGTCAGCAGGCCATTCTGAAACTCATATGTTTGGGGGACAGGCCCCACACCGCACAGGAGTTGTGGCGGGGTATAGAACAACAGACCGACGAGTGGTTGCTGCCGGTGAGCCTCAAGCCCTGGCCTGGTGGTGTGCGATAATGGGCAAAATGTCGTTGCAGCTCTGGGACTAGCCGGTTTGACGCACATCCCTTGCCTGGCGCATGTGCTGAATTTGGTGGTGCAGAAGTTCATTCACAACTACCCCGACATGTCAGAGCTGCTGCATAAAGTGCGGGCCGTCTGTTCGCGCTTCACATCCTGCCGCTGCTCGCCTGTCTGCGCTACAGCGTAACTTCGGCCTTCCCGCTCACCGCCTCATATGCGACGTGCCCACCAGGTGGAACTCCACCTTGCACATGCTGGACAGACTGTGCGAGCAGCAGCAGGCCATAGTGGAGTTTCAGCTGCAGCACGCACGGGTCAGTCGCACTGCGGAACAGCACCACTTCACCACCAATGACTGGGCCTCCATGCGAGACCTGTGTGCCCTGTTGCGCTGTTTCGAGTACTCCACCAACATGGCCAGTGGCGATGACGCCGTTATCAGCGTTACCATACCAGTTCTATGTCTCCTTGAGAAAACACTTAGGGCGATGATGGAAGAGGAGGTGGCCCAGGAGGAGGAGGAGGAGGAAGAGGGGTCATTTTTAGCACTTTCAGGCCAGTCTCTTCAAAGTGACTCAGAGGGAGGTTTTTTGCAACAGCAGAGGCCAGGTACAAATGTGGCCAGCCAGGGCCCACTACTGGAGGACGAGGAGGACGAGGATGAGGAGGAGGTGGAGGAGGATGAGGATGAAGCATGGTCACAGCGGGGTGGCACCCAACGCAGCTCTGGCCCATCACTGGTGCGTGGCTGGGGGGAAAGGCAGGACAATGACGATACGCCTCCCACAGAGGACAGCTTGTCCTTACCCCTGGGCAGCCTGGCACACATGAGCGACTACATGCTGCAGTGCCTGCGCAACGACAGCAGAGTTGCCCACATTTTAACGTGTGCGGACTACTGGGTTGCCACCCTGCTGGATCCACGCTACAAAGACAATGTGCCCACCTTACTTCCTGCACTGGAGCGTGATAGGAAGATGCGCGAGTACAAGCGCACGTTGGTAGACGCGCTACTTAGAGCATTCCCAAATGTCACAGGGGAACAAGTGGAAGCCCAAGGCCAAGGCAGAGGAGGAGCAAGAGGTCGCCAAGGCAGCTGTGTCACGGCCAGCTCCTCTGAGGGCAGGGTTAGCATGGCAGAGATGTGGAAAAGTTTTGTCAACACGCCACAGCTAACTGCACCACCACCTGATACGCAACGTGTTAGCAGGAGGCAACATTTCACTAACATGGTGGAACAGTACGTGTGCACACCCCTCCACGTACTGACTGATGGTTCGGCCCCATTCAACTTCTGGGTCTCTAAATTGTCCACGTGGCCAGAGCTAGCCTTTTATGCCTTGGAGGTGCTGGCATGCCCGGCGGCCAGCGTTTTGTCTGAACGTGTATTCAGCACGGCAGGGGGCGTCATTACAGACAAACGCAGCCGCCTGTCTACAGCCAATGTGGACAAGCTGACGTTCATAAAAATGAACCAGGCATGGATCCCACAGGACCTGTCCATCCCTTGTCCAGATTAGACATTAACTACCTCCCCTTAACCATATATTATTGTACTCCAGGGCACTTCCTCATTCAATCCTATTTTTATTTTCATTTTACCATTATATTGCGAGGCTACCCAAAGTTGAATGAACCTCTCCTCTGTCTGGGTGCCGGGGCCTAAATATATGCCAATGGACTGTTCCAATGTTGGGTGACGTGAAGCCTGATTCTCTGCTATGACATGCAGACTAATTCTCTGCTGACATGAAGCCAGATCCTCTGTTACGGGACCTCTCTCCTCTGCCTGGGTACTGGGCCTAAATATCTGACAATGGACTGTTGCAGTGGTGGCTGACGTGAAGCCTGATTTTCTGCTATGACATGCAGACTAATTCTCTGCTGACAGGAAGCCAGATCCTCTGTTACGGGACCTCTCTCCTCTGCCTGGGTGCTGGGCCTAAATTTATGAAAATGGACTGTTGCATTGGTGGCTGACGTGAAGCCTGATTCTCTGCTATGATATGAAGACTGATTCTCTGCTGACATGAAGCCAGATTGTCTGTTACGGGACCTCTCTCCTCTGCCTGGGTGCTGGGCCTAAATTTATGAAAATGGACTGTTACAGTGGTGGGTGACGTGAAGCCTGATTCTCTGCTATGACATGAAGACTGATTCTCTGCTGACATGAAGCCAGATTGTCTGTTACGGGACCTCTCTCCTCTGCCTGGGTGCTGGGCCTAAATATCTGACAATGGACTGTTAAAGTGGTGGGTGACGTGAAGCCTGATTCTCTGCTATGACATGAAGATTGATTCTCTGCTGACATGAAGCCAGATTGTCTGTTACGGGACCTCTCTCCTCTGCCTGGGTGCTGGGCCTAAATATCTGACAATGGACTGTTGCATTGGTGGCTGACGTGAAGCCTGATTCTCTGCTATGATATGAAGACTGATTCTCTGCTGACATGAAGCCAGATTGTCTGTTACGGGACCTCTCTCCTCTGCCTGGGTGCTGGGCCTAAATTTATGAAAATGGACTGTTGCAGTGGTGGGTGACGTGAAGCCTGATTCTCTGCTATGACATGAAGACTGATTCTCTGCTGACATGAAGCCAGATTGCTCTGTTACGGGACCTCTCTCCTCTGCCTGGGTGCTGGGCCTAAATTTATGAAAATGGACTGTTACAGTGGTGGGTGACGTGAAGCCTGATTCTCTGCTATGACATGAAGACTGATTCTCTGCTGACATGAAGCCAGATTGTCTGTTACGGGACCTCTCTCCTCTGCCTGGGTGCTGGGCCTAAATTTATGAAAATGGACTGTTAAAGTGGTGGGTGACGTGAAGCCTGATTCTCTGCTATGACATGAAGATTGATTCTCTGCTGACATGAAGCCAGATTGTCTGTTACGGGACCTCTCTCCTCTGCCTGGGTGCTGGGCCTAAATATCTGACAATGGACTGTTGCATTGGTGGCTGACGTGAAGCCTGATTCTCTGCTATGATATGAAGACTGATTCTCTGCTGACATGAAGCCAGATTGTCTGTTACGGGACCTCTCTCCTCTGCCTGGGTGCTGGGCCTAAATTTATGAAAATGGACTGTTGCAGTGGTGGGTGACGTGAAGCCTGATTCTCTGCTATGACATGAAGACTGATTCTCTGCTGACATGAAGCCAGATTCTCTGTTACGGGACCTCTCTCCTCTGCCTGGGTGCCGGGGCCTAAATATCTGAGAATGGACTGTTCCAGTGGTGGGTGACGTGAAGCCAGATTCTCTGCTATGGGACCTCTCTCCAATTGATTTTGGTTAATTTTTATTTATTTAATTTTTATTTTTATTCATTTCCCTATCCACATTTGTTTGCAGGGGATTTACCTACATGTTGCTGCCTTTTGCAGCCCTCTAGCCCTTTCCTGGGCTGTTTTACAGCCTTTTTAGTGCCGAAAAGTTCGGGTCCCCATTGACTTCAATGGGGTTCAGGTTCGGGACGAAGTTCGGATCGGGTTCGGAGGAGACACCTGAGGGGGAACCCCCTGGAGACTGGGAGACGTCTACGGACAACTCCTCCCCATTAGATGAGATTTTATCCATTGTTAAAAACAATGGAAAAGCGATACAAAATATTGCAGTTCAATTGGGGTCAGTACAGACAGACGTTCTTATTATAAAAAATGACTTGAGAAAGATACGAGATAGAATCCAAGATTTAGAAAACACAGTGAATAATTTGAAGCAAGAAGTGAAGGTATTAAAAGAGGAGAACTCTACAGTAAAAATGGATTATAACTTTCTGGGAAAAAAATGGTGAACTTAGAAGATCGGTCAAGAAGATAGAATGTACGAATTATTCGCTTAATAGAATCCCCGGATGATAAAGACAGTAGGAACAATACAATCTTTTAAATATGCTCTCCTCCTTTACCGAGTTGATTCCCTTTATGTATTTAAAAGTTTCTATCATATCCCCTCGGTCTCTTCTAGCTTGGAAGAAAGAAGAGGCCGAGGGGATATGATAGAAACTTTTAAATACATAAAGGGAATCAACTCGGTAAAGGAGGAGAGCATATTTAAAAGAAGAAAAACTACCACAAGAGGACACAGTTTTAAATTAGAGGGGCAAAGGTTTAAAAGTAATATAAGGAAGTATTATTTTACTGAGAGAGTAGTGGATGCATGGAATAGCCTTCCTGCAGAAGTGGTAGCGGCAAATACAGTGAAGGAGTTTAAGCATGCATGGTATAGGCATAAGGCTATCCTTCATATAAGATAGGGCCAGGGACTATTCATAGGATTCAGATATATTGGGCAGACTAGATGGGCCAAATGGTTCTTATCTGCCGACACATTCTATGTTTCTATGTTTCTATAATTTTGGGAAAGAACATTTTTCACTATTGTTTCTTATTGAAAGGTCCCATCGAATCCCTGGTGGTAAATCAATCCCGGGGAGGTCGCCAAGGAACCTAATTATTAAGATGCTAGCCGCCAGTGATAGAGATATGATCTTGAAGCGAGCACGGGATTCCCCTCCAATTTTGCATAATGAGGGTAAACTCTTCTTCTTCCCTGATTTCTCCAAAGACGTTCAAGAGGCATACCTTCATGGAAGTTAAAAAACGCCTTCAGGGCAAGGACATGAAGTACTCTTTTTTGTATCCGGCTAAGTTAAGGATTATGTTTAATGATTCTGTGTTTTTTTTTGATACTCCAAAGCTGGCCACTGATTGGCTGGATAGTAATAATGTTTAAAAATTAGTTTTTCTTCTTTCTCTTTTCTAATTTTTTTTGATTGTCGAAGGTTTGGCGGTGGGAGTGGGGGAGGGATGGTCCTAGTTAAGAGGTCTGTTTCTTTTAGTCACGGATCAAAGGGGAATTGAGGTTTGGCATTGGGGGGAGGGGGGTATAGGGGAGGGTGGGGAAGTTGTAGGCTAGGGTGGGTGGGGAGGGATTGCTGCGATGCGTCCAACGCTGAAGTGGGGAGCGGAGTGAGGCGTGAGGAGGGTGGTACCTGGGCATCCTAGGATTAATTAATGATTATAAGAATACTTACATGGAATGTTTGAGGTCTAGGGGATAAGGTAAAAAGACAGTCGGTATTTGATCTGATAAGGAGACATCTGCCAGCTATTGTCTGTTTGGTTGAAACTCATTTCTCACAGGAGAGGATACCCCGACTTGGTGGGAAGTGGGCTACACAGGTCTATAACTCCACATAAACTACCTATTCCAGAGGAGTTACAGTATTGATTCACAAACAGATTCATTTTCTATGTTTGGCATCTTCAATGGACAAACAGGGGAGATATGTTTTTCTTCATGGCAGGCTTGATGGAAAGCTATGTATTTTGGTGTTTATCTATATCCCCCCTCCGTTTTCTAGGCAGGTACTGAATTGTTTGATGGCCTTTATGGATCAGTGGCCTGATTGCTTGGTAAAAGTCAATAGGGATTTCAACTGTGTGATGAATCCAGAGGTGGATAGGATTTGTTCTGGAGGGAATGGGTGTTCCCCTGTCCAGGGGTCCCCCCTGGCTCATTTTTGCCAAGAGGTGGGCCTCGTGGATGCCCGGGAATATCTATTTAAGGAGAAAAGAGCTTTTTTCTGTGTCAGTAAATCGGGAAGTTCTATGTCTAGAATTGATCTGGCCTTGATAAATAAAGGCAATCTCAACTGGGTCAAACGTATCAAATTTGAGGCCAGATCCGTTTCAGACCATGTTCCCTTCTCAATAGAGCTATGTATGGGTGGGAATGACTCTAAAGTGAAATCCCCATTTAGATTGAATCCCCATTGGCTATTAATAATTGATAATCACAATAATCTCAGATAGAAAAGGAGATTATTGCCTTTTGGGATAGGAATTATGCCTCAGGTAAATCTCTATATATTTGGGACGAGTTAAAAGCATTTATGAGAGGGATTTTTATTAGTACAATTGCAAACCTGAGTAAATGCTATGTTATGAAGGAGAAAAAATTAGAGGAAGCAGACGCTGTAGGAATGGCTAGGTATGTCAAGGGAAAAACAGAGGAAGGTAGAGAGATTATGAATAGGACAAGCCAGGCTCTTTCAGATTTTCTTCTGGATAAAGCACAACAGAGGCTGTTTTTTAGAGGACAAAAATATTTTTCAGAGGCAGGTCACCCTGGGAAGATTTTGCCTAGAGTAATAGCAAGCCAGGACTCAAAGAAAGAGATCCGTAGTATTCGCACGCCTGATGGTACTATTGTGGAAGATCAGGAGGGAATATTAGAAGTATTTATAAAATACTTTTCTGAATTATATGAATCAGAGGGTGCCTTCTCAGAGGTTGCAATGGACTCATACTTGGACTCTATTTCCCTTCCGGTTCTCACAGACGGGCAAAAGGAACGTCTGGAGATGGACCTTTGCCCTCAAGAGATGGTAGATGCAATGAAGGCCTGTTCAGGAAACTCTTCCCCCGGATTGGATGGACTCCCGTATGAGTTTTAGCGTAAATATGGGGAGGTTGTTTTTCCCATTTGTGGAGAACATTCTCAGATTCAATAAAAGAGGGAGCCCTCCCAGGAACAATGACAGAGGCCGTGATAATAGTAATATTAAAGAAGGGTAAAGACCCTAATGAGCTGGGATCCTATTGACCGATTTCTCTCCTTAATACAGATGTTAAACTTTATTCTAAAATCTTGTAATGTAGAAGGTTGTGAGTTCAAATCCCGCCAGAAACTTTTAATAAATAGAGGCTAAATTAGATTTTAATACACTCAGTCGAACATCGCGCTCGAGCACACGCGATATTCGGCCGAACACCGCGATGTGCTGAGCATAGCGATGCTTGAGTCGAAACTGGTCTTCGGCCGAGCATGTATGCCCAACACTACAAATAACCACTAGGCCAGTATCACCTAAGTGCTGAATTACTACCAACTAACCTGCCTCCACATCCTTGCTGGTGCCAGAGAAGAATTGCCCGAATGCCTGCTGCTACTGTATGTATTTCAAGTTCTACTTTCATACGTTTAACTCTGGCCTCATTCTCCAGCACTTTGTATTCCACCGCATTGATCCCCAGGGAGCAACGGACAAAGAGAGTTTACACAACATTTCATCAGGGCCACTACCACTTCTATCCTCTGTACCAGCTTCTCAGGGAGTTGCTGCAACACAGTCCCTTTAAGTATTGATATTTTATCCCTTCTGAATCAGTGTTTAAGTAACAATAGAGATATAAACAGTCGGCACTCCTTCCTCAAGAATCATGGTGCTCGCGTCCAGGGTGAGAATAACCTTTATTGAAGCATAGAGGAGACACAGCGCTAGGGGAGCGACACGTGTTTCGGCTCGAATGCGAGTCTTTTTCAAGCATAACATGCATTAACAACTAGCACATTTAATTAGTGCGCCTTCATAGACGCAGAGAGCGTGCTGACGTCACATCACCATAGCAACTTGTGTATACAAAACATAAAACTTAACAGAAGACATTGTAACATGGAATCATAATGCTGATTAACATCTTGTAGCTTCATATAGATGAAGTGAACTGAAAGAAGGAAAATAACAGAAGTAAGCTAGCTACGTGTGACACAAATATATGAAATTTATTAAGACCGAAAAAAAACGATATAATATATAATTACCCTAAGGTGTACAAATCTAATGCAGGCTGCGATTGGATAAAGGGTTTCCCATCTGGTTGTTTTCTCTGTGACTAGACAAATGAGTGAAAATTTTAAATTTTTACAGTGACATTAAATCTAAATTATCAAAAATACATATAACATCTTCCACCTACAAGAATGCATTCAATTCGTACTCTCGATTAAGACCCCTTGGTTCAAGGGTTTGGAGAGTGTGGATCCAAAAACTTTCTCGTTTTTTAAGCATCAGTAACCTGTTGCCCCCTCTCCGTGGTTGTAACACCTGTTCAATGATCTGAAATCTTAACTGTGATACATTGTGAGAACATCTGTCAAAATGAAAAGGAATCGGTAATAGCAGATTTTTCTTGCGTATTGTAGACTTATGTATTGCTAAACCTATCCTTCATTCTGGTAGAAGTCTCACCAATATATAACAGACCACAGGGGCACTTTAACAGGTATACCACATAACTGCTATCATAGGTGAAAAAGCCCTGATAATCATATACAGACGGATTTACATATTAGAAAAACTGATAAGAACAGCCTTTTACACTACTCTAGTAATCACTCACCATCGGTTAAGAAATCCTTGCCTCTTTCACAGTTTAGACGAGTTGAAAGGATTGTGTCAGATGTATCAGTGAGGGAGGTGAGATTAAAAGAGATGGCTGACAAATTCTCCTTTAGAGCTTATCCAAGATCCTTACTGGATTCTGGTATAAAAAATTGCAGCAGTAAGGTTGAGAGAATGAAATCCCATAGTGACAATAAACGGATGCCGTTTATTGTCAAATACCATCCATGGATTAACAAGTTTCGCCATGTCATCAATAAACACCGGGGAATTGTGCGCGCAGCTTATCCTGATGTTGTCGAATTTTGGGACATACCTATGATCTGCTATAAAAGAACTAAAAACATCAGGGACATAGGCGGTACCATTAATATGCCACGTCAACTTTTTTTGTCCAGTCCTAAAAAGGGTACCTTCCCTTGTTTGCAATGTGTTCACTGTTCAGCAGTAATTAAAGGTGAATCCTTTTCACATCCACACACAGGGAAAAGGTTCCCTGTGAAGGGCTTTTTCACCTGTGATAGCAGTTATGTGGTATACCTGTTAAAGTGCCCCTGTGGTCTGTTATACATTGGTGAGACTTCTACCAGAATGAAGGATAGGTTTAGCAATCATAAGTCTACAATACGCAAGAAAAATCTGCTATTACCGATTCCTTTTCATTTTGACAGATGTTCTCACAATGTATCACAGTTAAGATTTCACATCATTGAACAGGTGTTACAACCACGGAGAGGGGGCAACAGGTTACTGATGCTTAAAAAACTAGAACGTTTTTGGATCCACACTCTCCAAACCCTTGAACTAAGGGGTCTTAATCGAGAGTACGAATTGAATGCATTCTTGTAGGTGGAAGATGTTGTATGTATTTTTGATCATTTATATTTAATGTCACTGTAAAAATTAAAAATTTTCACTTATTTGTCTAGTCACAGAGAAAATAACCAGATGGGAAACCCTTTATCCAATCGCCGCCTGCATTAGATTTGTACACCTTAGGGTAATTATATATTGTATAGTTTTTTTTCGGTCACACGTAGCTAGCTTACCTCGTTATTTTCCTTCTTTCAGTTCACTTCATCTATATGAAGCTACAAGATGTTAATCAGCATTATGATTCCATGTTACAATGTCTTCTGTTAAGTTTTATGTTTTGTATACACAAGTTGCTATGGTGATGTGACGTCAGCACGCTCTCTGCGTCTTTGAAGGCGCACTATTTAAATGTGATCGTTGTTAATGCATGTTATATTTGAAAAAGGATCGCATTCGAGCCGAAACACGTGTCGCTCCCCTAGCGCTGTGTCTCCTATATGCTTCAATAAAGCAACATCATATACAAGCAGTGAAGTGTCGGTCTTTTCCAGTGTTTAAGTAACATAATCTATGAGGGAGATCCCCAACCTATGGTAGGTCATGAGCCACTTTCATATACATAATCACATAGTTGGTTAGGTAGAAAAAGGACACAGGTCCATCAATGTGAACCTATAATCCTACAGTGTAGTGTGATATTACTCATATCTTAGCATTATCCAGCATTAATATGGCTTAGACTCTGGTAGTAGCAATGTCTAGTAGTAATCCTATGACTTGACTGATGCCATTAGTGCAAAAAAGTATCTGCAGCTGCCAAATGAGGAACTATATGCAAGGGTTCAAAACCCACTGGTTGGAGAACATACAGTAATATTAAAGTTAGGTGGCCATACAATGCAGTACTAGGTAGAATATGGTCAGTTTTGCCATTTTGCCCTTGCTTCCCTCAATTACTGACACAACATATAGGTTTCCATGGGAAATTTGTATGCTCTTTTTGATATTTAAGATGCTGCAGCTTAGATAACACAGGATCGCGATCTTATAGTGTAATTTATTACAATTTATTATAGTGTAATTCATTAGTATCTTATAACCATAAAAAGAAACCTTTAGACTATGGCAAATACTCAAATCTTCAACTGAACATTTACCCAATGGTTAACAACAATCTTTCCATTATCCAGGCTTGCAGCCTAATGGAGTATTAAGAATACTTATGTGAGTTCTTGAAAGACAAATTATCATTTTAAAAGGATGTATATTAGCAGTGTAAATCCCCGGATAGTTTAATATTTCAAGAGAAAATAATGAAGTGTTTAATTGGACATAGGAGAAAAGTAAACATTTTTATAAATGGTAGTGAAAGATGAAGACAGATTACTTGACACATTGGCTTTATAATGTATGAGAGGTCCATTCATAAGAAGAACTGAATATGTTAAGAGTATTATTACTTTATTAAATGAGTACTGCTGTGGTTAAGTGTTGGATTATTCTCATTGATTGCCAGATGCTAGACATTGTGCAATATTTGGTATATTTTTTGCCATGTAAATGACTATTGGAAATTATAGTTTTTGGACTAGGATAAGAAGCTGGGGTTAATAAACCCAGTGCAACATTTGCATGGAGTCTATATGTTCTCTATTTGGGTTCAAGAACAATGTCTGCTGGCCCCCAACTGATATACTTCAATAAAACTTTGTATCTCAAGATGGCCTTAGACACAAGGTTTTGGCCACAAACGCTGAAATACTGTATATTACTTTTCTGAGCCTTCAATTGAAAACATTTACACATAATATCAACTATATGAAATGAGCACCCAATGTACAGCTGGAGGTGAGGGGCTGTGTATGACTTCTGCCATCTGCCATCTACCATCTACCATATTATGTTTTCTGAGGGTGTTGATGGTGGTGGGCACTCCTCTCATACTGATTCACGCAGGTGAGAAATTCTGGTTGGAGGTATTTAAGAAATGGTTGGTCTGCTCCCTAATATTTTAGCATTTCATGGACATCTTTTAGATACTTCAAAGTGGATCTGAAGAAGTGACAATTGATTGTGTAGCTCAACTATCTGTAGTGAGCAGGAGGATATTGGAGGGAGGGCTGATACGGCATGATTCCCACTGCTGCATTTATTGCAGAGCGGACAGCTTTTATTTCCATACACACAAATGCATTGGGAACACTACACATTCTATTCCAAATCAAAACATGAAGAATAATATATCAAATTTGTGTTGTTCCTCAAAAAAAAATGAAGAAAAGTGAATATTATACTGTTCAAAAAATAGCAGTGTTTGTATTCTTCTTTACAAACTCAAACATTCACTATATAAACTGAAAAATGTTTGAAGATTTTGCTTTCCTTTGAATCACTTTGCTAATATTTAGTTGTATAACCACTGTTTCTGAGAACTGCTGTACATCTATGATGCATGGAGTCAACCAACTTCTGGCCCCTGTGAACAGGTATTCCAGCCCAGGATGATTGGACTACATTCCACAGTTCTTCTCTATTTCTTGGTTTTGCCTCAGAAACTGCATTTTTGATGTCATCCCACAAGTTTTCTATTGGATTAAGCTCCGGGGATTGGTCTGACCACTCCATAACGTCAATCTTGTTGGTCTGGAACCAAGATATTGCACGTTTACTGGTGTGTTGGGGTCGTTCTCTTGCTGGAACACCCATTTCATAGTAACATAGTAACATTGTTTATAAGGCCGAAAAAATAACATTTGACAGTTGATCCAGAGGAAGGCAAAAATCCCATGTGAGGTAGAAGCCAATTTTCCCCACTTAAGGGGGAAAAATCCTTCCAGACTCCAATAAGGCACTCCAGAAGTTCGTTCAAGCCCCTCTTAAATTATTTTATTGTACTCACAATCACCACCTCCTCAGGCAGAGAGTTCCATAGTCTCACTGCTCTTACCGTAAAGAATCCTCTTCTATGTTTGTGTACAAACCTTCTTTCCTCCAGACGCATTTGGAATGACTCCAGGATGTATAAGTTTATACATAGTAACATAAAAAGACATCCGTCCATCTAGTTCAGCCTGTTATCCTGCAAGTTAATCCAGAGTAAGCCAAAAAAACCTGTGAGGTAGAAGCCAATTTTCCCCACTTTAGGGGAAAAAATTCCTTCCTGACTCCAATCAGGCAATCAGAATAACTCCCTGGCTCAATGACCCATCTCTAGTAGCTATAGCCTGTAATATTATTACACTCCAGAAATACATCCAGGCCCCTCTTGAACTCTTTTAGTGAACTCGCCACCACCAGCTCCTCAGGCAGAGTATTCCATAGTCTCACTGCTCTTACCGTAAAGAATCCTCTACTATGTTTGTGTACAAACCTTCTTTCCTCGAGGTGCAGAGGATGTCCCCTTGTCACAGTCCTGGGATAAATAGATGATGGGAGAGATCTCTGTACTGACCCCTGATATATTTATACATAGTAATTAGATCTCCCCTCAGTCGTCTTTTTTCTAAAGTGAATAACCCTAATGTTGATAATCTTTCAGGGTACTGAGTGCTCCATTCCAGTTATTACTTTAGTTGCCCTCCTCTGAACCCTCTCCAGCTCTGCTATGTCTGCCTTGTTCACAGGAGCCCAGAACTGTACACAGTACTCCATGTGTGGTCTGACTAGTGATTTGTAAAGTGGTAGGACTATGTTCTCATCACAGGCATCTATTTCCGTTTTGATGCAACTCATTATCTTATTGGCCTTGGCAGCAGCTGCCTGACACTGTTTTTTACTGCTTAGTTTGCTGTTTATTAAAATTCCTAGGTCCTTTTCCATGTCAGTGTTACCCAGTGTTTTACCATTTAGTAGGTACGGGTGATTTGCGTTATTCCTTCCCATGTGCATAACCTTACATTTGTCAGGGTTAAACATCATCTGCCACTTCTCTCCCCAAGCCTCTAATCTATCCAGATCCATCTGTAGCTGTATAGTGTCCTCTTCAGTGTTAATTACTTCACACAGTTTAGTGTAATCTGCAAAAAAATATATTTTACTGTGCAAGCCTTCTACAAGATCATTAATAAATATATTCAAGAGAATAGGGCCCAATACTGACCCCTGAGCTACTCTGCTAGTGACAGTGACCCAATCTGAGTGTGTACCGTTAATAACCACCCTCTGTTTTCTATCACTGAGCCAGTTACTTACCCACATACAGACGTTTTCTCCCAGTCCGAGCATTCTCATTTTATATACTCACCTTTTATGTGGTACAGTGTCAAATGCTTTGGAGAAGTCCAGATATACGACATCCATTGATTCGCCGCTGTCAAGTCTAGAACTTACCTCCTCATAGAAACTGATTAAATTAGTTTGACATAACCGATCCCTCATGAAGCCATGCTGATATGGTGTTATTTCTTTGTTTTCATTGAGATCCTCCAAGATAGCATCTCTTAGAAAACCTTCAAACAGTTTACCCACAACAGATGTTAAACTTACCGGCCTATAGTTTCCGGGCTCTGCTTTTGCACCCTTTTTGAATATTGGCACCACATTTGCTATGCGGCAATCTTGTGGAACACTCCCTGTCAGTATAAAGTCTGTAAATATCAGAAATAAGGGTCTGGGTAAGACATAATTTAATTCTCTTAGGATACGGGGGTGCATGCCATCTCGCCCTGTCGATTTGTCTATTTTAATATTTTTAATTCGCTGTTGTACTTCTTCCTGGGTCAGATAGGGCACTTTAATTGGGGAATTTACTTTTACATTCTGCATTTTATCTGACAGTTTATTTTCCTCAGTAAATACAGTGGAGAAAAAAAATATTTAATAGCTTTGCTTTCTCCTCGTTGCTCTCTGCAACTCCCCCCTTATTGCTCTGAAGAGGGCCGACACCTTAAGATTTATACTTTTTACCATTTATATAATTGAAGAACATTTTAGGGTTAGTTTTGCTCTCTTTGGCAATTATTCTTTCGGTCTCTAGTTTGGCGGCTTTTATTAGTTTTTTACATATTCTATTTTTTTCCTTATAGTTTTTCAGTGCTTCCACGCTACCCTCTTGCTTTAGTGATTTAAATGCTTTCTTTTTGTCATTTATTGCCTTCTTTACAGTTCTATTTATCCACATTGGTTTCTTCTTGTTCCTTAACCTTTTATTCCCATAAGGTATGTACCTCTCACAATTAGATTTTAAGGTGCTTTTAAAAATATCCCATTTTGTGGCTGTATTTTTATTTTTGAGGACTTTTTCCCGGTTAGTTAGGCCTATGGCCTCTCTTAGTTGGCTAAAGTTTGCTTTTTTGAAGTTTGGTATTTTTGTTCCTCCCTGTAGAAATGCTCGTTTGAAGGATAATTGGAAGGTTATCACTTTATGGTCACTATTTACCAGGTGTCCCCCAACCTGCACATCTGTTGTTCTGTCAGGTCTATTGGTTAATACTAAGTCCAGTATGGCTGTCCCTCTAGTCGGGTCCTAAACCAGTTGAGAAAGGTAATTAGCTTTGCTTATTGCCAAGAACCTGTTTCCTTTATGAGATGCACAGCTTTCAGTTTCCCAGTCTATATCTGGGTAGTTGAAGTCCCCCATAATAACCACTTCATTATGATTTGCCGCCTTGTCTATCTCATTTAGTAGTAGATTTTCTGTGGACTAGTATATTTGGTGGTTTATAATAAACTCCTATTAGTAATTTATTATTGTTTTTGCCTCCATGTATTTTTACCCACAGTGACTCCACATGTTCGTGTACCTCACTTATATCTTCTCAGACTGTGGGCTTTAGACAAGACTTTACATAAAGGCAGACCCCTCCCCCTCCCTGGTTTTGACAATGATTTCTAAACAGACTGTAACCCTGTACATTAACTGCCCAGTGATAGCTATCATCCAGCCATGTCTCAGTTATTCCCACTATGTCATAGTCCTCCTCGCACATCACTAATTCCAGCTCCCCAGTTTTATTAGTCAGGCTTCTGGCATTAGTATACATACAATCCTCCCCCAGTCCCACTATCTTGCCCCCGGTCTCTATCTGCCCTATCTTCCCATCCTATAATGTAATTACCCTCCCCCCCAGTCCCTAGTTTAAACACTCCTCCAACCTTTTAGCCATCTTTCCCCCCAACACAGCTGCCCCTTCCCCATTGAGGTGCAGCCCATCCCTACGATAGAGCCTGTAGCTGACAGAGAAGTCGGCCCAGTTCTCCAGGAACCCAAACCCCTCCTTCCTATACCAGTTCTTGAGCCACTTGTTAACCTTCCTAATCTCCCGCTGCCTTTCTTGTGCGACTCGTGGCACAGCCAGTATTTCGGAAAACACTACCTTTGAGGTCCTTGCCCTAAGCTTTTGACCTAAATCCCTAAAATCATTTTTAAGGACTCTCCACCTTCAGCATTTCTTTTTCAGCATAAGGCAGCATGACCTCTTCAAGGATTCTGATGTATTCAAACTGATCCATGATCCCTGGTATGCGATAAATAGGCCCAACACCATAATATGAGAAATATCCCCATATCATGATGCTTGCGCCACCATGCTTCACTGTCTTCACGTTGTACTGTGGCTTGAATTCAGTGTTTGGGGGTCGTCTGACAAACTGTCTCCGGCCACTAGACCCAAAAAGAACAATCTTACTTTCATCAGTCCACAAAATGTCTCTTTAGGCCAATCAATGTGCTCTTTAGCAAATTGTAACCTCTTCAGCACATGTCTTTTTTTCAACAGTGGGACTTTGCGGGGGCTTCTTGCAGATAGCTTGGCTTCACATAGGCATCTTCTAATTGTAACAGTACTCACAGGTAACTTTAGACCTTCTTTGATCTTCCTGGAGCTGATTGTTGGCTGACTTCTTGCCATTTTGGCTATTCGTCTATCCATTCTAGTGGTAGTTTTTTGCTTTCTTCCACGTCTTTCAGGTTTTGGTTGCCATTTTAAAGCATTTGTGATCATTTTAGCTGAGCAGCCTATCATCTTCTGCACTTCATTATATATTTTCCCCTCTCCAATCAACTTTTTAATCAAGGTACACTGTTCTTCTGAAAAATTTCTGGAACGACCCATTTTCCTCTGAATTTCAGAGAGAACTGCACTGTATCCAGCATGTACAACATTTGCTGCCTTCCTTTCTTAAATAAGGGCAATAATTGCCACCTGATTCTCAAAGAATGAATGCCCTCACTCATTGAACTCCACACTGCTATTATTTTGAACATGCCCCTTTTAATAAGTGATTGAATTACATAGAATCAGCAGAATGCATGTCATGACTATTGGGTCTGCTGGATTTCTATTACTCTACTACACCTGCTAGTAAATTATTTGCCATGTAGAAATATCATTTCTACCAAAAACAGTGATTGATCAGGTTAGTGATGTCTAACTATTATTTTGAACACAACTGTACATACTGACGGTATCTATGTTGGAAAAAAAAGACTTTGCATTAAGAGTACTAACTGTACCTATATGAACAAAACTCCATGCGCTTGTCCATGCATCATCCATCCACCAGCACATTCCCCCTAGAGGTTGCTTTTATTACCTTTTCTCCTGCTTTATTGCCTCGCCCTCTTTCATGGTAATAACTAATGGGGATGGGATTGCAGTGGCACCAAGGCAGTGAAAGACTGGGGGTCCAAGAGGTCTCTGTCTGCCCAACATGAGGACAATACTACAAATGACTTCAGGATTACCAACCAAACTGTAAATTCCTGGATATTCTGTAATAGTAGGGGACATTAGTCATGTGTCTGGTTACATGACCCTCCAACCGTGGCCATCTTACAGACAGGACCTATATGCGGACAGCACAGAAAATGTGCCTAACAATGGGGCATGGCTTATAAAATCTAGAAAATGGCACAGAATATCAAAAAGGCTATTATAGTAAGTGCCATACAGTCATCTTACATTGGTCAACAATAGCCAATAAGTGGCCAATCTCTTTAAGCTTGTGATGGTTTTGAACTGGAGGAGCTTGTGATCTTATCATCAATTGAAGTGGTTCTTCTAGACCTGGAACCCATTTTCATATTTACAGTGGTGCAAGGGGTTAAAAAAAACATTTACCCGTCACAAGCACTCCTGTACCAGTGCCAATCTCTCTTCTCCTCTGCTGGACTGGAATTGTGACATGCAATCTACATGTTGGCCAATTAGTGGTGACATGTGCAGACACTGGAACTAGAGTGGCAGTGACAGGTAAATGTTTTTTTTACTCCTGTACCCTGCCTCTAAATATGAAGGGGTTCTTGGACTCAGAGGTCACAGTAATAGCTACTTACGTGTTTATATCGGTACAGTGTACCCTCTAAGCTGCGCGGGTGCGCGGCCGCGCAGCAATTATGGTGCCCCCGCTCACAAGTTTTTAATGTCCGTTCAGTGCTCACCATGCTGGCAAAATTCCCACACTTATTTCTCCTACATCCTACTCCTACAGGACGTTTTGTGTGTAACTCAGCGGGGTGCCCTCTACCCTATATTGCCACGCTACTGCTGCTTCCTCCTTCTTTTTCCGACCAGAAGACTGAGCACTCAGCAGCAGGGTGAGGTAACATGGAGGCGGTAGCGCCATCTTAGAGGCTAGAGTGAGTGTCTAATGAGTGTGGTGTTTTTCTTCTCCCTTCAGCTCAGGGTAAATGTATGAGGAGAGAAAGTGTCAGGCTGTCGGCTTAGCATCAGCAATAACAGTTAGAATGCACTCAGCAGAACTACACCGGCCGCATTGTTTCTCCTTGCTAGCTCTAGAATGATGGCCCCCTCATTGTGTATAGTGATATGGGCTATGATGGTATAACCTGGGCATCTCCTCTCCTGTACATAATTATATATGTATAGCTGGTATAAGTTATACATCTTGTAGTTATATGAATCATGATGCTGGTATAACCAAGGTATTTGCCTGTATTATACAGGAGACACCCACTTGCCCAGGTTATACCAGCATGGTTAATAACACTATATACAAGAAGAAGGTTAACTTATACCAGCTGTACATATATAATTGTATATAGTAGATACCCAGGTTATACCAGCATGATGCATATCACTATATACAAGATGTATAACTAATACCTGCTGTACATATATAATTATATACAGGAGATACCCAGGTTATACCAGCATTTTCCATATCACTATATACAAGAATATGTCTAACTGATACCAGCTGTACATATATAATTGTATATAGTAGATAACCAGGTTATACCAGCATGATGCATATCACTATATACAAGATGTATAACTAATACCTGCTGCACATATATAATTATATACAGGAGATACCCAGGTTATACCAGCATGTTCCATATCACTATATACAAGAATATGTCTAACTGGTACCAGCTGTACATATATAAATATATACAGGAGATATCCAGGTTATACTAGCATGCTCCATATCACTATATACAAGAAGATGTCTAACATACCAGCTGTACATATATAATTATATACAGGAGATACGCAGGTTATACCAGCATGGTCCACCTCCATATATCACAGTCACTATATACAAGAAGATGTACAACTTATACCAGCTGTACATATATAATTATATACGACAATTATCTCTTGTTAGATTTTCCTATCGCCCACATTTGACTAAGCATTGCCCGTCTCTTAACCGATCCCGATCAGCAGCTGCCAAGGCTTAGAGGGAACACTGACTATGAGTTATATTTATATTACATATACTATTTATTCTTGCATATGTTGCATATCAAAATTGCTGAAAATTTGTTGGCCTCTACCTCCATTGAATTCTAAGTGTGACAACCAACTAGAATGAAATGAGCTAAGAGATGCTAACTATGAATATAACTCAGATGACTCCTCAACAGTTATATTAGGAAAGACTCATTTAGAATTCACATAAATAAAACCATGCTACTTATAAAAATATCTTTTCTAAAATTTTCTTGCCAAAATGATAACCCAGCTAAGCCATCCTAGGAATGATCTAGTTTGTTCTTACAACAAGGTAAGAAGAATGTCCATTGAAAAGGCAAACAATCAGTGGTGTGTAATCCTTGTTTGAGGTTCTGTAAGAGTAATGCCTGTTTGTCCATCTCTTGACCCTAGTGTAACGCACAAACATACTCTGCAGTCTTTACAACGGGGTACTTCTGTAGAAGATTCTTCCAATATACAAAGGGCAATTATTTTTGACAAGCCAGTCATATTTAAACAGAATCCTTTCAAGTTGTTCGCAATACTCCAGTCAATTACAAACTTAGCAAGAACCAAAGATTTGCAGACTACTATGTGAAAGCACTTTGATGTACATGAAATGTGTAATCCTTTTATCAAAAGGTCAGTAAATAAATCAATGAATGTATTAATACATTAGAAAAAGAAAACACAATTTTGCCTAAATACATTTCTTGATTCATTTAAAACAATTTTCAAGAATAATATATCTAATATAACATATCTGACACATCTAAAGTTGCATTTAAAAAAAAACTACTCCTATCTCCTACATAGCCCTACACCTAGGGTTTGACTGGCCCATCAGAGTACCAGAGAATTTCTTGGTGATACATAAGTAGGAGCTAATAGGAACAGAAAACAACCCCATTTGGAGATTTTGTTGGAACCAATCATTTGCCTCTAGTGTCTACTAGTGTTGATCGAGCATGCTCGGCCGAACACTAGTTCAGCTTGAGCATCTCGATGCTTGGCACATGGCGGTATTCGGCTGGTGCTCGATTCTCCTCCCCGCACGTTTCTTGGCTGCTATGCAGCCAATAAACATGCAGGTAAGTACTGCCCTCACTGTAATGCTGTAGCCATGTTGGTTATTGGCATTACAGTGATTGGCTGGCCGAAATGTGTTATCGGGTGCTATATAGCACCCGATGATGCGTGTTCTGCTCAGACTTAGTCAGGGAGAGCTGTGCTGAGGAAGGGACAGACAGTGTAGGGAGAGATATATGAAAATATTTTTAGTAGAAAAACTTTTCAGAGACCCAAAAGTCCTTTTAAGGACTATCATGTGTGTGGCAGCAGCAATATATATTTTTAGCGCAACCTGCGCTAAATTGCTAAAACTTAACAGACCCAAAAGTCCTTTTAAGGACTATTGTTGTGTGTGGCAGCAATATCTATTTTTAGCGCATCCTGTGCTAAATAGCGTGCAATAGTTAGGCCGCTGCGGACAGTGACATTTGCTGCGCCACATCTCCTGTGTAAAGTGTGCACATCCAAAACATATCTGTGACATACAGTGTACTTTACCAGTGCCACATCTGCAGTGTAACGTGTGCGCTTAAAAAATGTATCTGTGACATACAGTGTACTTTTTCCGTAGATGGCGTCTGCTGCGGACAGTGACATTACCAGTGCCACATCTGCAGTGTTACGTGTGCGCTGAAATTTTTTATCTGTGACATACAGTGTACTTTATAGACGATGTCCGCTTCTGACAGTGACATAACCAGCACCACATCTGCAGTGTAACGTGTGCGCTGAAAAAATTTATCTGCGACATACAGTGTACTTTTTTCGTAGACGCTGCGGACAGTGACATTCCCTGTAATTTTTATTAGCCGCTGGTGACAGTATTGACATTATCTGCGGCATATCTCCTGTGTGACATTTCCACATCTCAAATACCTTTTTAAATTTGTTTGCGCATACACTTCCAAATCCTATGCTACTGTACGTGTGACAGACTTTCAAGCATATATCACATTTAATATGAAGAAGACGAGCAGTAAAGGACGGAGCAGTGGCCGTGATACTGATGGTGCATGCAGAGGCCGTGGCCCTGGGCGCAGTGAAACTGTGCCTGCTGCCAGAGCACAAGAAAAACAATCATCCATGATACCTAGCTTCATGTCCCAGTTTGCAGGGTGGTGCAGGACACCACTCTTGAAGTCAGACCAATGCGACCAGGTGGTCGATTGGATTGAAGCAGATAATGCTTCCAGTCGGTTAAGCACCACCCTGTCTTTCACCAAGTCCAGTCTCAGTAGCCAAGAGTCTGCTCAACACAATCCTCACCCTGATCCTCCTTCCTCCCACCATGAAGAGTCTGGGCAAACAAGTGATCCCACACTCGGATATTCCGAGGAGCTCTTTTCAGCGCCATTTTTTGATTTGGCCCTCTCGCCAAGCACACATGAAGAGGGACAGCTCTTGTGCCCTGATTCCCAAACTCTAAGTCAACGGCAATTACTGTCTCAAGAGGTTGATGAAGAGGATGAGACACAGTTGTCAATCACTGAGGTTGTGGTTAGGTCGACAAGTCAGGAGGATGAGCAGAGTGAGGAAGTGGAAGAGGAGGTGGTGGACGATGAAATCACTGACCCAACATGGGAAGGTGGAAAGCCGAGCAAGGACAGCAGTACAGAGGGGGAGGAATCTGCAGCACCGCGACAGGCTGGAAGAGGCAGTGGGTTTGCAAAAGAGAGAAGGTGGGCTACACCAAACAGGCCCACAACTGTTCCACGGAGCACCCCCTTGCGGCAATCTCCCTTGCCAAGGGGTAGTTGTTCCGCAGTATGGTGCTTTTTTGAGGAAAATGTAGACGACAAAAGAATAGTAGTTTGCAACCTGTGCCGTACCAAAATGAACCGGGGCGTTAACACTAGCAACCTCGCCACTACCAGCATGATCCGCCACATGGCATCCAAGCACCGTAATAAGTGGGACGAACGCCTGAGTCCACAATCTGTGTCTGCGGGTCACACCACTGCCTCCTCTTCCCCTATGTTACGTGCTGGCCAATCCCCTGTCGAAGGCTCAGGCCGGGATGCCTCCCGCCCTGCAACTGGACCTTTGCAAGCACCATCAGCGACCATATCTACTTCCATGTCCCAGCACAGTGTACAAATGTCCTTACCCCAGGCATTTGAACGCAAGCACAAATACCAAGCCACCGACCCACAGGCCATAGCACTTAATGCGCAACTTTCCAAATTGCTGGCCCTGGAAATGTTGCCATTTAGGCTTGTGGACACTGGGGCCTTCCGCATCCTGATGTCAGCGGCCGTCCCACATTACGCAGTCCCCAGCCGCCACTATTATTCAAGGTGTGCCGTGCCTGCCTTACCCCAACATGTGTCCCGTAACATCACATGTGCCCTGACCAACGCACTTACTGGGAAGGTACACTTAACCACAGACACATGGACAAGTGCATTTGGCCAGGGATGCTACATTTCCCTGAGGGCACACTGGGTAAACGTTGTGGAGGCCGGGAGCAAGTCGTACCCTTGGTAGGCACAGATGCTACCGACGCCAAGGATTGCAGGCCCTATGTCGATTAGGGTTGCCGCCAGCACTTCTCCTCCTCCGCCTCCTCCTCTACTTTCACCTCCGAATTATCGCGTGCAGCCCCAGTCAGCCAACAGTCGGTAGCTGGAAGCAGTGTAGAACTGCAATGGGAAAGCGACAACAGGCCGTGCTGAAGCTGATATGCTTAGGGGACAAACAGCACACCGCTGCAGAGCTGTGGCAGGGGATAAGAGACCAAACTGAGCTGTGGCTCTCGCCACTCAACCTACAATCAGGCATGGTTGTGTCTGATAATGGCTGTAACTTAGTGGCGGCTTTGGAGCTCGGCAAGCTCACACACATCCCATGCCTAGCCCTCATCTTAAACTTAGTGGTTCAGCGGTTTCTCAAAACCTACCCCAATTTGCCTGAGCTACTGTTGAAGGTGCGCCGCATGTGTGCACATTTCCGCAAGTTATCGACAGCTTCAGCAGGTCTTTCAACGCTGCAGTAGCGCTGAAAATTGCCAGCTCACCGGCTGTTGGGCGACGCGAGCATGCACTTGAACTCGACTTTCCACATGTTGGCCAGGCTTTGTGAGCAGCAGAGGGCAGTAGTAAAATACCAGCTGCAACATGGTCGTCTCCTTTGCAGCCAGCTTCCCCTCTTCACAAGCGACAAGTGGGCATTGATGTCTGACCTCTGTGAGGTTTTCCGAAACTTTGAGGAATCAACACAGATGGTGAGCGGCGATAACGCTATTATCAGTGTAACCATCCCACTCCTGTGTCTACTCAAATGCTCGCTGCTCACAATTAAGGACGAGGCTTTGCATGTGGAAGAGGTGGAAATGGGGGAAGTCATTACACAAGTGATAGCCAGACCACCCTTAGTTCGTCTTCTCAGCGCGAATTGGACGATGAAGAGGAGGAGCAGGAGATGGTTGCCTCCGCTACAGAGGTTAGTACCCATGGAAGTTTAATTCCATCTGTTCTGTGTGAGTGGGCAGGAGAGGAGGAAGAGGATGAGGAGATTGAGAGTCATCCTCCTGATGACGACAGCAAACTCTTGCCTGTTGGTACTCTGGCACACATGGTGTAATGCACCGAGCTGTTTTGCGAGGATCTCAACTGCGGAATCGTGTTGCATTAACCAGTGCCCAAGACCCAGAAGGAAAGTGAGGTTATAGATCAGGTTCAGTAGTGGATTCCCAGGCGGCTCTCTCAAACAACTGAGCGGAGAGTTAGGGATCCTGACATCATACACCTGTTCCCTGCTCTGAATGTATTATTAGCGGCGAGATGCCATACGCCCTACAGGTGGATGTAGTAATTCATTTTGATGTAGGCAACAGTTATAGTCCATAAATCTTGTTTTCCATAACACACACCTCACTTGCATAAGTTATACAGAGAACAGAGTGCCTTGAATATTATTGTTTAGTTGGAAGGTACTGATAGTCCAGGTTATATTCAGCCACTGAATTCATTATACTTGCGGTTTGGTAGAGTCCTCAGTAGCGTCCCGGATTGCCAGGGAGGTTAGCGGAGTGAGGAATAAGGTTCCCAGGGGTTCCGGGGTCCGGATCCAATGCCTATGGGGGAGGCTTCTGTAGCAGTATGCACGGTGCACACTCCAAATTAGTGGAACACTGTGCATAGCTGCCACGGGGCTTATATGGGGTAGCTCCGCCCAGTGGGAGGAGTCGCTGTGCTGCAGATGGAACCACCCTGCCGATCGTTACAGTACCCCCCTCCCAAGGGAACCCCTCCGGGGTACCCTAGAAGGGGAGGGCCGGTCGGGGAACCTGCGGTGAAACTCCCTTTGCAATTTTGGAGCGTGGACATCATCGGCCTTCTCCCAGGAATCATCTTGGGGACCATAACCCTTCCATCGTATGAGGTACTGGAGTCTCCCCCTCCTCCTTCTGGAATCCAAGAGCTCCTCAACCTCGAACTCTTCATCACCTTGGACAATGACCGGAGGTGACGGGGCAGGGTTCCTGCCCGGGAAAGGGTTAGGACGAAAAGGCTTCAGCAAAGATACGTGAAAGGTGGGGTGTACCTGAAAACGAGGAGGTAGAATGAGTTTCATCGTGTTGGGGTTGACGACCTTCTCGATACGGAATGGTCCCAGGAACTGTTTCCCCAATTTTTTAGAAGGAGTACCCAAGCGGAGGTTTTTGGTGGAGAGCCAGACGGAGTCCCCTGCTTGATATGGGGGACTCGGCCTCCTGCGTCGATCATAATAACATTTTTGTCGATCTCTAGCTCGGATAAGGTTTTCTTTAAGCTCCTTGAGGGTCTTCTGTAATGTGGAGATGTAATCTTCAGTAGCTGGCACGTTAGTAGGGATACTCATCGGAGTGAGAGGAGAAGGGTGAAAACCGTAGTTCGAGAAGAATGGAGAGTGAAGAGTGGAGGCATTGTTATAGGAGAATTCCGCGAGAGGAAGCAGGCGCTCCCAGTCGTCCTGAAGATATGAGCAGTGACAGCGAAGGTACTGCTCGAGGCATTGGTTTACTCTCTCAGTTTGTCCGTTTGTCTGCGGGTGGTATGCACTGGACATCCGATGGTCTATCTGGAGTTTCCCACAAAGAGCCTTCCAAAACTTGGAGATAAATTGTGAGCCTCTGTCCGATATCAGTTTAGTAGGCACTCCATGTAGACGGACGATGTTAGTCACAAAAACCTCAGCAGTCTCCTTCGAAGATGGTAATTTTTTCAGGGCCACAAAATGTGCCATTTTTGTTAGTAGATCCACAACAACAAGTACGGTATTATGACCATGTGAGGGAGGAAGATCAACTATAAAATCCAGTGATACCCACTCCCAGGGTCTGGAGGGTATCGGGAGATTCATTAGTAGGCCGTAAGGTTGCTTACGATCATGTTTGCAGGTGGCACAAATCTCACATGAGGCGACGTAGTCCTCAATTTCCTGTATCATGTTGGGCCACCAGTAATATCTGCGGACTAAATCCACGGTTTTGGAGATGCCCGGATGACCCGCCATGGGAGTATCATGGCATAGTTGAATTACTTGTGTTGTAACGTTTGGTGGTATATATAGATGATTTCCCTTATAATAGAAACCTTCATCATCCTTACGGAGTCCTGGAGGTAGATCGTTTTCATTTAGGGTTAGACAGTCCTTGAGTCTTTGTCGTAGAGCTACAGTGGCGATAATTTTTTTTGGTGGAATTACCCACGAAGGGAATTCTGCTCCTGGATGGGGATCATTCAAACGAGATAGGGCGTCTGCCTTTCCGTTTTTTGAACCGGGTCTGTATGTGATTTGAAAATCGAAGCGGTCGAAGAAGAAACTCCACCTCACTTGGCGAGAGGATAATGTCTTACCCGTCTTTAGGTATTGGAGGTTGCGGTGGTCTGAGTATATGGTGATTGGGTGTGTTGAGCCTTCCAATATATGTCTCCAATTTTCCAACGCGTTTTTTATTGCCAGAAGTTCTTTTTCCCCTATGGGGTAGTTAACCTCGGCCGGATTGAGTGTCCGGGAGAAAAACCCTACCGGATGTAGGGGCGTCATTAATGATGAACGTTGAGATAAGACAGCTCCAACAGCATGTTGGGAAGCATCCACTTCGAGGACGTACAAGTTGTTAGGGTCAGGTATGGTGAGAATGGGAGCGGATGTAAACCTGTCCTTCAGTAGTTGGAATGCTTCCTGAGCTTCTCCATTCCATATGAACCTCGTGTTGATGCTTGTAAGTCTGGTGAGCGGTTTTGTAGTTGCAGAGTAATTCTTGATGAATTTCCTATAGAAATTAGCGAACCCCAAAAACCTTTGAAGTGCCTTTCTGGATCCTGGAGTGGGCCAATTTTGTATACATTCAATCTTTGTCTGGTCCATCTGAATCCCCTCGGGGGAGATGATGTAACCCAGGAACGGTAGTGTAGTCGTATCAAATACGCATTTCTCGAATTTTGCGTACAGGCAATGGGCTCTCAAACGTGCTAATACCCAACGCACATGTCTTCTATGGTCTTGGATGTTGTCTGAATAAACCAATATGTCATCGAGGTAGACAATGACACAAACATCCAGTAGATCTCGAAAAATATCATTTATAAAATTTTGGAATGTTGCAGGTGCATTGCACAGTCCGAACGGCATCACTTGGTACTCAAAGAGTCCGTAACGGGTGCGAAAAGCGGTTTTCCACTCGTCTCCTTTTCTGATCCTTATCAAGTTATAAGCTCCTCTAAGGTCCAGTTTGGTATAGACAGTGGCAGTGCTGAGACGTTCAATCAGTTCGTTAATGAGAGGCAGTGGGTACCTGTTCTTTACCGTCACTTTATTTAGGGCTCTATAGTCGATGATAGGACGGAGGCTGGAATCCTTGTTCCGAACAAAGAACATTCCCGATCCTGCGGGTGAAGTAGAGGCCCTAATGAATCCCTTTTTCAGGTTTTCCTCTAGATACTGTTTGAGGTGGTCTAGCTCAGGTTTCGCCAATGGGTAGATTCTCCCCTTAGGTATTTCACTTCCTGGAAGTAGATCTATGGGACAGTCGTATGTCCTGTGAGGCGGAAGCATCTCTGCATTCTTTGAACTGAACACGTCGGCGAAATCCTGGTAGTGGTCTGGTACCTGGGTGCCGCCAACCAGTAGTATGGAATTTGTAGGATAACAGGTCTCCTGGCAATACCCCGAATCTAACCGTACCCTTCCTTGGTCCCATAGTAGTGTTGGTCTATGTAGTTTTAACCAAGGTAGTCCTAGTATGATAGGGAATAGAGGGGAGGGTATAATGTCAAAGGACATAAATTCAGTGTGGTTGTTTTCACAGGTCACCATTATAGGTAAGGTTTGGTTTTGAACTGGGCCTGAGGCCGAAGTAGTACCGTCAATAAAACTCACGGACAACGGGGAATTCTTTTTGATCAATGGAATTTTATTTCGCTTAATCAACAGCGTATCGATAAAATTTCCGCAGGATCCTGTATCCACCATTGCGTCAACGGTAAGACGATTTTGGTCCCACTGTAGAGTAAGAGAGGTGTATAAGTAACCCGGGGTTCTGATCTGGGGATCTACGATTTTACATAGAGAGTATCGCTTACCTTCGGACTTCTTCCGTATTACCGGGCAATCTTCTACCCCATGGCCTTCGGAAGAGCTATATAGGCAGAGATTCAGGTTGCGTCTTCTGGTTTTCTCTCTTTCTGTTAGAGGGCCCCTGAGGGCAGCTATCTCCATCTTTTCTTCAGGAGGATGCATCTCGGTTTGTCTACTGGGAGGTAGATATCCATAGGACCGCTCTGCTCTGCGTTCACGGAGACGCCTGTCGAGGATGGTGACACGTTGCATAAGATCTTCTAGGGTGAGGGGCATGTCACCTCTTGCCAACTCATCCTTCAGTGCTTCGGAAAGGCCGAGACGGAACTGGTTCCTAAGACTGAGATCGTTCCACTCAGTCTCCCGAGCCCACCGCGTATATTCCGCGATAAAATCCTCAACAGGTCGTCTGCCTTGTTTAATGCTCCTGATGGCGGATTCCGCCGTCAGCTGCTTGCTATGGTCTTCATACAAGAGGGCCATGATTGTAAGAAATTGGTGGTAGTTGTCTAGGACGGGGTCCTCCCTCTCCAAGTAGGTATTTGCCCAGGCTCTGGGCTCCCCCCTAAGAAAGGAGATCATAGTGAGGACTTTTATCCGGTCAGTAGGGTAGGTCCTAGAACGAAGCTCAAACATTAATTTGGAAGCATTAATGAAATCTCGGAACTGCTTGCGATCGCCTGAGAATAGTTCCGGAGGACTGACCATTGGCTCAGGTCCCTCCCTTGGGGGGTTTGTGTTCTGTGCGACAAGGTCTCGCAATGTCTGGTTCTCTAGTTGCAGGTTCTGAACATCCTCTGAGAGGTTCTCAACCTTTTGTGAGAGGATGACGATGTGTCGTGCTAGTTCCGCTGGATCCATTGAGGTTCCACTAATATGTAATGCACCGAGCTGTTTTGCGAGGATCTCAACTGCGGAATCGTGTTGCATTAACCAGTGCCCAAGACCCAGAAGGAAAGTGAGGTTATAGATCAGGTTCAGTAGTGGATTCCCAGGCGGCTCTCTCAAACAACTGAGCGGAGAGTTAGGGATCCTGACATCATACACCTGTTCCCTGCTCTGAATGTATTATTAGCGGCGAGATGCCATACGCCCTACAGGTGGATGTAGTAATTCATTTTGATGTAGGCAACAGTTATAGTCCATAAATCTTGTTTTCCATAACACACACCTCACTTGCATAAGTTATACAGAGAACAGAGTGCCTTGAATATTATTGTTTAGTTGGAAGGTACTGATAGTCCAGGTTATATTCAGCCACTGAATTCATTATACTTGCGGTTTGGTAGAGTCCTCAGTAGCGTCCCGGATTGCCAGGGAGGTTAGCGGAGTGAGGAATAAGGTTCCCAGGGGTTCCGGGGTCCGGATCCAATGCCTATGGGGGAGGCTTCTGTAGCAGTATGCACGGTGCACACTCCAAATTAGTGGAACACTGTGCATAGCTGCCACGGGGCTTATATGGGGTAGCTCCGCCCAGTGGGAGGAGTCGCTGTGCTGCAGATGGAACCACCCTGCCGATCGTTACACATGGCTGACTTCATGTTAGGCTGCCTTTGCAGCGACCCGCGCGTTATACGCATTTTAGACAGCATGGATTACTGGTTGTTCACCCTTCTCGACCCCCACTACAAAGAGAACTTCTCATCTCTCATTCCTCTGGTGGAGAGGAGGAGCAAAATGGTGCAATACCAGAAGGTCCTTGTTGAAAAATTGCTCCAAAAATTTCCATCTGACAACGCTGGCGGCAGATTCCGTAGTTCCTTGGGCAACCGAGGAGGGGAGACAAGGGGAACACACAGCAGTTCCAACAGAGGCAGGGCAACACTCTCCAAAGCCGGGGACAGTTTCATGACACCTCGCCAGCACCCTCACCCTGATGTGCGGCCTACTGTCACAAGGAGGGAAAAATGTTGGAAGATGGTGAAGGAGTACATAGAAGACCGTGTCAGCTTCCTCAATGATCCCTCAGTGCCTTAAAACTACTGGGTGTCCAAGCTGGACACGTGGCACAAACTGGCGCTCAACTCCTTGGAGGTGCTGGCCTGCCCTGCCGCCAGCGTTTTGTCTGAGTGGGTATTTAGTGCTGCTGGTGGCATTATAACAGATAAGCGTATCCACCTGTCAACTGAAAATGCTGACAGGTTGAGTCTTATAAAAATGAACTAGGCCTGGATTGACCATGATTTCTCGACTCCACCAGAGGAAAGCTGATGAACATAAAGGCACTTTAAATGTGTTGTTTATAATGTACTGAATACACTGTATTCCCATGCACCCCTTGGCAGTACTATGAAGTGCCTTTTTTACGCTGTGGCATTAGAAGAATTTTGATATCTGACTTTTAGTCTAACCAAACTGTCTGTTACTCTGTAATTTCTCTAGTGCCGTTCTATGGAAACAGTAGGCTTAAAGAGCACACCAAATGCTTGAAATAACTTATTTATTAACTTCAACTTTTCTTCATATATAGCAATGCCACCTCCGCAGCAGATAGTCCATGTACATAACACGTGTTGAAAAGATATCACAAGATGGCGGTATGCATAAGATGGTGGTTCAACTGTTCAATCTTGTCATTCAACATAAAATGGTGGATATTTTTCTCTCTTGAGTATCTGTACTCTCACTTTAAGTTATTTAGGCACTTTATCATCTCTCTGATAGGTATATCTGAGTTCTAACTAATAGTTCACTTGCTGAATTTGTTTGCAATTTTCAATATGCAGCTAGCAGTAACTATTTGCAGATTGGTTTTGTATGATCTGGTATGGTTGTATGCTATTTGGATTGCAATATGAAATTTGAATGGTTGCAATTGTTTGCATGGTATTTGTAGTTTGCAATTTAATTTGTAGTTTTCAATTGGTGGAACTGTGAGTAAACACATATATAACTGGTTCAGTATACAGTTCTAATCACTATATTAACAGTACGAACATTATATAACTGTTTTAAATACCTATTTTGGCCTCTCTGCTTCCATAAAACACAGTTGTTAGTGTTCAGCTTCTCTCCTCCGGTGTAATGATTCTAGCAGCTCTTGCTAGGGAAATTTCCCACACAGGCTGTGTGTGAGGCTGGCTGTGATTGGTCAAAACTCCTGCTGTGAGTAAGGCTGGCTGTGATTAGTCAAGACTCCTGCCCAGCAACAACATTTTTTTTTTATACATTACAGTTTTTATTGAGATTTTTTGTTTTAAGAAAAGTCATACATTGATTATTCATCATACAGCCTCATGAACATATGAGGAGTTACATCAAATAACATATTAATAACAGAATACAATGAACAATATCCTAATGATCTCCAGAATAAAGCATACATTGACGGTAAGTCATAATTTAATGTGAATCCAATGATGGTAAAGGGAATTGTATGAGCCAGGGGTTCCAGGACCTCTGGAAAGAGGCTATGTTGTTCCCTCTTTGTGCTAACAATTTTTCATAGATACAATGTGTAGAGACCATATGGGATATGTGGGGACTTCCAGTTTTTGGCTATTAGGAGTTTAGCTGTTAGTAAGATATTACAAAATAGTTTGCATCAAGAGAGCGGTATCTGGTCTATTGTAACGCTCCAACAGGTGTGGACTTGCTGTGCCACTTACCGGTTTAGCTTTAGGCCAAACTTGGGAGTGGAATCTAAGTGTTCCCCTGGTCTTCACCCTTTATTCCGCTCCAAGATGCGGAAGCTGGTCTTAGCTGCGGGGGAGACACCAGGTCGTTACCGCAAGTGTGGTCCAGGTTAAGTTGCAGCTGGCTGATGCAAGCACTGGGGATACAGGCAGGTGGAGCGAGCTGTCGCTGGATGGAACAAGCTGAGTTAGTGATTAAGCAGAGCTGGAGCTGTTAGAACAGCAAAGCTGTTAGCTTAGGTGCAGCAGGTGCAAGAAGCTGAACAGCAGATAGAGGCGTGGTCGACAATCCGAATCATACACTTTAGAGCAGCCAGGTACAGGAGGATCAGGCAGAGACGAGGTCAGGATACAGGCTAAGGTCGGAAGCAGGATAACAATACAGGAACTACAAGCTGGAACCTTCGCTGTAGAAAACTACAATATTGCTCAGCAATCACAGGAAGGGGGAAGCACCCTTATAAAGGTGGTGCCTGGCTGGGATTGGAGAAACTGTGAAATCAGGGGGCGTGCACGAACCCTTAAAGAAACAGGACACGTGCGGTTCATACAAGGTGCAACTGAAGCTGTCGGCACCTGCGACAGTGCAGGAAAACGGGTCCGGAGCCTGCAGCGGAGAGGAGGAGCCTTGTGTGCAGTTCGACTGAGGTACATAGCAGGATGCGCTGCACGCTGGCGCTACCTATTGCTGACAGCCATTCTGTGTTCGAGAAAGAATTTTGCAGATCAGTTTCCCAGTTTAACATATGTGAAATCTTTACAAAGGAGAGATCACCCAATAGGGTTTTGTATATAAGCCCGGTAGATATTTGGGAGTCCCCATCTGGAAGGAAGAGGTAATTGTATAGGGAGAGTGAAAGAGAGACCATGGTGTTGGGAAATGACTCCAAGAAATGAGAAATTCTCAAGTAGTCATAATATTTAGAGCTAGGAATATTATAGGAAGATTCTAGGGAGGAGAAAGATTTCAGTGTGCTACCTTCAAATAGGTCAGTTATCATGTGAAGTCTTCTACTTTTCCAAGTCGAAATAGAAAGGTCTTTCACATAGAACTTTAATATATCTAGAGGAAGGGAGAAATTCTTCTTAGGGCTATCATTTTGAGCGTTTTTAAGTATAGTTCTCCAACTTAAGATTGAAGCTTTCAGCGATTAGGCTGAGGGGAGAGGAAATTTTGGGGTATGCAGCATGGACTAAGAGAAGAGTATTAAGTGATCTACCTAAGTTGAGTTCTACTTCTATTTCAGGCCACCCTAACTTTTGATCCCGTCTCCATCAAGCTCTCAGTTGTTTAAATAGGAAGGTTTCATAATAACGTTGTAGGTTTGGGATTCCCAATCCTCCATATCGTTTTTGTGAAAATAAGATGGATGCTGCTACTCTGCTATGATTATCTTTCCCCCAATTAAAGGAGAGCATTTGACCATTGAGTTTAAGGAGTCATTTGTTAGGTAGGGGGATTGCTAGAGTGCGAAAATAGTATATGTTGGGTAATATCATAATTTTATTACTATGTGTCCTAGCCAGGTAAGTTCTATTTTAAAAAAGTGGTCAAGCTCTGATTGTAGAGGTTTAAATAGGGTATCGTAGTTACAGGGGAGTAGTTTAGAGAGAGGAAAGCAAAGTTGAATCCCAAGATATGTTATGGAAGATGAAGCCCATTGGAACGGGAATTCTCTCTCGATCGCACACTGTAACGATGGAGAACCCTATATATAATTGGGATTTAGTTTAATTTATTTTATAGTATGATACATCCAAAAATATTTGAATAATGCTCAATGCTGTTCTTAACTAGGTTAATGGATCTGATAGGGTCAGAATTACATTATCAGCAAAGAGTCCTAGTTTGTGTTGCCTATTACCAGCTGGGATACCTTTGATTCCTTCCGACATTCTAACTTTTTCTGCAAAAGGTTGCATCACCATCAAGAAGAGGAACGGAGAGAGCGGACATCCTTGGCGTGTACTATTGGTAATGTAGAATGATTCAGAGAACGTACCATTCACTAGAACTCGGGCAGATGGCTGGGTGTATAAGGCTTGAATAGCGTGCAGTATGGGGCTCTGGAAACCAAACTTAACCATTACATCAAAAGCGAATTTCCAATGAATTTTGTCAAATGCCTTCTCTGCATCCAGGGTTAGGAGCAGAGAAGGCGTTTGTAACCCTCTGGCTCTTCATAAAAGTCCCAGAATCCTTCTCGTACCGTCTGAGGCCTGCCTGCCCTTTGTAAACCCCACTTGATCACTATGGATTAAATGCGGGAGAACATGTAGGAGTCTGTAGGATATGATCTTGGCATATAATTTGATGTCACAGTTAAGCAATGAAATGGGGCTGAAGTTGACTGAAGAATCAGTCGGTTTTCCTGGTTTAGGAATAGTGACTTTTGTGGCTTGGAGCATCTCACCAGGAAATTGGTTACCTGCTAGGACATTATTAAGCATTTTAACCAGATGGGGTATCAGTAGGGGGTTGAACAGTTGATAGTATCCATTTAAGTACCCGTGAGGGCCAGGCTCTTTATGGGGTTTAAGGGTTTTTAACGCTGTTAAAACTTCTGCCGTGGTAATAGGGGAGTTCAATTTGGAAATCTGTTCTCTAGTCACTGAAGAGAGATCAATGTTCTCTAGGAAGGCAGTAATTTTCTCAGTGGTGGGTTGAGGAATGGATGGGTCCGAACCTAAATTATATAATTTGGAATAATAGTTACTAAAGGCATTTGCTATATCTTTGGGATGTCTGAGTTTAGTAACCCCATCGGCAGCAAGTACATATGGTATAGAAGTCTTCTGCAACAATGGTTTTACCTTTCTGGCCATTATTCTGCTTGGTTTGTTATAGGATTTGTAGTAAGACATGTTGAGGGAGGTAGTTTGACAATCGTAGTCCATTTGTAACAGAGTAAATTTCATGACGGATGGTTATTAGAGATTTATGTAAGTGTTGGGAGGGATTTTTCTCTATCATACTCTCTAGTTTGGAGACCTCAGATAACAGAGAGGTCAGTCTGGCCTCTGTACATTTTTTAAAGTGGGAACTTTGCTTTAGAAGAATTCCTCATATGTAGCTTTGTGTGCCTGCCACAGAATAAAGGGGTTAATATTGTCTGTGGTATTGGTAGAGAAATACTCAGTTATATGAGATTTTATTTGGTCTTTAAACTTGGGATGCCTGAGTAAATATACATTGTTTTTCCAGGATCTATGGGGGAGACCGATTGTGGACAGTGATATCTATGGTGCAAAAAATTGAAGCGTGGTCTGACCACAACAAGGTTCCTATCTTAGCTAAACGTGTTCTGGAAAGCAGAGTTCTGTCAACAATAGAAAGATCAATACGGGAGAATGACCTATGGCAGGAGGAGTAAAAGGTGAATTCTTGAGAGTTTGCATTTAAGCAACGAACTACTTAACATACCACTCATATCTTGTAGCACAGTACATTGCACGGTGCACGCGCAGTGCCCCAAATTGGAAGTAAGAGGACCAACCAAGCATCTTTTTCCATCTCCCGGTTCCTAAAATCTATTCCATACACCGGCCCCTGATAGGGGACAAAACAGAGATTAAACTGGTAAGAACAGATTTTTTTTATTTAAAAAAAAAGAGGACAGCCTCTGCGGAGCTGGGTATTTTTTGGCCGTGTTACTGAACGCTCATGTACAATGGCTGTAGGCTCATGCCTCCTTTTGCAGAGGTGACAAACCTGGTCAGTCAAACCCAAGGCAACATCATCAACCTCATCCCATATGAGTTTTTTCTGGAGCGTGCCCTGCGAAGAGTGCTGGATCAGGCAGATGCGCATGAAGAGGAAGACTTGTGGTCACCATCACCACCAGAAGCAGCCTTGTCGTCGTTGATTGCTGGACCTGCGGCAACGCATCATACCTGATGTTTTAAAGCACGTTATTCCAAACAATTTAGGAATGTTAGGTGATTTATGCCCTTTATGGATTAAAACCCGACTCTGCGTCAACTACGTAATTTTCCATGGGAGTTTTGCCATGGATCCCCCTCCGGCATGCCACAGTCCAGGTGTTAGTCCCCTTGAAACAACTTTTCAAAATTCGTCTGCCTATTGAAGTCTATGGCGGCTCGCCCATTCACGAACATTTGCGGAAGATTTTATGTTCGCAACATCTATAATACTGCACACATATATAATGGTGCTATATATTCCATGCATATACATAGTGCAGTTAACCGAGCACATATTAGTACTACTATATTTCACACATACTGTATGCATTCATACGTACACATACAGAAATAAATATATGGGAATACAGTATGCGTGCAGTATAGCAGTACTAATATGTGTGTATGTATATGTATGGAATATATAGCACCATTATATATGTGTGCAGTATAGCTATATGATATACAGAACAATGGTTAAAGACAAGCGCAGTTTTGAAAAATTTGATTCGGACAATTCGCTAAAGTTCTTCAAAAAGTTTGATTAGTTCCAAATTAATTAGTCACAAATTGCGATAAATCTGATATACCCAGGCCACTCTGCCCAATCATATACATCCCACTTGATGGCCCAATCTCAGTGTGAGTAGGGAGTGGGGCCAGCAGCAGTGGGAGTAGGGCTGTGTTAACATCACTGTTAATGTTTCTGTTCTTCTGATCTGTCAGAAGAACATAAAACAAACCTAAAAAACAATCCTGTATTTGGGCATTCATAAAAACCTCTTTCAGACAGTCAGCATTCGGTCAGTGTTTTGCATCAGAATTTGATCAGTAATTGTAAGCCAAAAACAGGAGTGGGTCCAAAACAGAGATAATATGTAATGAGGTTATTTGCATCTCATCTATGTTTTGGACTCTCTCCTGCTTACAAATTCTGATCAAATACTGATGCAAAACACTGACCAAACACTGACTAACGTATTATCTACAAGGAATTTGGGTCGAGTTGGTGGAGTGTTGTGGTTCATTCCAATAACCAACGACACTCCTCCCTTATGGCAATAATCCAGCTTCCAGGTTTCATCTATCCAGCAAGCAACAGTAGGATGAGACAAGTGTATCGCCCCAATTTGTGACTCGGGGCCTGATAAAATTGCTTATCTATTAACCCTTTCATGACCAAGGGTCATTGATGCCCCAGTGTCCAGGTCAAAATTTACAAATCTGACATGCGTCACTTTATGTGGTAATAGCTTTGGAACACTTTTACTTATCCACGCCATTCTGAGATTGTTTTCTCGTGACACATGTACTTCATGATAGTCATATATTTGAGTCAATATATTTCACCTTTATTTATGAAAAATCCCAAATTTACCCAAAATTTAGAAAAATTCACAATTTTCCAAATTTCTATTTCTCTGCTTCTAAAACAGAAAGTGATACCTAATAAAATATTTATTGCTTAACATTCCCCATATGTCTACTTTATGTTGGCATCATTTTGGAAATGTCATTTTATTTTTTTAGGACGTTAGAAGGCTTAGAAGTTTAGAAGCAATTCTTACAATTTTTAAGAAAATTTCCAAAACCCACTTTTTAAGGACCAGTTCAGATCAGAAGTCACTTTGTGGGGCTTACATAGTGGAAACCCCCATAAATGACCCCATTGTAGAAACTACACCCCTCAAGTTACTAAAAACTGATTTTATAAACTTTGTTAACCCTTTAGGCGTTCCACAAGAATTAAAGGAAAATGGAGATGAAATTTCTAAATTTCACTTTTTGGGCAGATTTTTTGTATAATTTTTTTTTCCTTAACACATTGAGGGTTAACAGCCAAACAAAACTCAATATTTATTACCCTGATTCCGCGGTTTACATAAACACCCCACATGTGGTCGTTAACTGCTGTACGGGCACACGGCAGGGCGCAGAAGGAAAGGAATGCCATACGGTTTTTGGAAGGCAGATTGTGCTGGATTGGTTTTCTGAACGCCATATTTTTCTTATTTTTCTGCCGATTGTCTTGTGCAGGGGCTCGTTTTTTGCAGAAAGTGTTGAGGTTTTTATTGGTACCATTTTTGGGTACACAGGATTTTTTGATCATTCATTATTACACTTTATGGGGCAAGGTGACCCAAAAATTGGCTGTTAGGGCATGTGATAGGAGTTAGGGCATGTGATAGTTTTATAGAGAAGATCGTTACTGAGGAGTTAGGTCATGTGACAGTTTTATAGAGAAGATCGTTATGGACGTGGCAATACCTAATATGTATACTTTTTCTTATTTATTTAAGTTTTACACAATAATAGCATTTCTGAAACCCAAAAAATTATGTTTTAGTGTCTCTATAGTCTGAGAGCCATAGCTTTTTATTTTTTGGGCGATTGTCTTAAATAGGGTATCATTTTTTGCAGGACGAGGTGACGGTTTGATTAGTACTATTTTGGGGGTGATAAGCCTTTTTGATCACTTGCTGTTGCACTTTTTGTGATGTAAGGGGACAAAAATAGCTTTCTTGGCACTGTTTTTTTTATTTTATTTTTATGGTGTTTATCGGACGGGGTCTATCATGTGATACATTTATAGAGACGGTCGTTATGGACGCGGTGACACCTAATATGTGTATTTTATTTCATTTTTTCATTTTTTTTATAGGAAAAGGCAATTTCTTTTTTTAATTTACATTTTTATTTATTTATTTATTTATTTTTACTTTTATTATTTTCACTTTTTTTATCAGTTCCCTATTGGATCTTGAAGATCCAGTGGGGCTGATAGTTGTACTATACTTTTCAATGCTCTTGCATTCCAAAGTATAATACTTCCAGATGTCCTGTAGGTGGCAGCACTGGACGCCTTTGCCATGGCAACCATCGGGTGCTGCAATCACAGCGCTGCTGGTTGAGAGAGGGAGCCCCCTCCCTCTATTAACCCCATGGATGCGGCATCTATGGGGTTACAGGAGAGTGTCAGCATAGAGCTGACACTCTCTGTTGATGGTGGCGGCTCAGTAATAGAGCCGCCGCCATCACATACAGCAGGGGGATCGGGGGCAGCACTGGAAAGGGAGGGGGGTCGGGGGTGTACGGTCGCCAATATTGAGGGAGGCTGGGGCAGGAGGGGCGGGTAAGACTGAATGCATGGGGCGGGGAGGGGGCGGACCGCAACAGGGCATCAGGGCAGCTGCCTCTAGGAGATGAGCTGCAGGCGGACACAAGGGGGGGCTTGGAGGGGCACAGATTGGGGGCACAGCCACAGATCAGGGGCACAGATCGGGGGGGGTATTACAAGGACACTACCTGATTTCATGCTCTGATCTGCAGAGCGCAGATCAGAGCATGAAACCGGCATTTTTTTCACTGCCGCGATCCGATTGGTTAGTCTGCACAGACTAACCAATTGGATCGATTGCCGGCAAGGGGCCACTCTGATTGGCATTACTGCACTGTATGCTGTCCGTGACAGCAGCAGGGCAGGGGCAGAAGCTTTAGTCCAAGCGCTTTGCAGTGCTTGGATTAAAGAACTGCCAGAGCGTTCTATGTGCAGCTATCACGTATATATACAGATTGCGCTCGGGAAGGGGTTAATCAATGTGGACATGCCACCAGTGGCGGATCCAGGGGGGGGGCAACGGGGCAATTGCCCCCCCCCCCCCCCCGAGCTGGCGGCGGGCGGCGGCGGCGGCAGCGGGGCACAGGGAGATGAGCGCTTCCATTGTGGAAGCGCTCATCTCCAGTCATCTGTATCGCCGTCCTCAGGACAGCGATACAGATGCCTGCCTGTGCTGCGGCAGGGAAGGGAGAGGCGTGTCCCTTTCCCTTCCTCTGATAGGCTGCCAGGCCTAGTGCCTGCAGCCTATCAGAGGCCGGCGCAGGCGGCGTGATGACGTCATCACGCCGCCTGAGCCATACAGCGTGGGACACAGGCCTGAAGAGGCCTGCATCGCATCGCTGACATGGAGGTAAGTATGTGTGTTTTTTTTTTTTTTTCTTCATTATATACAATGCTTTTACTGGCACCTGGGGGGGGGGGCTATTACTGGCAAAGGGGGGGCTATTACTGGCAAAGAAGGGCTATTACTGGCAAAGGGGGGCTATTACTGGCAAAGGGGGGGGCTATTACTGGCAAAGGGGGGCTATTACTGGCAAAGGGGGGGCTATTACTGGCAAAGGGGGGCTATTACTGGCAAAGGGGGCTATTACTGGCAAAGGGGGGCTATTACTGGCAAAGGGGGGCTATTACTGGCAAAGGGGGGGTCTCTTATTTCTGGCAAAGGGGGGTCTCTTATTACTGGCAAAGGGGGGTCTCTTATTACTGGCAAAGGGGGGGCTGTTATTACTGGCCAAGGGGGGCTGTTATTACTGGCCAAGGGGGGCTGTTATTACTGGCCAAGGGGGGCTGTTATTACTGGCAAAGGGGGGCTGTTATTACTGGCAAAGGGGGGCTCTTATTACTGGGGGCTGTTATTACTGGAGGCTCTTATTACTGGCTCAGAGGGGCTGTTATTACTGGCACAGAGGGGCTCTTATTACTGGGGGCTGTTATTACTGGCACAGAGGGGCTCTTATAACTGGGGGCTGTTATTACTGGCACCGGGGGGGCTGTTATTACTGGCACCGGGGGGGCTGTTATTACTGGCACCGGGGGGGCTGTTATTACTGGCACAGGGGGGCTGCTATTACTGGCACAGGGGGGCTATTATTACTGGCACATGATTGGGGGCACTATAGGGACATCTACTGAGGCCACAAAGAAGGGGTATTTTATATGGGCTCTCTGTACAGTACAATTTTATACTGGGACACATTATGGTGGGTACTATGGGGAAGGGGGGAGAGGAGTACTATGGGGTCATCTACGGGGGGCACTAAGAAGGGGTATTTTATACTTGCAAATTATGGGGGACACGGAGGGCATCTACTGGAGCATTTTATACTGGTACATTATGGGGGGCACTAGGAGGAAGGAGGGTGTGGAGGACTATGGGGTCATTTACTAGGGGCACTATATAGGGGTATTTTATACTGGCACATTATGGGGGCACTATGGGGACATTAGCTCAACTGGGGGCATTACAAGGGGGTATTTTTTGCACTGTCACATTATAAGGAGAATTATTACTACTGGGGGGCCTTTTTTACTCCCCCATGGTATGACCCCCTAGTAGCAGCACCATCCTCTCCCTGCTCTGCTATCCCTCTGCCCCTTCTCCAAATACTTATTATGAAATCTTTCTCATTAGGATAAAACACATCAGCTCCGCCGAGCCCCCGGCCAAAGTGTGGAAGTGGCGTCCGAGTTCCCGAAGGGCCAAGCCAAGTAACTGTGAGTGTTCATGTGAAATATGTTTGTTATACACATATAGCATACACTGTGCCCCACAATATACAGTATACCTCTACACTGTGTAGTCTGTTCTATAAGCACCATTGTTTTGTGGCGGCGGACAGAAAATAATCTGAAAGTGCCCCTCCCGAGACCAGGCTCTGGATCCGCCACTGCATGCCACAAACAGTGGAATGAGACAGGTGTATCACCCTAATTTGTGAATCAGGGCCTAATAGAATTGCTTATCTATTAATCAATGTGGACACACCAGAAACAATAGAATAAGACAGCTCCTGTAGAGCTGTCACATCTCAGCGGTAGAGGAGCTATGGTGGATAAACTTGACTTCCTGCCAGAGTTGATGTCTGCACTTCCTCCCCTCCTTTGTCTGTCAATCCATACAACGCTGCTGCCTGAATCCAGTCCTTGTGCTACTCCTCATATGTAACTCAAATTATGTAAAGTAATGTATTTACAAATATACATTGCAGCAAAATATAGACATGGGGGGAGATTTATTAACTCCCTGTGCCAGAAAAGTGGTGTTAAAAAGTCGCAAAGTGTGTGTTTGTGCCTTTTTACATGCAACTTTTTAAGCTGCCGTTCCCACTTGGGGGGGTGTGGCAAGGGGCGAGAAGGGGCGTTTCCAAAAGCTGCGACACATTTATCTTCATTTATGCTATTTTTCTGCGCCTAATTTATGACGAGGCCTAAGCCTGGCAAAAAGTGGCAGTCTTGATAAATCTCTCGCATGGTGTTATACTGTCAATGCTGAAGGAAATTAACAGAAAGTCGATATGAAGCAGTCGAACAAGGTTTTTCATTTGAATTCCATTATGTTTTATGTCAGACAGTCCTTATGCTTATGTGAAATAGGGGAACTAATATATGTAGTGATATTTAACACTGACTCCAGCTGGTTCCTAGAGTTAGGTCTTAATATATTTGTACGTATGCCATCCATCTTTTCACGATCGTTGAGGAAACCTCACACTTATGCCATGCTAGTAAATGGCTTGTAAAAATGTTTTTATTTTTTTGTCTCTTACTCAATGAACTAGAGCACTTCACCCATTTTAGTCTAAATATAATAAATTATAGCTCAAGACATTTGGCAGGTCTGTAGAGATGCCATTAAATCCCTGTTACTCTCACCACCCTGCTCCTGGCACACTCTTCAGCCAGCAACGGGGTCAACTGGATGTCACAGTGAATCCACTGAACAATATTGTAAAGTGAATAATAATGTTATAGCAGGGGCTCCAGGTGTAGAGAGTAACATTTTTACAAAAAAAAAACAATAATAATAATAGAATAGGTAACAATAGTGTAACTATCGTTTCAGTTGAAAAGACTAAAGCTGTAACTGAGCGTTACTAAGGCGAGTCTGTCTTCAGCATTTTACTGAGCGCTGAAGACACCTGTGCGTAACAAGACAGGCTACTTTCACACCAGCGTTATTACTGGATCCGTCAGGGTTCAACAAAAACGCTTCAGTTACTGATAATACAGTGCAGCTCCGGTCACCGACCTTGGGTTCTGGCATACCATGGGTAATTTGTGTTTTTGTCTCATGCATGGTTATTTTGTTGCTTTAGTATACTCCAATGCTTACACATGGCATTCCTGCTTTGCCCTTGACTGTGTTACTATTTGTTAATCTGCATTCACCTGATGGCCATCTATGTTATATCTGGAGGGCAAGTTTGCTATGTAGGACCATATTGACTTTCTTATATTATTGTATGTAGCATACACATGTTAATAGGTTACTTTGGGTGAACTTACAGCTCTCCCACTAGTATGTGGTTTTTATACCCAATGTCTGTGACCCCCTTTCCCTGTTAGTCCGGTATATGTGAGGGTGGTTGATTTTGGTCCCATTACACGGGGCGCCTCACCATCCCCCTTTATCTTGTACCTTTGTGTCATATTTATTGTTATTCAATTGTGTCTTTAATAAATTACAAATATTTTATATGTGTCTTCTTATTCTATATGGGGTTATTGGTTTTTTTTTCGTTGGTTGGCGCTGATAATACAACCACCATGCAGGAAGGGGCAAGTATAGACCCCGAAACGCGTCTGGTGTTAGCAGCTACAAGACCCAAAGGAGCAACAATATCGTATGGCATTTTAAAGGACTTAAAAGGACTTTAAGGAATGAATCAATCTCAGCTGAGTGACAACTAAGTAGGCGCGCGCCTTACTACTACAACTACAAGTGTTACAAGTTGTTACAGCCTTCGGTACAACTTGATACCGCCCCTTACCAGATCACGTGGACAGAGCCAATCACGTGACCGGAAAACACGGGAGCAAGCAGGAAGGTCCTGCATACAACTCCGGCTTCTCTATCGTATGGAGACTGGAGGATCGAATCATACCGTGTGTCGTCTGGAGGGGTAATGTACTAAACAATTGTACATACATACTTATTGATGCCCTAACTGGACACGGTTGTTTCTAATATACGGAGCCTGACGTAACTGATGCAACTGGCGGAACGCTACACCAGAATATTGGGTAGTAGTTCACAACCATACATTGGGGGCGAATATCTATATCCTGCAGCCACATAGTCCTGCTAACCCTCTTCTTACGGACCGCAATACTGATTATTGTGAATAACCATCCATACAAATGTGATATTGGGGACTGAAAACAACTTGTCCATTACAACTATAGTGTGAGACAAGTTACCGTTACCTCCAATTTCCCCACTAGCAGTACCAACTGGAGTTTGCTGAGCAATTATTTATAATTTTTTCTGCAAACACAGGTTTTTTCGTGCATTTTTATTTTAGTGTTTTATTCAGTGTGTAATTTATGTAGAGGATATATATAATTCTACATGGCGCCTTTTTAATGTGATTGATGTGATTTAATGTGGTTGGAATTATATTGTATATTTTATTGTATCCACTATTGATTGATTAAATTTACTATAATATAATCACAAAGTGTAGTGAATATCCTTTGGTTCCAGGTAGTCGAGTGCCCCCTATCCATCTACTTATTCTCTTTTTTTCCACTGCGACCCAAGGGTAGGCTGCAAGGGTTGCGCACCGTATCCAGGTGATACAAGAGGTTTTAGCCACTGTACTATATACTTCTCCAGTTTTCTATTGTGGCAGAGAAAACGGATCTTGCTCCGCATCCCAGGACGGAAAGCAAACTACAACATGTTGCGGTTTGCTCTTCGGTATGGGAACGCAACAAAACGGAACGGAATGCATTTTGGAGCATTCCGTTCTGTTCAGTTCAGTTTTGTCCCAATTGACAATGAATGGGGGCAAAACGGAAGCGCTAGTGTGAAAGTAGTGATAGGCATGGTGATGGTCAGTGATCGGACACATGTCTATAGTCAGGGACTGGGGTAGTGACAGGAGGCGGCTGGAAGCCTCAGTATGTTACACACAGGAGTGGACTCTCCAGTTTCAGTGTGCTCTCGGTGTAGAAAAGATCAAAAACTGTGCATGCACAGAGTCATGGAACGCATATTCCGTCACCCAATGGAACGCACATGTGATTCACAAGTCCCGACCACATGATCGCACTCTGTATAAGGCACGCATATTCTGTCACCCAATGGAACGCACATGTGATTCACAAGTCCCGACCACATGATCGCACTCTGTATAAGGCACGCATATTCTGTCATCCAATGGAACGCGCATGTGATTCACAAGTCCCGATCACATGATCGCAATTCATATAAGGCACATGTTGAAACGCAAATGTCGCAAACGTAATCTAGCGAACCAAGGTCACAAATGATCGTGATCCAGGTCATCTACTACTGATTATGTGCCCTCCATTTTCATAAATTCAAATAATAGAGTAATCCTACTAGTTACACAGGAGGAGAACATAGGCTGCAAGATTATATTAGTAATTTATGTATACTGTAAGTGGACTCGGGATTCTGTGAAGCCAACAGATAGAAACACAATCTTACAGCTTGACAGTGCTCATCCTAGAGCTATGGTCAAATCTTTACCATTTAGTCAATTTTTACGTGTGAAATGCATTGTAAGTAATCAAGAACAACTTGTCCAGACATTAGATAGGATGAAAGAATCCTTCACAGAACCAGGTTACCCAAATGCTGTTCTTAATACACATTTATGCAAAATTAGGGATACCGAGAGAACTAAACACAGAGCACCAGAATAGGATTCCTTTGGTAACTACCTTTACGGAAAACAGTCATAATGGTAAAAATATCATAAATAAGCATTGGTCCATTATTAAAAGTGGGTTTGACAAAATTGAGTAATTTAAATCCTTGCCTTTTATGTCATATAGGAGACCCGCGAATATCTCGAAAAGGAGGCAATAGAGCATAATTTTTTTTTAAACGTGAAATACAATGGATTGTAAAATTAAATACAATAAGACCGTATGGTTTAAATGTGGATTTTAAACCGTGGATCTGTACATGATCAATTTCTCTCTGCGGTTTTATGTTTTGACACTGTGGATTCTTGTGTATACTGTGGTGCTGGAAATACTTGAAAGATGGAAAGGATAATGCTATTGTAAAAAAAAAATTCTTCTCTTGCAGAAAGAAACGACAATGAACACCTGAAATGTGAAACCAGCATTGAACCTACTATATAACAATGGTGAAAAGAAACATTGAAACAACAGCATCCTAAATAATTTTGGATCAAGTGATTATGTGTTTCCCCTATATAATCTTTCTCTGGCTAATAGAGGAGGAATACGTGAGGTTTGCAGGATTATTACATATTATACATTACAATGAGTACACCTTAGTTGTGTTCTTCTTTTGTGTGGTTCTAGTGGGATTTGATTTGGGTATAACACGTACTGTTCGAGTGTCTAAGTTTCACTGGACACGAGAACAGGGTGTAACCCGCCGGGGGCGTTATCCCATTGTGGATTATTTCACTAGGGAATGAGGCCCCTAATTTAGTCCCCTAAAATACTACCTTATATGGTACACACTAGTTTGTGGCATGGGAAAGTGGTTTGTCACAGCTGCATTCGATGTTGGGTTCCCCAATACCGAGCAGCTGATGCTTCCCTCTGACGTATCCCACTTGTATTAGAAGATGAGGTGAGCTACAGAGGAATCCTGAGTCCACTTATACATATATTAATAATATAATCTTGCAGCCTATGTTCTCCTCCTCTGTAACTAGTAGGAATACTCTATTATTTGAATTTATAAAAATGGGGGCCACATAATCAGTAGTAGATGACCTGGATCACAATCATGTGACCTTGGGTCTCTAGGTTACGTTGCGTTCCAACATGTGCCTTATATGAAGTGCGATCATGTGATCTGGACTTGTGAATCACATGTCCGTTCAATTGGGTGACGTAATATGCGTTCCATGACTCTGGGCATGCTCAGTTTGATCTTTTCTATGCCGAGAGCACACCAAAGCTGGAGGGTCCATGCTGGTTTGTGTTCACATGGTCGTTTTTTAATTTATTGTTTTTAATTTGCACCTAAGCACACACTGTTGTGTTTAATAACACATTATCACTTATTATGTGGATATGCTGAATTTATGAGTTACATATGAATTAGGGCTCATGCACACGAACGTATTTTATTTTCGTGTCTGTTCTATTTTTTTTGCGGATTGAATGCGGAACCATTCACTTCAATGGGATCGCAAAAAAAAAAAGGAAGTTACTCCGTGTGCATTCTATTTCCGTATGTCCGTATTTCCGTTCTGCAAAAAAATAGAAAATGTCCTATTATTGTCCGCATTACGGACTAGGATAGTACAGTTCTATGAAGGGCCAGCTGTTCCGTTCCGCAAAATACGGAATGCACACGGATGTCATCTGTATTTTTTGCGGACCGCAAAATACATACGGCCGTGTGAATGAGCCCTTATTTGTATCAACACGAATATAAATCATGAAACAATGATATGTAGATTTATGAATTTTCAAGAAAGGATTTTGTACAGTTGTGGCCAAATGTTTTGAGAATGACACAAATATTAGTTTTCACAAAGTTTGCTGCTAAACTGCTTTTAGATCTTTGTTTCAGATGTTTCTGTGATGTAGTGAAATATAATTACACGCACTTCATACGTTTCAAAGGCTTTTATCGACAATTACATGACATTTATGCAAAGAGTCAGTATTTGCAGTGTTGGCCCTTCTTTTTCAGGACCTCTTTAATTCGACTGGGCATGCTCTCAATCAACTTCTGGGCCAATTCCTGACTGATAGCAACCCATTGTTTCATAATCACTTCTTGGAGTTTGTCAGAATTAGTGGGTTTTTGTTTGTCCACCCGCCTCTTGAGGATTGACCACAAGTTCTCAATGGGATTAAGATCTGGGGAGTTTCTAGGCCATGGACCCAAAATGTCAACGTTTTGGTCCCCGAGCCACTTAGTTATCACTTTTTCCTTATGGCACGGTGCTCCATCGTGTTGGAAAATGCATTGTTCTTCACCAAACTGTTGTTGGATTGTTGGAAGAAGTTGCTGTTGGAGGGTGTTTTGGTACCATCAGGGCCGTGCAAGGATTTTTGCACACACAAGCAAAGCTACATTTTGGAGCGCCGCCACCCCCCCCCCCCTCCCCCCACAACTCGGTGATTTAAAAAGGAGGGAGTGATGTGACATGGAGGGGGTTGAGAAATGTGACATGAGGGGGTTGAGAAATGTGACATGGAGGGGGTTGAGAAATGTGACATAGGGGGGTGATGTGACATGGAGAGGGAGAAATGTAACATTTCTCCCCCTCCATGTCACATTTCTCCCCCTCCATGTCACATCACTCCCTGCTTTTTACATCACCCCCTTTGTGTCACATTTCTCCCCATCCATGTCAGATTTTAACCCCCTCCATGTCACATTTCTCCCCCCATGTTACATTCCCCCCCCCCCCCCCATTAATGTTGTGTAAAAATAAACATTATGCTCCTCACCTGGGCCTGTTCACGTCTGCAGCAGCTCCCCTTCTCCTCTGTGTGGTCCTGGTATCTTCTCTCTGTGCTCCCAACAAGACTTTGAGGACTTTCCCACTCAGCCAATCAGTGGCTGCAGCTGTGTAATGTGTCAGACCAGTGATTGGCTCAGCAGGAAATCACTGCCCTGACACGTGACACAGCTGTGGCCACTGATTGGCAGAGTGGGAAAGGTCCTCAAACAACTTGTCAGGACTCGGGAGCCCAGAGAGAAGATATGAAGACCACCACACAGAGGAGAACAGCCGCAGGAGGCCAGCAGCATGCAAAAGTGATTAATGAAAAAAAAAGTTTCATTTTTCCACCCCCCCTTCTCAGCGCCCTAAGGCGGCCGCTTGGTCTGCCTTATTATAGCACCGGGCCTGGGTACCATTCTTTATTAATGGCTGTGTTTTTGGGCAAAATTGTGAATGAGCCCACTCTCTTGGATGAGAAGCAACCCCACACATGAATGTTCTCAGGATGCTTTACTGTTGGCATGACACAGGACTGATGGTAGCGTTCACCTTTTCTTCTCCAGACAAGCCTTTTTCCTGATGCCCCAAACAATCGGAAAGAGGCTTTAACGGAGAATATGACTTTGCCCCAGTCATCAGCAGTCCATTCACCATATTTTCTGCAGAAGATCAATCTGTCTGTCAGGAAGCAGGGGGTGTTACCCCTACTCTGGGACCACGGGCACGGCGCAGGGCACGGGTTCCCCTTCAGCTACATGTCATTACCGTATCACGATTCGCGATCCCTATCCCCTTCCTCTGATCCCGGACCTCTTCAACCAAATTGTTGGGGCCAAGGTGTTTTCCAAATTGGATCTGAGAGGCGCGTACAACCTGGTCAGGGTCAGAGAGGGGGATGAATGGAAAACGGCCTTTAATACCCCTAACGGGCATTTCGAGAATCTCGTTATGCCTTTCGGCCTGATGAATGCTCCGGCCGTCTTTCAGCATTTTGTTAATAGTATTTTCTATCATTTAATGGGGAAATTTGTATTGGTGTATCTTGATGATATTTTGATTTTTTCCCCTGATGTTCAGACCCATCAGGATCATCTTTTTCAGGTCCTGCAGATACTGCGGGAAAATAAACTGTATGCCAAGCTGGAGAAATGTCTTTTTATGGTATCGGAGATTCAATTTCTGGGTTTTCTCCTCTCTGCTTCTGGTTTTCGCATGGATCCGAAGAAGGTCCGTGCTGTGCTGGAGTGGGAGCTTCCTGAAAATCAGAAGGCATTGATGCGCTTTCTGGGTTTTGCTAACTACTACAGAAAGTTCATTTTGAATTATTCCTCTATTGTCAAACCCCTTACTGACATGACAAAAAAGGGGATGGATTTTTCCTCTTGGTCGGAGGAGGCGCTTGCAGCCTTTTCTAAGATTAAAGAGAGTTTTGCGTCTGCTCCCATCTTGGTGCATCCCGATGTTTCCTTACCTTTTATTGTTGAGGTGGATGCTTCCAAGGTGGGTGTGGGTGCAGTTTTGTCCCAGGGCCCCTCTCCTGCCAAATGGCGACCTTGTGCCTTTTTCTCTAGAAAACTCTCCCTGGCAGAGAGAAACTATGATGTGGGAGATAGGGAGTTGTTGGCCATCAAGTTGGCTTTCGAGGAATGGCGCCATTGGTTGGAGGGGGCCAGGCACCCTATCAACGTTTTTACCGACCATAAGAATCTGGCGTACTTGGAGTCGGCCAAGCGTATGAATCCGAGACAGGCCAGATGGTCTCTGTTCTTCTCCAGATTCAATTTTGTTGTTACTTTCCGCCCTGGGATCAAGAATGTGAAGGCTGATGCTCTCTCTCGCTGTTTTCCGGGAGGAGGAAACTCCGAGGACCCGGGTCCCATTTTGGCGGAGGGGGTAGTTGTTTCTGCTCTATATTCCGATTTGGAGGCCGAGGTCCAGGCTGCCCAGTCTGTGGCACCTGCCCGTTGTCCCTCCGGGAAGTTGTTCGTGCCTCCTGAGCTACGTCACAAACTCTTTAAGGAACATCATGATACGGTTCTTGCTGGTCACCCCGGGAGTAGAGCCACGGTAGATCTCATTGCTCGGAGATTTTGGTGGCCGGCTCTTCGTAAGTCTGGGGAGGGTTTTGTGGCGGCTTGTGAGACGTGCGCTCGCGCTAAGGTCCCTCGTTCACGACCTTCAGGTTCCCTTCTCCCGTTACCCATACCTTCCCGTCCTTGGACACACCTGTCCATGGACTTTATCACGGATCTTCCTCGTTCCTCGGGGAAGTCGGTGATCCTTGTGGTCGTGGACCGTTTTAGCAAGATGGCTCATTTCGTTCCTTTCCCTGGTTTACCCAATGCTAAAACGTTGGCGCAAGCTTTTGTCGATCATATTGTTAAATTGCACGGCATTCCCTCTGAGATTGTTTCCGATAGAGGCACGCAGTTTGTGTCCAGGTTCTGGAAGGCTTTCTGTTCTCGCCTGGGGGTTCGGCTGTCCTTCTCTTCTGCTTTTCACCCGCAGTCGAATGGTCAGACTGAGCGCCTCAATCAGAATCTGGAGACATATTTGCGCTGTTTTGTGGCAGAGAACCAGGAGGATTGGTGTTCATTTCTCCCTCTTGCTGAGTTTGCTTTGAACAACCGTCGTCAGGAATCTTCTGATAAGTCACCATTTTTTGGTGCATATGGGTTCCATCCGCAGTTTGGGACATTCTCGGGAGGGGCTCTTTCTGGTTTACCCGAGGAGGAGAGATTTTCCTCGTCTTTGTCTACCATTTGGCAAAAGATTCAGAGTAATCTCAGAAAGATGAGTGAGAAGTATAAGCGTGTGGCTGATAAGAGATGTGTGCCTGGTCCGGACCTGAATGTGGGTGATCTGGTGTGGTTGTCTACAAGAAATATTAAACTGAAGGTTCCCTCCTGGAAATTGGGTCCCAAGTTTATTGGGCCTTATAAAATTTTGTCAATCCTGGAATCACATCCCTTGTTCCTCCGCATTGGCCTTTACCATTCCGAGAAGATCGTGTGGGACATCGTGCCTTCCCCCTTGTTTCCAGTCATTTTAGGCATCCCCTGGCTTAGGAGACACAACCCCACGATTAACTGGACCTCTGGCTCCATCACCTTCACGTCCCCCTCCGGTTCTCCTGTTCACGCGTCTCCGGCTCCAAGCCCTCCTACGGTTCTGGGCACCGTTGAACACAGACTACCCGACAAATATCGGGACTATGCAGACGTTTTTGAAAAAAAAGGAGCAGACGCCTTGCCGCCACACACGCCTTATGATTGCCCCATTGACCTGCTCCCTGGAGCCCCACTGCCGTACGGGCGCTTGTACAATCTGTCGGAACCCGAGACCAGGGCCCTGAAGGACTACATAGAGGAGAGCCTAGCGAAGGGGTTCATCCGTCCCTCGACCTCTCCAGTTGGGGCCGGCATCTTCTTTGTGGGGAAAAAAGATGGGGGTCTCCGGCCCTGTGTCGATTACCGGGCCCTGAACGACATCACCAAGAAGAACCGGTAGCCACTCCCTCTCATTCCCGACTTGCTGGACAGAGTCAAGGATGCCCGCTTCTTCACCAAGATCGACCTCCGTGGGGCCTACAATCTGATTCGTGTCAGGGAGGGGGATGAGTGGAAGACAGCATTCCGCTCACGGTTTGGGCACTACGAGTACCTTGTCATGCCCTTCGGGCTCTGTAACGCCCCTGCCACATTTCAGTGCTTCATCAATGACGTCTTCCGTGACCTGTTGGATACCCATGTTGTGGTATATCTGGACGATATCCTTGTCTTCTCCAGATCACTGCCACAACACGAACGGCATGTCAAATCGGTGCTCCAGCGTCTGCGGACCCACAGTCTCTATGGCAAGCTTGAAAAAAGCACCTTCGAAGTCTCGTCCATTGAGTTCCTGGGCTACATCCTATCCCCAGGTCGAGTGGAGATGGACCCCAGGAAGATCCAGGCCGTCCAGAATTGGCCTGTCCCCCGCAATCGGCGGATGGTGCAGCAGTTCATTGGTTTTGCCAATTTTTACCGCCGATTCATTCAGAACTTTTCAGCGATCTGCGCTCCCATCACTGCTCTGACCAGGAGCAACACCCTGTTTGAATGGACCCCGAAGGTCCAACAGGCATTCCAGCACCTTAAGAGGCTGTTCACACAGGCACCTATACTGGTACAACCGGACGCCTCTTGCCCGTTTTTTCTGGAAACCGACGCCTCCGAGGGGGCTATCGGGGCTGTTCTCTCCCAGGTCCAAGGGGAGAAGCAGCTTCTCCATCCCGTTGCCTTTTATTCCCGCAAACTCACCGGGGCCGAACGCAACTATGATGTGGGTGAGAGGGAGCTGCTCGCCATCAAGGACGCCCTGGAGGAATGGAGACATTTGCTGGAAGGAGCCGAAAATCCTGTGGTGGTGTACACCGACCATCGCAACCTCGAATATCTCCGCAGTGCCAAGCGACTGCATCCTTGACAAGCCAGGTGGGCTCTCTTTTTCTCCCGTTTTCGCCTCCAGATTACCTATCGACCGGGATCCAAGAACGGCAAGGCTGATGCCTTGTCCCGTATGTGCTCCTCCGAGGCCGATCCTGCACCTCCGGAACCGATCCTGCCAGCCGCATACTTTCTAGCCACCCAACACTCCTTGATCGAGAGGATCCGATGGGCCAGCATGCCAGCTCCAGAGGAGGCAGCCCATCTGCCAATGAAGCAGGGGCTTTGTTACCACCAACAGTGGATCTACGTCCCAGTCTCCCAGCGACTGCCTGTACTACAGCATCACCATGACCACCCCACAGCAGGCCACCGAGGTAGGCGCAACACCACGGAATGCATCCTACGTCAGTTTTGGTGGCCCTCTTTGGCAGCCGACGTACGCTCCTTCATAGAGTCTTGTTCCGTGTGTGCACTCTACAAACGTCCCACCTCAAAACCTGTTGGGTTATTACAGCCTCTGCCAGTGCCAACCCTTCCATGGCGCAACATACCTATGGATTTCATTGTGGACTTACCGCCTTCACAAGCCTGTACCACCATCATGGTGGTGGTGGACAGATGTACCAAGATGTCCCACTTCATTCCGACCTCCGGTCTCCCGACGGCCAAAAAAACCTCAGAGTTGTTCCTCCAACACGTGTTCCGGTTGCACGGGCTCCCTGATTCCATCGTCTCAGACCGGGGCTCACAATTCACCTCCCGCTTTTGGACCCAGTTTTGCCGTAGCCTTCATATCACTCGCAGTCTGTCTTCTGCCTATCACCCCCAGTCCAATGGGCAGACCGAAAGGACCAACCAAACCCTCGAACAGTTCCTTCGCTGTTACACATCCCATCTACAAGACGACTGGGTGAGCCATCTCCCCTTCGCGGAATTTTCCTTCAACAATCAGCTTCATTCCTCCATCGGGCTCTCACCATTCTATGCCAACTATGGCTATCATCCCGCAACTCTCCCGGATCTCCCCCTTGATGTCCCAGTGCCTGGAGTGGCTCAACGGCTCCAGCTCCTACGAGAACTGAGGCGGACCCTAACGCAACAACTCCAGGCCGCTCAGCAGCGGCACAAGATGCAGGCAGACCGTAGACGCACAGAATTCCCCAGGTACAAAGACGGGGACAAGGTGTGGCTTTCCACACAGCACCTCAAGCTGTCCTGTCCCTCCCGAAAACTGGGACCCCGTTACCTTGGTCCCTTTGAGATCGTGAGTATGGTCAACAACGTTGCAGCCAAGCTCCAGTTGCCTACTTCCCTGGGAATCCACCCGGTATTCCACGTGTCCTTGTTGAAACCACACCGTGCCAACCCGTTCCCGGACCGGGCACCTGCTCCACCACCTCCCATCCAGGTGAATAACGATGATGAGTATGAAGTCCAGGAGATCCTGGACTCCCGCCGCCGGCGTGGGGTCCTGGAGTATCTCATCCACTGGAAGGGGTACGGTCCCGAGGAGCGTTCCTGGGAGCCCTTGGGGAATATCCATGCGGCCGCCAAGGTGCTGGCGTTCCATCGGGCTCACACCGAGAGGCCTTCCCAGGGTCGTATCCGGAGGCCGCTCCTTGGTGGGGGGCTCTGTCAGGAAGCAGGGGGTGTTACCCCTACTCTGGGACCACGGGCACGGTGCAGGGCACGGGTTCCCCTTCAGCTCGGTAGAACACCTGGTGCCCGAGGTGCGGGTGCACGGCGTGTGCGCAGTACACAGGCTGCTCGCACATTTCCGGGTGCATAGAGTTCCTGCATTATCCGGCTGTCAGGTGTGAGCCTTGCTGAGGGAGATTCCCAGTACACACCTTCCACCTTCCTCGCCTGCCATTGGTTCCTGGGGAGGGTGGTTCCTACCTTCCCTGGCTATAAAGACCTGGCCTGAGCTCTGGTTCATTGCTGAGTTATTCCACCTTATGGTGAACACCTAGCCTCCCTGCAGATCCTTCTATTGCCTGTTGTTTCTTTGTATCCTTCCCGGCTACTGACCCCTGGACTGTCTTCCGCCTTGAATCTTCGCTGCCTGCCTCGACCCGGATTGGACATTGACTACCCCTCTTGGATTATCTCTAAACTTGTACCGCATTCTGGGCTGTCAGCTGCTTACTGCCAGTGGGTTCCTCATCCCACTACTGGCTCCCTGGGAGGTTCTGACACTGTCCCTGATGTTTTTTTTGGAGAGAAGTTGCTTCTTTGCTGCCCTTCTTGACACCAGGCCATCTTCCAAAAGTCTTTGCCTCACTGTGCGTGCAGATGCGCTCACACCTGCCTGCTGCCATTCCTGAGCAAGCTCTGCACTGGTGGCACTCTGATCCCACAGCTGAATCCTCTTTAGGAGACCATCCTGGCGCTTGCTGGACTTTCTTGGACGCCCTGAAGCCTTCTTAACAAGAATTGAACCTCTTTCCTTGAAGTTCTTGATGATCCTATAAATTGTTGATTGAGGTGCAATCCTAGTAGCCACAATATCCTTGCCTGTGAAGCCATTTTTATGCAACGCAATGATGGCTGCACGCGTTTCTTTTCAGGTCACCATGGTTAACAATGGAAGAACAATGATTTCAAGCATCACCCTCCTTTTAACAGGTCAAGTCTGCCATTTTAACCCAATCAGCCTGACATAATGATCTCCAGCCTTGTGCTCGTCAACATTCTCACCTGAGTTAACAAGACGATTACTGAAATGATCTCAGCAGGTCCTTTAATGACAGCAATGAAATGCAGTGGAAAGGTTTTTTTTGGGATTAAGTTAATTTTCATGCCAAAGAAGACTATGCAATTCATCTGATCACTCTTCATAACATTCTGGAGTATATGCAAATTGCTATTATAAAAACTTAAGCAGCAACTTTTCCAATTTCCAATATTTATGTAATTCTCAAAACTTTTGGCCACGACTATGTATAATCATGTTATGCCTAATTTTTTTTTAAATCATGTTAATTGAGCAATTACCCTGTGGGGCGTATATCTATACACTGAGCACCATTGTATTTTGTCAGTGCTTAAGAAAAGTCCCAGTAAGAGGACTGAAACATGATTACAGAACACTACTTTTGATCTTTTTTGGGGGGAGTGCTGTGGAATTTTTTATTTATCTATTGGATGTTGGATCGCCTCCGCTGCCGCAGACACCCCACCATCATTATACCGCAGTGCCGCTCACAATATTTGCTTTTGTTAGATAGACAAAATGTTAATCTATTCAGGCAAAAAAACTGAAACTGGCTAATTTAATAAATAAATATTTAATGGGTGCACTTGTTTTGATTAAAAAGTTTTCCCATTTTGTGCATCTTACGCAATGAGTAAACTGCCTTACATCTTTCCAGGTCACTTTTAACTTACTAACTTCTTATAACACATCTGTCTTCAGTGTTTATAGAAATCCCTTTAGTTGATCAGAGTCAAAGGTTCATTTCCTTTTATTCGTTCGGTTTCAAACAATCAAGCTCACACTCCTAGTTACCCTGCACAGAGACAGCTTTGTAAATACGGGCTACCAGGAGCTACTTGTGTGAATGGTAGAACAACACAGTGTTCTGTATAGGAAAAATAAAGATACCATCTAGTGTAACAGCTGTGTGTACGATGACGTGAAATCCTATAAGAAATCATTGTCCTTCCAAGAGGACCATTTGCATGATTCTTCTTAAGGACTACATAACATAAACGTGTGTGCCATGCAACCAAACACTTATATAGTAAACCTAAGGGCATAATGGAGGGACAATGTAAAAGTAAAGTTTTCAGCACAGAGAAATATAAAATATATAAGATGAGAGGATAAATAGGTGGTTGGAGCTAGATCAATAAAAAGATATCAGATATGACATGTGGAACAGACATACGGAAACGGAATGCACACGGATTAACTTCCTTTTTTTTTTTTTTTTTTGCAGACCCATTGAAATGAATGGTTACGCATAGGGTCCACACAAAAAATGGAAAGGACATGGAAAGAAAATACATTTGTGTGCATGAGCCCTAATAGTGCTCCCAAAGTCCTACCAATAGTAATAATTCTCTGCCAGAGCACACTTGGAAGTAATAGTGCTCCTACAGTGCCCCCACTGTGCCCCAAAAGTAAAAATGCTCTCATAGTACAAAATACTAGTAATCATGTTCTTCGAATTCCCCCAGTAGTAATAAAGCCCACCACAATGCCCCCCCCCCCACCCGTAGTAATAATTCTCCTTATAATGTGACAGTAGAAAAATGCCCCCTAATATGTGCTAGTACCAAAAAATTCTTCCTCAAAATGTGTGCCAGTGCAAAACATACCCCCTTTTAATGCCCCCAGTTGAGCTAATGTCCCCATAGTGCACCCATAATATGTGCCAGTTTAAAATACCACTATATAATTCCCCCTAGTCAATGCCCCCATAGTATTCCTCTCCCCCCTTCCCCATAGTGCCCCCATAATATTCCAGTATAAAATACCCCTATGTAGTGTCCCCAGTAAATGCCCCCATAGTACTCGTCTCCACCCTTCCTCATAGTGCCCCCCATAATGTTCCAGTATAAAATGCCCCTTTATAGTGCCCAAGTAGATGCCCTCAGTGTCCCCCATAATTTGCCAGTATTAAATACCCCTTCTTAGTGCCCCCCATAGATGCCCCCATAGTTCTCCTCTCCACCCTCCTGCATAGTACCCCCCCATAATGTGTCCCAGTATAAAATGCCCCAATACAGATCCCCCATATAAAATACTCTTTTTTTGGCAACAGGAGATGCCCCCATAGTGTTCCTCTCCCCCTTTCCTCATAGTGCCCCCAATATAAAATACCCCTTCTTTGTGCCCTCAGTAGATGCCCCCAATAACGTGTCAGTAAGAAGTGCCCCTAGATGCCCTCTTAGTGTTCCTCTCCCACCTCATCTCCACTCCTGCTGCCCTGCTGCTGCCGCCCCCCCCCCCCACTCACCTCGTCTAAATAGCAGTGCGGCCCTGCGTGTGACATCGAAATTGAAGATGTGCGCCATGCAGTCCGATTGGGTCAGCCCTCCTTTACGCAGCACAGACAAAATGTTCTTCCCATTATCAGTAACCATGTTTCCTATCTCTGGTTGGCAAGGGGACAGCCAGTGTTTGATTTCTTTATTGATGAAGCTTAGCAGATCCTCCCTGGAGTGGCTCTCTTCGCCCAGGCAGACCAGGTGCAGAACCGCATGACAACACCTAGCTTTGCAAAGATTATATGCTGGAGGACCACTGTGAACTATACCTACATTGGAGGGTGAGAACGAGGTGGAGGATGAGGAGGCAGAGGAGGACAATGGCGCTTAAATCTTTGCAACACCTGGAAGTTGCAGGTGTGCCTGGTCTGGAACCACATTTACCCAGTTGGCTTTGAATGACATATATTCTCCTTAATAGGGATGAGCAGGACCGTGGATGTTCTGGTTCGCCGAGTTCGGCTGAACTTCGGGTCAAAGTTCGGGTTCGGGACCCGAACTTGACCCGAACTCGAACCCGAACCCCTTTGAAGTCAGTCGGTACCTGAACTTTGGTGCACTAAATTGGCTGTAAAATTGTCATAGTAAGGGCTAGAGGGCTGCAAAAGGAAGCAAATGGAGGTAAGAGCAGGACAATTGCCATGCAAACAAATGTGGATAGGGAAATGACTTAAAATAACATAGAATTGAAAAAAATAAAAAGTAATAATCTTGAACTAGGACGCGGAGGTCAAAGTGGAGTAGGAGGTTGAGGAGGCGGTGCACGTGGCAGTGTAGGTGGAAGCGATGGTGGAGGAGGTAGCCAACACTGTTTTTGTTGTTTTTTCTTTTTTCCCCCCTTTATTTATTTCACAAAACATTGGGAAAAAGAAAAGAGAATGCAAAGAGAAAGTGCGCTGGAGTTTAACAATGGCTGGGTGCAGCCGGTATACTTGTCTATTCAGCACAAGGTACGGACAAGTCCTGTGGGATCCATGCCTGGTTCATTTTAATGAATGTGAGCTTGTCCACGTTGGCTGTGGACAGGCGGCTGCGCTTGTCTGTGATCACCCCCCCCCCTGCCGTGCTAAACACACACGTTTGAACAATACACTGGCCGCAGGGCAGGCCAGCACCTCCAACGTGTAAAGGGCAGGCTCAGGCCATTGCCCAATTTGGAGACCCAGAAGTTAAATGGGGCAGACCCATCAGTCAGTACGTGTAGGCGTGTGCACACGTACTGTTCCACCATGTTGCTAAAATGCTGCCTCCTGCTAAGACATTCCGTATTAGCTGATGGTGCTGGTTGTTGTGGCGTGCTGACAAAGCTTTTCCACATTTCGGCCATGCTAACCCTCTCTTCTGAGGTGCTGGCGGTGCCCCAGCTGCGTTGGCGACTTCCTCCTACTCATCTGCCTTCGCCTTGTGCTTCCACTGAGCCCCCACTGTCAGGTGGGAACGCTATCAGCAGCGCATCTACCAGCGTGTGCTTGTACTTGTGCATCTTTCAATCACACTCCAGTGACGGAGTTAAGGACGGCATGTTGTCCTTGTAGCAGGAATCCAGCAGGGTGGCCACCCAGAAATCAGCACTGGTTAGAATGTGGGCAACTCGGCAGTCATTGCCCAGGCACTGAAGGATGTAGTCGATCATGTGTGCCAGGCTGCCCAGAGGCAATGACAAGCTCTCCTCTGTGGGAGGTGTATCGTCTGTGTCCTCTGTATCCCCCCAGCCACACTCCAGTGAACCCCATAAGCTACTTTGTGTGCCACCCTGCTGTGAACATGTTCCTACTCATCATCATCCTTCTCCTCCTCATCCTCCAATACTGTGTCCTGGCTGGACAATTGTGTACCTGGCCTCTGTTGGTGCAGGAGCCCACCCTCCAAGCCACTTGTGAATGACTGGCCTGATAACCGTGGAAATTATCTCTCTTCCTCCTCCTCTTCCTCCTGTGCCACATCCTCTTCCATCATCGCCTGAAGCCATTTTTTCAAGGAGACATAGAAGTGGGATAGTAACGCTGAGGACGGCGTCTTCAGCACTGGCCATGTTAGTGGAGTACTCGAAACAACGCAACACTCGTTGGTGGTGAAGTGGTTCTGTTCCGCAGAGCGACTCACCCGTGGTTGCTGCAGCTGAAGCTCCACTATCTGCTGCTGCTTGCACAGTCTCTCCAGAATGTGCAAAGTGGAGTTCCACCTTGTGGGTACGTCGCATATGAGGCGGTGAGCGGGAAAGCCGATGTTACACTGCAGCGCAGACAGGCGAGCAGCAGCAGGGTGAGAACGCTGAAAGTGCGCACAGACGGCCCGAACTTTCTGAAGCAGCTCTGACATATCGAGGTAGTTTTTCAGGAACCTTTGCACCACCAAATTCAGCACATGCTCCAGGCAAGGGATGTGTGTCAAACCGGCTAGGCCCAGAGCTGCTACGAGATTTCTCCCATTATCGCACACCACCAGGCCGGTCCCAATGGCACCAACCACTTATCGGTCTGTTGTTCCATGCCCATCCACAGCTCCTGCGCGGTGTGGGTTTTTTCCCCTAAACAGATGAGTTTCAAAACAGACTGCTGTCATTTCCCCCTGGCTGTGCTGAAGTTGGTGGTGCAGGTGTTATGCTGACCGGATGAGGAGGCGGTAGAGGAGGAAGCATAGTATGAGGAGGAGGCAACAAGAAACATCCTGCAATCCTCAGTGGCGGAAGGACATGGGGCAAACTATTATCCGCCTCAGGCCCAGCCACCACTGCATTTACCCAGTGTGCTGTTAGGGAGATATAATGTCCTTGCCCGTAATTACTGGACCACGTATCGATGGTTATGTGGACCTTGCCACATGTGGCATTGTGCAGTGCACACCTGATTTTGTCCGCCACTTGGTTGTGCAGGGCAGGGATGGCTCGCCTGGAAAAGTAGTGACGGCTGGAAACCACATATTGCGGGACAGCCATCACCATAAGGATTTTAAAAGTCTACGTCTACACCAAACGGAATGACAGCATTACAAAGGCCAGGAATTTTGAAATGCTGGCATTCAGGGCCAGGAATCGCTGGTCGGTAGGGGGTACTTCCTCTTTCTCTACAGTGTTTGAGGGATGGACAGCTGAACGCTTCAATGGGACAGTGTGAAGATGCTTGGTGATTGTGGTAGAGGTGATGGTGTTGCTGCCACATCCTCTGTTTGTGGGTTGACAGGTGCCACTGTCACTCCAGAGGGGGAGGAAGAGGTCGAGACCGCAGCAGAAGAGGGAGCAGGAGGAGCTTCAGATCGTTTGTGGTTTTTCAGGTGTCTAATCCACTGCAGCTCATGCTTTGCATTTAGATGCCTGGTCATGCAGGTGGTGCTCAGGTTTAAAACATTTATGGCTCGCTTCAGGCTCCGATTGCACACCGTGAAAACCACTCGTATCTTGTCGTCAGCACATTGTCTGAAGAACTGCCACTCCAGGGAACTCCTTGGAGCTGGCTTTGGTGTGCTCAGTCCCTGGGTGTGGTGGGCAATAGCAGGCATACTGGCTAGGGGACAACCACTCTGCTTTTGCACCCTGCTCCCTCTTTTGCTGTGCGGCTGGCGCTGTGTGACCACCACCTCTTCCTCCGAACTGCACACGTCACTTGCATGACCTTGATTCCATGTGAGGTCTCAGACCTCATCATCCTCCATATCATCTTCCACCCACTCTTCACCCCTGCCGTCCTTGTCGGTCTGCACACGGCAGAAAGCCACAGCAGTTGGCATCAGTTCACTCAATCTCTTCCACTTCTGGGGCAAGGCTAGGTTCACTCAGACTGCTTGCTGATTTGCAAGGGGGTGAGGTGAAAGACAGATGCCCAAGAGCTGAAGGTGCCAACTCTGCGCTTTCAGCCAGGGACCGGGTGGGAGATAATGTGAAGGAACTGAAGGTACTGTCAACAATCCAATCTACTACCGTCTCTACTTGTTCTGGTCTCACCATTCATACACTGGTATTCGAGCCTACAAAATGACGCTGAACATCCTCTCGCCTACTTGTACCTGCTGAAGGTGTTTCATTTGGGCGTGTAGCTGGAACAGATCGACCACGTCCTCTCCATGCAACAGGAGCTCCACCAGCAGCACCACGACCAGGGCCACGTCCCTTATTTGATGCTCTCCTCATTCTTTGAGGTCAACCACCGAATCAACAGACAGACTAACTATATTAATTTCCCTGTCACGTATGCAGTGCAGGTGCACCTCACACCAAAAATAGGAATATGTCACCCACCGAACTAACAGAACGATTAACTATATTAATTTCCCTCTCACATATGCAGTCCACGTGTATCTCACACCAAAAATGGGTATATGTGTTACCGGCCGAACTAACAGAACGATTAACTATATTATTTTAACCTGTCACGTATAAAGTGCACGTGTATCTCACACCAAAAATGGGAATATGTCACCGGCCGAACTAACAGTCAGATTAACTATATTTATTTCCCTGTCACGTATAAAGTGCGCGTGTATCTCACACCAAAAATGGGCATATGTATCCAGCCGAACTGACGGATTAACTATATTAATTTCCCTGTCACGTATGCAGTGCAGGTGTACCTCACACCAAAAAGGGACTATGTCCCCCATCGAACTAACAGATGGATTAACTATTATATTTTTGTGTCGGGGTACAAATATGGTGCATTGCACCCACAAAAAATTGCTATAAGTCACCCACAGAACAAATAGCCAGATGAGATTCCTAACACTCTCTATCACTTCAGCTGCCTGCTTCCTGTCCCTGCACTACTCAGAGCTAATGGGCAGTGCTACACGTGATCTAGCTTGTATAGAGGCTGGGTCACATGATGCACCGACCAATCACAGCCATGGCTTCTAAGTGCCTACAGCTTTAAAGCTTGTTGATTGGCTGCCCTGCCGCCTTTCAAAAGCTTTATTAAATGCTACAACACCAAACCCAAACTTTTCCTGCAAAGTTCGGGTTCGGGTCCGGGTACCCAAACTCGTTACAGTTCGGGTTCGCTCAACACTAGTCCTTAACCATACAGTCGTTCCAAGTCCATACGCAGATGAACTATACCAGACACTGAGAGTCCCAAGGACTATCCCACCTTCTGCTCAACATACTTGTGCAGGTCTGGTACAGCTTTTTTGTAAAAGTAATGTCGGCTTGGGATGCTCCACCTTGGCTGGGCACAAGCCATGAGTTCTCTGAGATGTGCAGAGTCAACTAGATGGAAAGGGGGGGAACTGTAGTACCAGCAACTTGGCCAGGTGCACCTTCAGCTTCTGTGCCATTGGATGAGTGCACGCATACTGTTGTATTTTTGCAATCGCCTTGGTTATTGATTGCTGTCGAAATAAGTGATGAGAAGTAGGAGGAGCATCAGGAGCTTTAGACGACATTGAAGTTGATGTGAAGGAACAACAGCTTCCTTTTGCTGACGTTGGCGAGCCCTGACTGCTGGATAGGGGATGCAGGCTGGTGTGAGATGCAGTGGTTGCTGCATCAGGCTGTAAGACTAAATCAGTGGCACAGTATTCCCATGCCACTTTATGGTGATGCTTCATGTGTTGACACAGGGTCATCGTGTCCGCACCTTACCTTCTGACCACATATCCTGCATACCACCACGCTAACATTCCCCCGCAACTTGCTGAAAAATTCCCACACTGCAGAGTATGGCATTTTCCCTCCACCACTGCATCATGTCTGCCTGCCACTGCTTTTATGAACCCATGCACTGCTAGTGGGTTCCTCACAGTTAGTCTCTTGAGTAGCAAACGGTGTACCTCTCCCATGTTTGGCTGAAAATCTCCCACTGCTTCCACCCTGCTGTTTCAAGGGCACATTTCCACCCTGCTGTCTCATGGGCATGCTGCCACCCTCTCCCCCTGATGATGAAGATGCCCCCTCTTCACCTGGCTCCCATGTTCAATTGACTACATCATCATCTACATCGGTTTGTTACTCACTAATGTCACCCTCACCTGTCTCTGGCACACATCTCTGACCTCTCGCAACATGTGCTCCCACCCAACTGTCAACATCAGTAGTTAAACGCCTAGACGAGTCCGGAGCAGACTTCTCCTCCAAGTCTTTGCAGGCCTGTAACTGCTGACTGTCCTCAAAACACTAATCCTCACTGAAAAAGAGGAACAGAGCCAGTGGCATACATTACTTGGCTAGCAGAAGGAGCAGCAAAAGCAAGAGGCAAGTTCAGGAGAGGTTAGGGCACAGAGGCAGTTCCTAAGTCTATGTATAACAGAACAGATTAAGTATGAATGGCGCAGCAGGTGAACAAGATAAACGTGGCGATATATTAGACCGCCTGTTAAGACTGAGTCTGACACATGGTAAATAGACATATACACTCACCTAAAGAATTATTAGGAACACCTGTTCTATTTCTCATTAATGTGATTATCTAGTCAACAAATCACATGGCAGTTGCTTCAATACATGTAGGGTTGTGGTCCTGGTCAAGACAATCTCCTGAACTCCAAACTGAATGTCAGAATGGGAAAGAAAGGTGGGCTACAACAGCAGAAGACCCCACCGGGTACCACTCATCTCCACTACAAACAGGAAAAAGTGGCTACAATTTGCACGAGCTCACCAAAATTGGACTGTTGAAGACTGGAAAAATGTTGCCTGGTCTGATGAGTCTCGATTTCTGTTGAGACATTTAAATGGTAGAGTCCGAATTTGACGTAAACAGAATGAGAACATGTATCCATCATGCCTTGTTACCGCTGTGCAGGCTGGTGGTGGTGGTGTAATAGTGTTGGGGATGTTTTCTGGGCACACTTTAGGCCCCTTAGTGCAAATTGGCCATCATTTAAATGCCACGGGTTACCTGAGCATTGTTTCTGACCATGTCCATCCCTTTATGACCACCATGTACCCATCCTCTGATGGCTACTTCCAGCAGGATAATGCACCATGTCACAAAGCTCGAATCATTTCAAATTGGTTACTTGAACATGACAATGAGTTCACTGTACTAAAATGGCCCCCACAGTCACCAGATCTTAACCCAATAGAGCTTCGTGCCCTGGATGTGCATCCCTCAAATCTCCATTAACTGCAAGATGCTATCCTATCAATATGGGCCAACATTTCTAAAGAATGCTGTCAGCACCTATGCCACGTAGAATTAAGGCAGTTCTGAAGGGCAAAAGGGGGTCCAACACCATATTAGTATGGTGTTCCTAATAATTCTTTAGGTGAGTGTATATTAACAGATTAAGTATGAATGCTGCATAAGGTAAACAAGGTAAATTGCAATGCAGCGATATATTAGAACACCTGTTGAGACTGAGTCTGACGCACAGTAAGTCTATGTATAATAGAACAGATTAAGTATGAATGGTGCAGCAGGTGAACAAGATTAACACGGTAATATATTAGACTGCCTATTGAGAATGATTCTGACGCACAGTAAGTCTATGTATAACAGAACAGATCAAGAGAATGCCAAGAGTGTGCAAAGCAGTAATCAAAGCAAAAGGTGGCTACTTTGAAGAACCTAGAATATGACATATTTTCAGTTGTTTCACACTTTTTTGTTATGTATATAATTCCACATGTGTTAATTCATAGTTTTTATGCCTTCAGTGTGAATCTACAATTTTCATAGTCATGAAAATAAAGAAAACTCTTTGAATGAGAAGGTGTGTCCAAACTTTTGTGTCTGTACTGTATATATAAAAGATATGGAAGTTCAGGGCAGCACACCTAGTAAAACAACCTGTAGCAGGGGGTGCCAGCGATATTGCACTTTACCAAAGTGATGATCAATAAAAATAAATACACCGCAGCACTTCCAGTAGGTGAAAATAGTGTGATCCTTTTATTCACCCATGCAATGTTTCGATCCACTTGCTGGGACCATTTTCAAGCTTGGCTTTCAGGTTCGAAAATGATCCCAGCAAGTGGATCGAAACTTTGCATGGGTGAATAAAAGGATCCCACAATTTTCATCTACTGGAAGTGATGCAGTGTATTTATTTTTATATATATATAAATATATATATATATATATTTATCATATTAAGTATAAATGCTGAAGCAGGTGAACAAGATAAACGTGGCGGTATATTAGACCGAGTCTGATGCACAGTAAGTCTATGTATAACAGAATAGTATGGATGACGCAGCAGGTGAAGAAGATGTACACTACGTGCTGAATTATTAGGCAAATGAGTATTTTGACCACATCATCCTCTTTATGCATGTTGTCTTACTCCAAGCTGTATAGGCTCGAAAGCCTACTACCAATTAAGCATATTAGGTGATGTGCATCTCTGTAATGAGAAGGGGTGTGGTCTAATGACATCAACACCCTATATCAGGTGTGCATAATTATTTTCCTTTGGCAAAATGGGTCAAAAGAAGGACTTGACAGGCTCAGAAAAGTCAAAAATAGTGAGATATCTTGCAGAGGGATGCAGCACTCTTAAAATTGCAAAGCTTCTGAAGCGTGATCATCGAACAATCAAGCGTTTCATTCAAAATAGTCAACAGGGTCGCAAGAAGCGTGTGGAAAAACCAAGGCGCAAAATAACTGCCCATGAACTGAGAAAAGTCAAGCGTGCAGCTGCCAAGATGCCACTTGCCACCAGTTTGGCCATATTTGCAACATCACTGGAGTGCCCAAAAGCACAACGTGTGCAATACTCAGAGACATGGCCAAGGTGAGAAAGGCTGAAAGACGACCACCACTGAACAAGACACACAAGCTGAAACGTCAAGACTGGGCCAAGAAATATCTCAAGACTGATTTTTCTAAGGTTTTATGGACTGATGAAATGAGAGTGAGTCTTGATGGGCCAGATGGCTGGATTGGTAAAGGGCAGAGAGCTCCAGTCCGACTCAGACGCCAGCAAGGTGGAGGTGGAGTACTGGTTTGGGCTGGTATCATCAAATATGAGCTTGTGGGGCCTTTTTGGGTTGAGGATGGAGTCAAGCTCAACTCCCAGTCCTACTGCCAGTTTCTGGAAGACACCTTCTTCAAGCAGTGGTACAGGAAGAAGTCTGCAAGGTAAGAAAAACATGATTTTCATGCAGGACAATGCTCCATCACACGCGTCCAAGTACTCCACAACGTGGCTGGCAAGAAAGGGTATAAAAGAAGAAAATCTAATGACATGGCCTCCTTGTTCACCTGATCTGAACCCCATTGAGAACCTGTGGTCCATCATCAAATGTGAGATTTACAAGGAGGGAAAACAGTCCATCTCTCTGAACAGTGTCTGGGAGGCTGTGGTTGCTGCTGCACGCAATGTTGATGGTGAACAGATCAAAACACTGACAGAATCCATGGATGGCAGGCTTTTGAGTGTCCTTGCAAAGAAAGGTGGCTATATTGGTCACTGATTTGTTTTTGTTTTGTTTTTGAATGTCAGAAATGTATATTTGTGAATGTTGAGATGTTATATTGGTTTCACTGGTAAAAATAAATAATTGAAATGGGTATATATTTGTTTTTTGTTAAGTTGCCTAATAATTATGTACAGTAATAGTCACCTGCACACACAGATATCCCCCTAAAATAGCTAAAACTAAAAGCAAACTAAAAACTACTTCCAAAAATATTCAGCTTTGATATTAATGAGTTTTTTGGGTTCATTGAGAACATGGTTGTTGTTCAATAATAAAATTAATCCTCAAAAATACAACTTGCCTAATAATTCTGCACTCCCTGTACAGGGCGATTACACTCAGCCTGCACTGTCCCTGCAGTCTCCCTATGCTCTCCCTACAGTCTAAAAAAACTCTCCCTACAATCTCCCTGCACTGTCCCAGTACGCTTCCTCTCTAATATTCTTTTTTCAGCTGTTTGTAGCAACAATGTCCCTAGCGCATTTGCGCTTGTCACATCTCTCCCTATGCTCAGCTCCCAGTCAAATAGCGGAGAAATAGCAGAGACCACACAGGATGAGGCTTTTATAGGGCTGTGGACTGGCTGGCTGCATAGTATTATGGGTGATCTCACATTCCCGGGCTTTTTACTTTCACTTTGTAACACATGTAGCCACCATTTTAGAAAAAAAATATTTGATTCGTTACCACGAAGCGCAAGGAAATTCAGATTCATTCCGAATCAACGTTTTCCTAAGCTTCGGATCGAATTCCACTTCGGATGCTTCGATTCGCTCATCACTACTACCTATCTAGTCTAGTATAGTCTAGTCTCTCTCTCCCTTCTAATATGTAAAACTATATATGAATGTATTTTGCATCTTTATGAAGCATCTGTCCTGATGTACTGATGCTGAAGAATTATTTAAAAAGTAGGATCAATTATATGTCTGGTGTCTTTTGCTTGGAGAGGAAATGGTGTAATGACTAGACGTAGAATCCACACACGCACATCTGTGTGACAGATATATGTCTTCCTTAACATAACACTTGTTATATTTGACCACTTAATGAGCCAATGAGTTATGTGAAAAGTACATGTTCTGTTTTAATCTCCCTGCTACCTAAACGTAGGTTGTTTATAGGACCTATTGCTTAAACTGTTTGGAAACCCCCTGCTCGGACACCAGATATCGTGACGCAGGCAGACAGTAGTAATTTGGGGTTGAACGGGATGTCCTACGTCCTGTATATATGAAGGAATATAAAGGGTTTTGCCTCTTGCAAATGAGGAGGTAATTGTAAAGACATAAAATAAGCCTATGATTATTTGTGCATATAATATGTATACGCATTTCCACTAACATGATATACTCCTGCAATTTTTGGACACATTGGCCTACTAGTTACACAGCAGACTATCAGATCCATCAATTACCTTTTTTATCACCTTACCTTCATTAAAGAGATTGTGCACTAATTTCCATATCTCTCAGATTGGTGGGACCCACACTGGTGATCATACTCGCCTGATCGCCAGTGCTGGGTCCCGACTAATTCGCACCTCGGCCCCCACTGCTTTTCTCTGGCCCTCCTGTAAACTTCCAGTTTAATGCAAATGCAGCCAATCACTGGCCACTGCTTCCCTTGTGTCATATCAAATGGTCATGCGGTGAAAGATGATTGGCTGCAGCGGCACAAATTGTAAGTTTACATAGAGAGACCTGAGACAAACAGCAGAAGCCAGGGAGCGAATGAGCCAGGATCCAGTGCCAGAGATCAGTAAGGTATGATCACCAACATAGGTCCTGCCAGCCTGAGACATCTGGAAATTCGGGCACAACTCCATCTCTCTGTACCTTGGCTGCCATATGTGGAACTGTATCAGAGTAGGGGGTTATAGAAGAACCTAGGAAAACAAAAATTTCATTGCTGGATCGGGAAAGAGGCACCATTATGGGAAGGCACAGTATGTGATTAAAAAATACTAATTACAAGTCCCCTGTTAAGGTGGCAGGAATTGCCCAATTCTGGATGTCACCCCCTGAGAATAACTCTCCCCTGGTGTCATGCTATCTTTATTTAATAGGTCCATCATATTGACAGTTTCTCTTAAAAACTCAATGACATCTATGAAGGTCCTTGTGTTAATGCTGATGGAATCTCTTGGTACCATTCTGTAAAGAAGTAATCATTTCACAGTGATTTTCTCTGACGTGCCCTGATCTGGCTTCTAGAGAGAAACAGCAAGACGTGTGATACGAGCTTTACAGCTGTGTGATCCATTACTCAAGACACATCCGTTTACCAGTGTGCCAGCTGAGAATTTACCAGCAAATACATATTTTATGGATGTTTAATCTGGCCTTGGAATTTACTTTTGCTTTTTCCAATAAATTTATTTTTATGACTAATAAATGAATTTCCAATATGTCCAAGTAGGCCCTGTCAGCTCAGAGGGGTCCATTCTGTATTTCCAAAAACAAATAAAAAAAATAAACTGTTGGTATTTGGAAAAACCTACTACCTAAATGGCTCCTGCCCCCATATTTGATGTGTTCAGTAGGCGTGACTATGAAATACTCATAAATCAGGCTGTGAACAAACATTCCTACTGAAAATTAAATAAATGTTATATTTAAGCCACATTAAATGTTCTTAATTCACTGAGAACATTATCATTTCAGTAGAATTACAGTAGTGTTTACTTTTTTTTTTTTTTTTACAGGAAAATAAAAAAAAACAGCCTTATCATGGATGTATGGATTTTCCAGATTATGGAATGTTGAGTTAAAGTGGTTGTACAAGAATGGGGGAGGTGGGGATTGACAACCACCCCCACCTGGCTGGCTGCACAACCACCCCCACCTGGCTGGCTGCACCTGGGACAGTATGTAGATTGTATGCTGACAGTTACATAAAAAACATATAGAGGTTTTTCTGTTCTGATTCATACGGAATATGATAGAATATACTGCTAATGTAGTATGCATCATGTCATGGAGGTATTCTATTCTATACCTTCATCATAAGGCACTATATGGCGATACCATATGGAGTAACAATTGATTCGTAGTACGGAGCTGTAGGGATCTAGTGTATGCAGGTAGTGTATGCATTAGGCATTAAAGGAGCTGTGAAAGAAAGGCTGGATGTTTTGGCAAGCCCCCCACTTCACTGGACCTGTAAAGGAAAGATTACTTACCTGGTTCCAAGAGCACGATCCCCGTTCTTTCTCCTCCAGGCCTCCAATGCTCTGCTGGGCTCCCTCAGTGTCAACATCTGTTTGATATTGCCGCAGCCAATTACTAGCCGCGATGGGGACCAGATCCCCTTGTGTCATGTGATCATTTGTCATGATGTTAGAGGAGCCAGTCACCACTGCAGCTAGTGATTGGCTGTGGTGAAGTCAAACCAGATGTTGACATTGAGTGAGCCTAGCAGGCCTTCAGGAGAAGGATCGGGGATCTGGCACCAGGAAGAAGATAAGTAATCAATCTCTTTACAGCTCCAGTCAAGTGGGAGGTTAGCCAGCTGAGAATTTAGCAGCAAATACATATTTTATGGATGTTTAATCTGGCCTTGGAATTTACTTTTGCTTTTTCCAATAAATTTATTTTTATGACTAATAAATGAATTTCCAATATGTCCAAGTAGGCCCTGTCAGCTCAGAGGGGTCCATTCTGTATTTCCAAAAACAAATAAAAAAAATAAACTGTTGGTATTTGGAAAAACCTACTACCTAAATGGCTCCTGCCCCCATATTTGATGTGTTCAGTAGGCGTGACTATGAAATACTCATAAATCAGGCTGTGAACAAACATTCCTACTGAAAATTAAATAAATGTTATATTTAAGCCACATTAAATGTTCTTAATTCACTGAGAACATTATCATTTCAGTAGAATTACAGTAGTGTTTACTTTTTTTTTTTTTTTTACAGGAAAATAAAAAAAAACAGCCTTATCATGGATGTATGGATTTTCCAGATTATGGAATGTTGAGTTAAAGTGGTTGTACAAGAATGGGGGAGGTGGGGATTGACAACCACCCCCACCTGGCTGGCTGCACAACCACCCCCACCTGGCTGGCTGCACCTGGGACAGTATGTAGATTGTATGCTGACAGTTACATAAAAAACATATAGAGGTTTTTCTGTTCTGATTCATACGGAATATGATAGAATATACTGCTAATGTAGTATGCATCATGTCATGGAGGTATTCTATTCTATACCTTCATCATAAGGCACTATATGGCGATACCATATGGAGTAACAATTGATTCGTAGTACGGAGCTGTAGGGATCTGGTGTATGCAGGTAGTGTATGCATTAGGCATTAAAGGAGCTGTGAAAGAAAGGCTGGATGTTTTGGCAAGCCCCCCACTTCACTGGACCTGTAAAGGAAAGATTACTTACCTGGTTCCAAGAGCACGATCCCCGTTCTTTCTCCTCCAGGCCTCCAATGCTCTGCTGGGCTCCCTCAGTGTCAACATCTGTTTGATATTGCCGCAGCCAATTACTAGCCGCGATGGGGACCAGATCCCCTTGTGTCATGTGATCATTTGTCATGATGTTAGAGGAGCCAGTCACCACTGCAGCTAGTGATTGGCTGTGGTGAAGTCAAACCAGATGTTGACATTGAGTGAGCCTAGCAGGCCTTCAGGAGAAGGATCGGGGATCTGGCACCAGGAAGAAGATAAGTAATCAATCTCTTTACAGCTCCAGTCAAGTGGGAGGTTAGCCAGCTGAGAATTTAGCAGCAAATACATATTTTATGGATGTTTAATCTGGCCTTGGAATTTACTTTTGCTTTTTCCAATAAATTTATTTTTATGACTAATAAATGAATTTCCAATATGTCCAAGTAGGCCCTGTCAGCTCAGAGGGGTCCATTCTGTATTTCCAAAAACAAATAAAAAAAATAAACTGTTGGTATTTGGAAAAACCTACTACCTAAATGGCTCCTGCCCCCATATTTGATGTGTTCAGTAGGCGTGACTATGAAATACTCATAAATCAGGCTGTGAACAAACATTCCTACTGAAAATTAAATAAATGTTATATTTAAGCCACATTAAATGTTCTTAATTCACTGAGAACATTATCATTTCAGTAGAATTACAGTAGTGTTTACTTTTTTTTTTTTTTTTACAGGAAAATAAAAAAAAACAGCCTTATCATGGATGTATGGATTTTCCAGATTATGGAATGTTGAGTTAAAGTGGTTGTACAAGAATGGGGGAGGTGGGGATTGACAACCACCCCCACCTGGCTGGCTGCACAACCACCCCCACCTGGCTGGCTGCACCTGGGACAGTATGTAGATTGTATGCTGACAGTTACATAAAAAACATATAGAGGTTTTTCTGTTCTGATTCATACGGAATATGATAGAATATACTGCTAATGTAGTATGCATCATGTCATGGAGGTATTCTATTCTATACCTTCATCATAAGGCACTATATGGCGATACCATATGGAGTAACAATTGATTCGTAGTACGGAGCTGTAGGGATCTAGTGTATGCAGGTAGTGTATGCATTAGGCATTAAAGGAGCTGTGAAAGAAAGGCTGGATGTTTTGGCAAGCCCCCCACTTCACTGGACCTGTAAAGGAAAGATTACTTACCTGGTTCCAAGAGCACGATCCCCGTTCTTTCTCCTCCAGGCCTCCAATGCTCTGCTGGGCTCCCTCAGTGTCAACATCTGTTTGATATTGCCGCAGCCAATTACTAGCCGCGATGGGACCAGATCCCCTTGTGTCATGTGATCATTTGTCATGATGTTAGAGGAGCCAGTCACCACTGCAGCTAGTGATTGGCTGTGGTGAAGTCAAACCAGATGTTGACATTGAGTGAGCCTAGCAGGCCTTCAGGAGAAGGATCGGGGATCTGGCACCAGGAAGAAGATAAGTAATCAATCTCTTTACAGCTCCAGTCAAGTGGGAGGTTAGGGTTAGGGTTCTTTCACAACTCCATTAAGGCCTTATGCATACACTGCCTGCATACATTGGATCCCTACACCTCTGTACTATAAATCCATTGTTACTCCATATGATACTCCATATTGTGCCTTATAATGAAGGTATAGAATAGAATGCCTCCATAATATGGTGTATCCCACATTACAATATATTATATAATATTCGCTACGAATCAGAACAGAAAAAACGCTATACCCTGTATATCTTTTATGGAGATGGGAGTACACAATCTACATACAGCCCCCATAAACTGCTATGGGTGACTTTTTACAGTGCATACCCCTCAGAGTTTTTATGGACCCAACAGACAATTGTGTACACAATGCCTTAGGGGCTCAAGGATTCTGTTTCGACTAGTTTGTCAGGATTTAATTAGTAATATTCCGCAGTAGAGGTAAACGAATTTCTTGAAATTAGTTTTGAGTCCAATTCTAATGAATGTCAAGAAATTTGATTCAGGTCTAAATCAATTCTACCCAAATCCAAACTGCTCTAGTTGATCTGAAAATCAATAGCAAAATAGCAATAGTTTATTTAATGGTGCAATAAAATGTCCTGTGCTACAAACATATGGTACACTGGTATTGGCACACAAAAAATTGTTGAATTTATGCAATTCTGCAGCATATTCAGCTAAATACATGCTCCTGGTGGTGCTGGGAATATGCCTGTAAAACACTGATGAACTGTAGAAGCTTTCTAATAATTATAAAATAAAAGCTGTCTCATGCACAGAAAAAAGGAGTATTGATCTTTGTACAGGATCTTTGTTCAGGAAGTGCAAGACATGAAGTTATACAGCTCCAGCAGCTACACTTCCCAGCACCAGTACTCCCTACTGATAAAACCTGACTTTCTAACTAGTAATTCAGTCTACCTGATCGAATACTATGCATTCAGAAAGTCTTCAGACCCTTTCACTTTTTTTTCACATTTTGTTATGTTTCTGCCTTGTGATAAAAAAAATAATTTTAATCAAGTTTTCCCTATTGTTCTGCACTCAATACCCCATAATGACAAGTAAAAACAGAATGTTCTAAATCTTTGCTAACTTATTGAAACAGAAAAACTTAAATATTGCATTAACTTAAAGTATTCAGAGCCTTTACTCAGTACTTATTTGAAGCATCCTTGGCAGCGAGTACAGACTCCAGTCGTCTTGAGTATGATCCCACAAGGTCTGCACAACAGATTTGGGGATTTTCTGCCATTCTTTCCTGCAGATCCTTAGTTATGTCAGATTAAATGGGGACCGTCGGTGGATAGTCATTTTCCGGTCGGCTGGGTTTAAGTTGGGGCTCAAGACATTCTCAGAGTTGTCCCTAAGCCACTCCTGGGTTGTTTGGCTGTGTGCTTTGTCTGGTTGTTAGGATATCCTTCAGCTCAGTCTGAGTTCCAGAGCACTCTGAATCAGGTTTTCATTAAGAATATCTCTGTACAAAGGCTCAAACATCATGTAGGGTCGGCGGGATGACGTGAACACAGCACGTCTCGCTCTCCCGCGCCGGCCTCCTCCCCTCAGGCTCCCGGCTCACCCGATCAGCTGACTAGCCGATGCTGCGCAGCTGACGCTGAAGCATTGATGTACTGAGCGGCGTCTCTGTGCTGGACGTGGCTCCTGGATCCGGGATCACTTTACCTGCCGTTCATCGGTGCTTGGTTGCTGGACGCGCTGTACGGGACCCTCCGTTGCTCTTTTTTTGCTGTCAGTTCTCCCTCCTGTTTGTGTCTGACTTCGGCTGCTTCGCTGCCCCAGGGACCTCCTCTCTCCTTCCCTCGTCGGCTGGCTTGCTCGTCCCTTGTCTCTCGTCTTCTCCCTGCCTTTGGATCCGGTGACTTCGCTGTTCTGCCTACGGCTTCTCCTCTGCTGTCTCCCTGCAACTTGGACTGCCGGCCATTCCTGGACACGTGAGAACACAGCCTTGGTTGACTTTATCTTTACATAGCGCTGGTTTCTGTGTTGCTGTGTTGCTGGGAGGACGTATTTTTTGCCTTGCCTCTTCCCGTTTTCTTTTTGCGGGGTCAGGTAGGGGGGGAGGAAGCGGTTAAAAGGGGGAGAATAAGGCGAGAAAGAAGCTATAAGGAGGTTTAAAGGAGAGCATAAGCTGGGAAAAAGAAAGAAGCAGTGAGGTGTGAAAACAACAAAAAAAAAAGGGGGGAATATAAAGAAACTGGAAAATTAATAAAAAAGGGAGAGAACGAACGGGAAAAAAAAGGGAAGAGAATGGCCCCAAAGCGACGATCAGTGGACTCCTCGGCAACTAAATTGGGGTCTAAAACACCAGAAAACAAGATTGATAAGTTTTTGAAATCACCCTTCCCTATTGAAAAAAATCCACCTAAAATTAAACCCTCTGCTAATGTGAAGAAAAATGCTAAAACGCCCCAGTTTGAGGAACCCTCTGAGGACGGATCAATGGAGGCAGATCAGGAGGCGGTAGAGGAGGGTTTCCCTGTACAAACGCGAACAGAATATGATCCATCGGTATTAGATAAGATCCTTTCCGCCGTGGAAAACAACGGCTCCCTGGTGCAGGGGTTGTCCACTCAATTGGGCTCTGTGCAGAGCGATATCACCCTAATTAGGGAAGACTTAGTAAAGATCCGTGACCGAGTTCTCAATGTGGAAAAAACTGTTGTTTCACTGCAAACCGATATAGCCACATTAAAATCTCAAACTCTGCTTCTCGCCTCAGAAAACCTAGTGCTACAACATAAGCTGGAGGATCTTGAGAATAAGTCAAGGCGGAACAATGTCCGTATAATTGGTTTCCCAGAAGGGGCTGAGGGCCGGCAGCTAGAGGAGCAACTCAAAGATGTCGTCACACATAATCTAGGCAGCGAGAATTTTTCTTCTATGTTTCAAATAGAAAGAGCTCATCGAATACCAGGAGGAAAATCTATTCCAGGGAGGCCGCCGCGTACAATTTTAATGAAACTTTTATTGTCCGTTGATAGGGATATGATATTAAGAAGAGCTAGAGAATGTACTCCCATTGAATACCAGGGCTCTAGGTTGCTCTTTTTTCCTGACTTTGCTCGCCAGACTCAGGAAAAGAGACGCAATTTTATAGAGATAAAGAAGCGCTTGGCGCTAAAGGATATCAAATATTCTCTACAGTATCCAGCGAAATTAAGAGTGATCTACAATGGGACTTCCCTGTTTTTTGAGACACCACAACAAGCGTCAGACTGGATCGATCAAACGGGCATTTGAAATTGCGTAATATTATGTTTGAAGGGATCCTGGGGGGTGGGGCTTGGCTGGGGGAGAGCGGCCGGAGGTTAGAGGTTCGCTGATTAGATCGGGCGGATCAATGGAGAGGGGGTTGGGAGGGTGGGGGGGGGCTGGGAACACACCTTGCAGGCTGTTTTTTTTTTTATTTAATTCCCTTTTTTTTTTTCCTTTTTTTTTCTTTTCTTTGATTGATGTCTATTAGAATTGTATCTTGGAATGTTAGAGGGCTCGGGGAAAGGGTTAAAAGGCAAGCTATTATGGATGCAGTAAAAAGATACCTTCCAGCAATTATATGTATAGTAGAAACTCACCTTACTAAAGAAACCCTGCGCCGTCTGACAACGGGATGGCACTCCCAGTCTTATCACTCCACTTTTAGCGGATCTTCCAGGGGCGTTTCAGTCCTGATTCATAATTCTGTAGACTTCATCCTTATAAAATCCCATATAGATGATCAGGGTAGATTCATTTTCCTACACGGCAAGCTGTATGGCCACAGTTACATTCTGGCTTTCTTCTATATACCCCCTCCATTCTCAATGTATCCCTTGACTCAGCTATTGCTTTTTGCTGAAAATAGATCAGAATGCCGGCTAATCCTGATGGGGGACTTCAATGCGGTTATGGACCCCAACAAGGATAGATTCACTTTAGATGCAGATCGGGGGAGGAACCCCTGTAACTCCTTGTTGCCCCAGTTCTGTTTAGAGGTAGGAGTGGTAGATATATGGGAACACCTCGGCGGAGGAAAGAGAGTATACTCCTGCGTCAGCAGGGGGGGGAGAGCAATGTCTCGGATTGATCTAGCACTCACTAATGAGAGCAATTTGAGTAATATCAGCAAGATTCGATACGGAGTACGAACCGTTTCGGACCACTCACCCGTACTAATTGAGGTTCGCACTGGGGAGAATAAGGACATAAGGGGGCTAGGATTCAAGTTGAACCCATATTGGCTTGCCGTTATGGAGAATCCTCAGTCTATTACATTACTGATATCCTCCTTTTGGGAGGTAAACTTTCCCTCTGCTAACATCAATGTAGTATGGGATGCCTTGAAAGCGTATCTAAGAGGGGTCTTTATCAGTGAGATTGCTGCAGCAAGGAGAACATTTAGGGGTAAAGAGGAGGAACTGGTTAAGATCGCTGTCTCTACTAATGAGTGTTTTACCAGTCAACCCACGGAACACAACAGGGAAGAGATGCAGAAGGCTAGCTGTTGCTTGGAAAAGTATTTAGTAGAGAAAGCAAATCATAGAGTATTCTTTAAGGGGCTTAAATATTTCTCGGAGTCCGGACGTCCTGGTAAGCTCTTAGCAAGAATAATTACTCAACAAGATAGGAAAAATCAATCCATCACTTTAATTCGTAATTTAGAGGGGGAAACCATAACAAATCTAGAGGGGATTAGGGATACCTTCTTACAATATTTTGCTCAGATATATAGACCCCCTCCCGACACGACATCCGAACTGGCGATGCGATTCTTGGAGAGGATTCCACTTTCTACTTTGAATGAAGCTCAGGTGGAATTTTTGGAGGAGGAGCTGTCCCTTTCTGAGCTGAAGGAGGCTCTGGGGTCTATCTCGGGGAGCTCATCGCCAGGATTGGATGGCCTCCCATATGAAGTTTATCGTAGGTATGGTGAGACGCTCCTCCCCCAGTTACTTGAGGTGTTTTCCCAAGCGATCCAGGGAGGGGGCTTACCATGTTCCATGATGGAGGCTCTTATTGTTTTAATTCCGAAAAAGGATAAAGACCCGGCAGAATTGAGCTCCTATAGACCAATTTCCTTATTAAATACCGATGTTAAGCTACTATCAAAAATTTTGGCTAGGAGGCTCTCGCGGGTTATATCCACTATTATCCATCCAGATCGAAATGGTTTTATGCCAAGAAGGGGCACCCATCATAACTTGCATAGGCTATTTATGAATATCCAGTCCCCGGGGAGCGGCGCCCGCTCCATCCTGTCGTTGGATGCTACCAAAGCCTTCGACAGGGTGGAGTGGACCTTTCTCTGGGAGGTGATGAAAAAAATGGGCTTTGGCCCAAGATTCTTGGCGATGGTACAGCTCCTATATAACTCCCCAGTTGCTAGGATAAGGATCAATGATATGATAACAGAGAGTTTTATATTAGGAAGAGGTACCCGTCAGGGCTGCCCTCTTTCCCCCCTGTTATTTAATATTTACATTGAACCCTTAGCGGCTAGTATTAGGCAGGATCCGAGGGTGGCCGGTTTTGGCACAATGGGGAATCACGATCGAGTATCACTTTATGCAGACGATATCTTGATTTTTATGCATCAGACAGACACGACTCTTCCTCGCATAATGGACCTGGTTGGTCTCTTTTCCGGTCCTTCCGGTCTCGAGATCAACTGGGAGAAGACCGTTCTCCTCCCTATAGATGAACTGCGGGGCGAACGGTACAACCAGCTAACGATCTCAGATTCAATAAAGTACCTGGGGATAACAGTTTCTGCCAAACCACAGGAATATCTACAACTCAATCTGCTCCCTCTGTTGATAAAGCTGAGGGTTAAAATAAAGATATGGCAAAAAATCCTGTCGGCGAGAGCCGACAGAATTTCATTAATAAAAATGGTGGTGCTGCCCCAGGTTCTATATATCTTGCGCAACTCGCCTGTATGGATTGTAGATAAGTACTTTAGATTGATAGAGCGGATGCTTAATGATTTAATATGGGGGAGGAAGCGTGTGAGATTGAAGGTACTCTATTTTTCTATGCCCTATAATCGGGGAGGCCTTAACCTCCCCTATTTTAGGGGGTACTTTGTGGCCTCTCAACTCTGCTTGTTTAATGAATGGGAAAATAGTCAGTTCTGCAGCAGGGTGGTGAAAGATTCAGGCTTTGCAGATTTCTTTACAGTACTTGAGTCTGACTATTTATTAAATGCAGTAAATGGGTATACACTCTTCTGCAGAATGGCTATAAAGTCTTGGCGAAATATAAGGAACTGGTGTGGAGCTGGGGCATCACTTATTTGTACTCCATTGTGGCATAATCCAAAGCTTTTGAATTTAAATGACCTGAGTTGCAGCCAGTATTGGAGGACCAAGAATATTCAGTACCTGCATCAAGTGGTCAGTGGTGGACACATTTTGCCCCTTGCGGATTTAAAGCAAGGGGCAAATCTAGGTGAGGTGGCTTGGTATGCATATTTTCAATTAAGGTCAGCACTTTCTAGCACTGCAAATCGCTATCTTCTTACTATAGAAACTCCTGAATTTTTACATGATTTAATTACCAAGAAAATTGTCAAAAGAATTATAGACACTTAATGAAAAAGTTTTTTTTTGATGTTCTTTCACCAGGACAGAGAGCCTGGTCATCCTCGCTTTCAGCGACGGGCTCTCCAAACTGGGAGAATATAGGGGAAAGTTTAAAATTGGTCTCGCATAATTTTAATCACATTGTGGTACAATTTAATATTTTGCACAAAATATATGTGACACCTATATGGTTATATAGGAGAGGACTTAGAACCTCCTCTGACTGCCCACGCTGTGGTAAATCCGAGGCAGATCATTTACATCTGTTCTGGGATTGCCCAATGGTGAGCAGGTACTGGAGATCGGTTCAAACCTGGCTCGTAAACTCAACATTGCTGTTCCCTTCACTCCCAGGATATGGGTTCTGGGAGACTTATCGGAGGTCAATTACCAACCCGCAAATGGTCGATTGTTGATTAAGGTGATGTTTCTGGCTAGGCTTCTCATTTCTAGAGCATGGTTTTGCTCCTCCGCTCCAGATTGTAATAATTGGCTGGGTTTGGTTGAGAAGGTGAAAAGCTACGAGAAGATCTTGTATAAACAACGAGGATCCTACTTAAAGTGGGATAAATTGTGGAAAGACTGGGATATGATCAACTAATTTAAATATATATTTTTTTTTATTTATTTTTTTGTCTGCAAGGTGGGGGATTTTTTGGGGAAGATCCAATTTGTCTGGCTTCTTTTTGTATGCAATGTATTAATGCAGAATGTGAAGCCATAATAGAGCATTGGAGCATCTTTAGAAATGCCGGGGGCTGGCAGGACTCACCGGCATCGGATATTGGCTAATTTTTGATTAATCTAAAATATTGACTAATACTCTGGTGAGGGTTCAGGGCTCGGGATCTTGGGGGGTCCGGGCATCGGGTGCGACCCGGGATGCGGCTTTTCCTCTTGGACGTGAGTTTTTACTACGGGCAGTGATCTGACACGGGTGTGGTCTGGGTCCCGTCATTTGTCCCTTCTTAATGAACTGGAGCTGATGCTGGGCTCTGCTCTCTTAATGAGACAGTGCTGGCTGGCTACGTTTTTTTCTTCCCAAGTGCTGGAGATTGTTGAGCGACACTTTGATTTGTGTCCTCTCTCCACGAGACACCGTGGTGAACTCATGCGAGTTATGCTTAAACAAGCCATTAACATTTAATCCAACTATATGGGGATGAGGCAGGAAATCCTGGGAGTGGGTTTTATACCACTGGGATAGAAGACTGCTGGACCCCCCTCCGTTCTCCTTCGGTTCTACGGAAGGGTGCGATCAAAGATCGCTGTGAGCCTGCCCCATACGGGATAGGTGAGCACCAGAGGATTCGCCCCACGGGTGTTGGTCCTGTCCGTGGTGCTTACTTACGTCTGAGGGAGGCCGTGGGAGGTGCGTGTTCGCTGCTCGGTGGGCCGCCCGGGCCTCGGGCCTATGTTCCCTCCCAGTATAGAGATCATAATATTAAATAAGATGTCTCTTTCTATCTGTAATGCTAAACCCTTCGATGCCGGGTGGGTCCTGCTTCCCCCCCAGGCAGTGAGACCTCTATTTGATTTTAGTTAATATCTATATAATTATGGGTATTTGCATGAAATCATATTTAACTATGCTTTAAGGACTAGAACTGACGGACTTTTGGATTTTATAGCATTGTAAATGGTATATTGTTATGCATCTTTTTGTATGATAACTAAAAAATAAAAGTTTATATTTAAAAAAAAAGAATATCTCTGTACTTTTCTCCATTTAGCTTTCCCTCAACCATAACCATTCTCCCTGACCCAGCTGTTGAAAAACACCCCCTCAGTATGATGCTGCTGCCATCATACTTCACTTTAGGGATGGTTTTGGGCAGGTAATGAGAAGTGCCTGATTCCTGCAGACATGATGCTTAGAATTGAGGCCAAAAAGTTAAATCTTCTTGTCTTTCACAGTCTGACAGTCCTTTAGGTGCTCTTTTGCAAACTCTAGATGGGCTTTCATGTGTCTTTTGCTGAGGAGAGGCTTAATTCTGGCCACTCTGCCTTTAAGCCCAGATTGTTGGAGTGTTGTAGTGATGGTTGACCTTCTGGAAGTTTTTTCCTTCGGCACACAAGATCTTTGGAACTCAGACAGAGTGACAATTGGGTTCTTGGTCACCTCTATTACCAAGGCCCTTCACCCCTGATTATTTCGTTTGGTGGGGCAACAAGCTCTAGTTTCAAACTTCTTTCATTTAAAAATAATTGAGGCCACATTGCTCTTGGGAACTTTTAGTGCAGCAGAAATTGTTTGTACCCTTCTCCAGATCAGGGCTTCTACAAAATCCTGTCTCTGAGCTCTACAGGCAGTTCTTTCCTCCTTATGGCTCGGTTTTTGCTCTGATATGCATTGTCATCTGTGAGACCTTATATAGACTGCATGTTTCCAAACAAATGAATTTACCACAGTTAGACTCCAATCAAGGTGTATAAACATCTCAAATATGATCAAGATAAATGGGAGGCCCCAGAGTTAAATTTAAAGTGACATAGCAAAGGGTTTGAATACTTATGTCCATGAAAAATGTTAGTTTTTTCTTTTTTAATGCATTTCAATAAATTTCTAAAATTCTGCTTTCATTTTCTCATTATTGGGTACTGAGAAGCAGTTATTAGATAAAAGCATAGTATTGAGGATGTGTGATCCAGATTCATTCCTGTATTTTACATGTCGTGTAGAATCTGTTATTTTTTCCACCTCTGGTATGATCACTTCTCCCCATTCGGCCCAGGTGATTTTAATCAGCAGGAGACTGCATAAGGGTGTAAAAATTCTACCACCTCTCAGTTGGAATTCCTGAGAACATGTGATAAGGTGAGTTCTGACAACGGCGGGGCATTGTTTGGCTGCTGGGACCCGCTGCCTATTGGTGCGGTGCCAGTGGTCGCCGCACAGCGCCGTGCCAAAGTTAGAGTAGGTTCCCACTCGAGGAGGCAACCTAGTTGTGGTGAGTGGGCCTATGCTTTTTGATCAAATTGTATACCAATGCCTCATGTAAATTATGCAACATAGGGGTAGGTATTCTATATATTGTGCTGAGAAGCAATGTCTATTATGCTGAGAAGCAGTTATTAGATAGAAGCATAGCCTTGAGGATGTGCGATCCAGTTTCATTCTTATATGTGTACAGAATGTTTAGGAAAACGTGCACCAAAATCCTCTTTTCACATCCAATACAAGTGGATTGAGTGCTTAATACCTCCATTCATATGCAGTGGGAAAAAAATCCACACTAAATATTCAGTATGCTCTGTATTCCTTACAGAAAAATTAGGATTATCCCTGTTGAATGACAATTTGGTCTGATTTGCATATCAATCTTGGATTTCTGCTTTGGATTCTTTGTAAAGTCTGCATAGGCAACATAGGCTTATAATGTATTATTATACATCCTAGTGCACATTGGTCCATCAGTTTGTCCCATATAGATGATTGCTATTTCAAAAAACTCTTGGTTTCTAACTTCATTTAGTATTTTTCACATTTATAAAATGAAAAAGGTTGTTATATCATTTAGGTTAAAATATATTTGTGGGATATCTATTATTTCTACTATAGCTACCACTAGGGGGAGAATTGCTGTATTATTTTAACAATGGCCTTCGGCTAACCCAAACTGAACATATGTTTGTAAGGAGGGTGAGATATACACTTGTTCATTGTGCAGACCACCACTGAGGCAGAATAGGCTGAGAGCATTGTTGGATGGGGCCAGGCCCGTCGCTACCAGACAGGCAAAACAAGCATTTGCTTGGGGCCCCAAGCTGATTGGGGCCCCGAGCTGGCCCGCCTGGAGCCAAGCAGAGTAACTCTGAAGATCCATTCTAACCCCCAGGCGTTCCTGGGGGTTAGAATATACCATCGGATCTGAGTTTTACGAGCTCAGTGAGATCGTAAAACCTCAAATCCGATGGTATATTCTAACCCCCAGGCGTTCCCATGGTGACAGGGACGCTTGCCTGTGGGTTAGAATATACAGGGCCGCCCACGCCGCTCACACAGCATATTTTTAAACTAATCAGTAACTACTTTAACTTGTCTTTATAATCATTGCTCATTGCTGACTGAGCTCTTTACTTTGATTTGGCTATCTCTCTCTCTCTTACTTTGTCTTAGGCTCTTAGCTCCAGACTCCGGTAACAACAGCAGGCAGTGCGGGGGGCGGCGCTCACTCACTGTCACTGACGTCACGCGCCTGCTCCTCCCACTAGGCGGCGCAGGCGCGTGACGTCAGTGAGTGAGCACCGCCTGCACTCACTGCCTGCTGTTGTTAGTGTTACCGGAACTAAGCCTAAGACACAGTAAGAAGAGTCAGATACTAGTAGTCAGAGTCGGATATTTAATCCAAGTAAAGAGCTCAGCAATGAGCCTTGATTAAAGTTTAAGTAGTTACTGGTTAGTTTATAAATATTATATACTGGAATACTGCCTGTGAGCGTCGGGGAGGGGGATCTGTGGATGGCACTGTAGGGGGATCTGTGGATGGCAGTGCCATCCACAGATCCCCCTACAGTGCCATCCACAGATCCCCCTCCCCTAAACAGTGCCATCCACACAGATCTCCCCCCTAAACAGTGCCATCCACAGATCCCCCCTCCCCTAAACAGCAGTGCCATCCACAGATCTCCCTACAGTGCCATCCACAGATCCCCCCTCCCCTAAACAGTGCCATCCACAGATCTCCCCCCTAAACAGTGCCATCCACAGATCCCCCTCCCCTAAACAGTGCCATCCACCACAGATCTCCCCCCTAAACAGTGCCATCCACAGATCCCCCTAAACAGTGCCATCCACTGGATGATCATGGCACTGTTTAGGGGAGGGGGGATCTGTGGATGCCACTGTTTAGGGGGGATCTGTGAATGGCACTGTTTAGGGGGATCTGTGGATGGCACTGTTTAGGGGGGAGATCTGTGGATGGCACTGTTTAGCTGGGAGATCTGTGGATGGCACTGTTTAGGGGGGATTTGTGGATGGCAGTGCCATCCAGAGATCCCCCTACAGTGCCATCCACAGATCCCCCCTCCCCTAAACAGTGCCATCCACACAGATCTCCCTACAGTGCCATCCACAGATCCCCCTTCCCCTAAACAGTGCCATCCACAGATCCCTACAGTGCCATCCACAGATCCCCCTCCCCTAAACAGTGCCATCCACAGATCTCCCTACAGTGCCATCCACAGATCCCCCTTCCCCTAAACAGTGCCATCCACAGATCCCCCTTCCCCTAAACAGTGCCATCCACACAGATCTCACTACAGTGCCATCCACAGATCCCCCCCTCCCCTAAACAGTGCCATCCACAGATCCCCCTAAACAGTGCCATCCACTGGATCCCCCCTAAACAGTGCCATCCACAGATCCCCCTCCCCTAAACAGTGCCATCATGATGATCATGGCACTGTTTAGGGGAGGTGGTATCTGTGGATGGCACTGTTTAGGGGGATCAGTGGATGGCACTGTTTAGGGGGATCTGTGGATGGCATTGTTTAGGGGGGAGATCTGCGGATGGCACTGTTTAGGGGGAGATCTGTGGATGGCACTGTTTAGGGGGAGATCTGTGGATGGCACTGTTTAGGGGGGAGATCTGTGGATGGCACACAGGGAAGGGGGGTGAGGAGAACACAGAGAGGGGGCCGGTGCAGAGCTCTAAGGGACGAAAGAGAGAGCTCTATAGGAAAGGGGGCAGGACAGGGAGCTCTTTCACACTACGCCGCCGCGCACACACACACATAATGCATCAGTAAAGTGACACTTTTATCCCTCCTCAAGGGGGCTCCTCTCTCAGCAGCCAGCCAACCACGTGATCTCGGCTGCCGGCAAAAAAAACAAACTCCTCAGAGTCGACAGTCATCATGAAGCGGAATTATGCTTCAGGAAGCCAGAAAAGAAAGAAGAGAAAGGAAGAGGAGGATAAGAAAAAACAAGATAGTGGTAAGTGATAAATTACCATTCACCATCTATTAAATTCACCATCTATTAATGATTTTTATTATAAAGTGTTACCATCTTTTCTTTCTCCCTCAAGGTGCTTTGCTTAAATTTCTCAGCCCTCAGGCTCTTCCTAAGGATACCTCCACTGATGAAGGTAGAGTGAATTTCTCTCACTGAGCTAAGCTGTTAATGCTTTCAATATGCTAACAGAAATGGTAAAACGTACCAATTTCTGATTTTTTTTCCAACTATTTTCCCAGCTACACCATCAACGTCATCCTCAACATCAACAGATGCATCACTTCTCAGTGCTGATGTCTCCTCTATAGCACAAGGTCAGAATTTTTAATATACAGTTTAATATACAGTAGTGCCTGTCAAATTTCTAGGTGTCAGACACAACTTTTACAGAATGCAATGCATCACTGAGTGTCTGACACCTAGAAATTAATGTTTTTATTAATATAATTCATCTGTTGTAGAGTACAACAGATGAATTATATTAATAAAAACATTATTTTTCCCCAGCTACACCGTCAATAGCATCTCATACAGTGGAAGCCACTGCATCCAGAACAGAAATTGAGTCTGCACCACTTCGCAACACTGAGGTTACCTCTACAGCTCAAGATACCACAAGCACTGTAATTGTAGCTGATGACCCTGCGCAGTGGCCAGCAGTCCTGACTGATAGTGTGCGCTGTCAAATTGTTAAAAAAGGACCAGTGCAAGTCAAAAACATTGTATTCCCCCAAAATTCTGAGAGTCCACCTCGAAGATTCACAAATTAGAATTACATGAGAAGCATGAAAAATGGGGAGAAAATTCTTAGATCGTGGATGTTATATTCCATAAGCACAGACTCAGTGTTCTGTTTTGCTTGCACTGTTTTTGGGAAGCGTGATAATGCCTTAAGCAACTGTGGCTTCCGTACATGGAGGAACCTAGCTCATCATTTAAAATTACACGAATATTCAAAGGGTCATTGTGACAATATGACAAACTGGCATGAGCTGCAGAGGAGACTGCAAACCAATACGACCATAGATCGAAGACAACAAAGCTTGATGCAGATAGAGATTGAGCATTGGAAATGTGTCATAAGGAGAGTGATTGCTATAATTTGTCACTTAGCAGAACGCAACCAGGCTTTAAGAGGGACCACAAGTGAATTGTATGACCCGCACAATGGGAATTTTCTGGCACAAGTTGAACTGATGGCACAGTTCGATTCAGTTATGACTGAACACATAAGAAGGATACAAAACCAAGAGACAAGAGTGCATTACTTGAGTGGAACTATTCAAAATGAAATAATTGCACTAATTGGAAAAAAGGTACTGGAAGAGATTGTGAGAAGAGTACACAGAGTAAAGTATTACTCTGTTATTATGGATTGCACTCCTGATGTCAGTCATAAGGAACAGCTTTCCATTGTTCTGAGAATTGTTAATTGGGAACCATCTGTGTCCATTGCAGAACATTTCTTTGGATTTTTAGATGTTGAAGAAACAACTGGTGAGGGCCTGACTGAAGTCCTACTTGACCACCTGCAGAAACACAGCCTGAGTCTTTCTGACTGCCGTGGTCAGTCTTATGACAATGGCAGCAATATGATGGGCCATAAACAGGGTGTTTAGGCAAGAATTTTGCAATTGAACAGCAAAGCATTTTGCATTCCATGCAGCAGTCATACACTTAACCTGGTTGTGGCAGATGCTGCCAAGTCCTCAGTGCTGTCCATCTCCATCTTTGGTGTGTTGCAAAGACTCTATAACTTATTCAGTTCCTTTGTGCAAAGCTGGGCAGTTCTAAAGGAACATGTAAAGCAGCTCACTTTAAAACCTTTGTCAACAACAAGATGGGAAGCTCGAATTGACTGCGTGAAGGTGGTGCGATACCAGTTACCAGAGATCCTGGATGCATTGTCTGCACTCCAGATGTTTGCTATAGAGAAGGGGGACTCAGAGACCATGTCCAGTGCTAAAAGCTTACATGGTGAGATGAAGACCTGGTCTTTTCTGCTTTGCACAATGACCTGGTACAATGTTTTGTACCAGATCAATCATGTCAGCAAGCTGCTACAAAGTCCAAATGTTTGAATGGAAACACTTAGATCAGAAACAGAAGGAGTAAAATACTACCTTGAAAACTTCAGGGAAAAAGGGATTGCCTCCTGTCAAACTGATGCAAAGGAGATTGCAGAAAATCTGGATATGGAAATGACCCTTCCTGAGAAAAGGCAACGTAAAAAGAAAAGACAGTCTCTATATGAACGTACAGAGGACACTCAGTCTATTCCAGATGAGACTTTCAGAAGAGACTTCTTTCTGCCCATGGTTGACACAGCCCTCAGAAGCCTAAGTGACAGGTTTTCAAGATTAAAGGGTGTTTATGACCTTTATGACTTTCTGTTCTCAAAGGACAACATGAAGCAGACAATAAAGAATGGAAAGCTTCATGAACGATGCAAAAAATTGGAACAAACCCTCCATGACAGGGATGTCAAACTCGTGGCCCTCCAGCTGTTGCAAAACTACAACTCCCATCATGCCTGGGCATACTACAGCTATCAGGGAATGATGGGAGTTGTAGTTTTGCAACATCTGGAGGGCCATGAGTTTGACATCCATGCTCCATGACATTGATGCTGATGACTTGGCACTTGAGATCAATTCATCTCTCTACACATTTCCAGACCATGTAGCCACTTCCCCATTTGACATGCTTAATTACATATACAGTGAGAAGCTACTGGATTTGCACAGTAATTTAAGCATTGCTTTGCGTCTACTCCTGACTCTCCCTGTGTCAGTGGCCTCTGGTGAGAGGAGCTTTTCAGCTTTGAAGCTGATAAAAAATTACATGAGGTCCACCATGGGCCAAGAAAGGCTCACAGGACTGGCACTTACATCAATTGAGCGTGATGTTCGCCAATCTTTGGACATGGAGGACATTGTGATTGCCTTTGCAGAAAACAAGGTTCGCAAACAGCAGTTTTAGATGATTTGCACATGTTTCTAAGAACTAAAAAATGTTAATGTGTGTGTTTTAAGTATGTTGGATTTAGTTATTGTGCACTTTTTTTTTATGTATATTGGATTGTATGGTACAGTGGTGTTTTTTTGCAAATGTTCATTTGTTGAAAATGTTCAAATTTCATGCACATTAAATGCAACAGCAGTATTAACTTAAACTGTATGGCTATACTGTGGTTCCTGTAAGCTTTGCGTGCGTAAGGTGGGGAGGGTGTGGAGGGGGGGCCTCCATGTCTATTTTGCTTGGGGCCCCCAAATTCCTTCAAACGGCCCTGGATGGGGCTATGCCGTTATGTCAGCCTTTTCAAATCTATGCTGGGGAGGATGTTAGTGGAACCCTGTTGGTGTTGTAAAATGTGCCAACTCTACGTATGCTGTGGAGAAGCTGCAGTGAAGGCTTCGAAAGTGGCCAGACTTATTCAGTTGCATGGCGCAAGAGAATTGAGATAATTAATTTATTCAGTTGTGTGGCATACCCCAACTAGGCAAGCTGGTGTCCAGGTAACCAAAGAGGTGAAGCTCATGGAAGAGAGGGCTGAAATAAGACTATTCAGCAATCACTTGTTAGTGTGGTTTGCGGGAATAGTTGAGCCTGTGTGAAGTAATATGGTCAACTCTGTGAGATTCTTGTGAAGTAAACAGGAGTTAAAAATAACTCTCACTTTTTTAAAGCCTCTCAGTCCCAATAAGGAGGCACACATCCCCATTGTCATACCTCCCAACTTTTGAAAAGAAGGAAGAGGGACACTATGTTCGTGTGCCGCAGCAATTTTTTTCTGCACTAGGCCACACCTCTAACTCCGCCCAAAACATAACTAAACACCTATGTGCCCCCTGACAGTAATATGCCCAGTAAAGTGCCCCCTTCACAGGCAATAACAAAAAAAAATTCACATACTCACCTCGTTCCCCAGCAGCAGGATAAACGGAGCACATGGACAGCCCTGCGCCCTGCCCAGACCTGCAGTGTAGAGCGCAGACGGGGGGAGGAATGATGAAGCAGGGAGCTGACAGACGGCTCATATTTCATGCAGCTGTCTCTGCTTCCTGCTGCGATGTCACATCTGTCAGCCTCTTTTGGTTTCACTTTGTCTGTGTGTTGCTGGTATGTCCACATCTCCTGTTCAGGTGTGGATCATATGACCTTTACCTCGCCATCACTCCTTGCTTGGGATTGCTTCATTTGGTCTTGGAAGATCTGGAGTGTGGTTCGTGTTGAGGTCCTGTTCATCCTTCATCCTCTGAAGTTAAGTGTTCCGCTTGTCGTGTTTTGTATCCCCCCCCCCCCCCCGGTTGTTTACTAGGCCTCAGTCAGACGCTAGTTCCTTCACCAGGGAAGGAACAGGTGGTCTCTGCCCTGTAAGTATCTTTAGGCCATCTGAAGATCACCAGGGTTTCATTAACTTAAGGTACCTTCTTGGAAGTTGGGCCCAATATTTATTGGTCCATAAAAGATCACTGCCATTGTTAACCCTGTAGCCTTCCATCTTGAACTTCCTCAGGCATTGAAATTCCATAACATATTTCATAAATCGTTGTTAAAGAAATGTGTCGAACCTGTTGAGCCGTCCTCCTTGCCTCCCGCTCCTGTCATGGTGGACGGCAATTTAGAATTTCAGATCAGCAGGATTGTGAGATCCCGAGTTAGTTCTCCGGAGATCCCTCCAGTATCTCGTTCATTGGAGAGGGTACAGACCAGAGGAGAGGATGTGGGTTCCAACGACCGATGTTAATGCTAGTCGTCTGGTGAGAGCATTCCACAGAGCTCATCCTGAAAAAATCGGTCCTGGGTGCCCGGAGGTCACCCGTAGAAGGGGGGGTACTGTCACATCTGTGACAGGTCCCAGAAGGTCTGAAAGATTATCTACGCATTAGTGATCTGGCAGCCTCTTTTGGTTTCACTTTGTCTGTGTGTTGCTGCTATGTCCACCCCTCCTGTTCAGGTGTGGATCATGTGACCTTTACCACGCCCTATTTAGTCTGACTTTTCCCATCACTCCTTGCTTGGGATTGCTTCATTTGGTCTTGAAAGAGCTGGAGTGTGGTTCATGTTAAAGTCCTGTTCATCCTTCATCCTCTGAAGTTAAGTGTTCCGCTTGTCGTGTTTGGAAAAAGCTGCTCTATGACCAGGTTTTTATTTTGCTAGTGACAAGAGTTTTTTAAGCTTATTGAACCTTCTTAAGGTGACTACAACTATAAAATATCTGAATCACGAACCACTATCATTTCAGTTGTTTTTCTTTAAAATAGAATTGCCTTCATTTAATCTGGTGTATGATTGTCTTTTGACGGGAGGGGATGGATCCTCACAAGAGATGCTACCCTTTAGCTTGCTGTTCTTCCAGGTCTGGAAGCTCTGTATGTCTTGATTAGACTTAGTTTGGAGGCACCAGAATATATTTTGCTGTATGATACAGCCTTATATAAATATCTGTACTGTGGGGAGTCGCTCTGGTAGGCAGGTTAGCGGACGCAGTATAGAGGCAACCACAAAGTCTTTAACTTAAACAGTTCAGTGTTTATTCACACAGAAGGCAAAACAAAATGACAGTTCGCAGACTTGGTGTTCGTTCACACCATGGAAAGTCCTCACCTTGTTAGCAGTTTTTCATCAGTGGTCCCCAGCAAGCTTTAGGGGCCTGTTTTCTAGCATGCGGCTCTCAGCCCTTTAGCACAGCATACATCTTCAGGTCCCAAAACACAGAGACTCCACAGCTTCACTGTGAGATGGAGCATAATCCACACCACCTGACAGTGCTGACTGCTTTTTATAAGCCTCCCAAGAACCGGCCTGGAACGTGGGGAGTAGCCACCCACCCAGCACTTTGGCTACTCCCAGTAAGAGCTGTCCCGGATCAGCTTTAGAGCCATACTAACCAGCTAAGTGTCAGACTGCAATGATGACATTTCAGAAAAAAAATCTCTTACCTCACCGAGGCCAGGAACCTCGGTGACACATACCGCCCATCAATGATGACCCCTTGTTCCTTCCTACAGTACCTATTGGATTTCTTATAGCTAGTAATTCCAGTTTGAAGGTTTAGTTTTTCCTACTCTTAGTGATAGTCAGTTGAATTTACTGTACATTGGGGATTGATGAGACCACTGGTGACTTGTTGGTCAGTCATGCTCAGTTAGAGCTCATTCAGATGACCGTATCTATTTTTGCGGTCCGCAAATTTCGTTTCTGCAAAACAGGGATACTGGCCATGTGCATTCCGCATTTTGCAGAACTGAAGGTCCAGACCTATGATAGAAATACCTATTCTTGTCTGAAATTGCGGACAAGAATAGAACATGTCCTATCTTTTTTACGGGGCCGTGTAGCGGTATGCTGTCACCGTATGCTGCCTGCATCTTTTGCGGCCCCATAGAAATGAATGGGTCCACATCTGTTTTCGTCTGGATGAGCCCTTAGAGATACATTATATCCTGTATTATATTGTGGTGACTGTTGATAATCTCTGTATATGCAGCTTGTCACCAAGCTTTACCAGAATCTAAAATACTAAACTGACTCCAGCCTGTACATACGTAGAAATCGTCAAGCCAATATAGGGTTAATATAAGCCTTTGCGAAATACTGAATTATGGAAAGAAGGGAGCAGTGTCTGCACCAGGTGGAGATGATTATCTGAGGATAGAGGTCTATAAAAACATATTTTCCTATTGGTTGCTCAAGCAGTGAATCTATGGACGTCTTCCAACACAACCAAAAGGTGCTGACCTGTAAATTTACTAGAAAAGATACTGTGTGCGCAGATATTTCATATACCTTGCATTTCATATATATATATATTAGTAAGAAATAAGCCCTTTGGCTCATTTAAACATAATTCAGATTTCTTGGAAAAGCAGCTGTGGACGTATGTCAAAGTATGCTATATATTTGTAATCATCACCCCATTTACTTTAGTTATTAAATTATATAGTTTTTTCATGTAAACAATAGCTTGACCCCTCAACAGTAACATTAAAATTGAAAAAATCCTCCCGAAAATGGCACTTTTTTAACTCCTTAGTGACATTATTAATTTTAGCCTTAAAGGGATTCTGTCACCAGGTTTCACCCCTGTCAGCTAAACATATGCTGGTGTTCAGGGCCTCATCAGGATTCCTAATGTGGGCTTCTAAATGTGATCTGTAGCCTTATTTTTCTAAAAAACAGGTTTTACTAACCTGTCACTCAAAGAAATAAGGTGCCCAAGGGGATGTCAAGGGGTGCAAGGTGCCGGCTGCACCCACCGCCGTTCGTGCCCAGCACCGCCTTTCCATACTTCTGCACCGCCTCCTAATACTCTGTGCCGCCTCTCGCTCTCCCTCCCTCCCCCCTCCTCCTGCTGTAAGATCTCGCGCGTGCGCACAGGGCTCTGAGAGGCTGATGCCAGAGTGCAGGCCATACCTGGGTTGAGCGAAGTGCCGGCGCATGCGCACTTCGCTTTAAGAAGCCAAATCAAGAAGTCCGCACGGGCGCATCCGGCAGAGCCCTGTGCGCACGCGTAAGATTTTACAGCAGGAGGAGGGGTAGGGAGGGAGGGAGAGCAAGAGGCGGCACAGAGGATTAGGAGGCGGTGCAGAAGTCTGGAAGGGCGGCGCTGGGCACGAACGGCGGTGGGTGCGGCCGGCACCTTGCATCCCTTGACATCCCCTTGGGCACCTTATTTCTTTGAGTGACAGGTTAGTAAAACCATTTTTTTTTTGCAAAATAAGGCCACGGATCACATTTAGAAGCCCACATTAGGAATCCTGATGAGGCCCTGAACATCAGCATATGTTTAGCTGACAGGGGTGAAACCTGGTGACAGAATCCCTTTAACCACCTCCGGACCGCCTAACGCAGATGTGCGGTCCGGAGGTGGCAGCCCTGCGCAGAGTCATCTCGCGAGGGCCGGGATTTCCTGTGAACGGGAAACGGAAGGTAAGCGAGTGGATCTCCAGCCTGCCAGCGGCGATCGCTCGCTGGCAGGCTGGAGATCCGAATTTTTTAACCCCTAACAGGTATATTAGACGCTGTTTTGATAACAGCGTCTAATATACCTCCTACCTGGTCCTCTGGTGGTCCCTTTTGTTAGGATCGACCACCAGAGGACACAGGTAGGTCAGTAAAGTCGCACCAAACACTACACTACACTACACCCCCCCCCCCGTCACTTATTAACCCTTTATGAACCCCTGATCACCCATGATCACCCCATATAAACTCCCTGATCACCCCCCTGTCATTGATCACCCCCCTGTCATTGATCACCCCCCTGTCAGGCTCCGTTCAGACATCCGTATGATTTTTACGGATCCACGGATACATGGATCGGATCCGCAAAACACATGCGGACGTCTGAATGGAGCCTTACAGGGGGGTGATCAATGACAGGCGGGTGATCACCCATATACACTCCCTGATCACCCCCTGTCATTGATCACCCCCCTGTCATTGATCACCCCCCTGTAAGGCTCCATTCAGACGTCCGTATGATTTTTACGAATCCATGGATACATGGATCGGATCCGCAAAACACATGCGGACGTCTGAATGGAGCCTTACAGGGGGGTGATCAATGACAGGCGGGTGATCACCCATATACACTCCCTGATCACCCCCTGTCATTGATCACCCCCCTGTCATTGATCACCCCCCTGTAAGGCTCCATTCAGGCGTCCGCATGATTTTTACGGATCCATGGATACATGGATAGGATCCGCAAAACACATGCGGACGTCTGAATGGAGCCTTACAGGGGGGTGATCAATGACAGGCAGGTGATCACCCATATACACTCCCTGATCACCCCCTGTCATTGATCACCCCCCTGTCATTGATCACCCCCCTGTCAGGCTCCGTTCAGACGTCCGTATGATTTTTACGGATCCACGGATACATGGATCGGATCCGCAAAACACATGCGGACGTCTGAATGGAGCCTTACAGGGGGGTGATCAATGACAGGCGGGTGATCACCCATATACACTCCCTGATCACCCCCTGTCATTGATCACCCCCCTGTCATTGATCACCCCCCTGTAAGGCTCCATTCAGAAGTCCGCATGATTTTTACGGATCCATGGATACATGGATCGGATCCGCAAAACACATGCGGACGTCTGAATGGAGCCTTACAGGGGGGTGATCAATGACAGGCGGGTGATCACCCATATACACTCCCTGATCACCCCCTGTCATTGATCACCCCCCTGTCATTGATCACCCCCCTGTAAGGTTCCATTCAGACGTCCACATGATTTTTACGAATCCATGGATACATGGATCGGATCCGCAAAACACATGCGGACGTCTGAATGGAGCCTTACAGGGGGGTGATCAATGACAGGCGGGTGATCACCCATATACACTCCCTGATCACCCCCTGTCATTGATCACCCCCCTGTCATTGATCACCCCCCTGTAAGGCTCCATTCAGACGTCCGCATGATTTTTACGGATCCATGGATACATGGATCGGATCCGCAAAACACATGCGGACATCTGAATGTAGCCTTACAGGGGGGTGATCAATGACAGGCGGGTGATCACCCATATACACTCCCTGATCACCCCCTGTCATTGATCACCCCCCTGTCATTGATCACCCCCCTGTAAGGCTCCATTCAGACGTCCGCATGATTTTTACGGATCCATGGATACATGGATCGGATCCGCAAAACACATGCGGACGTCTGAATGGAGCCTTACAGGGGGGTGATCAATGACAGGCGGGTGATCACCCATATACACTCCCTGATCACCCCCTGTCATTGATCACCCCCCTGTCATTGATCACCCCCCTGTAAGGCTCCATTCAGGCGTCCGCATGATTTTTACGGATCCATGGATACATGGATCGGATCCGCAAAACACATGCGGACATCTGAATGGAGCCTTACAGGGGGGTGATCAATGACAGGCGGGTGATCACCCATATACACTCCCTGATCACCCCCTGTCATTGATCACCCCCCTGTCATTGATCACCCCCCTGTCAGGCTCCGTTCAGACGTCCGTATGATTTTTACGGATCCACGGATACATGGATCGGATCCGCAAAACACATGCGGACATCTGAATGGAGCCTTACAGGGGGGTGATCAATGACAGGCGGGTGATCACCTATATACACTCCCTGATCACCCCCTGTCATTGATCACCCCCCTGTCATTGATCACCCCCCTGTAAGGCTCCATTCAGAAGTCCGCATGATTTTTACGGATCCATGGATACATGGATCGGATCCGCAAAACACATGCGGACGTCTGAATGGAGCCTTACAGGGGGGTGATCAATGACAGGCGGGTGATTACCCATATACACTCCCTGATCACCCCCTGTCATTGATCACCCCCCTGTCATTGATCACCCCCCTGTAAGGTTCCATTCAGACGTCCGCATGATTTTTACGAATCCATGGATACATGGATCGGATCCGCAAAACACATGCGGACGTCTGAATGGAGCCTTACAGGGGGGTGATCAATGACAGGCGGGTGATCACCCATATACACTCCCTGATCACCCCCTGTCATTGATCACCCCCTGTCATTGATAACCCCCCTGTAAGGCTCCATTCAGACGTCCGCATGTGTTTTGCGGGTCCGATCCATGTATCCATGGATCCGTAAAAATCATACGGACGTCTGAATGGAGCCTTACAGGGGGGGTGATCAGTGACAGGGGGGTGATCACCCTGATCACCCCCTGTCATTGATAACCCCCCTGTAAGGCTCCATTCAGACCTCCGCATGTGTTTTGCGGATCCGATCCATGTATCCATGTATCCGTAAAAATTATACGGACTTCTGAATGGAGCCTTACCAGGGGGGTGATCAATGACAGGGGGGTGATCCGGGAGTCTATATGGGTGATCACCCCCCTGTCATTGATCACCCCCCTGTAAGGCTCCATTCAGACGTCCGCATGTGTTTTGCGGATCCGATCCATGTATCCATGGATCCGTAAAAATCATACGGACGTCTGAATGGAGCCTTACAGGGGGGGTGATCAGTGACAGGGGGGTGATCACCCTGATCACCCCCTGTCATTGATAACCCCCCTGTAAGGCTCCATTCAGACGTCCGCATCTGTTTTGCGGATCCGATCCATGTATCCATGGATCCGTAAAAATCATACGGACGTCTGAATGGAGCCTTACAGGGGGGGTGATCAGTGACAGGGGGGTGATCACCCTGATCACCCCCTGTCATTGATAACCCCCCTGTAAGGCTCCATTCAGACGTCCGCATGTGTTTTGCGGGTCCAATCCATGTATCCATGGATCCGTAAAAATCATACGGACGTCTGAATGGAGCCTTACAGGGGGGGTGATCAGTGACAGGGGGGTGATCACCCTGATCACCCCCTGTCATTGATAACCCCCCTGTAAGGCTCCATTCAGACCTCCGCATGTGTTTTGCGGATCCGATCCATGTATCCATGTATCCGTAAAAATTATACGGACGTCTGAATGGAGCCTTACCAGGGGGGTGATCAATGACAGGGGGGTGATCCGGGAGTCTATATGGGTGATCACCCCCCTGTCATTGATCACCCCCCTGTCATTGATCACCCCGCTGTCATTGATCACCCCCCCCCCCCCCCTGTAAGGCTCCATTCAGACATTTTTTTGGCACAAGTTAGCGGAAATTTTTTGTTTGTTTTTGTTTTTGTTTTTTCTTACTAAGTCTCATATTCCACTAACTTGTGTCAAAAAATAAAATCTCACATGAACTCACCATACCCCTCACGGAATCCAAATGCGTAAACATTTTTAGACATTTATATTCCAGACTTCTTCTCACGCTTTAGGGCCCCTAAAAAGCCAGGGCAGTATAAATACCCCACATGTGACCCAATTTCGGAAAGAATACACCCCAAGGTATTCCGTGAGGGGCATGGCGAGTCCATGAAAGATTGAAATTTTTGTCCTAAGTTAGCGGAAAGTGAGACTTTGTGAGAAAAAAACAAAAAAAATCAATATCCGCTAACTTATGCAAAAAAATAATAATTTCTAGGAACTCGCCAGGCCCCTCATTGAATACCTTGGGGTATCTTCTTTCCAAAGTGGGGTCACATGTGGGGTATTTATACTGCCCTGGCTTTTTAGGGGCCCGAAAGTGCGAGAAGAAGTCTGGGATCCAAATGTCTAAAAATGCCCTCCTAAAAGGAATTTGGGCCCCTTTGCGCATCTAGGCTGCAAAAAAGTGTGACACATCTGGTATCGCCGTACTCAGGAGAAGCTGGGCAATGTGTTTTGGGGTGTCATTTTACATATACCCATGCTGGGTGAGAAAAATATCTTGAAGTCAAATAAAGGACGGCTCTACCTCCTAATTTGGGATGGCCAGGTGCACCTATCTGATGTCGCACTCAAAGCACCAAAATAATATAGTAAAAGTAAAGATGGGCACTCTAATATCCGGAATCACCAAACATTATACATTTATTCAAGATAAAATATGGCATAGATAACAAAGCATAAAATTTTAAATCCAATATCTAAAATAGGCCTAAATACATTATAAACTGTGATAGAAGTGATGACTGGTATAAATTTACTCTAATAGCCACTGAAAATGAAGCTGGTGTTGAGCTGCCTGTTCAGGTCCAGCCTAGTTACACATATGAACCAACAACTGTTGTAATGATTAGTAAAATCGAGTAGGTGTTCAATAGGTACCTACAAATAATAAATAGTCCCCAAGTGATGTATTTCTCATACAGTATACAGGAGACCAACGTGCAATAAAATGTAACAAATGTTCCAAGTGAAAAATATTCCAAACAGATCCAAGAAGAAAAAAATATATAAAGAAAAAATATGCAAGATTAGCAAAAATAGCAAAACTATTTTGTGGACACTTCTTAATCGTGCAAAGAATCCTAAATAAAGTATATTGTGTTGTTGTGTTTAAGTGGGTAATAGTCAATCACTACTTAAAGTGCATATGCTGCCTGTATTAACGGATAATGTCAACTCCGCAACTGTAGCTGGTCCCTCCGGGTATAAGATTTTTTACTCCGGTAATGGTCGCAGTTGTTTGGGTCAGTGTTATACACTCTCCACAGTCGACCCGAGGAAAATATATATGCAATATAAGTGATTACCGCTCGTTGATTTTTGTAGTGGTACTCACACTTAGTGCTGCTCTCCGGTCTGTAGTGTGGCTGCACAGAAGGCTTACCTCGTGTGTGGAGTAAGGAGGTACCTTGCGGGTATATCTGGACTGTATAGTCCACTTTCGCTGTTATCCACGGGTATCCAGAGCCGACCGCAGTTCACAGGTCTCACTCTGTTTAGATCGTAGGCACAGTCTGGACTTATCTGCGATGGACGTTTCTCGCTACTCCATGCGGTTGATTTAATTGTTCCAGCTGGCTTCTGCTGTCCGTGGGTTACCAGGCTATGGCCAGTAGACCTGGTATCTGTTTGTTTGATAGAAGCGCTTTTTCTAGATAACGATAAAATCTAGTTTTGCCGGTTAACTGCCAGGGTCAGTTTCTTATTCATCCACGCCAGACGCGTTTCGAAGGTTGGGCTACCTTCTTCCTCAGTGGCTTTAGTAAGAACTGTCTGGCTGTCCGGCTTTTATTCCTCTGGCTATCAGAAGGGTTCTTTGTTAACCCTGAAATGGATCTAGTGGATCTGGTGTCCTTTTAATCATATGTCTTTTTCATTGTGCAGTTTTTGATGCGTTTTTTTTTCTTTCCCCCTGAGTTCCTGCGTTTTTATGAGTCCACAATTGTTTTAGTTTGTCACTGACAGTTACAGTGAGTTATTTTTGCGGAAACTAGTTGCATTCTTAGTTGCATTCTTAATAATCTTTCCTTTCAAGATATATATAGCTGAATCATGTAACTTGGCAGCATATCAGTATTTATTATTAGTAAAATATATAATCACATAAAAATATCACTAATAGGATTTCCCTATCTAGTATAAAAGGCAGTCATAATATGCAACATTTAATATTTTTTCTATATGAAGAAGACAAAAGATATAGATCCATAAATCTAAGATTCATTTTTAATTTAATAAAAGACCATTTTTAATATAGTTTTTCTGTTTATTTTAATAGTTATTTTTAAAAAAAGGTTTTTTATACAAGATGCAAATAATATAATAGAGACTGAGTAAGGGGATCCCAATTGTGGGAACTGGGAGATAATCATCAACCCCATAAGGTTCATTCAACATATGCTTTATTCAGGTGTACAGTAGTGGTCAGAGGGGTATGGTATCTGGTTTTGTAGCCGGTAGGGTATATTATCTCATTTTATAGCCGGTGGTCACTCATGGTGTATTTGGGCTGGAAGCCTCCCGACCAGGGGGGGTCACAGTGCTGATATTCAGCCAGACTGGTACCCTCCGTGATCGGAAGGCATCCAGCCCATTAGAGGAATCCAAAGATTTCGAGTTCGGCATTTAGTCCGGCTGGTGTCAGACTGCCGAACTCGAAGATTCTCCTTGATTCCACCCTGGACATTCGGGCTATGTGATTCCCTCCCCTCCAATGTCGATCTAGCTGTTCAAAGGCTGCATATTTCAGGGTTTTTGGGTCCTGGTTATGGATCAGTTTAAAATGTCTATCGTTATCTAGAAAAAGCGCTTCTATCAAACAAACAGATACCAGGTCTACTGGCCATAGCCTGGTAACCCACGGACAGCAGAAGCCAGCTGGAACAATTAAATCAACCGCATGGAGTAGCGAGAAACGCCCATCGCAGATAAGTCCAGACTGTGCCTACGATCTAAACAGAGTGAGACCTGTGAACTGCGGTCGGCTCTGGATACCCGTGGATAACAGCAAAAGTGGACTATACAGTCCAGATATACCCGCAAGGTACCTCCTTACTCCACACACGAGGTAAGCCTTCTGTGCAGCCACACTACAGACCGGAGAGCAGCACTAAGTGTGAGTACCACTACAAAAATCAATGAGCGGTAATCACTTATATTGCATATATCTTTTCCTCGGGTCGACTGTGGAGAGTGTATAACACTGACCCAAACAACTGCGACCATTACCGGAGTAAAAAATCTTATACCCGGAGGGACCAGCTACAGTTGCGGAGTTGACATTATCCGTTAATACAGGCAGCATATGCACTTTAAGTAGTGATTGACTATTACCCACTTAAACACAACAACACAATATACTTTATTTAGGATTCTTTGCACGATTAAGAAGTGTCCACAAAATATTTTTGCTATTTTTGTTAATCTTGCATATTTTTTCTTTATATATTTTTTTCTTCTTGGATCTGTTTGGAATATTTTTCACTTGGAACATTTGTTACATTTTATTGCACGTTGGTCTCCTGTATACTGTATGAGAAATACATCACTTGGGGACTATTTATTATTTGTAGGTACCTATTGAACACCTACTCGATTTTACTAATCATTACAACAGTTGTTGGTTCATATGTGTAACTAGGCTGGACCTGAACAGGCAGCTCAACACCAGCTTCATTTTCAGTGGCTATTAGAGTCAATTTATACCAGTCATCAGTTCTATCACAGTTTATAATGTATTTAGGCCTATTTTAGATATTGGATTTAAAATTTTATGCTTTGTTATCTATGCCATATTTTATCTTGAATAAATGTATAATGTTTGGTGATTCCGGATATTATAGTGCCCATCTTTACTTTTACGAGAAAAATATCTTGGTCAAATGCCAACTTTGTATAAAAAAATGGGAAAAGTTATCTTTTGCCAAGATATTTCTCTCACCCAGCATGGTTATATGTAAAATGACACCCCAAAACACATTCCCCAACTTCTCCTGAGTACGGCGATACCAGATGTGTGACACTTTTTTGCAGCCAAGGTGGGCAAAGGGGCACATATTCCAAAGTGCACCTTTCGGATTTCGCAGGCCATTTTTTACACATTTTGATTGCAAGGTACTTCTTACACATTTGGGCCCCTAAATTGCCAGGGCAGTATAACTACGCTACAAGTGACCCCATTTTGGAAAGAAGACACCCCAAGATATTCCGTGAGGGGCACGGCGAGTTCCTAGAATTTTTTCTTTTTTGTCACAAGTTAGCGGAAAATGATGATTTTTCATTTTTTTTCTTTTTTCCTTACAAAGTCTCATATTCCACTAACTTGCGACAAAAAATAAAAAATTCTAGGAACTCGCCGTGCCCCTCACGGAATACCTTGGGGTGTCTTCTTTCCAAAATGGGGTCAGTTGTGGCATAGTTATACTGCCCTGGCAATTTAGGGGCCCAAATGTGTAAGAAGTACCTTGCAATCAAAATGTGTAAAAAATGGCCTGCGAAATCCGAAAGGTGCACTTTGGAATATGTGCCCCTTTGCCCACCTTGGCTGCAAAAAAGTGTCACACATCTGGTATCGCCGTACTCAGGAGAAGTTGGGGAATGTGTTTTGGGGTGTCATTTTACATATACCCATGCTGGGTGAGAAAAATATCTTGGTCAAATGCCAACTTTGTATAAAAAAATTGGAAAAGTTGTCTTTTGCCAAGATATTTCTCTCACCCAGCATGGGTATATGTAAAATGACACCCCAAAACACATTCCCCAACTTCTCCTGAGTACGGCGATACCAGATGTGTGACACTTTTTTGCAGCCAAGGTGGGCAAAGGGGCACATATTCCAAAGTGCACCTTTCGGATTTCACCGGTCATTTTTTACACATTTCGATTGCAAAGTTCTTCTCACACATTTGGGCCCCTAAATTGCCAGGGCAGTATAACTACCCCACAAGTGACCCCATTTTGGAAAGAAGACACCCCAAGGTATTCCGTGAGGGGCATGGCGAGTTCCTAGAATTTTTTATTTTTTGTCGCAAGTTAGTGGAATATGAGACTTTGTAAGAAAAAAATAAAAATAAAAAATTTTCCGCTAACTTGTGACAAAAAAAAAAAAGTTCTATGAACTCACTATGCCCATCAGCGAATACCTTAGGGTGTCTACTTTCCGAAATGGGGTCATTTGTGGGGGTTTTCTACTGTTTGGGCATTGTAGAACCTCAGGAATCAGAGCTGCTTCAAAAAGCGGAAATTCACATTTTTGTACCATAGTTTGTAAACGCTATAACTTTTACCCAAACCATTTTTTTTTTTTGCCCAAACATTTTTTTTTTATCAAAGACATGTAGAACTATAAATTTAGTGAAAAATTTATATATGGATGTCGTTTTTTTTGCAAAATTTTACAGCTGAAAGTGAAAAATGTCATTTTTTTGCAAAATAAAGTTACATTTCGATTAATAACAAAAAAAAGTAAAAATGTCAGCAGCAATAAAATACCACCAAATGAAAGCTCTATTAGTGAGAAGAAAAGGAGGTAAAATTCATTTGGGTGGTAAGTTGCATGACCGAGCGATAAACGGTGAAAGGAGTGTAGTGCCGAAGTGTAAAAAGTGCTCTGGTCATGAAGGGGGTTTCAGCTAGCGGGGCTGAAGTGGTTAAAGACCAGTAAGTTTTCTCACTCTCTGTGTCCCAGCAGTCATAACTTTTAAATTTTTTCTTTAATTGGCCAAAGTGTACTTTTTGTTAGAAACCATCTTGGGGTACAGATAGTGTAATAAATAACTTTTATTTTATTTTTAGGTAGAAGATAAAAAAAAATGCAATTTTAACATTCTTTTGTGGGATTTATTTTCTTATTTTCATGGCGTTCATAAAAATAAATAACATGATACTGTTATTCTGGTTTGTTTCCATCCTGTATGTGGCACTTTCTGTTGCTGTATCCAACCAATCCCATGATGCACTTCTCCTTTCCCTGCGACAGCGCCAGCACCACCCCTAACAACATACAGCTAGTTTATAGCTCCTCCCACCAGCTATTTACAGAGACACTACCCTATGACTGCCCCACCCATGGACATAACATTATAGGAATTAGAAAGAGCTACCTGGACATAGTCATGTGACCCCACCCCAGACCGGAAGATGGGCGCAATAAATGGAAAATCAATTACAAAACTGCAGCTACCTTCAAAAATATTTTTTTAAAGGACGTTGAGGCAAACCAGAAAACCTCTTTAACCTTTAACCCCTTTTAGCCCAGGCTAGTTTTCACCTTTTTGCCCATGCCATTTTTTGCTAATCTGTCGTGTCATTTTATGTGGCAATAACTTTGGAATGCTTTTACTTATACAAGCCATTCTGAGATAGTTTTCTTGTGACACATTGTACTTCATGACAGTGGTGAATTTGAGTCGATATATTTCACCTTTATTTATAAAAAAAAATCCTGAATTTACCAAAAATTCGGAATAATTCTCTGCTTTTAAGAAAGATAGTAATACCTCATAAAGCAGTTATCAATCAACATTCCCCATATGTCTACTTTATGTTGGCATCATTTTGTAAATGTTATTTCTTTTTTTCGGACGTTAGAAGACTTAGAATTGTAGAACAATTTTTTAAGCACCAATTCAGTTTTAAAGGGATTTTGAGGGGCTTACATAATGTAAACAACCCATAAATGATGCAATTTTAGAAACAACACCTATCAAATTATTCAAAACTGATGTTACAAACTTTGTTCCTCAAATTTTAATTTTTTTGTTTGTAGATTTTTTATGTTAATCAATTTTTTTCTTGTAACACAGCAAGGGTTAACAGCAAAATAAACCTCAATATAAGGTACATTACTTTAATTCTGCAGCTTACAGAAATACCCCAGTGTAGTAGTAAACTGCTGTAGGGGCACATATCAGTGGTCAGAAGGAAAGGAGCGCTATATGGTTTTTGGAGGCAGATTTTTCTAGAATGGTTTTTGGGTACTATTGTGCATTGTTAAGAGAATTACCCCTTAAAAAATAAGTTTTAATTGTATTCTTTAAAATCCCACATGAAATAAACAAACAATGCATCCAGATACTATATAGAGACTTAGGACTAATCCAACAAAAGTAGGTATTAATACTTTTACCACATTAGTGGTTACTCATGATACAGTTGACCTCCATGAGTAGGGCCCAAAATGATTTTTTATTCTCTCCTGATGGTAGACAGATGTAGATAGCAGCTGTGCTGTTGCTTTATGCTTACTTATTAATCCAGGAGAGCAGAAGCATAAATAACAGTTCGGCTTTTAGGCAGTGGGGGAGCTGTCCCTAATGATCTACGCTTTATCTGCCTAAAAGCGGAGTAATCGCTCCTGAAAGGTGCGGCCAGACTTATCAGTGGCTGTACCCTGTTATACTGATCCCTTCCTGATATTACCCCAAATACAAGAACACTGCCTCAATTTAAAGGTATTGCGTAGGGAATTCAGATCCAAGTCACAGAAGAGGTAAATGTTGCAAAAGATGATAGTCCCAAGTTAAATAAAAAATTATGGTCCCAAATAAAAAATTATGGTCCCGACGCGTTTATTGCACAGGCGCCGATGACCTCAGTCATTTGAGTGCGCATGCACCTGGAAATTAGATACTCCTGGCAAAAGGATTCAGCTTGACCAGTACGCCTGCGCACACAAACGGCGCTCCGGTCAATGCGCCCTGAGAAAGCCAAAGGAATTCTCCTATATGTCAGTGGATCTTAGATTAAATATATGACAAAATTACAATGCGTTCCCCTATATTTTAATGACGCCTTTGTGTATGTATATTGACCAATGATTGGTCAAATTACAATAAGACCTATGTTACCTGAATTACAGGAGGAGGATGACTCCAGACATGTTGTGTACGTAACATATAGCAAGATTTTAAAATGATTATAAAGGTAAGTGTGGAAAATTCTGTATTTCTACAGGGGTGAATTAGAGACATTAGTCACAATGTAGGAATATATATTGATAAGGTCCTGAGAGATTTTGTTACTGCTCTCCCTTCGTACATCAGGGATACTTTTGACTTAATAAAAAAAACTGGATGACCTGACGGTGGAGAACAACACCTTACTTGCCTCTGACGTGGAGGCCCTAAATAGCAATATCCCTCATGACAAAGGACTCTTAGCGGTACAATATTTTTTAAAAACTAGAGGTACACATTGCATCCCTCACAACGATCTCATATTACGACTTCTTGAGTATGTTCTTAAACATAACTACTTTCTCTTCAACTCCAGGTACTTCCACCAGCTATGGGGCACTGCTATGGGCCGTGGCTGTGCGCCTACATACGCAAACTTGTTCTTGGGCTGGTCAGAGGATACCATGGTATTCACCGAAGACAGTAAATGGACACCATTCATTAGCTTCTGGGGTTGCATCATAGATTATGTCTTTATCTTGTTTGTGGAGCTGCCCCAGGAAAGCTTTTCTAGAATTTTTAGAAGAGATAAATATAAATTATATTGGGATGCATTTTACCTCAGTCTCCTTAGATGGGATAGTCATCACTAGTAATGAGCGGCAGGTCCCATATTCGAATTCGCAACATTTTGCGAATATTGAGTAGAATATTCGTTTTATATTCGCGAATATTCGTATTCGAGATTATTTTCGCGATTTTGATTCATCTTAAATGTAAAAATCGCATAATGCGAAGTTGATCAAAAAAGAATATATAGCAGCCAGTAAATAAATAGATTGAAAAAAAAAAGACGAATATTCTAAATAAAGAATATATTCGCTATATTGCTATATATTCGTTTTAGGAATATTCATTATATTCTAAAACAAGAATATATAGCAATATAGCAAATATTCGTAAAATACACATATAGACTGCAATTTAGCTAATATAATGCTATAAACTTTTTTTCAAAGTTGTAATTATTCTTCAAATCTGAAGTTCATAAGAGAAAAAAAAATTACCAAGTTTATAGCACTATATTACCTAAATTGCAGTCTATATGTGTATTTTACAAATATTCGCTATATTGCTTTATATTCTTGTTTTAGAATATGACGAATATTCTAAAAAACAGTTATAGCAATACAGCGAATATATTCGTTATTTAGAATATTCGTCTTTTTTTTTTCAATCTGTACTGTTATTCTACTTTGGCATACTCCTCCTAGACCAGCGTCCCCGTCACCATGGGAACGCCTGTGGGTTAGAATATGCCATACAATCTCAGGGAAAACTCAGATCCAATGGTATTTTCTATTCTATTTTAGAATATTCGTGGATAATCCAATAAAAATAATATATAGTAATGTTCAGCCGATCTCTAATAGTTTGATAAATGAAAATTTCGCTAGACGGGCTTAGACAATTACCTTGGTCAGGCAGGTCAAGCAGGAAGAAGCACCAGTATGGCAACGGCTGGGTGCAATAATCGAAATCGCGATTTCGATTTTTTTATTTATTTTTCGAATAATATTTAATGAATTATATTCGCTATCTCTAATTTAAATAAAGCGGGTAACGTAAACGTACATGAAATGTAATTTACAGTATTCAAACCGCCCAGTGACTGTGACCAGTGTGAACTACCCTTCATCAATCATTCATCAATAGTTGAACTTGACAAGTGAATGAATACACTTTACATTTTAATTGGTTACAGTATATATTACAAATTGGTGAAATTAGCATTCTCGTTTCGTCGGCGCACGATGTTTGTAGCATGTATGTATGGTCCATGGAAAAACTCTATCACATGCACATCAATTTTCCTGCCACTAAATATATACCACACACTATATAACACACACACACGATATATATATATAGAGAGATTCTATTTTATGACCAAGAGCTTTCTTAGTCTGAATGTAAGGTTTTGCCAGTTCATTTTGCATTACACAGGGTGCACCCCAGCGAGGCAAACCAGCTATACAACACATACGGTACCGTGCCTTATCTGATTTGTCAGAGCCCACACACATAGAATCGCAATAGAATCAGGATTCTTAACAGTAACATGAACATATTATTTTTTTTTCCGGATATATGTTAAATATGTGGTATACTAAAAATGTTTTGAAATATATGCTTTCATCTTTATCCATTAGCAATTTCTTCTTCGGGGATATGACCGGACCAGAAAAAGAAAGGACAAAATAGTACTGTCTCTTCAATCTGAATTATATGCAAAATATGGAGTGCGGCATGAACTACCAGCCACCCCAAAAAAATGGTGTGACATCAAGCGGCAACACGATGATCGAGTAGTAGAGTATAGTAAGCGATTATGCCCAGGTACAATGCTTACATGAATTTGGTCCCTCTCTCTACAAAACTCTGTAATGTATATCTACAGTAATACTGCTAATAAGTACAGATGTAGTAGGGTTAACACACTACCTCCTAAATCAAATGTATTAACTCATCACGTTTTGTTGAAACAAAATCCATAAAAATAATAAAAATCTTGACGCATAACATTTTTTATTTAGTTTACATAACATAACTTTACCACATCCATATTTTATCCTTTTACAAATGATTACTTTATACCAGTTTTGACTTGTACAAAATCATCCGGTTACATCATGCATCTCTCTCTCGATGTGATTGTACACATATATAGCGGTACCGATGTATGATGTCACCGGATTATTTCATACGTTTGACACACACATAAATATATATACGTCTCGTTGTTTATATATATATATATGTGTATATATATATATATATCAACAGCAAACATCTTTCAGTATTCCGGTGAAAGGACCCGTCCATTACATACATCCCCCTCATAATTTGCATGGGATTACAGAGTATATATATACACCAGTAAATTCACCTCATAAAGCAATAATTTAATGCTATATTAGAGGTTAAGATTGTAATAGGAGGAAGGTATGGGAGATCTGACATTAGTGATGTAAACTGTTGATTTTACATGGAAGACTAACATTAACCGCTGAATAGACCTGCGATAAACTGTGGATAAATAGAATTTAGAAATCAAGTCCGCTCACCAGTAGCCACCTATCAGCAAGCGAGTTTAACCGCCCTTCTAATAAGTGACTGTGACAACTAAGTCAACAGGGAGGAAGGGCGGGCAGGCTGCAGATCATGAATATGTGGCTTGGCAGACAATATAAAAGTAACATACCCAACATAACACCATCCAATAACCCTGTATCTAATTGCAGAACTGTTGTTTAGTTCCCCTAACCGTCAATAACCCAGCCACAATACTCTATAGCACATCCTCCTAACAAATCCCCTGTTACCTCATCGTACCTTGTAACTTCTACTAGTTCTGCCCATCTATAACACTATTTTTGGCATATTATAAAACTAAAAATTGAGGAAAAAAATACCATGTGGATAATCATAATCCCAAGCAGATCAATACATCTCAGAATTTCTTGATCCATTACTTTGTTATTACTTTGTTAGTTTTTGGTCTAAATTCTTAACATTGTGTGATTATTTACAGGGCTTCCTGTTCCATCGACATAACGACGAAGACCCAAAAGGCCTGTTGTGAACGTGGTGCAGGTGTTGATGGACGAAGAGTCTGAGGAGCAGTCGGAAGGAGAGCAGGCCGGGCCCTCTGCAAATGTCTTGGCCACTTCCTCCCCTGATGTCTGCAGTTCCCCCCCTGATGTCTGCACTTCCCCCCCTGATGAGTCGGAGGAGCAGTCGGAGGGATAGAAGGCCGGACCCTCTGCAAATGTCTTGGCCACTTCCCCCCCCCCTGATGTCTGCACTTCCCCCCTGATGTCTGCACTCCCCCCCCCCTGATGTATGCACAATGGTGGAAGTCGAGGCGGAGGAGGTCAGGCCTTCTCATCCACCAGAATCTAACCACCCAGGTCAAGAAGAAGAGGAGGAGGGAGAGGTGGTCTACACCCCCAACCAGGAGGGTAAATATGTGCACACATCAAAATAATTCTGTATACATAAGATATTCACATGCATCACATGATCCCCCCCCCCCCCCCACTCCCCTTTCAACTCTGGAGCAAAAATGCACATATGTAAGAAATCTAAACTATCGCCGACCTTAGTTAACATGGCTGCCTGTTTACCTGAGCAGCCTTTGCACCCCGGTTAGCAAACGACTACGCCTGGGGCCAGGGGGTTTGTTGTTACATAATAGTACGTCCCTGTGCATCCAGACACTTCCCGCTGCGGCTTACTAGTAAATTGTCCGGTTGGTAATTGTTTATAAGTCCCTACAATGAGGGGTCAACATAAACTACCTTACTGTAAAGAAACAGAAATGCACCCTTCCATTAGGCGCACAACCGTTGTTTAGGTCAGCATCTGAGCAGCATGTTTTTACAGCTTGGATATGGACCCATTCAATTCCATAATGCCGAAAAAGATGCAGTCTTCAATCCGTGTGCTGTCGTCATCCGTAGCTCTGTTATGTGGTGCCTAGAAAAAAATATTACCTGTCCTATTGTTTCCGTTTTGCAGACAAGAATATGCAGTTATTGAAATGGCTGTCTGGGCAGTTACATTAATTGCACAGGGAAGCCTTAAGGGTTTTTCAGATACACCATTTAAGCGCCATGCAAAGGCCTCTTGCACCCTCCGAGACATACGGTCCATGAGCATGCCATATGTCCCGGAGCGGCATACAACGTGCGCATGGGAGCGTGCAGTATCATAGGTTACTATGCCAATAATGTATATTAACCATAGGTTACTATTGATGCTGTGCGCATCGACCACCCGCGGGACAATTGTCCTGCACTCATATGAACACAGGACTATAGTTCCACGGGCGGCCGATGCAGAGAGTATCATAGTAACCTCTGCTGCTGTGGGCTATCATGTGCACGATGTATGCCGCTCCGGGACATATGGCATGCTCATGGACCGTATGTCTCGAAGGGCATACGGTCGTGTGCAAGTTGCGTAAGTGTCTAAAGTAGCTAAAAATATATAAACTACCCCAAAAAATAACATTAAATTGTATATGAACTATCGCTAATCCAAAAAACACTATAATGACCATAAACATGTGTAACTTCTGGATTTTTATGTAAATCTGAAGTGTTTATACACCTACTCCACACAATGCACTAATTGTCTGCTAAACTAAATTGCATTAATATTTTATTTTATTTTCAACATACAGTAATCAATAAATGCCAAAAACGAATGGCCAAGTTCCAGAAGGAGCATCAAAAGGATAAATTGGCTTTCCATAAGCTGCTGCGGCGGGTTTCGAAGAAGGTTCGGAAGATGGATAAGAGGAACCGTCAAATAATGAAAGATATAGTGGATTTCCATGAAAAACTAACAAAGTAGCCCAAAAGGACAGTTATTGTTAAAATGATGTAAATTGTTATTGTTAAAATGTTGTTAAAAATATTGATCTGCCACAGACTCGATGTGCCCGATCTTGAAAGTTCTAGCAGTCGGAGGAACGCGTCGTGTGTAGCTAATTTTGTACTTCTTTTTCTTGTTGTTTAAAAAAAGAATTATTTATTTAAACAAAAATTTTGAAAGTCAAATAGTGCATTTTTTTTCCATCTTAGCCCATTCCTGCTGCACACTGACAACATGATGCTGTCAGAGGTGTCTTGGTTTATTTTTGGTGTTGTCCTGGTCTGGTGGGGGCCCATTCCTGGGAACAAATTCCTGCTGTACACTTCGAACCTGCTGCTGGCTGTCGTGCTGAATTAGGCCGAGCTATGTGTAGGCCTTATACTGGACCCTTAACATCTACCTGCTGCTGATGCTGAAGTCTGTCCTGACCCTGATGACTTATGTGGGGGCCTTATACTCCACCGTTACCAATACCTGCTGTTGTAGGTCCTGACACTGCTGAGTTATTTAGGCCTCATATTCAACCGTTACCGATACTTGCTGTTGTAGGTCATGACACTGCTGAGTTATGTGTGGACCTTATACTCCACCGTTACGGATACTTGCTGTTGTAGGCCCTGACACTGCTGAGTTATGTGTGGGCTGTATACTACAGTGTACCTACTGCTGTCTGTTCTGCTGTCTGTCCTGATCAAGATGAGTTTGACCCTGGAATAAAGGGGCCTTACAACTAACTTATAAAATTACACAGTAACATTACATTATAAAAAACTAAAGCACGTGTTATGAAACTGAAAAAAGGTATTTATTACAAACATAATAAAACATGCCTCTAGGGCAACTTTTTGAGCTCTGATAATATCTCATCCATTTTTTGTAATTGGAGAAGGTGCTTTTGCTCCATGTCCCACACCTTCTTATTGACTCGATGCTGCAGGATTTTCATTTCCAGCATGTCTGTCTTGTATTCTTTTTTAATTTCTTCAAAGTGCTTTATGCACTTATTTACTACTGAAAAAAACTACAGGGAGTGCAGAATTATTAGGCAAGTTGTATTTTTGAGGATTAATTTTATTATTGAACAACAACCATGTTCTCAATGAACCCAAAAAACTCATTAATATCAAAGCTGAATATTTTTGGAAGTAGTTTTTAGTTTGTTTTTAGTTTTAGCTATTTTAGGAGGATATCTGTGTGTGCAGGTGACTATTACTGTGCATAATTATTAGGCAACTTAACAAAAAACTAATATATACCCATTTCAATTATTTATTTTTACCAGTGAAACCAATATAACATCTCAACATTCACAAATATACATTTCTGACATTCAAAAACAAAACAAAAACAAATCAGTGACCAATATAGCCACCTTTCTTTGCAAGGACACTCAAAAGCCTGCCATCCATGGATTCTGTCAGTGTTTTGATCTGTTCACCATCAACATTGCGTGCAGCAGCAACCACAGCCTCCCAGACACTGTTCAGAGAGGTGTACTGTTTTCCCTCCTTGTAAATCTCACATTTGATGATGGACCACAGGTTCTCAATGGGGTTCAGATCAGGTGAACAAGGAGGCCATGTCATTAGATTTTCTTCTTTTATACCCTTTCTTGCCAGCCACGCTGTGGAGTACTTGGACGTGTGTGATGGAGCATTGTCCTGCATGAAAATCATGTTTTTCTTGAAGGATGCAGACTTCTTCCTGTACCACTGCTTGAAGAAGGTGTCTTCCAGAAACTGGCAGTAGGACTGGGAGTTGAGCTTGACTCCATCCTCAACCCGAAAAGGCCCCACAAGCTCATCTTTGATGATACCAGCCCAAACCAGTACTCCACCTCCACCTTGCTGGCGTCTGAGTCGGACTGGAGCTCTCTGCCCTTTACCAATCCAGCCACGGGCCCATCCATCTGGCCCATCAAGACTCACTCTCATTTCATCAGTCCATAAAACCTTAGAAAAATCAGTCTTGAGATATTTCTTGGCCCAGTCTTGACGTTTCAGCTTGTGTGTCTTGTTCAGTGGTGGTCGTCTTTCAGCCTTTCTTACCTTGGCCATGTCTCTGAGTATTGCATACCAGTGATGTTGCAGCTCTGAAATATGGCCAAACTGGTGGCAAGTGGCATCTTGGCAGCTGCACGCTTGACTTTTCTCAGTTCATGGGCAGTTACTTTGCGCCTTGGTTTTTCCACACGCTTCTTGCGACCCTGTTGACTATTTTGAATGAAACGCTTGATTGTTCGATGATCACGCTTCAGAAGCTTTGCAATTTTAAGAGTGCTGCATCCCTCTGCAAGATATCTCACTATTTTTGACTTTTCTGAGCCTGTCAAGTCCTTCTTTTGACCCATTTTGCCAAAGGAAAGGAAGTTGCCTAATAATTATGCACACCTGATATAGGGTGTTGATGTCATTAGACCACACCCCTTCTCATTACAGAGATGCACATCACCTAATATGCTTAATTGGTAGTAGGCTTTCGAGCCTATACAGCTTGGAGTAAGACAACATGCATAAAGAGGATGATGTGGTCAAAATACTCATTTGCCTAATAATTCTGCACTCCCTGTATTACGGTTACTTACAAGACAATTAGTGCATTGTGTGTAGTATGTGTTTAAACACTGCCTATTTACATCTAAATACAATAACTATAGATCTTTACGTTAATTATATTTTGGTTTGCTTAGTAATAGTTTGGATAGAGTATAATGTAATTTTTTTGGTTAGTTAATAGTTTTTCGGTAGTTTACAGAGTATGTCGCATTTTTATTTATTTTCCTATTACACTAGTTTCTGTTGTCCCCTCATTGTTGCCACTTTTAACCACTTCATGGCCAGCCATTAAGAGTAGGCCTCAGCGGGATGTGACTTGACGCAGAGGGACAGTCTATTTCGGACCAACAGACACCCTGCCCCCAGGCATAATCATTTTTGAACCGGGGTTCTCCTCCTCTTCTGGAGCTGGGGGGGTGGAATCTGGTGGCTGGGAAGTTCCGGCCTCCTCCATCTCAACTTCCTCTGTAGCGCAAACATCAGGGGGGGGAAGTGGTCTTAACATTTTCTGAGGGTCCGGCATCTTCTCCCTCCGCCTGCTCCTCACACTCCTCCTCCTCCATGGAAATCTCCTCTAATTTTTTTTTTGTGTTTTTTGTGGTGACAGAGAGAGGGAATGGGTTGACCTGTAATAATGACACAATGTTAAGAATTTAGACAAAGAACTCAGAAATCATAACAAAGGTAAAGATCAAGAAATTCCTATATGGAGGAATCTGCATGGGATTATGAATTATACCAATAGTGGATTTGCTTCATTTTGTTGGTAAATAACATGCCAAAACCAGTGTTATAGATGGGTAGAACTAGTCTAAGTTACAAGGTAAGATGAGCTAACATGGGATTTGTTAGGAAGGTGCCCTATAGGGTATTGTGACTGGGTTATTGACGTTTAGGGAAACCAAACAACAGTTCGGAAATTAGATAAGGGGTTATTGGACTGTGTTATGTTGGGTATATTTTTTTTTGTGGCTGCCAGCGATATACTGTCTGGCAAGCTGCATTTTGAAGATCTGCTGCCAGCCCGCCCTCCCTCCCTGTTGATTTAGTTGTCATGGTCACTTTATAAGTAGAAGGAGGGGTAAAGTCTCCCCTTTAACTGTGACTTTCACAGTGACCAGCCCTTTAACAGTGACTTTCACAGTGACGGCCCTTTAACTGTGAACTCCACAGCGCCCGTCAGTTGGCAGGATTTAAGTGAAAGGCTGGCAGGCTTGTATTGGCTAATGCAGTTCATTTTTCGTGAATATCTCAGGAACGGTACGTACTAGGGATCTTAGACCCCCGCAAGATTTCTTTCCATGTAGCAAGGGATGTGTATACCAAGTTTCGTTGAAATCGATGGTTGCGTTTTTGTGTTTTTGCTGAACATACACACATACACACATACATACATACATACACACATACATCCTTTAATATATATATATATATATATATATAAAGGTAGAAAGGTGTGGGCAGCACAGCTGTCTGTATGTGCAGTCGGAGTGCCAGTGGCTGTGGGGGCGATCCACCTCCAGTAAAATAAATGAAAAAATTACACAGCACTTCCAAGGCGTAAAAAAGTAGAAAAGGCTTTATTAACCAGACCCGCAACGTTTCGATCCGCTTTCTGGGATTTTTGCTTGAGAAAGATCACAGAAAGCAGATGGAAATGTCGTGGGTCTGGTGAATAAAGCCTTTTTTACGCTTTGGAAGTGCTGTGGAATTTTTTCATTTATATATATACTATAGATATATATATATATATAAAATCTTGAATCCCATGCAAATTGTGTGGAGGATGTATGTAATGGTCGGGGACCTTGACCGGAATACTGAATGATGTTTGCAGTTTCTGTAGATATAAACAAAAATACCTATATATATTTATATATACAGTCATGTGAAAAAATTAGGACACCCTTTGAAAGCATGTGGTTTTTTGTAACATTTTTAATAAAAGGTTATTTCATCTCCGTTTCAACAATACAGAGAGATTAAAGTAATCCAACTAAACAAAGAAAACTGAAGAAAAGTCTTTTCAAGATCTTCTGTAAATGTCATTCTACAAAAATGCCTATTCTAACTGAGGAAAAAGATAGGACACCCTTGCCCCTAATAGCGAGTGTTACCTCCTTTGGCTGAAATAACTGCAGTGAGACGGTTCTTGTAGCCATCTACCAGTCTTCGACATCGGTCTGAGGAAATTTTACCCCACTCCTCAATGCAGAACTTTTTCAGCTGTGAGATGTTTGAGGGGTTTCTTGCACGTACAGCCCTTTTCAAGTCACCCCACAGCATCTCAATGGGATTCAAATCTGGACTTTGACTTGGCCATTCCAGGACTCTCCATTTCTTCTTTTTCAGCCAATCTTTGGTTGATTTACTAGTATGTTTTGGGTCATTGTCATGTTGCATGGTCCAGTTCCGCTTCAGCTTTAATTTTCTAACTGATGGTCTCACATGTTCTTCAAGCACCTTCTGATACACAGTAGAATTCATCGTGGATTCTATGATGGTGAGCTGACCAGGTCCTGCTGCAGCAAAGCAGCCCCAAACCATGACACTTCCACCTCCATGCTTCACAGTTGGTATGAGGTTCTTTTCTTGGAATGCTGTGTTTGGTTTACGCCAAACATGTCCTCTGCTGTTGTGTCCAAATAATTCAATTTTGGACTCATCTGTCCAAAGAACATTATTCCAGAAGTCCTGGTCTTTGTCAACTTTATCTCTGGCAAATGTCAGTCTGGCCTCGATGTTTCTCTTGGAAAGCAAAGGTTTCCTCCTTGCACACCTCCCATGCAAGTTAAACTTGTACAGTCTCTTTCTGATTGTAGAGGCATGTACTTCTACATCAACAGTAGCCAGAGCCTGCTGTAGTTCTCGAGATGACACTTTAGGGTTTTTGGAGACCTCTTTTAGCATCTTGCGGTCTGCTCTTGGGGTGAACTTGCTGGGGCGACCAGTCCTGGGCATGTTGGCAGTTGTTTTGAAAGCCCTCCACTTGTAGACTATCTTCCGGACAGTGGAATGGCTGATTTCAAAATCTTTTGAGATCTTTTTAAATCCCTTCCCAGACTCATAGGCTGCTACAATCTTTTTTCTGAAGTCCTCTGACAGCTCTTTTGCTCTCACCATGGTGCTCACTCTCACTTCAACAGTCAGGAGCACACCAAACTAAATGTCTGAGGTTTAAATAGGGCAAGCCTCATTCAACATGCAGAGTAACGATCTACTAATTATGTGCACCTGGTGTGATATACCTGTGTGAGATCTGAGCCAATTTAAGAGGGAATACATGTGAGGGTGTCCTATCTTTTTCCTCAGTTAGAATAGGCATTTTTGTAGAATGACATTTACAGAAGATCTTGAAAATACTTTTCTTCAGTTTTCTTTGTTTAGTTGGATTACTTTAATCTCTCTGTATTGTTGAAACGGAGATGAAATAACCTTTTATTAAAAATGTTACAAAAAACCACATGCTTTCAAAGGGTGTCCTAATTTTTTCACATGACTGTATATTATGAAATCATCCGGTGACATCATACATCAGTACCGCGCTGTATGTATAACAATATACAGTGGGATGCAAAAGTTTGGGCAACCTTGTTAATCGTCATGATTTTCCTGTATAAATCGTTGGTTGTTACGATAAAAAATGTCAGTTAAATATATCATATAGGAGACACACACAGTGATATTTGAGAAGTGAAATGAAGTTTATTGGATTTACAGAAAGTGTGCTATAATTGTTTAAACAAAATTAGGGAGGTGCATAAATTTGGGCACTGTTGTCATTTTATTGATTCCAAAACCTTTAGAACTAATTATTGGAACTCAAATTGGCTTGGTAAGCTCGGTGACCCCTGACCTACATACACAGGTGAATCCAATTATGAGAAAGAATATTTAAGGGGGTCAATTGTAAGTTTCCCTCCTCTTTTAATTTTCTCTGAAGAGTAGCAACATGGGGGTCTCAAAACAAGTCTCAAATGACCTGAAGACAAAGATTGTTCGCCATCATGGTTTAGGGGAAGGATACAGAAAGCTGTCCCAGAGATTTCAGCTGTCTGTTTCCACAGTTAGGAACATATTGAGGAAATGGAAAACCACAGGCTCAGTTCAAGTTAAGGCTCGAAGTGGCAGACCAAGAAAAATCTCGGATAGACAGAAGCGACGAATGGTGAGAACACTCAGAGTCAACCCACAGACCAGCACCAAAGACCTACAACATCATCTTGCTGAAGATGGAGTCACTGTGCATCGTTCAACCATTCGGCGCACTTTACACAAGGAGATGCTGTATGTGAGAGTGATGCAGAGGAAGCCTTTTCTCCGCCCACAGGCACAGAAAGTGCCGCTTGATGTGGGCTAAAGCACATTTGGACAAGCCAGCATCATTTTGGAATAAGGTGCTGTGGACTGATGAAACTAAAATTGAGTTATTTGGCCATAACAAGGGGCGTTATGCATGGAGGAAAAAGAACACAGCATTCCAAGAAAAACACCTGCTACCTAAAATATGGTGGTGGTTCCATCATGCTGTGGGGCTGTGTGGCCAATGCAGGGACTGGGGATCTTGTCAAAGTTGAGGGACACATGGATTGCACTCAGTATCAGCAGATTCTGGAGACCAATGTCCAGGAATCAGTGACAGAGCTGAAGCTGCGCCAGGGCTGGATCTTTCAACAAGACAACGACCCTAAACACTGCTCAAAATCCACTAAGGCATTTATGCAGAGGAACAAGTACAGCATTCTGGAATAGCCATCTCAGTCCCCAGACCTGAATATAATTGAAAATATGTGGTGTGACTTAAAGAGAGCTGTTCCTGCTCAGAAGCCATCAAACCTGAATGAACTAAAGATGTTTTGTAAAGAGGAATGGTCCAAAATACCTTCAACCAGAATCCAGATTCTCATTGGAACCTACAGAAAGCGTTTAGAGGCTGTAATTTCTGCAAAAGGAGGATCTACTAAATATTGATTTCATTTCTTTTTTGTGGTGCCCAAATTTATGCACCTGCCTAATTTTGTTTAAACAATTATAGCACACTTTCTGTAAATCCAATAAACTTCATTTCACTTCTCAAATGGCTTGTGTGTGTCTCCTATATAATATATTTAACTGACATTTTTTATCGTAACAACCAACGATTTATACAGGAAAATCATGACGATTAACAAGGTTGCCCAAACTTTCGCATCCCACTGTATATACAATCTCAGCGAGGTAGAGATGTATGATGTAACCGAAAGATTTTGTACATGTCATACCAGTAATCACTTGAAAAGGGATGAAATACGGATGTAGTAGAGTTGACACACATGCTTTATGAGACGTGTTATGTAAACTTAATGCAATTAAATGCGTTAAGCTATTTTATAAAATGGCTTTTGTTTCAAGATTACGTGATGAGTTAGGAAATTTGAGTGAAGAGGTTGTGTGTTAACCATACTACATCTGTACGGATTAGCAGCATAACTGAATACCCCGTATTTTTCGCCCTATAAGACGCACTGGCCCATAAGACGCACCTAGGTTTTTGAGGAGGAAAATAAGAAAAAAAATGTTTTTAACCAAAAGATGTGCTTTTGGTGTGTTTTGAACTAATGGTGGTCTGTGGATGACACTATTATGGGGGATCTGTGGATGGTACTGTCATGGGGGCATCTGTGGATGGCACTGTTATGGGGCATCTGTGGATGGCACTGTTATGGGGGCATATGTGGATGCCACTGGTATGGGGGATCATTATGGGGGCAACTGTGGATGGCATGACACTACCTGTGTAGTGAATGGGGGCCAGGATCTGGTTTTGTAATGGCAGCGGGGCCCGGTGCAGTCACTTTATTCTACTACACCGGGCCCTGCTCACAGTAGTATAATCATATCTAACTTGTAGGTATTGTTAAACTAATGAAATATCATCTGAAATCCAGCGCTTTACTTACTACTAACTTCGTAGCAGCCAGGAGGCCGGGCGGCTGCTCGCAGCGTGACTCACTACGTCACGTACCTGCGCCGCCTGCTTCATTCATAAAGTCGGTGGAGCAGGCGCATGACATAGTGAGTTACGCTGCCGCCCACTCAGCCTCCTGACTAGTAAGTAAAGCTGGATTTCAGATGATATTTGAATAGTTTAACAATACCTACCTATATATAATGATACTACTGTCAACGGGGCCCCTTTTAGTAGAATACAGTGACTGCACCGGGCCCCGCTGCTATTGCAGAACCAGATGCCGGCCCCCAGCCCCTCCTCCCTCTCAGCCGATACACCCGACGGCCGCAGCATTCGCCCCATAAGGCGCACTGCTATTTTCCCCCCACTTTTGGGGGGGGGTGCGTCTTATAGGGCGAAAAATACGGTATATATATTACTGAGTGCTGTAGAGAGAAATACAAAATTCATGTAAGCATTGTACCTGGGCATATTCGCTGACTATACTCTTCGACCAGATCTGGGTGTAGGCGCTTCAGGTCGCACCACTTTTTTGGGGATTGCCTTGTGATCGTGCCAGATCCCACTTTTTAATTTTAATTCGGCCCGGACAGACTGTAGGATGGCATCTTTCTCATCTCTTTTCCAGGTCCTTGCATAGCTCCGCTCCAGAAAGCGCTGAAGGATAAAGATGCAATGTCTGAGGTCTGAGCAATCAGATATTGGCCAGCTAAGCTGCGATGTACCTGTCTAGTTAAGTGACGGTACAGTATTGGGTGTACTGCTGGTTCGCCTCCCCGTGGTGCACCCTGGGTAACGCAAATACTTTTGGTCCGACAAAAAAAGCTCATGGACATAAAATTTAATCTATATATATTGTGTGTATGGTATATAGCAGGGATGACCAACCTGAGGCTCTCCAGCTGTTGCAAAACTACAACTCCCAGCATGCCCAGGCTACCTACAGCTATCAGCCTACAGCAGGGCATGGTGGGAGTTGTAGTCTTGCAACAGCTGGAGAGCCTCAGGTTGGCCATGCCTGGTATATAGTGTGTGGTATATATTGCATGGCAGGAAAATGGACGTGCTATGTGCATGTGATAGATATTTATCTGTTGTCCATACATACATGCTACTGACATAGTGCTGCGAAGTAACAAGAATACTCAGTGCACCAATCAGTAGTGTCTACTATTGGGGGAAGGGGGGGGGGCGCGGACGGCGGAGGAAAAAAATATATATTTTTTTTGTATCAATGTAGTTCTTATTTGCATGCACGAATATTTAGCAACACTCAATCTACATATAAATAATGTATACGTAGATCGAGTATTGCAAAATATTGTTCTGCCATGCATGCAATATGAAATAAAATACAGTGCTATAATACAATATTACTTACAGTGAGAATAACTTCTTTTTGAAAGCGAATTCGCATTTTCTATCGCTGATATTTTTTCAGGCAGACTGCCAAACTCCACTAGTAGCAAAAGCGAAACCAGGGCACATTACACGTGACACGATTACGTCATAAGACCGCGTCCTCACGCGATCATTCATAACGTTCCCGATTTTCGGCTAAAAATCGGGAATTTGAATATAAATATTGATTCCACTCTGCTTCTTGCTATATAGTGAATATTCTTAAAAAAAATATTATAGCACTATATTAGCTAAATTGCTCTGTTTGTATTTAGCGAATATTCGTTATTACTAAATATTCTTGTTTTCGAATATGACGAATACCGTATTTTTCGCCCTGTAAGACGCACCGGCCCATAAGACGCACCTAGGTTTTTGGGGAGGAAAATAAGAAAAAAAATATTTTTAACCAAAAGGTGTGCTTTTGGTGGGTTTGGAACTAATGGTGGTCTGTGGGTGGCACTATTACTGGGGATCTGTGAAGGACACTGTTATGGGGGGATCTGTGGATGACAGACACTGTTATGGGGGGGATCTGTGGATGACGGACACTGTTATGGGGCGGATCTGTGGATGACGGACACTGTTATGGGGCGGATCTGTGGATGACTGACACTGTTATGGGGGGGATCTGTGGATGACTGACACACTGTTACAGGGGGGGGTCTGTGGATGGCACTGTTACAGGGGGGATCTGTGGATTGCACTGTTACAGGGGGGATCTGTGGGTGGCACTGTTACAGGGGGGGATCTGTGGGTGGCACTGTTATATATGTGCCATCCACAGACCCCCCACCCCATAACAGTGCCATCCACAGCCCCCCAGCCCATAACAGTGGCATCCACAGCCCCCCAGCCCATAACAGTGGCATCCACAGACCCCCCTTAACTGTGCCATCCACGGATCAGCTCGCCCAAGCTATATACTGTATATATACTAATATTAGTATACTAATATACAGCAGGGCGGGGCTATAGTGCACCGCCCCGCCGCTATTCCCGGCCCCCAGCTCCTCCTCCCAGTCCCTCCCCCGGCCCCCGCTCACTCTACATCGCATCCAGCGATGTTAAATTGGCATTTCCCCCCGATTTTTTGGGGGGGAAAAGTGCGTCTTATGGGGCGAAAAATACGGTATTCATAAAAATGAATATATAGCAATATAGCGAATATATTCGTTATTTAGAATATTCAGCAATTATTTTCCAAATAAATAAACATGATTTCTTCCTGCTTAAGTTGCTTGTGGTCCAATGACTCATAGGCCCACAAGCAAGAAGCAGTGAGGAATCATGTTTTCAGATTTTAAAAAATCACGAATATTCGATATAGCGAATATATAGCACTATATTCAAAATATTCGTGAATTCTCGAAGTTGCGATATTCGCAAAAAAATGTTGTTATTCGAATATTCGCGCTCAACACTAGTCATCATCCCCTAAGTCTTAGATGTGGTATACCTAAAGGGCCATACTTACTAATACGTAGAAATTGCACAATAGGGGACGACTTCCACCGTCAGGCTAGAGAATTACAGGGCAGATTTATACGGAGTTTATCCTTCAAAAGTACTCCATAATGCTTTCAAAAATACCCTAAAAATATATAGGGCTACCTTCCTAGATCCACAACTTGATACACAGAAGGATGTTGTGTCTACATACAGGGAACAAAAGAAAAATCTCTCTACCCGTATCATAGGCACATTTGATGACCGTCATAGAAAAATACAGGGTGTCTTATCTAAATATTGGGACCTTCTAAAATGGATCTAGATATTAGAGACACAATACCAGACAATCCGGTCATCACCTTCAGAAGAGATAGATCCCTCAGAGACCGACTCGTGCACAGCCATTTTGAACCCGTAAAGAAACAAGGTACTTGGTTACCAAGAAAAATGTGTGGCATATATAGATTTGGAGGCTGCATTGCCTGCCCATATATACATGCCACAACAAGTTTTATGAGTGTTTCTACGCAAAAAATTTATGACATCCGAGATTATGCCAATTGCAAAAGAATGGGATTAGTTTATCTATGTACATGTACATGTCCAATGCAATATGTGGGGAAAACCATAAGAGAGATATGGAGACGTATAGGAGAACATCTAGGTGATATAAGACACCCCAATTGCCCGACACGTCTAAGAGAAACATGCAGGAAACCCCAGCTCTCTGAAATTTTGTGTTGTTGAAACGGTACACCCTTCTGTTAGGGGTGGTGACATTGAAACAATTGTACTGCAGAAAGAAACAGAATGCATATTCAGGTTAAAAACAGTACATCCACTGGGGCTAAATGAGATATTGTCTTTCACTAGCTTTCTGTGATTAATACATTTACGTGTATACGAAGGGACACTTCTGTTTACAAAAAATTGTCAAGCTTATAGATAAGGTCTACTCTTGGATAAGCTGTGTATCTTACAGCGATAGGTCTTACACTTAAAAATCATAAAGTTGGGGCACATGAGGTATTTGACTCTCTAGTCTATAGACATTGAGACTCTTCACTGTTCCCAATTTTTTAGACCCACGTTTTGACTGCCAGCAATGGGTTCAGTGGGCTGGATTCATTTTAGTCTCTAATTCAGTCCAGTATAAATACAGAATTTTCCACACTTACCTCTTTAATCATTATAAAATCAAGCTACATGTTAGGTACACAACATGTCTGGAATCATCCTCATCCTATAATTCAGGTGTTATTGTAATCTGACCAATCATTGGTCAATATACATACACAAAGGCGTCATTTAAATATAGGGCAACGCATTGTAATGTTGTCATATATTTAATCTACGATCCACTGACATATAGGAGAATTCCTTTGGCTTTCTCAGGGCGCATTGCCCGGAGCGCTGCTTATGTGTGCAGGCGTACTGGGCAAGCTAAATCCTTTTGCCAGGAGTATCTCATTTCCAGGTGCATGCGCACTCAAATGACTGTGAGGTCATCGGCGCCTAGCGCACATTGCGCAGGCGCCGATGACCTCACAGTTATTTGAGTGCACATACGCCTGGAAATTAGATCACACGACATGGTGTGCTGAACGTAAGACACCGGCGCATGCGCAATGGTCTATAGAATACGACAACCTGATAGGCGCATTGAGGTAAGGAGGAATATTTAAACCTGACACTTGCTGCTATATGGTGCTGCAAGCCATTCATCTGCTGGCACCCTCCATCACTATACCGCCATTTTGCCACTGAAAAGAGTCCCCTGATGAACCCTTATCATCTGGATGGGGGAAACACGTCGGGACCATAATTTTTTTATTTAACTTTGGACTATAAACTTTTGCAACATTTACCTCCACTGTGACTTTGATCTGGATTCCCTATGCAATACCTTGCATTGAGGCAGTGTTTTTGTATTTGGGGTAATATCAGGAAGGGATCAGTATAACAGGGTACAGCCACATAAGTCTGGCCGCACCTTTCAGGAGCGATTACTCCACTTTTAGGCAGGGAAAGCATAGATCATTAGGGACAGCTCCCCCACTGCCTAAAAGCCAAACTGTTATTTATACTTCTTCTCTCCTGGATTTATAAGTAAGCATAAAGCAACAGCACAGCTGCTATCTACATCTGTCTACCATCAGGAGAGAATAAAAAATCATTTTGGGCCCTACTCATGGAGGTCAACTGTATCACTAATGTGGCAAAAGTATTAATACCTACTTTTGTTGGATAAGTCCTAAGTCTCTATATAGTATCTGGATCTATTGTTTGTTTATTTCATGTGGGATTTTAAAGAATACAATTAAAGTTTATATTTTAAGGTGGAATTTGATATTTCAGTGACATACATATACAATCCCCTCCTAGATATCTCAAAGTCTCAGTGGTATTTTTAAGAGACAATGACGTACCTCTACAGTAGAAACCCCAAAAAAGTAACCCCATTTTGGAAACGACACCCCTTAAAGAATTTATTAAGGGGTGTACTGAGCACCTGATTTCTAAATCCCATAAAACGCTTATGGGGTGACTTGGCTATGAAAATGAAAAGTTTAATTTCTTCCAATAAAATGTTGCTTTAGTCCCAAATGTTTTAGTTTCACAAGGGGTAACAGGAGAAAAAGGACCCCATCATTTTTTACCTATTTTCTCCTGAGTACGGCAACACCCCATATGTGGTGGTAAGTTGCTGTAGGGGCACAGGGCACCCGCCCGATCAGAGAGCCATACCTGTATGGAGGTGGGGCTTAAGTCATATCATGTACCGCCGTACGGCGCCGGTCGGGAAGTGGTTAAAGCACACCTGTTATTTCAGGTAATTTTTGAAAATAAGCTGCCGTGTGTGTACATGAGGAAAAAAATTATATATTGCCATTATATGACTTGCCTATGGTGTTTCCTCTCTGCAGGCTGATCTCTAATTACAAGAAGACCCTGAGATAGTGAATAGAGAAACATCAGCACCATATTGCACATTATAGAAAGTACTGTATTCATGTAAATAAGGCACCTGGAAGTAAAGAGTCACAAACAGCTGCTCCAGCCTCTTTGTCTGTGTTTCTCTCACTGTAGTTAACTCCTCCTCCACCTTCCTTCTCCATAGACTTTTATGAGTAGCTGTAATCTGAACCTTCAGTGAAGTCCCAGCTCATCTTGGTCTTTCAAGACAGAATTATCACAATATTAAGAGAGATTGTTAGTTTAGGATAGGTGGAAGCAAAGGAAATGAATTGATAAGGGCTTTTTGCTCTGATAAGATATATTACAAAGTTTCTTATATTTGCCCATACTATCATTGTATACAAAGTTTGTTAAAACTTAAAGCTCTTTGCTAATGTCCATGCAAAAAAGATATCCATGAAGTATTGCACAAAAACATATGCAAAAATGATACATAATGGCACGTTTGTTCCATCAATAACTACAGGATACTCTATGAATACGTTCCCCCAAAAATGTGGCTTTAGCCCATTCACAGAGAGCGGGTGGAAATCTGGTCTTCCTATGCCTGGGGATTACCATTCTTGCTGCAGTCAAAAAATGTCTTAATTTAGATCATGTTTAAAATGCTAGAGATTAATATGTTTTTGGCAGTAACCTTGTAGACTAGTCCTAATGTATTTTAAAAGTAGTGTACTTGGAGTGATGCTTTTTTGGGATGGGGAAATGTTTCAGTTGCGCAAAGACATTTTTACAAAGTTACTCTGTTACCTAGAGTGCAATATCTGAATGTTATCCAGAATGAAGACACTGTATATAATGATCTTTCCTTTGGGAGACATGATTGCTTAGAATATAGATGCAGACCACATGAGATGACATCCATGCTTGCTCTGGATTTGTGTAACTCTTATTAATTTGCGTTACACAAGACATGTTTATCTTGGAGATCCAGAATTTCAAAAAACCACATCAAACTTCTTAAAACATCAAACATGAGGTCTTGGGAAACCACACTGCCCAAGTAGCCGAAAGGCTTAAATATAAGTGTATTTAGACTGTATCAAATAAGATTGCAAATATGCTACACAAACAAAACCAAGCCAGAGTTCACCTGTAAGAATTTCATATCTGGATGCAATGTCAAACATGTATTTGGTCCATATTTCACCTTACATGAACTTCTGTTCCATATGCCTGTTGTCATAAAATTGACTGGTAGCGGTAAACTGCCAGGTTGGTTTGGATTTAGACACTATCTGAAAACGATGACATAGTCAGACCCTTCAGAATTTTATAGTTCCTTTTAAAACTTATTTATTTGATCATTTGATTCAAATATCTCACCCAACTTGTAAAGGCTGGAAGCAAAATAGGCCTACGGCTATAGTACCTATGTTCAGACAGTGACTTATTGTGCCCTGTTCAGTCTACGATAAAGGGCTTATTTCATGGAGGCAACCCAGGTATTACCTGATAGCTAAGGGCTTCACTTCATAAACCTTTGATCTCTGGAGGAAGACGCATATGGTCATATATTTTCCATGCAGCAGCCTCTACAGGGGAAATATAGTGTTACATGGTGGTCATTCAGATGAACAGCAAACCATATAATACATGGATGTGCCACATCTGCCAGAACAAGAGCAGCTCTGTGGCAGAGGGAAGTGTATGAGGCATATATAAAGTGGTTAACTTTGGAACCATAGGGCTTTCAAGGTTGTCTTTATAGCAGCCATAGGGCTTCAAGGTTGTCTTTATAGCAATCATAGGGATTCAAGTCTGAATTTTTGGTTCCTCATCAGACAACCCCTTTAACTACTTACTAATCTGCTTTTTCACCTTCTATACTGTTAAGATCTTCTAAATTGGTATAAAGAACTTTGTAGCCAGACATACAATAGGAATGCATCTATAAATAAAAATTGTCTAGAGACAAGAGGTAATTATAAGTGAGATATTATAACTGAATTGGGCGGGATCACAGGTACCTATGACACAGAGCACTCTCCTTTCATCCCTTAGCCCCCCTCTGCTCTTCTGACCCATAAATTCTAATACCTTACTGCCATAAGCATATACCCAGCAGCTGTTACAGCTGTTCAATTTTCCTTAACCAAGCAGTAACTGAAGATGACAAAAGTAAAGGTCTGGTAAAGCATCTCCAGGGAGGATGACAGTGGTGATTAAGGTCCTGAGAGGGGTAGTGGTATTCCTTGTTAACAGTGGCAGTCCTCTGGCACTCCCTGGTGCCATGCAGTGAATGGAGGGCAAACCCTCTCTTCCCTCAGGGCACTCCTTGTTGTTGGAGTGTCAATGGTATTTGGTGGGTTGCAAGGCAGGAGCACAGGTGCAGGGCCGGCAAAGTATGGAGGCAATGATCAGGCTTGTTGGTTATAATCTATAAAGTCTCTTTACTCAGTTGACAATGGGAGTAGTAGTATAGGTAGCATCAAAGTCACAATTTAGAGGTATTTCATAGAGCAGCAGTATTCTCAAAGGCAAAGTATAGGCAACAACGATGGAAGTTTTAATACTCCCAGTCTCTAAGTAACCAAAGGCATGCCATATTAGTCTTAGTAACTCTTCTACTGCAGTTCCTGAACTAAGAGGGTGAAGACTAAAATTTGGCTGGTCACCGTGGATCCCATTGTGGTTGGTGCCTGAGCTAGACTTGCCTCCCATAGTAGTGAAGTCACATGCCATACTGACACATACCTTACTGACCTTACTTTGATGTAGAAGTTGTTCTTTAGATTTTGAAGTCCTAGAGAGAGCAGTTCTCTGGAACTTGTGGGCTTGCATGCAGAACTTTCTCACATATGTTTTTCCTCCTTCTCTCAAAACTCTACAGGGAGTGCAGAATTATTAGGCAAGTTGTATTTTTGAGGATTAATTTTATTATTGAACAACAACCATGTTCTCAATGAACCCAAAAAACTCATTAATATCAAAGCTGAATATTTTTGGAAGTAGTTTTTAGTTTGTTTTTAGTTTTAGCTATTTTAGGGGGATATCTGTGTGTGCAGGTGACTATTACTGTGCATAATTATTAGGCAACTTAACAAAAAACAAATATATACCCATTTCAATTATTTATTTTTACCAGTGAAACCAATATAACATCTCAACATTCACAAATATACATTTCTGACATTCAAAAACAAAACAAATACAAATCAGTGACCAATATAGCCACCTTTCTTTGCAAGGACACTCAAAAGCCTGCCATCCATGGATTCTGTCAGTGTTTTGATCTGTTCACCATCAACATTGCGTGCAGCAGCAACCACAGCCTCCCAGACACTGTTCAGAGAGGTGTACTGTTTTCCCTCCTTGTAAATCTCACATTTGATGATGGACCACAGGTTCTCAATGGGGTTCAGATCAGGTGAACAAGGAGGCCATGTCATTAGATTTTCTTCTTTTATACCCTTTCTTGCCAGCAACGCTGTGGAGTACTTGGACGCGTGTGATGGAGCATTGTCCTGCATGAAAATCATGTTTTTCTTGAAGGATGCAGACTTCTTCCTGTACCACTGCTTGAAGAAGGTGTCTTCCAGAAACTGGCAGTAGGACTGGGAGTTGAGCTTGACTCCATCCTCAACCCGAAAAGGCCCCACAAGCTCATCTTTGATGATACCAGCCCAAACCAGTACTCCACCTCCACCTTGCTGGCGTCTGAGTCGGACTGGAGCTCTCTGCCCTTTACCAATCCAGCCACGGGCCCATCCATCTGGCCCATCAAGACTCACTCTCATTTCATCAGTCCATAAAACCTTAGAAAAATCAGTCTTGAGATATTTCTTGGCCCAGTCTTGACGTTTCAGCTTGTGTGTCTTGTTCAGTGGTGGTCGTCTTTCAGCCTTTCTTACCTTGGCCATGTCTCTGAGTATTGCACACCTTGTGCTTTTGGGCACTTCAGTGATGTTGCAGCTCTGAAATATGGCCAAACTGGTTGCAAGTGGCATCTTGGCAGCTGCACGCTTGACTTTTTTCAGTTCATGGGCAGTTATTTTGTGCCTTGGTTTTTCCACACGCTTCTTGCGACCCTGTTGACTATTTTGAATGAAACGCTTGATTGTTCGATGATCACGCTTCAGAAGCTTTGCAATTTTAAGAGTGCTGCATCCCTCTGCAAGATATCTCACTATTTTTGACTTTTCTGAGCCTGTCAAGTCCTTCTTTTGACCCATTTTGCCAAAGGAAAGGAAGTTGCCTAATAATTATGCACACCTGATATAGGGTGTTGATGTCATTAGACCACACCCCTTCTCATTACAGAGATGCACATCACCTAATATGCCTAATTGGTAGTAGGCTTTCGAGCCTATACAGCTTGGAGTAAGACAACATGCATAAAGAGGATGATGTGGTCAAAATACTCAATTGCCTAATAATTCTGCACTCCCTGTAGACTCTCTCCCACTAACTAGGAGGTGGACCTAGGCCCATCACCCTAGCAACCTAATGGGTAAACAAGGGATTAACCTCTTATTTGCCTCTACACTTACCATTGGGCTTACATAACATAGATAAAACAAAACATTGCACTAAGAAACTGTATGTAACTGACTTGTCATTGACTGCAAGTATTAAAAACTATGCTTATACTTAATTATATTAGTTTGTCCAATTACTTTTCAACCTGTGAAGATAGAACTATGTAAAGAAAAGGCTATAATTCCTGAACAGTTAACCGCTTTAGGACACGGCCTAGTTTTGTACATATTTTTTTAATGAGTTTTTTGTTTTTCAGTTTTTTATCTGTGCATTTCAAAAGCTATAACTGTTTTATTTTCTATCAACATAGGCTTTTAAGTTTATATTTTTTTTTAAACGTTTAAACGAGTTGTATTTTTAATGGCATCATTTTGAAGTGCATCTAACATATAACTTTTAAAATATTTTTGGGATGACACTATGAAAAATCACAGCAATTCTGCCTAGTTTCACAGCAACAGTTTGTAGAACAATGGCACCACACTCCTTATAATTAGATGTTCGCAGAAGGACACTACAGTCCATAAAGCATGTAGAAAACTCAAGACATTCTTCATATAAATGCCAAATAGGTGAAGTTTTTATTAAATCAAAGCAGGTGAATGACAAAAAATCTAAAAGTCCAATTCTCTTTCAGCATAAAGGATGATTCCAGATTCAATTGTGTGGTGTTTCAGTCTATATTAAGGGGGATGAGAAAGATAAGAATGCGACGTTGACCTCTATACATAGACGAAAGGACCATATTAACAACATCGCCACCTGTCCATTGCATTAAATAGGGCTAATAAGGAAAGAAAGAGAAGCTCCCTCTCATTCTCTAACCACTTGGATGCAGGGGTCAACATATTACGCCTTCACTACAGAATTCTGGCTTCATGGGGTGCATTTTTACACCAACAACTCACTCCACTTTTGAAATACGGGTGGGAAGGTTGGTGTGGTGCTATGTTAAGTTTCACTCCAGATTTTTCATTGAGACTTTTCTTTAAAAAAGTTGAAAAAAGTCACAATCTCACTCCTGCAGGATGGTGAAGTAGGACAAATGTAGTAGCTTTTTTAGACAAAAGTGTTAGGTTTAGGGATGAGAGAAATTTGTCACGCATGAGACTTTTTGATGAATGTGGCATAAAGTACGCAAATACAGACTTAAACAAAACTAACTATATCTGATAAATTCCCACTATGTGTTTAGTTGCTCACGTCTGAGGATTACTTTATACAGTTTCTAGTTGGCGCTCCTATCAATCATTGAGGAGGATGGTGCCCCAGGCAAATGACTTCGCTACTAAGGATAGAATTGACTTTGTACACTATTAGTAGATGCCTTCTGAGAAACTCCTGCTGTCTTTGTACCTTCTGGCATCTTATACTTTTTCTGAAAAAAGCAACATTGTGCTAATTCCCAAATCCAGCACTCTAGCTCCAGCATCCTTTCTCCCCCTCCATGTCACAATGATGTTCTGTAGTCAGTCACCATTAATCGTTTCCACAAACTAGGAACAGTAGTCACGTTTATAGTCAAAGTGCTGAATGAGGAAGAAGAAAAGACTTTTGCAGGAGAGCTAGAATTCCACATTCCCCATCACAACCAACTAGACAAAACACTGCTTGATTTTTATTTGTCCAGGAGGCAAAGGAAGTTTACATTTGGTGCACAGAACATTTTCAAGATGGTCTCATTTTCAAGCAAATAGTTTAGAGGGAGAACAAGCTGTAGAACGAGCAGTAAAGTTTACATTGTTTATTGACATGTTCTACAGTGTAATTGTATCTATGGTTTTCAGAGAATATCTTGATTGCTTTCTAACTCCATGGGCTGGTGTAAATAGAGAACGCTAACTGAAAGCATAAAGACCTCTTTGACTGTAGACCATGTGTTGGATGCAGAAGGAAATATTACACGTAAGTAGTGTTCCGACAGAGAGTGTTGACTGAGGACGGCAGTGTGTTTGTCCATAGAGTTACTTGTAGCTATAAATACATTCAAGATTACGTCACAGGGTCTTGCATGTATTTATAGCTGTTAGGACATTGGGTGTTAGCAGTCGCCAATCATGTCCTTTCAGAGCAATTCCTAATTCCTTTTAACTATTTGAAGTCATGAAACTAAAACGTTCACCAGATCTCCTCTGCATCTGATGTGAAGCCATGCAATATACAGTAGGTTAGGATAAATAAATGACCAGTAATTTTGCAGATATGAACATATATGAGATTATACTTGCACTATCTTGAATCTAAACTGTTGAGCTGCTGATCTCAGAGAAGTTCCTTGCTTCAGACAATCCTTTTGGCAAGTGAGCACAACAAGATGGATTGATTCCTGCAACCTTCTTTCATATTATCCTGTATGAATGGATATACGTTTTTAACTTCCACAATTAAATGGTTGTCTCACTTCAGAATATGGCATTTATCATGTAGATAAAGTTCATACCAGGTACTTACTAATGTATTGTGATTGTTCATATTGACTCCTTTGCTGACTTGATTCATTTTTCCATCACATTATGTACTTCTCGTATACAAGGGTTATGACCACTCTGCAATCCAGCAGCGGAGGACACAATAGGAAAAAGCACGGCCTCTGTGATGTAAGTGCTCATAGGGTTGCATGCACAGCAGCTCCCGTCCCTGCCACCTCGTATCTAGCTGAAACCCTGGAAACGAGCAGTATATAATGTGATAAAAAAATGAATGAGGCCAGCAAATGAGGCAATATGGACAATCACAATACTGTTACGGGTAATGGGGAGGGGATAACACCAAATAACAAACAGAAGGAATAGAACGGAGTCTAGGCCTCAAAGCTAAGAGAGAGGAATGGTGACCTACTAGGAATCCCTAGACCTATCCCTGACTCCTGCCAGTATAAGTAGACCCTGAAGGTGGAAATACTCATACACCAGAACCTAGCCCTGAAGACCCTGGAAGGCCCTAGGAGTGGTGGCAGGGAATGAGACTACTGGTTCCTCTCCAGATGAAGGAACCAGCGTCTCCCTGAAGCCTAGAAAACAACACACACAAGCGAATAGCAAAACAAAATGCACTTATCTTCAAGAAGAATGGAGGAGCAGGAGATCCAAAGGAACAACACACCAGCTCAACCAAATCCAGCAGGAAATATCAACCGCATGGTAAGCAGTGTGATTCAGGACTAAATAGAGCCTCAGTAATGACTACAAGCTGCACCTGCCAAGAGGTGTGGTCATTACGGAACAACAACACTGCAAGGAGAAAGCAGAGACTGTCAGATACCCTCACGTGCCACCAGTCTCTCCGATCTTATCACCTCTGTCATGGGAGGGACCGTGAGAAATACGATAGTAAGTGCCTTGTATTTACTTTGTCTGCATGATAAATGCCATTTGCTAAAGTGAGAAAAGTCAAAAAACAGGAATTTAAAAAAAGAGGTATCTTTCCTTTATATTTTCTCTCCTTTTATGAACCACACCTACTTTTGGGGCAGACTGAACGCAAGTGTGCGCACAAGATCAGGCCTGATCGGACGAACACTGCGTTTTTTATAGAGCCTATAGAACATGTCCTATTCTTGTCCGCAATAGCGGACAAGAAAAGGCATTTTCTATATAGTTCTGGCAATGTGCGGATCCGCAAAATGCGGAAAGCACATTGCCGATGTCCGTGTTTTGCGGATCTGCAAAACACATACGGACGTCTGAATGGAGCCTTACAGGGGGGTGATCAATGACAGGGGGGTGATCAGGGAGTCTATATGGGGTGATCAGGGGTTAATAAGGGGTTAATAAGTGACATGGAGGGGGGTGTAGTGTAGTGTGGTTATTGGTGCTACTTACAGAGCTGCCTGTGTCCTCTGGTGGTCGATCCAAGCAAAAGGGACCACCAGAGGACCAGGTAGCAGGTATATTAGATGCTGTTAACAAAACAGCGTCTAATATACCTTTTTGGGGTTAAAAAAAATCGCATCTACAGCCTGCCAGCGAATGATCGCTGCTGGCAGGCTGTAGATCAACTTCTCAGCTTAGCGTTGCTGTGAACGCGCGCGCGCGAGATGAGGCGCCGATGCATCTAGGAGGAATAACCCGGCCACCCGCAGGACGCATTAGGCGGTCGGGAGAAGGTTAAACAATTATAGCACACTTTCTGTAAATCCAATAAACTTCATTTCACTTCTCAAAAATCACTGTGTTTGTCTCCTATATGATATATTTAATTGACATTTTTTATCGTAACAACCAAAGATTTATACAGGAAAATCATGACAATTAACGAGGTTGCCCAAACTTTCGCATCCCACTGTAACTGCAGCGTTGAACGCTGATTAAAATTTGTTTTTCCACTGAAATACATCACAAAATATTTTACCGCATATTACTACAGCGCTGAACGCTGAATTAAATTTGTTTTTCCACCAAAATACGTCACTAAAGATATTACCACATAGAACTGCAGCGCTGAACGCTGAATAAAATTAGTTTTTACACTGACATAAGTCACAATAGATGTTACCGCATATAACGGTTCACGGAGATGGAGAGGGTGTTCAGATTCCTCCCGCACTACACAGACGTCTCAGAAATGAATCGCTGCTCCCGACATCGGCTCCTAGGAAGGTCAGGGATCACCCCGGTCATCCGGCATCTATTCGCTCCGCTGAAGGATGATTTTGAAAGTGTGCAGAAGCCACACAGAGCCCCCACGCTGCAGATTTATCATGGAGATTTTACCACATATAACTACAGCTCTGAACGCTGAATAAAATGTGTTTTTCGACCGCAATACGTCAATAAAGATTTTACAACATATAACTGCAGCACTGAAGGCTGAATAAATTTTGATTTTCGACCGAAATATGTCACAAAAGATTTTGCCACATATAACTGCAGTGCTAAACGCTGATTATAATTTATTTTTCCACCAAAATACATCACAAAAGATCTTACCGCATATTTCTACAGCGCTGAACGCTGAATAAGATTTGTTTTTTCACCAAAATACTTCACAAAAGATTTTACCTCATATAACTGCTGAACGCTGAATACAACATTATTTTCCACCGAAATACATCAATAAAGATTTTACCACATATAAGTACAGCGCTGATTGCTAAATCATCCCGCCCCTATACGCTTTCAACAGAAATAACTGCAGAAGTGAACTGAGAATATATTTTTCTTGTTGGACAGAAATAGGCCACTAAAATGCTTTCACCAGAATTAACTGCAGAAATGCACTGAGAATATATTTTTCTTGTTGCACCTATACACTTTGACCAGAAAAAACTTAGAGTGAAGTGCATATATATTTTTCTTGGGGGTGTGTTCTGACTATGGCAGAGTGAACACACGTTTCTGTGAGCTCCTGCCACGAGAGTGACTTTGCAAGCGTTTCTAGCTCACCGGTGCCTGGCCTTTAAGCTCAGATGGTTTGACCAGAAGGGGTTTGACAGTCGGTCCCCCTAGTACTCCCGCAGACGTGAGGTACAAGGACATCCAGCAGTTTTTCGCTTTGAAGGGGCAGAAGGTAACAGGCCGCGACCCCGACGTGGCTGCCTTCCCACTAGCAGAACGCGAACTTAACATCGCAGAACCCCCATACAAGCCCTTACTAAGCCCGAAGTCTGCTGAGAATGATTTACGTCTCAACATGCACCAGTCCCAGTCGCCCGCCACAGGTCAGAAGAAGGACTCATCGCTGCCTCACCCGGCCCATGCTGTAAACGGCGGAGACACGAGGCACACGCCATCTTGCCAGGCCGCACTAGATCCCATGCCGCTGACTGAAACATTGGTGCCCCTGCACTCGCAAGCCCTATCCCAGTCCTCTCCTCCAACAGAACGAGACGATCCATCCTGGGACTGGAGGGCCCATGTTCGGCAGCTGCCGACCAGGCAGGAAATGGAGCAATTCATAGTACGCCTGGAGTCTTCGTATAAGCAAGAGCTCCATACCCTGTCTACCAACCTACAGCTAGTTGAGCAAAGGGTTGATGATGTCTCCTCTCACCAGGCTGAATTGGCTGGAAGTGGAAGATAAAGGTCTTCAGAGAGATCAACACATTAGCCAGCTATACCGGCTCCATGAAGATGCTGAGAACCGCAGTAGGCGGAATAATATCAGGCTGTGGGGCCTACCTGAATCGATACCTACAGCAGATCTCATCCATACTCTGCAGGACTTTTTCAAGATGATACTAAACAGACCGGTCTCTGATGACCTGGAAATCGACAGGGCGCACAGGACACTCGGTCCACCGAATCCGGATCCTGCTAGACCCAGAGATGTGTTTTGTCGCCTCCATTATTACTCCATAAAAGAGGAAATCATGCGGAAGTCGCGCAACACAGCTTCGATCGAATTCAAAGGAGCCCACATCTCGCTACTACAAGATTTAGCCCGCTCTACCCTACAACAACGGAGAGCTCTTCGCCCCCTGTTAGAATGCCTCCGTGAAAGAGACATTCTCTACATGTGGGGATATCCGTTCCAGTTGGTGGTCAGAAGAGGTGGCAAATGTCATGAATTGCGAGACCCCTCAGAGTTGGCAGATTTTCTAACTGCGCTGGGACTACCTGATATTGAGCTACCTAAGTGGAGCACCACCCCTCCAATCCCGACGCGGTTTTCAGTCTGGAAGTCTACACCATCGGGACGCAATAGGGGGTCGGATAATCGGAGACTGCCATCTTGATCTCCTCTTCATATTGCATTGCACAATGTGCACAGTTTGTTTCTCATAAAATGCTCTTATGCTTGTGGCCTCTTGTCAGTCGTGGCCTAGGCGCCTTGGTTTATATTAGACAGAGGTGTTACCCTGATTGACAAGATGGCTTAGTTCCTTTACCTTTAGATGTGGAGTAAACATTTAGATAGATGCTCTCTACTTCATAGCCCAGTTTTTAGATGTAGGGCTATGTTATTGATACATGTTGGCAAGTTCTATTCACCCGTCACTCCTTCCGTCCACTATCCTCTTTTCTAGGATGCTCACTTTGATAACTAATGATCATTTATACTCTCGGGCAGGTCTCCATACCTGCTATTGGAAGACAGTCCCCGACTAACGTTTCACGTTACCCTCCTCAGTTCCGAGGTTTACTTGATACTCTTTGTGTATCATCCCTAGTTTGTGGTCTACGTCTACTCCCCACTTTTTTCTCATTCGTGTCTTTTTCTCCCTCTCCTCCTTTTCTTTTTTTTTCTTTTTTTCCCTCTGTGGTCTTTGTGGTCTTCTTGTCTAAGTCTCACTCGTTGTCCCTCTGTGATATTTGTCTGTCCTGTCTTCCCCCCTTCTTGTGTTTTCCTCTACCTTAACACCTATCCCTGATCCCTTCCTGAGTCATACATTATTGATTCACTCGGAAGTCAGAAATGAATCAACAAGCTGAAATCAAACTTGTCTCCCTAAACGTTAGAGGGTTTAATATCCCTGACAAAAGGGCAAAGATTCTTCCGGGAATGCAAAAGGATAAAGCGCAGATCTTGCTTCTCCAAGAAACGCATTTTAAGATACACCATATCCCAAACTTTAGGTCCAAAGCCTATACCACCTGGTTTCACAGTACAAATCCAGAAGCTAAACCTAAGGGTGTTTCTATCGCTTTGCATAAAAATCTACCCTGCTCTGTTATAGATTCCAGATCCTGCAACAAGCTGGCCATCCATGGGAAAGCGTACACTGTTGGTAACATATACCTTCCAAACTCTGGACAAGGTAAGACGTTTGCAGCTATTATGTCGAAACTCAAATCTTTCATGGATGGCATTGTACTGTTGGGGGGCGACTTTAACTTACCTCTTAACCCGTAACTAGATACCTCCCTAGGACGATCTCTTGTTCCTAACTCAACTCTATCCAAAGTTCGCTCTGTCTTGCAGAACAATAGGCTTGTAGGATGTATGGAGGATTTTGAATCCGGCAATGTCGGGATTACACATACTACTCCCCGGCCCATAACACATATAGCAGGATTGACTTGTTTACTATCTCCCATTATGCACTGTCATACCATCCTAAGGCAGCTATAGGATCGGCTGCTCCTGTTTCACTTATTATAGCTCTACCTGACTTAGTTGCCAAAGAGTGGACGTGGCGGCTCAATGACAATCTACTGAAAGTATGTAGGCAAGCAATTGAGAAGGCCATTATGGACTTTCTTGCCACTCATGCTACTGATTCCACGGCCCCTCCTCTGCAGTGGGAGGCACTTAAATGTGGGCACTTTTATTCAACATGGCTCGAGATTGAAAAAAGAAGGGAAGGCACATATTAGGAGCTTGTCTGAAAAACTACTCCATTTAGAGTCCTTACACAAGGGTTCTCTTACCCCTGCTCTGTTAACTGAGTTGACTTTGGTTAGGAATAAGCTAAAAGAAGAGATTAGCAAGAAATGTACTTATGCTAGAGAACGTTACCAGAGCTTCTCATTTGAGAAAGCCAATAAATGCGGGTCGGCCCTAACCAAACTCCTACATCCCAGGCTGACACAATCCTATATCCCAGAGATTAAAGATTTAGGGGGTAAGACTTTACATCATCCTCTTCATATTGCTGAAGCATTCAGATTGTATTATGAATCACTTTATAATATAAAAGGCCAATTTGCGGACATGTCATCTCCGGAATTAGACAGACGTATTTCATCTTACCTAGAATAGACCAACATGGATCAACCTTTCTCTGAATCTGAAGTAAGATTGGTGGTCAAGTCTCTTAAAGGGCATAAGAGTCCAGGACCAGATGGGTTTACTGGCTTTTTCTATTAGAAATTCCTTGATCTGCTTATTCCCTTGCTGACAAAAGTTTTTAATAGCATCTCTCCTACCTGTCCTTTTCCAAAGCAATCCTTAGAAGCCCACATTGTAGTTATACCTAAGCCCAATAAGGACACCACGGTTTGTGGCAACTATAGGCCGATATCACTAATAAACTGTGACATAAAAATCTATTCAAAAATACTGGCGAATCGGCTTCGGATGGTTTTGCCAAAGAGTATTAGCCTGGATCAGGTTGGGTTTGTCCCGGGCCGAGAGGCCAGAGACAATACCATGCGCACTATCACATTGATCCACCAAGCCCAGGAACAACAAAATCCCCTGTGCCTGATGTCTGTTGATGCCAAGAAGGCATTTGACAGGGTTCACTGGTGATTTATGTTGGCTTCCTTGTGGCAAGTTGGAATAGGGAACAGATTTTTGGAATATGTATCAGCTTTATACACCCGCCCCACAGCTAGGGTTAGAATTAACGGTATCCTTGCTCCTTCTTTTGAGATCCATAATGGGACACGTCAGGGGTGCCCGTTATCCTCTCTCTTATATGTCCTTCAAATGGAACATCTAGCACAAGCCATTCGTCTTAATCCAGATGTCAGGGGTATCAACATCAAGAATAGACAACATAAATTGGCGTTGTATGCTGACGACTTGCTCCTATATGTGTCGGCCCCCCACATCTCAATTATATCTCTACTCCGTGAGTTTGACAGATTCGGACATCTGAGCAATTTTAAGGTGAACCTCTCAAAGACGGAGTTATTGAATGTATCTCTGGCCCCTGAGGCTGTAGCCACCCTCCGAGACAACTTCTCCTTTAAATGGAAAGAGCAAAACTTGACGTGCTTGGGCGTCCAGATCCCTGCGCAATTGCATTTACTTTTCCCGCTTAACTACTTGCCACTGCAGAGGACGCTAGAGGATATTCAAAAATACTCCCGTAAACATCTCTCCTGGTTTGGGCGTATGGCCGCCTTTAAGATGGATATCCTACCAAGGTTTCTATACCTCTTCCAAACTATCCCTGTACATGTTCCTAGGTCATACTTCCGAGAATTACAAAAAGGGCTGAACAAGTTTATATGGCAGCCCAGCAAACCCAGACTGCAGAAACAAGTACTGACTAAGCAGAAATCTTTAGGAGGATTTGGACTCCCCGATATGTCCATCTATCATAGTGCGACTGTACTCACCAGACTGAGGGACTGGCTACATAAAGACTCTCAGAAACTGTGGGTTGGCCTGGAAAAATCACTATCTCCTCTGTCTCTTCAGGCGTTGCCCTGGATTGCTTTGGCGGACAGACCACCTACTGATGGATGGCCATACTTGGTGAGACATGCCCTGGCAATCTGGGATTACTGGATATCCTCTTCACAGGTATCCATAATACCCAGTCCTATGACTCCTTTACATAGCAACCCGGCCTTTACACCGGGCCTTACCCCTTCCTCATTCCTCATTAAAGCTACTCGAGACGGTTTATTGAGGGTTAGGGACATAATCACTTCTGGTCAGTTATCCTCTATAGGGACACTTCGACAGAATGCAGCCTTCACAGTAGTTTCGTGGTTGGGTTATGCTCAAGTAAGGTCATTTATTGCACTCACGTTTTCAGGCAGAGAGATAGGCTAGCTGACAGACTTTGACAAACTTTACCTAGCTCCCGCGGACAGTCGAGGTACAATATCAGCCATGTATCAGATTCTGTTAAATCTCCAAAACGGAGAGAGACCCATAATTATTGATAAATGGGAGAGGGATCTACAAACTACCTTCTCAGCAGATGAAGTGAGGAAGTTGTGTACGCTCTACCATGGAATGTCAATGGCGACTCAAGTTAAAGAGAAGAACTACAAAATTATCTCCAGGTGGTACTATTGCCCTACTACTGTACACCAGATGTTTCCTTTAGTTTCAGATCAATGTTGGCGTTGTGAACGGGAGAGAGGTTCCATGCTTCATATTTGGTGGGGCTGTCCGTTGATAAAGCCTTTCTGGGAACAGGTTTTAAAGATATACGCTAGCTATTCTAGTAAATCCATATCAAATATACCTCAAATCACTCTGCTCTCACTCCTTCCGGGATCCATTTCACAAGTCAAGAAGGGGGCTCTACGACTCTTTTTGGCTGCGGCGCATATGGTAATTCCAAGACACTGGAAAACCAATTCCTCCCCCACTCTGATAGAATGGGCGAGTGAATTTAAACTCATATTAAAGATGGAAGAACTGAAAGCAGACAGTCAAGAAAGGGGGAGTTGTTTCAGAACAGATATACTTCTCTGACCTTATTTTTTGATTCTCAGAGATTTAAAGATATGTTGTGATCCTGTGGATATTCTTATACATTTTTCCGCAAATATGCCTCGATACCCCTTGTTCCCTCCTCCCCCCCCCTTACCCTCCTTCCTTATGTGTCCTATATGTTTTGTTTGACTTAGAAGTTAGCTTGATGCAAATTTATGCCTGGTGCTTTCATTCATGAGTCTGCGAGGCTTGGGGCGAGTCTTATATTGCTACAGGATTTTATTTTTCCTTACTTAAGGTCCCCTGTTAGACACGGGATGATATGTGTTTGTTTAGTTATACTGTACACTTATAATATGGCTGTATTATGTGGGTCCTGCGTGACCTATTGTTGGGCTTTGCCTGTACCTTGTTTTCTGCTATCTTTTTCTGTAAAATGTCATTTGAAAAAGAAAAGGAAAATGAATAAAATCAGATTACACATATATTTTTCTTGTAGTACTGAAATACGCCTCTATACGCTTTCACCAAAAATAACTGCAACGGTGCAGTGAGTATATTTTTTTCTTTTTTTACTGTAATACGCCCATATACGCTTTTAACAGAATTAACTGCAGAAGTGACCTGAGAAAATATTTTTCTTGTTGGACTGAAATAGGCCACTATACGCTTTCACCAGAATTAACTGCAGAAATGCACTGAGAATATATTTTTCATGTTGTACTGGAATACGACCCTATACGGTTTCACCAGAAATAACTGCAACAGTGCAGTGCGTATATATTTCTTTTTTGTTTACTGTATTACACCCCTATACGCTTTCACCAGAATTAACTGCAGAAATGCACTAAGAATATATTTTTCTTGTTGTACTGGAATACAACCCTTTACGCTTTGACCAGAAAAAACTTAAGGAGTGAAGTGCTTATATATTTTTCTTGTAGTACTGAAATACACCCCTATATGCTTTCAACAGAAATAACTGCAGAAGTGAACTGAGAATATATTTTTCTTGATGGACTGAAATAGGCCACTATACTCTTTCACCAGAATTAACTGCAGAAATGCACTGAGAATATATGTTTCTTATAGTACTAAAATATATGCCTCTATACGCTTACACTGGAAATAACTGCAACAGTGCAGTGCGTATATATTTTTCTTTTTTACTGTAATATGCCCCTATACACTTTCAACAGAAATAACTGCAGAAGTGAACTGAGAATATATTTTTCTTGTTGGACTGAAATAGGCCACTAAGCGCTTTCACCAAAATTAACTGCAGAAATGCACTGAGAATATATTTTTCTTGTAGTACTGAAATACACCCCTATATGCTTTCACCAGAAATAACTGCAACAGTGCAGTGCGTGTAAATATATTCATTTTTTTACTGTAATACCCCCCTATACGCTTTCAACAGAAATAACTGCAGAAGTTAACTGAGAATATATTTTTCTTGTTGGACTGAAATACACCCCTATACGCTTTCAACAGAAATAACTGCAACAGTGCGTATGTATTTTTCTTTTTTTACTGTAATATGCCCATATACGCTTTCAACAGAAATAACTGCAGAAGTGAAATACGTATATATTTTTCTTGTAGTTCTGATATAAGATACTAAGATATAAGCCACTAAAGGCTTTTCAACATAGCGCTTGTAGCCCAATAACAAATAGCTGGAATTTTTCTTGTTGTACTGAAATACGACCCTATACTCTTTGACCATAAAAAAACTAAAGAGTGAAGTGCGTATATATTTTTCTTGTAGTACTGAAATACGCCCCTATGCGCTCTCTCCAGAAATAACTGCAACAGTGCAATGCATATTTATTTTTATTTTTTTACTGTAATACGCCCCTATACGCTTTCACCAGAAATAACTGCAAAAGTGAAATACATATATATTTTTCTTGTAGTTCTGATATAAGATACTAAGATATAAGCCACTAAAGGCTTTTCAACATAGCGCTTGTAGCCCAATAACAAATAGCTGGAATGACAGAGCTGTCTAATGGCTATTTGGATCCCCAAATAATTTTCACTTTAAATCGCTTTCCTATCAATGTCCCTAGCGCCTTCTGATGTCTCTCCCTGCACTAAGATGCTGTAAAATGATTCCTCCCTACCCTTTCCCTGCACTTCTCCACAATGAGGTTTTTCCAATTGCTGTCACTAGCGCCTTCACACGTCTGTCCCTGCACTCTGAACGCTGGGAAATGGCAGAATCTAAAATGGCTGCCGTATTTATAGGGCTATGACATTACAGGGCTGGCTGCTGATTGGCTGCATGCAGGCATGTCGATCTGGGTGATCCCGCCTTCCAAGAGTTCCTTGCCCCATGTCCTCAGTCCTCACACGTGTAGCAACAACGAATTACAACGAATCGCAAGGAAATTCACATTCGTTGCAAATCAAATTTTTCCTGAAATTCAGATCGAATTCCACTTTGTCAACTTCGATTCGCTCATCTCTAATCACGTCTATCAATTTTGTGATTTCCATAATTCCGCAACTTTTTCTTCTTTGCATTGCAATTTCAACGTTGAGGACTGTGTATATATATATATATATATATATATATAAATAAAGAAATTCCGCAGCACATCCACGTAGTAGAAAAATAAAAAGACTTTATTCACCCAGCGTGCGACGTTTCAATCCTCTCAATGGGATTTTCCTCAAGCACTGCTTGAGGAAAATCCCATTGAGAGGATTGAAACGTCGCACGCTGGGTGAATAAAGTCTTTTTATTTTTCTACTACGTGGATGTGCTGCGGAATTTCTTTATTTATAATTTGGAGGTGGATCGCCGACTCAGCCGCTGGCACTCCCATTACAGAACACGGATAGTGGTGCTGCCCACATTGCTTTTTCTATATATATATATATATATATCTTCTATTGGTTTGGAGTAGATTTATTTCCTAGATCATTTTTTTTATGTAGCCTTTTTTATGTTTTCATGACTGCAACAACAATGAAATACTCCACCAACAATGAAAGACTGCATCAACATTGGAAGACTGCAGCAATGAACAAATACCTCAACAGTGGAAGACTGCAACAATGAAAGACTGCATCAACATTGGAAGACTGCAGCAATGAACAAATACCTCAACAGTGGAAGACTGCAAAAATGAAAGACTGCATCAACAATGGAAGACCGCAGCAATAGAATACAGCAACAATAAACAACTAGATTAAAAATGGAAGACTGCAACAATGAACAACTGCATCAAGAGTGGAAGACTGCAGCAATGAAAAACTGCAGCAATAGAAGACTGCAACAATGAACAACTGCATCAAGAGTGGAAGACTGCAGCAATGAAAAACTGCAACCATAGAAGACTGCAACATTAAACAACTGCATCAACAATAGAAGACTGCATCAACAGTGGGAGGTGTCTATAATTTACTGATACCTGTTAGAAGGACTAGAGAGCAACATGCTCAGTTTAGGACTCATTATGTTAGCGGATGACCAAAAGGAATTAATATGACATACTACTTTTCTGCCATGGTATCTGGGTCATGAAAGAAGCGGGGCATATTTATTTAATCAAAAACATGGGGGGTATAATACAGGGCAACCACGCAGAATGTCAGTCTGAAATATCCAATCTATAACATCATAGTAAGAGCTACTCAATATTTTCCTATTAGTTTTTCATTCATGCATTCTCCATCAGAGATGTATAAAGATTATTGTGGCTGGGTGGACACTACAATGGGCAATACCAACACAGTCAGCAGCGGGTGGTTTTGCTTCTTGGGATCATGTACCCTGTGCCCATCGTATGGTCTGTAAGTAAAGAGAAAACCCAGCTCACCTAAGCATGGAAGGAATGGAAGTACACACGAGTAGTGATCGTGATCTTAGATCAGACAGGAAGAAACAAGGAAAATCCAGCATTCAATGTCATAATAATATCATGTTGCTTTATGAAATCCACCATTAAAAAGCTATCGCATCACAAGAAAAATGCCACCACATATGTGTTTCATGAGACTCAGTCCCTTAGTCATATTATGTAGGTGGACACGCTGTACATGTATGTGATTTAAAAAAAAATTCCAAGCCAATGACAGGATTATTACAAGTCATGTGTTCAGTGATATACAAAACAATAGGCTGCTTCCTATAGATGGCTATACTGAAAGTACCTTCCCGTACCCAAGGAAAAAAGGGACGGAAGATGTAGTAAGTGTAAGACAATGTACCAGCTCACCACATATACAGAATATGCACCAGTATCTGCATCCTAGGTCCTAGATTATTCATTATAGGACAACTACATAAGAGAATAAAAAGTATGCAGCAGAATAAAATGAGTATAAGGATATACAACCATGTGCACACCATGTACCATAAAAGTAATATATGCAAAATAACTAAAGTATATGTTAGAAATGCATAAAATGTATAATTCCGTATCTTAAATGGATCAGTGTGTGACATTTCAAACCCTCACACTGCCCTCTTCATCCCCTCTGCAGAGGAAGAATTGTTTAAGAAACCTGACCTGGTGCGAAGCAGCACTGTAATTCTAACATGAACCCAAGTGAACACTACTTTGTATGAGAGTGACCTTTAGAGTTGGGATTGGTCTTATCTGGAGTAAAAAGGCCTGGCTACTGATGCAGGAGCTATTTCCAAAGCAGTCCACACGATACCTAGGAAACAAGCTGTGCTTTGTACTAGGTCCTGATGAGACTGCATGTGGTAAAAGTGTCAGCTATTGAGAGTGACCACATATTTTAGCCTATTCGCCAGCTGTTAAAATTGCAGAGCAACAGAGAGAACTCATCACTACACAATGCTCTATAAACTGGAAATTTTAGGGTGGTAGATGACAAATGTGGGGGGAGGTAATGTACCAAGAACTATAAAATAATTATTAGAGATCACCCAGAAAATTTATGATGACTGAGTGCATCTATAGTTCTTCTGAGCTGGTCGAGGTCTTAGCATGCCAAGGTTTTACTATAATGGTGGGAAGCTTTAGAAAATAAAATATGGCAATCCTGCAGTCTAAAGCCTTATTCGCACATCCATGTTCTTGAAAAGCGGTCAGTGTTTCATGTGTGAAGGGTGTATTTTTGCTCCATGTGTCCATTTTTGTCCCTCTCGGTGTAATCCATTTTTCACATACACTACACTAGCAATGGTTTGCAAAATATGGACTGACTATGGATGGCATCCATGTTCTGTCCGTGGTTTTCTATGACCCCTAGACTTCAATGAGTGTGTTTGGTCCACAATATACACCAAAGTAGTGTGGGAACCCCATAGTTTTTCCAACAAATGACGGTAAATAAACACTTTAAGATCAATGCATACATGTGCTATCCATAGAGAACACGGACAGCACATATCCGTGAGTCACTTACTTATGAATGAGTCTTAACAAGGGAGAATCATTTACATAGAGTGATTGCCATAAAACAACTTTCACGTAGCACACTCAAGCATTAGAAAACTCTTGGACCTGAGCTGTATCAGGTATTGCTGCTCAGTCCCATTGGCTGTTTTTGAATCATAATTTGAATTGAATTCTTTGCAGGTCAAATAAATAAGTATAGTATGTAGAAATATAGTATAGAAACAACCCACTTGATGTACAAGACTTTATGCTTCAACCAAAATGTCCCAGTATTTAGGCTTTATTGATTCTAGTTAAAATCCATACAGGAAATTAGGACACCACGTATGCATTTTTGGGCTAACATATAGCCCTTATTTATAGGTACAGATGTAAACTTGCGATAATACTTTTATAATACGCTTTATCCAATAAAAAGAAAAAAACTGTTGAATCACGTAGTACAAGGTTCAACCTCTTGGCAAGTGATAGGGAAAAATACCCAAGTCACAACCCCCATGTAGGCATCATAGACCACATGATCACATACCATAGCATAGAAAAAGGATCACATAATCAGTACAACTATACAAAAACAGGGATAAACATATAGGTGCACATGTGGATGCAAAAAAAAAATTGAAGGATTAGTAATGCAATTAGATCATATTTCAGTCCTGTTCGAACACAACTGGAGGCGTAGTGGTGCATGCACAGTCACTGCTCAGGTAATGGAAGCAGAGAATCTATGCTTGCACCGCTACTCGAAGCAAGAGCGCAGTTGTGAGATTGTCAGGCTGAGGCAAGATGTCCAGTCCTGTCAATCAAGCGGCAGGGGAGCTTCTTCGGCAGCAGGGAAAGACTATATACAGTAGAAAATACTAGTGACCTATTAGAAATGTGACAAGTGACAATCTTAGTGTTACATTGAAAGAGGGATTCTGTTTTTTATCTTTAATTTGTTAGCGCTATTAACCACCTCCGGACCGCCTAACGCAGATGTGCGGTCCAGAGGTGGCGGCCCTGCGCAGAGTCACGCATATACTCGTCATCTCGCGAGGGCCGGGATTTCCTGTGAACGCGCGCACACAGGCGCGTGCGCTCACAGGAACGGAAGGTAAGCGAGTGGATCTCCAGCCTGCCAGCGGCGATCGCTCGCTGGCAGGCTGGAGATCCGAATTTTTTAACCCCTAACAGGTATATTAGACGCTGTTTTCATAACAGCGTCTAATATACCTCCTACCTGGTCCTCTGGTGGTCCCTTTTGTTAGGATCGACCACCATAGGACTCAGGTAGGTCAGTACAGTCGCACCAAACACCACACTACACTACACCCCCCCCCCCGTCACTTATTAACCCCTTATAAACCCCTGATCACCCATGATCACCCCATATAAACTCCCTGATCACCCCCCTGTCATTGATCACCGCCCTGTCATTGATCACCCCCCTGTCAGGCTCCGTTCAGACGTCCGTATGATTTTTACGGATCCACGGATACATGGATCGGATCCGCAAAAAGCATACGGACGTCTGAATGGAGCCTTACAGGGGGGTGATCAATGACAGGCGGGTGATCACCCATATACACTCCCTGATCCCCCCCTGTCATTGATCACCCCCCTGTCATTGATCACCCCCCTGTAAGGCTCCATTCAGACGTCCGCATGATTTTTACGGATCCATGGATACATGGATCGGATCCGCAAAACCCATGCGGACGTCGGAATGGAGCCTTACAGGGGGTGATCAATGACAGGCGGGTGATCACCCATATACACTCCCTGATCACCCCCCTGTCATTGATAACCCCCCTGTAAGGCTCCATTCAGACGTCCGCATGTGTTTTGTGGATCCGATCCATGTATCCATGGATCCGTAAAAATCATGCGGACGTCTGAATGGAGCCTTACAGGGGGGTGATCAATGACAGGCGGGTGATCACCCATATACACTCCCTGATCACCCCCTGTCATTGATAACCCCCCTGTCATTGATCACCCCCCTGTAAGGCTCCATTCAGACGTCCGCATGATTTTTACGGATCCATGGATACATGGATCGGATCCGCAAAACACATGCGGACGTCTGAATGGAGCCTTACAGGGGGTGATCAATGACAGGCGGGTGATCACCCATATACACTCCCTGATCACCCCCCTGTCATTGATAACCCCCCTGTAAGGCTCCATTCAGACGTCCGCATGTGTTTTGTGGATCCGATCCATGTATCCATGGATCCGTAAAAATCATGCGGATGTCTGAATGGAGCCTTACAGGGGGGGTGATCAGTGACAGGGGGGTGATCACCCTGATCACCCCCTGTCATTGATAACCCCCCTGTAAGGCTCCATTCAGACGTCCGCATGTGTTTTGCGGATCCGATCCATGGATCCGTAAAAATTATACGGACGTCTGAATGGAGCCTTACAGGGGGGTGATCAATGACAGGGGGGTGATCAGGGAGTCTATATGGGTGATCACCCCCCTGTCATTGATCACCCCCCTGTCATTGATCACCCCCCCCCCCCCCTGGTAAGGCTCCATTCAGACATTTTTTTTGGCACAAGTTAGCGGAAATTTTTTGTTTGTTTTTGTTTTTGTTTTTTCTTACAAAGTCTCATATTCTACTAACTTGTGTCAAAAATAAAATCTCACATGGACGCACCATACCCCTCACGGAATCCAAATGCGTAAACATTTTTAGACATTTATATTCCAGACTTCTTCTCACGCTTTAGGGCCCCTAAAAAGCCAGGGCAGTATAAATACCCCACATGTGACCCCATTTCGGAAAGAAGACACCCCAAGGTATTCCGTGAGGGGCATATTGAGTCCATGAAAGATTGAAATTTTTGTCCTAAGTTAGCGGAAAGTGAGACTTTGTGAGAAAAAAACAAAAAAAAATCAATATCCGCTAACTTATGCAAAAAAAATAAAAATTCTAGGAACTCGCCATGCCCCTCATTGAATACCTTGGGGTGTCTTCTTTGGGGTCACATGTGGGGTATTTATACTGCCCTGGCTTTTTAGGGGCCCGAAAGTGTGAGAAGAAGTCTGGGATCCAAATGTCTAAAAATGCCCTCCTAAAAGGAATTTGGGCCCCTTTGCGCATCTAGGCTGCAAAAAAGTGTCACACATGTGGTATCGCCGTACTCAGGAGAAGTTGGGGAATGTGTTTTGGGGTGTCATTTTACATATACCCATGCTGGGTGAGAAAAATATCTTGGTCAAATGCCAACTTTGTATAAAAAAATGGGAAAAGTTGTCTTTTGCCAAAATATTTCTCTCACCCAGCATGGGTATATGTAAAATGACCCCCCAAAACACATTGCCCAACTTCTCCTGAGTACAGCGATACCAGATGTGTGACACTTTTTTGATGCCAAGGTGGGCAAAGGGGCACATATTCCAAAGTGCACCTTTCGGATTTCACCGGTCATTTTTTACAGATTTTGATTGCAAAGTACTTCTCACACATATGGGCCCCTAAATTGCCAGGGCAGTATAACTACCCCACAAGTGACCCCATTTTGGAAAGAAGACACCCCAAGGTATTCTGTGAGGGGCATGGTGAGTTCCTAGCAGGGGAGGACTGGCAGCCTTAGTCCTGGGGGGCAAATCTAGTCAAGTGGCCCATTTTTAGCCCCGCCCATCATTAAAAGCCCCTCCTACATATAATAGGCCACTCCCAACACACACTTTACAGCTGACATTCTATAGTTGCGGCCTGTCTCTACACATCATACGGAGAGGGGAGGCCGCCCTGGCTGCACTACCTGCTTATATAACAAGTTACAGCCAGGAAGCTCCTCCGCTCTCCTCCCTACCCTGATCCTGCTCAAGGCCTGTGGTTCCCCCCACCATCTGCCACCCGCCCGTGGCCTGCTGCCCCCTTTCGTCATCCTCACCCAGTTCTGAATCCTCCTTCTGCAAATGGCAGGAGGAGGAGCCGGAGCATCTCCTCTCCTACATAGCACCACATACCTCTTACATCCAGTGATGTCACCTTTGTTGTAGACGTTCTCTTTCCTCATCTTCTCCATTCAGACCAGACCGCCATGATGATTTTTCTGCCATCTCCCTTCTCTGCAGAGATTGAGAAACAGACATTAGTTTCCTGCCACCCCCAATACTATACTGCAGAAACAGTCCCCCTGGAAATACAAACTACCACACAGATAGTGCCCCCAATACTGTACCCGCTATGCCCCCAATACTATACTGCAGAAACAGTCCGCCTGGAAATACTACTACCACACAGATAGTGCCCCCTTAAACAATTATTCGCACACAGCGCTCTAAAAAGTAACTGCGCCCAGACACTAATAGTATAAAGATAATGTCCCCCAAAAATAATTGTGCTAAGCTGATACTATGCCAGGGTGCCCCCAAAGTAACAATGCTCCCCAAAATCCCACCAATAGAAATAATTCTCTGCCAGAGCACACTTAGTAGTAATAATGCCCCTATAGTGCCCTAGTAATCATGTTCTTCATAGCCCCTAGTAGTAGTAAAGCTCCCCATAATACCCCCTAGTAGTACTAATTTTCCCTATAATATGACAGTACATGAAATACCCCCGCTTAGTGCCCGCAGTTGAGCTAATGTCCCCATAATGTATGCCAGTATAAAATACCCCTATATAGTGCCCCAGTAAATGCCCTCATACTGCTCCTCTCCCCCTTCCCCATAGTGTCCCCATAATATGCCAGTAAAAAAATGCCCCTTAGTGCCCCCAGCAGATGCCCCTATAGTGCTCCTCTCCCCCACAATGTACCAGTAAAAAAATGCCCCTTCTTAGTGCCACCATATGCCCCAATAGTGCTCCACTTCCCCATAGTGCCGCTCTCCCCTATAGTGCCTTCCATAATGTGCCAGTAAAAAATGCCCCCTTAGTGCCACCAAATGCCATAGTGCCCCCCATAATGTTCCAATACAAAAGGCCCCTTTAGAGCCCCCACTTCCCCATAGTGCCCCCAAATAATGCCCCTATAGTAGCACCAGATGCCCCATAGTGCTGCTCTCCCCTATAGTGCCCCCCAGAATGTGCCAATAATTAAAAATAAAGCCCCTTTAGAGCCCCCAGTTACCCCCATAGTGCTCCTCTCCCCCATGGTGCCCCCCCATAATGTGCCAGTAAGAAATGCCCCCATAGTGCCAGCTCCCCCAATAGTGCCAGCCCTCCCCCCATAGTGCCAGCTCCCCCTATAGGCCCCCCCATAGTGCCAGCTCCCCCTACAGTGCCCCCCATAGTGCCAGCTCCCCCTACAGTGCCCCCCATAGTGCCAGCTCCCCCTATAGTGCGCCCCATAGTGCCAGCTCCCCTTATAGTGCCCCCCATAGTGCCAGCTCCCCCTATAGTGCACCCCATAGTGCCAGCTCCCCTTATAGTGCACCCCATAGTGCCAGATCTCCCCCCCCCATAGTGCCAGATCTCCCCCCCCCATAGTGCCAGATCTCCCCCCCATAGTGCCAGATCTCCCCCCCTATAGTGACAGATCTCCCCCCCATAGTGACAGATCCCCCCCATAGTGACAGATCTCCGCCCCCCCCCCCATAGTGACAGATCTCCGCAAAGAAGAAAAAATAATAAAAAATACTTACCTCCATCAGCAGCGTGTGCTGCCGGCTCAGGCGTCGCGATGATAATGACGTCATCGCGCTTCCTGAGCCGGCCTCTGATAGGCTGCAGGCATTAGTGCCTGCGGCCTATCAGAAGAACAGGGGAGGGACACGCCTCTCCCTCCCCTGCCCCACAGCTCACAGCCGCCGCCGCAATTACATCCAGGGCCGCGCCGCCTGTGGTGATCGGCGGTGCGGCCCTGAAGAATAAAAAAAAATATTTTTTTTTTTAGACGGGCGGCCCAGCGGCCGTTTATTTAGGGAGGCCTGGGGGGCAAATGCCTCCCTGCCCCCCGGCCCAGTCCGCCCCTGGTTCCTAGAATTTTTTATTTTTTGTCGCAAGTTAGTGGAATATGAGACTTTGTAAGAAAAAATAAAAAAAATAAAATCATCATCATTTTCCGCTAACTTGTGACAAAAAATAAAAAGTTCTATGAACTCTGCCCATCAGCGAATACCTTAGGGTGTCTACTTTCCGAAATGGGGTCATTTGTGGGGGTTTTCTACTGTTTGGGCAGAACCTCAGGAATCATTACAGGTGCTCAGAAAGTCAGAGCTGTTTCAAAAAGCGGAAATTCACATTTTTGTACCATAGTTTGTAAATGCTATAACTTTTACCCAAACCATTTTTTTTTTTTGCCCAAACATTTTTTTTTTTATCAAAGACATGTAGAACAATAAATTTGGCGAAAAATTTATATATGGATGTCGTTTTTTTTGCAAAATTTTACAGCTGAAAGTGAAAAATGTCATTTTTTTGCAAAAAAATCGTTACATTTTGATTAATAACAAAAAAAGTAAAAATGTCAGCAGCAATAAAATACCACCAAATGAAAGCTCCATTAGTGAGAAGAAAAGGAGGTAAAATTCATTTGGGTGGTAAGTTGCATGACCGAGCGATAAACGGTGAAAGGAGTGTAGTGCCGAAGTGTAAAAAGTGCTCTGGTCATGAAGGGGGTTTCACCTAGCGGGGCTGAAGACCACTTGGTTAAGGGTGAAATTTACTGAGTAGATAGACTAGAGGATCAGTCTCTCGGCATGAGATAAATTATTTAAAACAGCATGTGATTGATCATGCAGGGAGACAAGATCCCTCTCTACTAATTCTTGAAAACATTCAAGCGAGGGGCAGCATGACTATATCAGATTCAACATAGGATTACATGTTATAAATGTAATCAGAAGAATTGACACCATAATTAATATGTCTGACAAGGACTTCTTTTCTCTAAATGAGATCAATGATACACGTTGATTAATATTTTCATTGTCCCCGATAGTCCCACTATCTAGAATTTCAACCTAGACAGATCTCTCCTAAGCAGCTTGTGAATACTGGTTTCATAGTATGATATTACATGTGACTGTGAAACGATTTTCATCAAGTATCGTCCGATAAATTAAAATGAGTTGTAGCAGCAAAATTCTGTCCTCTTGCCAATACAGATAGCTGTTCCTGGGATCTTTGCAGACAAGCTGACTGCTGTGATTTCATCTGTTTTTTTCTTCCTTTGTGGATATCTGTGTCTAATGCTTATGCTTGCAGCCTCCTAATCATTTTTTTAATGCCTTGTTTGGATACAGTTGACTAGTTGTGAATGGACTGGAGCACTTCCGACTTGATCACTCCAGCTGTCTGCACTCTCTGATGTCGTATCAGAGGACTCTACTTCCACTAATTTAAGGTAAACTATTTGAGAGTTGATACTTCTCTTTTGAGAGTTCTTCGAAATAGATCATGGCGTTAGACATTAGGATTTCGGCCAGGTATAAAGTGTATTTGTTTTATAGTCCTGTAAATCTCATATTTGCTCTGCTTAAAGGGGTTGTGCGAGATCGCAAAAATGCCATTTAATTGTGTAAACCTTGTCTAGTCTCCTACAAAGCAAAATGGTGTACCTGTCATCTTTTCCTGAATCTTTCTTTTCAATCTCCATGCTCCCACTGTGCTCTATTGTTTGCAACCTGACCTTCCAGGTTGTGGGTGTTGATGAGCTGCATCCACAACATTTTCCATAGTGCTGTGTGCTGCAAGATCAGTCAGAAATGTAAACGCCTACTACAGCCTTCCCTGGGCTGAAAACTTTGCCCACTACACCCTCCATCACCCCCAGCTGTTTCCTCCTAATGTTTCCTCCAATACAGCTTTGATACGACAAGCATTGGTTCCGCCTACCCTGATTATTGATTGAGAGCATCAACTATCCTTAGTTAGTCAGAAAAAGTAGCTTATTAATATGTTGCAGGGCCTGGCAAAGGAAGCACAGGGAAAGGGAAAAATGTATACCCCGATAACCCCTTTAACTTCCTTAAAAGCTGTCTCCAATTTTGCAATATTGTCATGCAGTTTCTTATCCAAATCTTAGAACTGTTGTAGATCCTTGTATTTACAAAAAAAAAGATACATTTTGTCAAGGGAATTACTTGGTTGTATGATAATTAACTTTCAAGCATACCTAAGTAAAAAAAAAAGTTTGCATAATGGCTGTGCTTCTTTGTACAATCATAACTGTAAGGGAACATGTATTTTTAGTGCTTCCCTAATGTTTCTTTCAGCCATATTATTATCTGTTTCAGTTGCTCAGTTAGATGCATTTCACTCAGAAGTAGGGGACGTAACCCTTCTGTAAATTGCCAGCACTGTACTGCTGTGTCGTCCTTTCTCTTACTTCTTACTATGTTTGTTTTCAGTTCCAGAGCTCAAAGAACAAATAAGGAGCGGGAAATCACACTTACAGACACTTAGGAGGCTCCTATAATATTCAAAAGCTGTGTAGCAGTTATTTTATCAGGCTCAGGATCTCAGCTAGCTCTGGCATACCCCCTTTTCCTGTGAACCGCCTTCTGAGTTTCTGTTACTAGGGACGGATCTTGCCTGACAACAGGCAATGGACTGAAAATTAGGTGGAAGTGAGACCCCTAGTGGCCCTGACTTTACAGCTTGTTTTCAGATCGATGCAGGCATATTTTTTAAATGAAGTAATTTAGATAGTTGCACCACACTCTGAAACGTAATTGTGTGAAAGTACAGTCACTTTTTAAGTTTAAAGGGCTTCTGTCACCCCACTAAAATCTTGCGCCTGCGCCGCGGCCGTACCTGTCTTCAATTGGCGCAGGCGCACTGAGAGGCGGCCGCTCGCTCAGCCGCTCTATCCTCAATGCGCCTGCGCTGATGACGTCACATCTACACCCGGCGCAGGCGCGTTGAGGATGGAGCGGCCGCCTCTCAGTGCGCCTGCGCCAATTGAAGAGAGGTACGGCTGCGGCGCAGGCGCAAGATTTTAAATGCAAACAGGCAGGGCCAGCAGAGAACGATCCCGGTCCCTGGCCCTGCCAATCACAATGTGGAGGGGGCGTCTTTACGATCGGAAGATGCGGCTGCTACCAGCAAGTAGCCGCCCTACTTGCTGGTAGCAAGGTAATTAGCATATTTTAAAAGCTTGTTTTAAACTAAATCTACAGGACCAAAATGATTAATTTGATCATGTAGCCATAAATTGCAGTGTAGGGATTATAAGTAAGCAAAAAAAAAAGGTTTAGTGGGGTGACAGAAGCCCTTTAAGGGAACACTTTATGCATGTTCTTTACCCCATGCCTTCCGTAGTGGTCCTTTTTTTACAGGATCTGTTTTTAGAATGGGAAAGTGACACAGAAAAAAAGTGCTAATCTACAAAGGTTGTGACTGTTTCAGGATATCCAGAACAGGACTGAGTGATAGAAGAAAGATTCTGGTGTAGAATAAAGTTGTAGACTGATTCAGATTTTTTTATTATTCAGGTACAAAATTCCACCCCAATTAAAAGTTCTAAGATTTTTCTGAAAAGTTGTATACTGTATAACACGCTGAGGTCTCCTAGAACTGTATCCAACTCCTTTCAAGCTCTTTAATGTCAAGACAGCATTAGTAATGTCAAAGCTACAGTGCATTCAGAAAGTCTTCAGACACAATCACTTTTTTCACATTTTGTAATGTTACGGTCTTGTGCTAGTCAAGTTTTCCCATTCAATTTGCGCTCAATAATAAGATAATAAGAAAATGAAAACAGAATTTTAGAAATTTAACTAATTAATTAAAAATAGAAAACAAAAAATGTGCATGGACACAAGACCCTTTGCTATGACACTTGAAAGCTCTGATGGCCTCCCATTTTTCTTGATCATATTTAAGATATTTCTTTACTTTGATTGGAGTCCACCAGTGGTAAATACAGTTGATTAGGCATAATTTGGAAAGACACAGCCCTGTCTGTATAATGTCTTATAGCTGACAATGCGTATCAGAGCAAAAACCAAGCCATGAGGTAGAAAGAACTGCCTGTAGAGCTCAGAGACAAGATTGTGTGGAGGCACAGATCTGGAGAATGGTACAAAAAAATTCTGCTATACTAAGTTTCCAGAAGAACATTGGCCTCCATAATTCTTACATGGAAGAAGTTAGAAACATCAACCAGGACTCTTCCTAGAGCTGCCTGTCCTACCAAACTAAGTAAAAAAAAAAGTGACCAGAAGGTCAGCGGTCACTGCAACATTCCACCAATCTGAGCTTTATGGCAGAATGGCTAGAAAGAAGCCTCTCCTCAGTAAAAGGCACATGAAGGCCCAACTGGAGTTTGCAAAAAATAAAAAGGCAGTGGTCCGATGAAACCAGAATTTAGCATTTTGGCCTTAAGTCTAAATATCATGTCTGGGGGAAGACATTACTACAGTGAAGCGTGGTGGTGACATCATCATGCTGTGGTGCTTTTTTATTAGCGGCTGGGACAGGGAGAGTGGTCAGGGTTGAGGGAGAGCTTCTTAAGAGGATCTGCAGAGAAGAACTGCAGAAAATCCCCAAATCCAGGTATGCAAACTTTGTGTCATCATACCCAAGAAGACTGGAGGCTTTAATCGCTGCCAAAGGTGCTTCAACTAAGTACAGGGTAAAGGGTCCGAATACTTATGTCAATGCAAGAGTTTAGTTTTTCCTTTTCAATAAATTAGCAAAGATTTCAGCCATCATGCCCCCCATGTCAGCCACTAGCGCAAATAAAATGTAAAAAAATACTTACCTCTCCTGCACCTGGATCCCGCAGCTTCTCTCCACCAGCGCTCTCTCTATTCTTCCTGGTTCTCGGCTGTCAGCTGTGAAGGCTGCGCACAGTGAGGTCACATGTTGCGCAGCCCTGCACAGCAGACAGCCGAGCAGAGGACCAGGAAGCGGTGAGTACAGATCCTTCACCGCTTCCCCGTACTAATGAAGCGCTGATTGTTGACATTGGGTGGCTGATGGTTGACATGGGGGGCTGATATGAGGCATTGGGGGGTCTGATCTGAGGTCTGATTAACATTGGGGGTCTGATTGGGGCTGTGAGCTGAGGTCTGATTAACATTGGGGGTCTGATTGGGGCTGTGAGCTGAGGTCTGATTAACATTGGGGGTCTGATTGCTGGTCTGACCTGAGGAGTAATGGAAAAAAATTTTTTTTTATTATCCTCCTCTAAAACCTAGGTGCGTCTTATGGGCCGGTGCTTCTTATAGGGTGAAAAATACATTTTTGCAGACTGCAAAGGTTTTGTTGGCTGGCACTGTGGAGAAGAATTCCCACTCAGGAGATACCCACACAGACCCACGACCAGCAACACTCACAACATTTCTGCCAGTACCACTCAAGCTTGCCCTAGGCACCCGAGCTTGCCCTAGGTCTGACAACCTTTGTGCCTGCACCAACAGCATCAGCATCATTACCTGTTCCCAGGCCACAGTTTTGTAAAAAAAATAAATGGTAACCTCTGAGGCAGAATAATAAATAAGGTTAGGTACACTAGTCGGTGCTAAATTGTATGTAATACATTTTCACGAATTTTTAAGGGAAATGCACAACGAATTTTTTTTAAATGGTCAGTTGGACAGAGTCCACAAAAGTATTAGCCAGCACTGTGGAAAAAAATTCCCACATGGGAGATTCTTAGCCCCCTACTGATCACCTCTTGTTTCAAGCTCTGGTGCCAGGACCACACAGTTCTTTTCGCCGTGTAGAGGCTGTGCCCGGTTACTGCAGTGCTGTTCCTATATACAGATTAGAAAAAAGAGACCAAAGGATGACCTAATGGTAGGGGTGGAGAAGAGTGTCCACCCAACAAAACCATGGGCCACCTATACAAATAACTCAGTACCAGCTCTCGAGTATAACAAGCGAATAAACAGAAAACTGAGCTCCCAGTACCGTTATAAAAATATAATTTTTATTGTGACATGATTAAAATATATATAATATATATAGTAAGCCGTTAAAAAGTAAAGAAGAATGACAGAAAAAGCGCCATCCTGGCGCTGCACACATGTCAAAAGAATAACAGGCGTATCTAAATGTAATATAATTACCAAATGTTTAAATATATAGTAAAAGAACCTATATATAGCCCTAACAAAATTGCGGGCTTACCCCTAATTAGAATATATATACCGATTTGAAGGAGTAAGGGAAAATGAAATATAGCTTGATTTGAAGAACATATACTACAATAGTACACAAATACTCAATTTTATTAAGAGAATCACAAAAGACACATGATCAGCACTGGTCACAAATAAGACAATACATACAGGTTACAAGACATGTTTAAAAACCAAGTGAACCGATGGTAGGCTGCCAATACAAATATCCAGAGTAAAGTGCAAGTGCATAGTTATACCCAAAAGGTCATAAGTGGTGGACATATAGTGTCCAAACGCTATAGCTATTGGACACCACTAATATCCACATGTATATATGTGTCAAAATCTTTGCCACTGGCCGGTGTAAATGTATACACCAAGGTTATCAAAAATAGGGCAATACCAATATCACAATTGTATTTGACACATGATGAAAACTATTGTATATACTGACCAATTGATTCAATTGTATCCTGCAGCAATACCACCGGTCCACTCCCCATTGGGGAGTGGACCGGTGGTATTGCTGCAGGATACAATTGAATCAATTGGTCAGTATATACAATAGTTTTCATCATGTGTCAAATACAATTGTGATATTGGTATTGCCCTATTTTTGATAACCTTGGTGTATACATTTACACCGGCCAGTGGCAAAGATTTTGACACATATATACATGTGGATATTAGTGGTGTCCAATAGCTATAGCGTTTGGACACTATATGTCCACCACTTATGACCTTTTGGGTATAACTATGCACTTGCACTTTACTCTGGATATTTGTATTGGCAGCCTACCATCGGTTCACTTGGTTTTTAAACATGTCTTGTAACCTGTATGTATTGTCTTAATTGTGACCAGTGCTGATCATGTGTCTTTTGTGATTCTCTTAATAAAATTGAGTATTTGTGTACTATTGTAGTATATGTTCTTCAAATCAAGCTATATTTCATTTTCCCTTACTCCTTCAAATCGGTATATAAATATATAGTAAGTTGTACATATACGTCCGGGGGTCCCGGACGAAGGCACGCCGAAACGCGTGTCTGGGTAGCGCCATCCTGGTTGGTACAGCACACTGTCACTATTAGGTGAGTCTCTGTTTTTTTGCCCTACTGGCATTGGATATAGGTGATTTCTTATACCTGGTCATCACAGTGAATTCATTCCAGTTTATGCACTTTAGCACATGCATGTGGTTCCTAATCCCTCAGCCATGTAGCCATTTTTATTGAGACTCATCTTGTCTTATATCCCCTATATGTACAACTTACAATATATTGAAACATTTGGTAATTATATTACATTTGGATACGCCTGTTATTCTTTTGACATGTGTGCAGTGCCAGGATGACTCTTTTTCTGTCATTCTCCTTTACTTTTTAACGGATTACTATATATATTATATATATATTTTAATTCATGTCACAACAAAATTTAAAAAATGATAACGGTACTGGGAGCTCCGTTTTCTGTTTATTCGCTTGTTCCTATATACAGTAGATGAAGCTGCATAATTCCAGTGCTTGGTTCCAGCACCAGAGCTTTAAAACTACTGATCGGCGGGAGTGCAGGAAGTTGGACCCTCGTTGATCTGATATTAATGTCCTATTATACAAATGAGGGTGAATAACTGCCATTAAAACTTAACTTTTATTCAAGTCTGTAAATGCAATAAAATAAAACCCATTCAAATGTGAATAAAATGAGATAAAGGATTCAGCCCTCAGTATATATAAAGAGGGGAATAAATATAAACGTTATCCCAGATTAGGGTGCAAGGCGGCATCCACCACCAAGAGGTAAAAAGGACCACACATGTAGTCTTACCACTTCCTGTGTGACGGTCAGATGTTCCTTGCCTTATTCCATAGATTGTTGGAGTTCCTGAGGGATTGGGCTGAAAGACATGTCTTATAAATTCCCTATTAGACCCTGTCAGGAGGCTGCTTTGTCCCTGCTAACCTAGCCACAGAGCACCCACTCTGACATGGGAGATCACGCTAAAAACCTGTCCCTAACCTACAGGCCCTAAAATGACCCTATCCTAGTGTCCCAACATGCCATGTTTAACAATATAGATCCTCATGGGACATTTAAAGCATATGGAGACCTACTAGAATAACTGAACCCAATGTTGATAATCCCTATTATATCACGATTAGACCAATGGTAATGGTCACAGTTTAATCGCTGGGACTAATTGTTGTGGACTTAACTAACATAGTAATGGGTGGTGGATAAGTGCTGCAGTGGCTGTCCTAAGGATAAGTCATAAAAAAGTCCTGGAAAACCCCTTTAATCGAGTGATATGGGCTGCCCACGAATTGTTGATCATTATGTGAACCGAACAAAGAAAGTCCCAATGAAATTCACATATAAATCTGACAATTTTACACTTGTGGAATCAACTAGTTGCTATTGTCTATCATTATTGGGATGATTGATATGGGTGGACTATGTGTCTTTATATGAATTCCTAACAATTACCAGGGCCGGTTCTAGGTGAAATGGGGCCCTGGGGCGAAAAACAATAAGGGCCCCCTCATGACACTTGATGACTTTAACGTCCTGTATTGACTCTGGAGATTTAATTTGTGGTCAATCATACAGAAAAAAAATTATATTGTGGGGCACAGTGTATGCTTTATGTGTTTAACATAAACATTTCATATGAAAACTTACAGTTACTCTGCTTGGCCCTTGGGGATCTCGGACACCACTTCAAAACTTTGGCCGGGGGCTCGGCGGAGCTGATGTTGTGTTTTATCCTAATGAGAAAGATTTCATAATAAGGATTTGGAGAAGGGGCAGTGAGGTCACAGAGCAGAGAGAGGATGGTGCTGTTACTAGGGGGTTCATGCCATGGGGGAGTAATAAAGCCCACCATAATGCCCCCCCAGTAGTAATAATTCTCCTTATAATGTGACTGTGCAAAAAATACCCCCTTTGTAATGCCCCCAGTTGAGCTAATGTCCCCATAGTGCCCCCATAATGTGCCAGTATAAAATACCCCTATATAGTGCCCCAAGTAAATGCCCCCATAGTGCTCCTCTCCCCCTCCCTCCTAGTGCCCCTCATAATGTACCAGTATAAAATGCCCCATATATAGTGCCACAGTAGATGCCCTCAGTGTCCCCCATAATTTGCAAGTCTAAAATACCCCTTCTTAGTGCCTCCGTAGATGACGCCAAAGTACTCCTCTCCCCCCTTCCCCATAGTACCCACCATAATGTGTCACAGTATAAAATGCTACTATGCTACTGTACAGAGCCCCCATATTAAAAACCCGTTCTTTGTGGCCTCAGTAGATGGCCCTATAGTGCCCACCAATAATGTGCCAGTAAGAAGTGCCCCCATAGTGCCACCTAATAATGTGCCAGTAAAATGTGCCCCCATAGATGCCCCCAATCATGTGCCAGTATCCAGAGCCCCCCTACCATGTGCCAGTAGCCAGAGCCCCCCATCATGTGCCAGTAGCCAGAGCCCCCCTATCATGTGCCAGTAGCCAGAGCCCCCCCATATCATGTGCCAGTAGCCAGAGCCCACCCATATCATGTGCCAGTAGCCAGACCCCCCATCATGTGCCAGTAGCCAGAGCCCCGCCATCATGTTCCAGTAGCCAGAGCCCCCCCATATCATGTGCCAGTAGCCAGAGTCCCCCCTATCATGTGCCAGTAGCCAGAGCCCCCCCATCAGGTACCAGTAGCCAGAGCCCCCCCATCATGTGCCAGTAGCCAGAGCTCCCCTATCATGTGCCAGTAGCCAGAGCCCCCATATCATGTGCCAGTAGCCAGAGGCCCCCCATCATGTGCCAGTAGCCAGAGCCCCCCATATCATGTGTCAGTATCCAGAGCCCCCCTATCATGTGCCAGTAACCAGAGCCCCCAATCATGTGCCAGTAGCCAGAGCCCCCCTATCATGTGCCAGTAGCCAGAGCCCCCCTATCATGTGCCAGTAGCCAGAGCCCCCCATATCATGTGCCAGTAGCCAGAGTCCCCCCTATCATGTGCCAGTAGCCAGAGCCCCCCTATCATGTGCCAGTAGCCAGAGCCCCCCCATCAGGTACCAGTATCCAGAGCCCCCCTATCATGTGCCAGTAGCCAGAGCCCCCATATCATGTGCCAGTAGCCAGAGCCCCCCTATCATGTGCCAGTAGCCAGAGCCCCCCATCATGTGCCAGTAGCCAGTGCCCCCATACCATGTGCCAGTAGCCAGAGCCCCCATATCATGTGCCACTAGCCAGAGGGCCCCCCTATCATGTGCCAGTATCCAGAGGGCCCCCCATCATGTGCCAGTAGCCAGAGCCCCCCTTATATCAGTAGCCATCAGTATTGAACACATATATATATAAAAAAAAAAAACATACTTACCTCCATGTCAGCGATGTGATGCAGGCCTCTTCAGGCCTGTGTCCCGCACTGTACGGCTCAGGCGGCGCGATGAGGTCATCTCGCCGCCTGCATCGGCCTCTGATAGGCTGCCGGCCTAGTGCCGGCAGCCTATCAGAGGAACAGGGAAGGGACACACCTCTTCCCTGCTCCTCCGCACAGCCATCTGTATCGCTGTCCTGAGGACGGTGATACAGATGACTATGGAGATGAGCGCTTCCACAATAGAAGCGCTCATCTCCCTGTGTGACTGTCCGCCGCTGCCCCCACTTGCCGCCGCCGCCACCGCCACGGGGCCCACGAAAATATATTTAGTTGCGGGCCGGCAGGGGCCCCTAAGGACTTGGGGGCCCGGGGGCAATTGACCCCCTTGCCTTAATGGAAGCGCCGACCCTGACATTTATGTTGTAAATAGATTGCTTATTGAATTTCATGTTGAATGTTCTTAACCCGTAGATCGTTGCCTGTGTTGTAGACATGTGCAATGATTAATGCCTTTTCTGCAAAATATTCCAAAGATTACCAGCTCATTAATGATAAATAGATATTTTTTATGAACATTGTAAAAAATGAAGGTCCTGTATGTCAGGGTGGATGTGCGCTTGAAGGGATGTTGGTATGTGTAAGGCGTACTACTGACCAATTTCACATTCCTCTTTGTCACAATTAGAATGTTAGTTCTGGATGAGTTTAATGAGTCAGTAATTAACATGTCATCGCTCCTTCAGCTGGTGAATCAGACAGGACATGGAAAAATGTTTCCTGGCACCAGAGACATTATAGTTCATTGTCTTCCATGAGGTGACCAGGACACCACCAGAGATGCCTTTAAAAAGTCATCAGATAGGACATGGCAGCATCAGTACTGAGCATAAGAGACTATTCTGCCTTTAGAACTAGGACTGAAGCAAATATAAAAATATCAAAGCAACGTGTGAAATGTATACACCTATGTACACAAATGTCTTCAGCAATGTTGGCTGGCAGAGTGGGAACATCCAAAAATAGTTACTTTCAGATGAATTATTACATAGTAATAATTTAAAAAGAGCTATGTAGTACACAGTTATGGATTCATTATCAGAACCATTGATTGTGGCTTTTAAACACTTACTAGTAGAAAGTAAAATAAAAGTAAATAGAAGCAAGTAGAAAAAATTATGGTTGAGGGCCTGCTGCTGAGCTGACCATCGAAAAAATTATGGTTAAGGGCCTGCTGCTGAGATGACCAACGAAAAAAATATGGTTGAGGACCTGCTGCTGAGCTGACCATCGAAAAAATTATGGTTGAAGGCGTGCTGCTGAGCTGAACATCGAAAAAATTATGGTTGAGGGCCTGCTGCTAAAACATTAGGAGCGAGGGCAGCCTAATAAGCATGTTGATATGATGGAGGAGGAGGACGAGAAAAGGAAGATTGAACCATATACCCTTTTTTTTGTGGTGGAAGGGGTACATGGGAATACAGTGTATTCAATACACCATAAAAGCCACATTTAAAGTGCCTTTATGTTCAGCCGCTTTTCTCTGGTGGAGTAGAGAAGTCAGGGGCAATCCAGTCGGATTCGCTTATCAGTTATTATGCCCCCAGCAGCACTAAATACCCGCTCTAACAAAACGCTGGCAGCAGTGCAGGCCAGCACCTCCAAGGCGAAGAGCGCCAGTCCGTGCCACGTGTCCAACTTGGACACCCAATAGGTGTAAGGCACAGAGGGATAATTGAGGACGCTGACATGGTCTGCTACGTAGTCCTTCACCATCTTCCAAAACTTTTCTCTCCATGTGACACTAGGCCGCGCATCAGGGTGAGGTTGCTGCCGGGGTGTCATTAAACTGTCCCAGGCCTTGGAGAGTGTTGCCTTGCATCTTTTAGAACTGCTGTGTGTTCCCTTCGTCTCCCCTCCTTGGTTGCCCAAGGAACTACATGCTCTGCTGCCAGCGTTGTCAGCTGGAAATTTTTGGAGCAATTTTTCCACAAGGACCTTCTGGTATTGCACCATTTTGCTAGTCCTCTCCACCACAGGAATGAGAGATGACTTTCAATCTTCTCATCCTCTTCCTCCTCTTCGGCCCATCCACGCTGAATAGAGGGCATAAACATGCTGTGGGTACTACCCTCTGTAGAGAAGGCAACCGTCTCCTGCTTCTCCTCCTCCTCCTCATCATCATCCAATTCACGCTGAGAAGACGAACAGAGGGTGGTATGGCTATCACCCTGTGTACTGTCTTCCCCCATTTCCACCTCTTCCATAAGCAAAGCATCCTCCTTCATTGTGAGCGTTTCAGTAGACACAGAAGTGGGATGTTACGCTGATAATAGCGGCATCGCCGCTCACCATCTGTGTTTATTCCTCAAAGTTGCGTAAAACCTCACAGAGATTAGACATGCATGCCCACTAGTTGCTTGTGAATAGTGGAAGCTGACTGGAAAGGCGACGACCATGTTACAGCTGGTATTCCACTACTGCCCTCTGCTGCTCACAAAACCAGGCCAACATGTGTGGAGTTCCAGCCCGTGCTCACGTCACACAACAGTCGGTTAGCTGGCATGCAGCGCTGCCAGACCGGCGGCAGGTGAAGATGACTTTTGTCACCTTCACCAGTAGCTCAGGAAAATTGGGGTAGGTTTTGAGAAACCGCTGAATCACTAAGTTGAACACGTGGGCTAGGCATAGTATGTGTGTGAGATTGCCGAGCTCCAAAGCCGCCACCAAGTTACAGCCATTATCAGACACAACCATGCCTGGTTGTAGGTTGAGTGGCGAGAGCCACAGCTCAGCCTGGTCCCTTATCCCCTGCCACAGCTCTGCAGCGGTGTGCTGTTTGTCACCTAAACATATTAGTTTAAGCACGGCCTGTTGCCGCTTCCCCACTGCAGTGCTACACTGCTTCCAGCTACTGACTGATGGCTAACTGGGGCTGCAAGATGATAATTCAGAGGTGGAAGTGAAGGGCAAAGTGGAGGAGGAAAAGGGTGGATTGCAGCCACTAATGTAGGTGGTGACGGAAATCCTGATGGAAGTAAGGCCCGTAATCCTTGGCGTCGGTAGCACCTGTGCCATCCCAAGGTACAACTCGCTCCCGGCCTCCACAACATTCACCCAGTGTGCTGTCAGGGAAATGTAGCATCCCTGGCCACAAGCACTTGTCCATGTGTCAGTCGTTAAGTGGATCTTCCCAATAACTGGGCAAGGCATGGGTGATGTTACGGGACACATGCTGGTGTAAGACGGGGATGGCACACCGGAAAACATAGTGGAGGCTGGGAACTGAGTATCTAGGGATCGCTGCTGCCATCAGGCTGCGGAAAGCCTCAGTGTCCACAAGCCTAAATGGCAACATTTCCAGGCCAGCAATTTGGAAAGGTGCGCATTTAGTGCTATGGCCTGTGGGTGGGTGGCTGAGTATTTGCACTTTCGTTCAAAGACCTGGGGTATGTGCTAGCTGATGGTGCTTGCGAAGGTCCAGGTGCAGGGCGGGAGGCATCTGGGCCTGCGTCTTGGACAGGGGATTGAACAGCAAATAACACAGGGGAAGAGGAGGCAGTGGTGTGACCCGCAGACACTGATTGTGGAACCAGGCGTTCGGCCCACCTATTAGGGTGCTGTGATGCCATGTGGCAGATCATGCTGGTGGTGGTGAGGTTGTCAGTGTTCACGCCCCTGCTCATTTTGGTACGGCACAGGTTGCAAATGACAATTCCTTAATCGTCCGCACTTTCCTCAAAAAAGCACCAGACTGCGGAAAACCTAGCCCTTGGCAAGGGAGATTTCCACAAGGGGGTGTTTCGGGGAACAGTTGCGGGCCTGTTTGGTGTGGCCCGTCTTCTCCCTTTTGCCACCCCACTGCTTCTTCCAGCCTGTTGCGGTGCTGCGGATCCCACCCCCTCTGTACTGCTGTCCTCGCTCAGCTTGCCACCTTCTCAGGTTGGGTTAGTGATTTCATTGTCCACCACCTCCTCTTCCACTTCCTCAATCTGGTCATCCTCCTGACTCGTTGACCTAACAACAACCTCACTTATTGACAACTGTGTCTCATCCTCATCATCAACCTCTTGAGACACTAATTTCCGTTCCCCAACATCATCTTCTTGTGACCGTGGATGCTCAAGAGTTTTTTAGCATCAGTGCACACGATCTCCTCATTTCCCTCTTCAAGCGGGCTTGGCGAGAGGCCCAAATCAAGGAATGGCGATAAAAAGACCTCCTCTGAATATCCGAGTGTGGGAGGAAGGAGGATCAGGGTGAGGATTCTGTTGACCTGACTCTTGGCTACTGAGACTGGACTTTGTGAAAGACAGGCTGGTGCTTAACCGACTGGAAGCATTATCTGCTGCAATCCAACCGACCACCTGGTAGCACTGGTGTGGTTACCTGCGCCGCCCTGCAAACTGGGACATTAAGCTAGGCATCGTGGATGAATGTGTTTCTTGTGCTCTGGCAGCAGGCACAGTGTTACCGCGCCCAGGGCCACGGCCTCTGTGTGCACCATCAGCAGCATGGCCACTTCCCCGTCTCTTACTGTTCGCCTTCTGCGTATTAAATGGTATTTGTGTAAGGGGCTTACGGTAGTACAGTGAAGAGCCCTGGGAAAGCAGGGAATGAGTGCAGTCGGTTGTGGTGTGCCGAAACCGAGGATGAGGTAGGCCTGAGAAAGAAGAGGGCCTACCCAAGGAAAAGATATGGAAGAAATGAGTTGTAAATGAGTGGAGTGGTGGGAGGGTCAAAAGCTCAGACCTCAATGATGCAGGAGCCAGGTAAGGGGAGTGCCCTAAATAGGCTGGAGGCGGACCTCAGCCCCTCCCACAAATCCAGGCAATCTGCCTTAATACTTGTGTAAGGGGCTTACGGTAGTACAGTGAAGAGCCCTGGGAAAGCAGGGAATGAGTGCAGTCGGTTGTGGTGTGCCGAAACCGAGGATGAGGTAGGCCTGAGAAAGAAGAGGGCAAAAATGGAAATAACCAGTTTATTGTAACCAATTGATGTATCAATGGCTTAACCCGACATGTTTTGGAAAGCCACTCTTGACTCTTGTGTTGGATTGGGAATGTATTGCGCGTAAGCGGATGACTCCCAGCGCCCCAATCCCCTGATGACATGAGTGAGGATGTTGGCCCTGGAGGCCGTGGACGTGGCTCCAATGCGAAAGGAGTGCCCTGAGTAGTTGGCTGCGTTGAGGCCTAGTTGTGTGAGGGATGACCCGGCATGGGTCATGAAGGTGGTGGTGGTGAGTACCGAACCATGTGGTTGAAGTAGCGGTTGAGAGGGTAGAACTTGTGACGCTGATTGTGAGCATCCAGGACCCTGACTGGATCTGTTGTGCGTGGGGTAATGAAATGTTGACGGGTAAGTGCTGACTATTCTTGGAGTGAGGTAAGGACAGGATGTAGGGAACCATGTGTTTTGACAAGTGGGAGACAAGAAGACAAGGTGAGGTTCGGGTCGTGGAGGCTGTAGTGAATTTCCAGGAACTCAGGAATCCGTAGATGGCCAAGTAAATTGCCGTTTTGATGATGGAGTTGGTATCTGTTTCAAGAGGCGTGGCGTCCAGTAAGTCGGATAATGCTTTGAAGATATGATTGACTATGGGTAGCCTCTGGGCTGGACGTGCGGGTTCTGTTTCCTGAATACCTCTGTGTATGGATTTGATCTGGTGCGAGGACATGAAGCTGATGTTCTTGGGGTGTGTGATTAGCATATGATGTTGAAATGCCAGTGAGATATAGTTTGATGGTGTTGTATGACATGATTTTGAGGTGGCAAAAAGAATCCAACCCCGGAAGAGACGTCATGACAAAAGGGTGCGTGATGTTGTGTTCCAACAGGACCTGTTGAATAGTGTGAACGCTCTGTCGTGTGTTCTATGTGTATCGTCTGATAGTGCTGAGCGGGACAAAGACTGGCTATGCCGCATGATGCCTTCTAATCCAGAATGAGCTGTTTGAAATGATGGAGTGATGGAGGCCGTGGGTGACGCTGATGGGAGAGCTTGATGAAATGCCTGAAATTTGACGCGAGACAGACTGACAGCTGCCGTATTGCCCACCCCCGGGACATGGAAACAATGTGAGAAGAAATTATTGCAAGCGGCCAACCAAGGAAGTCTCCGCAGAAACCTCACGATTGTGAGAGATTTGGAACGATCCTGTTGATGAACTGGCAGGTCGTATCGTTGTCTGAATAGCACCGGACCGACATGTTTGCCCCTGAATGACCCCACGCTACGGCAGCCGCCCCGATGGGGTAGAACTTGAAAAGCGCTGAGGCAGCGGAGAATCCCTCCAAACCCCGGACCGCAGGAGGCCAGCTGCCCCACAGCCAATCGTTCCCAAAAATGGCCGCGAAGCCTGTGGTAGATGCCGCATCTGACCAGATAGAGGGGGAAGAGTCCGACGGCTGAGGGAGAAACAAGCCCCCGCCACTCCAGGTGGACAGAAATCTCCCCCACATGCCCAGAGCTGCCTGCAGCGTGGGCATCCAGGGACACCCCGTGCGAGTCGTGTAGGAGAAAGGGGAGAGGTGCAGGAGCCGTGATATAAATGAGCGACCCCGAGGTGGATGCGCATGGCAAAGATCAGGGAGCCCAACAGGGACTGCAGTTCTTTGCGGTTGCCGGTGCTGAGTTGAAGGTAGTTGACTATGTGGGCGAGAATGTCCTGGATCTTCCCGGATGGCAAACTGGCTTGCATTGAGGCTGAATCCAACTGGGTACCCAGGAAAAGTGATGCCCGTGTCTGGCCCGTCTGTCTTCTTGGTGGCGATGGGTACCCCAGGTTCCTCTTCCGGTATTATGTGCGCCGGGCTGACTTCTTGGTCCTCCAGGCTAACGGTCGACGTGATCACTGGCAATCCGGCCGGCGCCGGTGACGCTGCCGGTGGTGGCCCTGCCAAGGAGAGGGTCGCGGTGACTGATTCCAGCCTCTCCAACCTGGCATTGACTTTAGACATGGATGACATTTAGGGAGGACAGCATGGTATGTATAGCCCCTGTGCTGGACTGGCTAGGTCCTTCCCCTGCCTCCCTGTTATCGATTGGCGTGCGCAGCAGCCGGAAAAGCTCTGCTTCCCTCGCCGTGGCGGGGAAGGGAACATGCAGTCACCTTAACTCTGTCGTTATGCGCGGGATTGTCCAGGATCTGATGGGTGCCGGACTGGCTAGACCGTCTCCCTGGGTAGCAGTGACGGATCTAGCAGGGGTGCCAGGTAGGGAGAAGTTCTCTATCCCTTCCAGAGACATGGTAAAACAAAACAGTTGATTAGCTTGGGGAAACACAGGATCGTGCTGGCAAGCTAGCTAGGCCGGATGGCAAAAAATTATACTTGCATGGTGACAGATGAGGCCCTGCTAGTTGCCAAGCGGCTTTGAGAGGCTCTACCTATGATTTGGCGCGAGGGGATAATGAGGCCACTCGAGGTAGCGGCAGGATCGTTGGCCTCTCGGTGACTGTAAGACAGGACTAGGGGAAGGGAGTGACAGGTGAGGCCCTCTCTATGCAACATGCGAGGCGGCTTACTAACGAGATGGCGCGTTGGGCAGGTGCCTCCGTACGTTTGAGGCGGGGTGTCGGCCTCGCGGTACCACTAACTACTGGCGAAGCCAAATAAGGGGGGGGTACCTAGTGGGATGATGGTGGCCCTAAAGCCAGCACGCTGACCCTAACGGGACCGTCCGAAATGTGAGGAAGATTTTGGTAAATGAGCAGGTGAACGTACCTGGTACCAAGAAAAAATTCTCCGGCTACACGGTAGTGTAAACAGTATAGGTTAACCGCCTAAAACACAAGGGGGGGGGGGGGGGTAGACATGACAAAGTGTGAGAAAATGTGTAAAGCATGTGGTACATGTGCATGACCAGGAGGATCATGGCGGTTATCCGTGAAATGACAGCTTGCGCCTGGTATGAAAGGGGGACCGGTGCGTGCCGTGTGGCCATGCCCAGGTGAAAGTGCGTGTCTGCAATTGGATGGCGCATTGGGACCGTGCCCCTGCCATTCCACCTGTCCATTTGTGTGTGCAGCAGCGATGAGAAAATTGTTTTTTTTTTTTTTTTTTTCTTCCCTGTGTCCCCTGATTAATCTGATTATCAAAAAAGGGGGATAAATATGCATCACAATGCCGATTCAACTGATGAGATTCATATTTGGCACTGAAATCCATTGCAATCCATGGGACATGATGAATCCATGGTGACCACAGATAAGGAGGATGATTGTGAATACACGCAAATTACTAGCTTCATGATATGATGGTAGTGCCCATGATGGAGAACAGGGGGGGCTGCTGGGGAGTATGATGATGGGGCGTGCTGGGAGGCTCTCTCGTCGTCCGCCGGCGCGCCCCCCGCACCAGATGCGGCTCGCACGGCCGCCGGGACACCGCGACGGAATCGCCGCGCATGTGCCGAATCCCGGCCGCGCACGCGCAGACCAGGCACCAGGACGCGGGCGGGCGCCACCGGCCGCACGGCGGGAGGAGTGGTGATCCAGCAGGAGGTAGCGGGGAGGGGACGACAGGGCCGCGGTGAGCCCTGTGAAGGTGAAATGAGCCGCCCGTAAATGACCGGGGGGGGGGGATGAGTGTGTGCGAGTGTGGTGTGTGCAGGAGGCGGCGGGGAGCGCCAGCCTGATGATGACATGAACGGGGGAGGAAGGGGGGGCCTGACTGATGGTGGCCGCATGGAGCGACATCGGTGACTACCCCCTGGCGGCGAACCCATGCGCCCGGAGTCCGCCCGCGGGCGCCGGGATACCGCGCATGCGCCGAAAAAATCGCAGCGCATGCGCAGAATAATCGCCGCACATGCGCAGAACCGGCCCCAGGACGCGGCCGGGCGCCATTGGCCGCGCGCAAGCGGAGCGGCAACAGGCAGGAGGCTGCGGGTCAGGAGGTGAGAGTCTTCCCACGTGAGTGAGACAACGAGTGGAGAGGAGGCCGCAACAAGCAAAGGAAAGTTTGGCTATTGTTTTCCTTGGTGATTTGTCTTCTATGCAGGATTCTGCCATCAGCATGGGGCCATACTATCTGTATGTAAGAGCGCCAGCCTGGTGAAGTGGACATGAACGGGGGAGGAAAGGGGGGGGCCTAAAATGATGGAGGATGGGGGGGGTGAACCCACCGGGGAATGGGGCTGGGACCGACCGGGGCTGACCGGATTCTGCTAGGGAGATGTGAGAAATGCCTGAGAAATGAGCTGGCGGTGACTGCTGCGAGAAGCCGTGACCTGGGTGCAGCGTGTGTGAGACCAACAGAAAAGGGGGGACCCTGCCGCATGCCGTCAGAGTGTAAGGCCGGAGGTGGTGCAGATGTGAAAGAGAATGCATGCCCAGGTGTGACAGAAATGCTTAGCGACTTGTATTGAAACCGTGACATTGGTGCGCCATGATGAAAAGAGCAGAACCAGTACTGGGGCAACCGTGAGGCCCTGCTGACCTGTACGAAATAACTCATACGCATTTGTGCCCCTGCAGCCGTGCACATGAACATGAGGAGGAGGAGGGGGGGGGCATGAATGTGGATGATTGTGGGGTGATATGGACTGAAAAGGAAATGGGGAACGAGCCTGGAAACCACAGACCGTTGCCTGTGGGAAGATTGCTTGAACGAGACATGACAAAATGAGATGCTGGTGACTGTGAGAAAGGCGTGATATTGCGCAGCGTCTATGAAATGAAATAAACAGAAATGGGGGATTAGGCCAGAAACCATGCCGCATGCTGCAGAGGTGTTGACCGGAATGGTAGTACGGTGTGGACAAATTGCGCATGAACAAGGCGTGACAGAAATGAATACTGGTGACTTGTATGAGAAAACCGTGACATGGGTGCAGCGTATGATGAAATGAAATGAAATGAACCGGTACAGCGGCAACCGTGAGGCCCCGGCTGTACCGTATGGATGACTCAGAACTACTGCCTGCAGCCGCAGGGGTGTTGTTGAACAAGACATGACAGAAATGAAATGCTGGTGACCTGGGCGAGAAAGCTGTGACATTAGTGCAGCGTTTGGTGAAATGAAATTAACAGAAATGGGGGATTGCCCAGGAAACGACTGCATGCTTGCCGCAGGAGTGCTGACCGGAATAGTGGTACGGTGTAGACAAATTGTGCATGAACAAGGGGTGACAGAAATGAAATACTGGTGACTTGTATGAGAAAACAGTGACATGGTGCAGCATTTGGTGAAATGAATTGAACCGGTACAGGGGACAACCGTGAGGCCCTGGCTGCACCGTATGGATGACTCGCAATTTAACGGGCAAAAACGTGACCCCCAGTGAACCTGAGTAAAGCCGGAAAAATAGAACCGAAATGCTCCAAATCCAGAACTGATGGCAACGAAAAACTCCCAGAAATTCAGCGACTCGCAGGCAACTCTCCAGACACTCCACAAGCGACCTCCTCTCTCAAAAGCTCAGACCTCAATGATGCAGGAGCCAGGTAAGGGGAGTGCCCTAAATAGGCTGGAGGCGGACCTCAGCCCCTCCCACAAATCCAGGCAATCTGCCTTAATACATATGCTTGCACGTACAGTAGCGCAGGTTTTGTAAGTGAATGCACAAATAAATTAAACTGAATGTTACTGATATTTAGGATGTGCAAATGTTATACAGGAGATGTAGCGCAGGTAATGTCGCTGCCACTAGCAGAGGAAAAATTTGACTGAATGTCACTGATAGTTATGATGCGCAAACGTTACACAGGAGCTGTAGCGCAGGTAATGTCACTGCTGTCACCAGCAGCTAATAAAAAATTACAGGGAATGTCACAGCTATTTCGGATGCGCAAACTTTATACAGGAGATGTAGTGCAGGTAATGTCGCTGCCACCAGCAGAGAAAAAGTTGGACTGAATGTCACTGATATTTATGATGCGCAAATGTTATAGAGGAGATGTAGAGCAGGTAATGTCGCTGTCACCAGCGGCTAGTAAAAAATGACAGGGAATATCACTGATATTTATGATGCGCAAATGTTATACAGGAGATGTAGTGCAGGTAATGTCGCTGCCACCAGCAGTGAAAAAATGTGACTGAATGTCACTGACATTTAGGATGCGCAAACGTTATACAGGAGATGTAGTGCAGGTAATGTAACTGTCCGCAACCGACACCGTCTACGTAAAAAGTACACTGGATGTCACAGATATTTTTAGCATGCGCACACGTTAAACAGGAGATGTAGCTCAGATAATGTCGCTGCCTGCAGCGTCTACGGAAAAAGTACACTGGATGTCACAGATATTTTAAGGACGCGCGGGTAATGTCACTGTCTGCAGTGTTAACGGAAAAAGTACACTGGATGTCACAGATATTTTTAGGATGCGCAAACGTTATACAGGAGATGTAGTGTAGGTAATGTACTGTCTGCAGCGGGCACCGTCTACAAAAAAGTACACTGGATGTCACGGATATTTTTAGGCTGCGCAAATGTTATACAGGAGATGTAGTGCAGGTAATGTCGCTGCCACCAGCAGCAAAAAAATTTGACTGAATGTCAATGATATTTATGATGCGCAAACGTTATACAGGATATGTAGTGCAGGTTATGTAACTGTCCGCCACCGACACCGTCTACGTGAAAAGTACACTGGATGTCACAGATATTTTTAGTATGCGCACACGTTAAGCAGGAGGTATAGCGCAAGTAATGTCGCTGCCTGCAGCGTCTACAGAAAAAGTACACTGGATGTCACAGATATTTTAAGGATGCGCACACGTTACACAGGAGATGTAGCGCAGATAATGTCGCTGTCTGCAGCGGCCAAACAATTGCAAGCTATTTAGCGCAGGTTGCGATAAAAATATATATTGCTGCCAGATACAACAATAGTCCTTAAAAGGACTTTTGGGTCTCTAACAACTGCACGCAATTTAGTGCAGGTTGCGCTAATAACATATATTGCTGCCAGATACAACAATAGTCCTTAAAAGGACTTTTGGGTCTCTAATCGCATGCAATTTAGAGCAGGTTGCGTAGCAGCCAACAAATGTGCGGGGAAGAGACTCGAGCATGGCACTCGAGCACTCTCAATATTCGGCCAAATACCGCGATGTGCCCAGCATCGCGATGCTCGAACCAAACTGGTATTCGGCCGAGCTTGCTTGATCATCACTATTTATAATGCTGTGTGTCCCTGCCAGACCTGTATCTACTGAGTTACACTCATGACATAATGTCAGACTAATTCTCTAGAGTCAATGTCTGTCAGGGACACACAGCATTATAAATCATTACTGCTATATGATGCTGTCAGAGAAGCAGAGGTCAGAACAGAACTCACGCCTACACAAGCATTGTGTTTCCCGCTTTGAACTCACTCGTCTGAAACTAGCCTTATACTTTCTATCCTTTTATGATTTACTCCCTATTTTGACTTCCAAAACTGCATGAAGAACCCTGACAGTGTGGTCGTACTCTCAGTGTTTCCTGCATTTATTGAGTAAGTCACTAGTTATATTTAAAGGGTTTTTTCCATCTCAGACAATGGGGGCATCTGATGTTTATTACAAAGCTTCTTGACTCACTATACACACAAATTTTGTTCACATTTTTTTTCACCACTGAAGAAACAACAGTTTTTTTAGGCGTTTTTGACTGACTGTGTTTGACCATTAGAGTTTTCTTCATGGCTTTTTTCCCCTTTATGGTACTTTCACACTAGCGGCAAGGACGTGTGCCCCCGGACTACCGCTCCGGCCCCATTGACTATAAATTATATTATTATAGTCAATGGGGCCGGAGCGGTAGTCCAGGGGCACGTGTGCACTAGCGGCAGCACAGATCCGAAAGGCTGTTCACCTGCCGGAACAGTCTGCAGGAGTTCCTTGCCGCTAGTGAGAAACTAGCCTTACCGAGGCAATGTGAAAACACCTAAAAAAGAAACAAGAAACCAGCAATACAAAAAAAGACACCTCATAAAGAAAAATGGCAGTGACAAAAAAACTCTTGTGTGTCATAAGTTTCATATTTCCCATAGACTTCAGCTAACATCTGGATTTGCTATTTTTAGTGAAAAAAAAAACACAGCAAAAAAAGATTACTAGAAAGTCTGAAGTGCAGAAAAACGCCAGCAAGAAGTTATGTGTGAATGAAACATTGACTACAAAAATGAGGTTTGGCCATCTTGGTATCTCATATTTATGGCTCGATGACTTGAAATGCTCTGAAAGAAAATACTTATATCTTCTCTGATCAAAGCGACGGTCCCGCGTCTGCTGTGGTGAGAGTTGTTAGCGGTTACAGCACCTTCAATCTTTTTTTTTAATAAACAGTTACTGGTCAAAGTTTTATATATAGCGCACATATGAACAGGAAAATATGTCTGAGGATCACTTTTATCCATTGAATCCCCAGATTCTTTCCAGCAGAAAGTTCCGAATTCACACTGCCGATCTGTTTATTGCACAAATAATGAGTTAGGCAGGGACATATTTAACAAGTGGTAATCACATCTCATTGCTCAGGCACTTATAAAGGCTCCTGGTTTGCCTTGTGGGCCATGATGATGTCACACAAACCACTGTGTTGGATCAACGCCATCCTGTCAATGAGACACTACTTATTCATCCTGGGCAATTCAGCACACAGAGGAGTTATTGATTACAGTCGCCAGTGTCATACAAAATGTGCCATTTTCAAAAATACTATTAGGGACTTCTAACTTAAAGGGAATATAGTATCAGAAAAATAACTATTGTTTAAACCAAGTTTTTAAGTTAAATATTCTATTGTGATGATTTTTTTTTTCGTGTCAATGTCTATACTTTAAGGAATACTAAAATAGCTGCAGTTTTTGCGTTGATTACTAAGCCAAATAAGAAGCTGACACTTCCTGTAAAGTACAGATCACTTTTTACCGCTCATCTTATTATCATCAAAGGCAGGATTACAATGACAGATCATCTTTATACAGATATTACAGGATCCACCATTCACAATAAATGCTTATCTCTAAATGCTGTCAAAGAAGAGCTGTCACCGATCCTGTCTGTTTTAGCAACTACTTGTATTCCCCATGTAATGCCAATTCTGGAGCATTTATACTCTAGAGCAGCTCTGTCACCAGGATCAACCCTATTAACCCAGACATACTGGCTGTTAGGGTTCATCATGCGGATTAAAACAGTACCTGTCTTTTGTCTGTATGCTAAACAGCTGCAGAGAAATCTGCATTTTTATTCATATGCAAAAGAGAAGTTTGAGCACTAGGAGGTGGGGCTGAATCCTTTGAACACTGCTTTGTAATACCCCCTGTGCTTTTTTAACACCCCTCCCTTGATTGACAGGGTTAGAAATGCTGAGCACAGAGCTATGTCCTAGCATCTACATATCATATACTATCAGTTTATCCTATATCTCTTAGCACCTACGCTGTGTGTGGTGTCTGGATCTCTAATCCTGCATTCAAGCCTTAGTGACGGTTTAGATAGCTCCTGCAGTTCCTTCAGTTTTGTTGCAATTTCTGTATCCTGTATTCTGAGCTCCTCAGTGGGTCAGCTGCCAACCACCAGCTGCCCAGGAGGTAGAGGTCTGGTTGCTTCATGCAGAGAAGTCCAGATCCCTGCACAGTGGTTAGAGGGTGAATGCAAGGGGTGCGCCAGATTAAACCCCCTAGATTTAGCCCAATGTCAAACCTGTTGGTTAGTACAGTGGTTCCACACTCACTGATCCATAACAGCATCAGTTTGCAATGAAGGTCCAGATGGTTGCTACTAGTTCAGGGGTGTCGCTGCACTGTCCGACACTGACAGCACTGATCTTATAGTGTCATACTGTGCAGGGACACATCCCCATCTGGGCCTTCATTGCAAACCGCTAGCAATTCATCAATAACTTCGAGGAGGAATAATAAGGGAATAGTACAACATAGAGTCATAAGAATTGATGATGCAGAATTGTTATTACACGGGGAATGCTAGCAGTCACTAAAACAGACATGTCAGGAGAGGTTACAGGGTCTTTTTATCAGTAGCTCAGGTTAGATGGCTGCCCACATATGTACAGTAGATATAATACAAAAATCTACAATCTGAAAGTAAAAACTGATTAGAGTTTTTTTTTTTACTTATGATTGATCTGATTTTAATTGCTATAAATAAAAGTGATATATTTTGGTTAAATGGAGAGGGACACACCCTAGATTTTAATGAGAGCTATGCAATGTTTCTGCAATGTTGCAGCAGGTGTATTAAACGCTTACTGCTAGCTTCCCTGGTATATTACAGCGAATGACCTGAAGGTCCATCTGCAACAAAAAGGAATTGTTCAAATAGGACAAAGCCTTTACGGACATAGGGGGTCATTTATCAAACTGGTGTAAAGTAAAAGTGGCTTAGTTGCCCATAGCAACCAATCAGATTCCTACCTTCATTTTGGACAGCTCCTTTTGAAAATGAAAGGAGGAATCTGATTGATTGCTAGGGGCAACTAAGCCAGTTCTACTTTACACCAGTTTGATAAATGTGCCCCATAGATATCAATAAACAACAAAACCTTTCATGAAAACATAATGATGTAATATGTATACGCAGAGCACGGTAATATGAAGCTGACTACACTTAGAAAGGGAACAATCACCACTCACCGTTCTTGTGCTTATAGGCCGCCAATCACTTTAGGATAAGTCTAGGACATTTGAGGCAGAGCTATACAGTATCTGGGGGTTGGGCAAAAAACACATCCGGCACTTGAGTGCTCTCCCAACCCATGTAATGCTGCACTATGACCACTACTGATACCCCTTATGTAGGATTAATGCCCCCTATTTGCCCTCTAGACAGTAATAATGACCCTTTTGTATCCCCCTAGATAATGACTCCTGTGAATGCCCTAAAAAGTAAAAGTGCCATCTTTTTCTTCATAGACACTAATAATGCCCAATGTATGTGCATTTGAAGGTAATAATGTCCCATGAGTGTCCCCTAAAAAGTAATAATGCCACTTTAAAGTAATAATGCCCCCTTGAAGAGCTTAGTTTTTTTTTTCCCAGGAACCCCAGGCCTGCCACTATAAACATAAGATTCATACTTACCTGATCCTCTGTGCTGCCTCCCACATGTCCATATTCCAGTCTCCATGTGGTATTTACATCCACCACCACATGGACATGGTCAGATACTCCGCTGCAGCCAATGAGTGACTTTAGTAGTGATATGGCCACAAGCAGCAGCTATTAGCTATGGTATCTCCATCAGTCCTGTAAACTGGGATTGGCTGCAGTTGTGTAGTGAGGAGCAATGGAGGCTCAGGACCCTTGGTTTCTTGATTGGTAATGGTTCAAGTGATGGTTAGGTAATAAATGTCCTTTATGGGGAAACTCCTTTTGACAATATAAAAGAAAAAAATATATGATATAGGGCTGGCTCAATTCGAGTAAGTGAACCAGAGTTTTCCTCAGGAATCTGTTGTCGGTTTATGCTTCGCTCAGATAGGGCAGCATAAAACTGAGACATCCCAGAAGGCTGATAATTTGGTAGCCTCTGTAAAAACATTTTCCATATTCTCTGTATTAGTATCACATATTGTCAGACAAGCCCTTTCTGGTCACACATGCTGTCCAAATTAATGGGCACTTTCTGGTTTCCCTGTTTGATATCACTGCTTTTCCAGAGGAGAAAGGGTTCCGATGGTTCACCATTTACCAGGTCTTGGCTTTCTCTCTCAGTGGCTCTCACAGCAGCCACGTGGTTGGCTCTATCATTCATACATGCTAATGAGAAGATCAGAACCACTGATAAAGCTAAACATGGTTCCCGCATGGTTAGGGCATATTATCTGATATTCTGACCCTATAAATTCAGATGTGGTACCTAAGGAAAAACTCAAGCAGAGTGTGGTAATAGTGCAAGCTGAGTGTGGAATGCCTTTCATCAGCTCGACTTCTCTATATGATCCTCTTAAGACTGTGAGAACATAGATTGGGAAGCTCGTCCGTTACGTTCACATATACATTGTGAACTCCAAATGTGTGTTTCAACAGAGGAACCGTAGTCCGTATCTAGCATAGTTGAACGCTGCAGCGCACCACTGGATCCCCGTTGACTATAATGGGATCCAATGGGGACCCAACTGGTTTCCAGCATAAATGCTGTCTTTTAGCCGGTCACAAAATGGCCAAAAGCCAGTTAGTACAACGGTCTCTGCCTGACACTGTCCTACCTTCTGGGGGGGAAGGGGAGTTCACAGCCGCTGTTTTACTCCTTGCAGGTGACTGCAAGGATAACACCTCAGGACTAGCCCAAAGTCAAAGCAATTGGGTGGCATCCACTGTCTGTACCACCAGCATTTATACGGAAAACCTGCAAGATCCTCGTCAGATTTCATTATAGTCAATTTGGATCTGGTGGTCCATGGCAGAACCTGCTGGAACAGACTGCCAGAGTTCACATTGAATATGTTAACCTAGCCTTAGGGTACGGCCAAACAGTCAGGTTTTCTGATGCACGTTTGGAAACCATATAAGAGGAGAAGTCATATCTGTGCTCTATTCTTTCTCTCCTTTTATGATCCACTCCTGACTTTGGCTTCTAAAACTGCATCAGGAAACCTGAACATGTGGCCGTACCCTTAGATAAAATGTTTGCATGGTTCTCCAGCAGTTCAATAGATGAGAATTGCAAAGTACATATTTCAGAACATTTATGTTACATTGTAGCTGACTATGAAATAACTTCTCTGTAACCCACAGTATGGGTACTTTCCTTTTATTCCAAATTATATCTTATAGAATTTCCTACCTTGCATGAACAAGTTTCATCATTTGCTGCAAGGACAATTGATATACATAATTCTGCATTAAACAAGTGTCAGAATAATTTATATTCTATGGGCCATATGAAAAGATATGTTGATGGAATATGGAACTATAAATAAATGATATGACAAATTGTAGAAGAAGACATCTTTTGACGAATCACAGTAAAACCTTAATCTGACAAGTTATGAGAAGCAGATGGCAGACTGGAAACTGGACTGTGCACGCTCCAAGAGTGGTTCATTCGCCAGACAAGGAAGCAGAGGAATAAGGTAAAGAATCCCAAGTCATATTCGCAGGTCTCCAATCTCTATGCGTTTACACAATATGAGAAGATCTGGCCACATAAGCGTAAAGTTGGTCATTGTAGCATCATTATGGGAACATTATATGAATTATTACAAGGAGGAGCGTTTCCATGGTTTGTTTACAGATTTTTCCCTCTTTTTAAATTGGATGTTCATGTGGGGGGCAGACATACCATTGGTGAAGCCTGTGCAGCTGCACAAGTGTCCTTTAGTCATGGGGGGGCTCATACCAGAATAAATAAAGGACACTGCGGTTCCCTTGCCTCAAAATACTGAAGAATTCTGATCCGTCAAATGATTGACCTGAGTCACAGGAGAAAGTAAGTAGCATTATGATGAGCCTAGTTGATAATCAATGGCAAAGGGCCCACATTGTATTCTTGCACGTGAGCCCACTATTGTCTATGTCCTTCCCTCAATAGATCCAGTGGAAGAAACTTTCTAATGTTAGCGGTATACATTAGATAGCTGTTGACTGAACGTTCATTTGGCTGACTTCTACCTTTCAGAACATTCCCCTGAACATACACTCTCGGTTGGGCTAGGCATGCATGTTTCAATGGAAAGAGAAGAAAGCAATGGCTTACATCCCATGGGGACAAGGGGCTCATTGTGTTGAAATCCAACATGTCTGGTTCTTCCAGACCTAGAGAGAAGCAAATTCGCCGATTCAGTCATCTTAATCGATTCTGGTTCAAATAAATTCAACTCAAGTTGCAAGTGCCCAAGTTGCCTGGAAAAGTTTATCTCTGTCCCTCCCTCTCTGACAAAAAATTTGAATACTATCGAACCCAAAAAATAAAATAAAAAAAAGGATCCAGGTCAATTCCCAATTTTTTTTATCGATTAACCCATCTCTATCCAACACCTGCAGATACATGCTACCTTGCCAGATTTGGCAAGTATGTAATAATATGTATGACCAGAGGCTTTTAGCAATGCTTGGAATCACACCGTTAGGGTAAAAGCACAACTTACACAACCAAGCCCCACCTACCTGTAGTGGCCAACATCTGCTCAATAATATCTCTAAATCGTGTGGCCATTGTGGTCTTACTGGCCTAACAACAGGTAGTTGTCCTCCTGTGTTGTCAGAGTAACAGCACAAGGGTTGTTCCGAGTTGTCCCACCACACTACATTTTCAAGCACTGCTTCATGTAGTGGAGAAGCATGTGGTCCATAAGATTACTGCATCTCCAGAAATATATCTACATGTGGTGCCCATTTTAGATCTGCAGCATGTTACTTCTTTCTGTGGATTTTCACTGCAGATTTCATACTTTGCAATGCATATGGTGAAATCCATTGCACATATTGTGGATTCTTCAAAATCCACAATGTTTTATTTTCCATCCTGAGTGGACATAGCAATACTGTTGCCTAAGGGCACAGTCATACAAACATGGCTTGGTTCTGCATCCGAGCCACATTTTTTGCGTCTCGGATGCAGACCCATTCAGTTCAATGGGGCAGCTTATATGCATCCGTTGCTCCGTTCCGTGGCCCTGCAAAAATTATAGATCATGTCGTATTCTTGTCCGTTTTGCATTTCTATAATGGGCCGGCCGTTCTGCAAATTGCGGAAGGCACACAGGCGGCATCCGTGATTTGCGGACTGCAAAACATGGCACGTTAATGTGAATGAGCCCTAAGGATAATGTGTGCAGCATTATGAGCTACCAATGGTCTGTTGCTGCCACTAAATGAGAACTGCAAGTAAACATGCAACTATCAGTCCAATAGCACAACATGGGATGCAACCGATTCAGTCAAGACCACCATCAGTAGCAGTAAGTTCAGTAAGTATTGTGAAAATAAGTAGCAGTAGTAAATTGAGATAATAGACACTTGGCTATTAAAGACCAGCTGTTAGCAGGACCAACTCTATTAAAACCAGGCATACTGTATGGTAGGGTTGATCCTGCCAATTAAAATATAACCTGTCTTGTGAAAATTGGTTGCAGTGTTCCTGAGAAAAAATTGTAAAGATAGAAAAAATGCACCATGGCACACAACGATCTTATAAATTTCATTTATTAGTCCAAAAGTGCACTGTACAGAATAGCAGATTGGGCAGGCCAGGATAGTAGATGCCACGGGCCAGCACCATCTGCCATCCTGTCCCAGATATACAGTGCACTTTTGGACTAATAAATGGGATTTATAAGATCGGTGAGTACTGTGGTGCGTTTATTTTCTATTTATTTTTTCCATTGAGCACCACTGATTTTCCTCACTCATTTAGTCTGCATGTCCAAGAAACTAACTATGTAGTAGTTTGAGTAGGGCTCACGCACCCAGCCGTAAGTGTTTTGCAATTCGCAAATTGCGTATCCGCAATGGCCGAATACGTGAAACTTATTTTTTCCACTTCTGTAGGAAAGTCTTATCCTTGTCCGCAAAACAGACAAGAATAGAACATGTTCTATTTAATTTTTGCAGGGCCACGGAATGGACATGCGGATGCGGACAGCACGTGGTGAGCTGCCCGCATCTGTTGCGGCCTCATTGAAATGAATGGGTCTGCATCTGATCCTCAAAAATTGCCCTTATTGTCTCTGTTTGAGTGATTGAAAAAAAAAAAGGCTGAAGGGTTCAGTGCCCCAAGGGTGCCCTCAGCTCCTTCGCTTTCCAGTGCTGACCATGCCTCTTGGTGCACTGAAGCGCTCATTTGAATAAACAATAAGAGTTTTTATTTGGGGGGGACCACGAAATTTCACAAGACAGATATAATTTTAATTAGCAGGATCGACCCCACCAGACAGCATGCCTGGTTTGATAGGGTTGATCCTGATGATGGGCGTAGTAGCCAGCAGCTGGTACCTCTGTTACACTGACTGCATCAGCTACTGTTGGTGTATACTATCAATCAGCCTACAGATGTTGGTTATAGTTCAAAAACTGGTCAAACCTGACAATGGTCATAAAAATCTTAGCCACTTATGAAGTAATTTTTGTGTATGCTAAGGAACATTTAAGCCAACAGAAAAGTTTTTGAGCAAGTTTCCCAGAAAGTTTAGCATTCTCTTTGGTACCTGGAATGCAGAGTCCAGTGCACAAATGTAAGAAAGTTAGCACTGGCACTTAGTCTGAGATCACGGTGGAATTTTCCATTATCATTACCTTTACTCACTGATGTCATCTTTTTCTGTACCAAGCACTGTAGCTTCTTACTACGTACTTGTAGGCAAACCAGCAAATGACGGTGGTTTCTGGTGCCCAGATTCCACTTATGACTAAGATGATACAATGACGCCTAGATCCATTAAATTAGCAGTACAGACAGTGCACTGAAGGCTTTTAATAGGCTTCATTCATTTCATGTACTTTTACTTACAAGGCGTAATTCATTCTCAATAGTAACGGGACTATTTGGCAAATAAACGCACTACCAAGAGGTCATCACCCGGAGTAAAATAAGGATAATTGCTAATAATAGCTTAGACCTAGTAAGAAAAAAATAATATTTGACAGACACATGGAATCTTGAAGGGTTTCGCCGGGAATTAAGAAAATGAAAATAGTTAAATATTACTTTATTATAAATATATTCTGAAATACCTTTCAATATTTATAATGGCTCGTTTTGTCTGGGGAGCAATCATCAGGGGAAATAAAATGGCCGCTCTCCCATTAGTTCACACAAAACCTGTCCTGATCATACATGAGGACAAGTTACTTCACAACACTGAGGTAAAGAGCTGCCTCATCCTCCTTTCTGCTCTGCTTGTCAGGGATTATGATGGTAAATACAGGTGATAACTTTAGCTGAATCTCTGGGGAATTTAGTTCATGAGGAGACCTGAAGTACAGAAAGGATGGACAGAACAGACTGTGGTATTGTGGAGCTGTGGTAATAGAGACTGTAAACAAGTGCTGCTGCTCATTAGCCACACCTCACCCTCATCTCATGTCTCCTCATCATCTCCATTCCCACAGAGATTCACATGTATTCAGGATAATGATTCCTGACAAGCAGAGCAGAGAGGAGGATGAGGCAGCACCATGGCTCATTGTGGTGAAGTAACTTGTCCTCCTGTGTCATTAGGACAGGTTTTGTGTGTACTGATAGGACAGCGGCCATTTTATTTCTCTTAATGATTGCTCCCTAGACAAAACAAGCCATTCTAGGTAATGAAAGGTATTTGTGAATATATTTCTTATAAAATAATATCTACGTATTTTCATTTTTTTATTCCTGGAGAACCCCTTTAACTTACCCAACATATCGTAATTTTTTCTAGCTGAGGCTTTTCAACAATCTAATCTAAAGACCTGGAAATGTTGGCTTCAGAGTAGACAGTCTGTGCTGTTAACTGATGTACTCCTAATATTACACCATAGGAAACCTTCTCATAGCTTTCTACTGGGGTTGACCAGATTTAAAAAAACAAATTTCATACACCCTATTATGGGGGTCCTCTGTTCAGCAGCCTCATCTCTTGGGCAGAATGTCTTGCCCTGGAGGACCAGTTCTGGCCTGCTTTATATAACTCAATGATTTTAATACACACTGTGCAATGCTTTATGAAACCTGTGGTGGCACTGCAGGGAAATTGAACACAATCCTAATGCCGATCAGGAGTATACAAAGAGATGGGAGAACCCATAGAAAATCATAAAATAAAATAAAGTACCATTAGGGCACAGCATGTTCTCCCCCATCAGCTTCATTCCCCACATTATTGCTTCTCACATTACAGTATTTGATGTGTGGTCTTAGGATCTTTGCACAGGTTTATCAATTCCCATTGTTCCTTGGTCACACTGTATATTCTGGGTGAGGACTTCCACCTATGTCCTGAAATTCAAGCAATCTGCAAGGTCTTGTCTTCCTTGCCTGCAACTACGGTAATAAGATCTGTCTTAGGCCTCATTCACACGTCAGTGTTTTGTTCAGTGATTACCATCAGTGATTGTGAGCCAAAACCAGGATATTAGCCTCCACTGACATAAGGTATAAGGGAAAGATCTGCACCTGTTCTGTGTTTAGAGCTGATGTAAATCACTGACCAAAACACTGACGTGTGAATGAGGCATTACTTTGATATAGATAGGAAAATGCAGAGGACATCATAAGTTACTTGTTGATGCTTAGTATCCGGTTCCTTGGACTCCTCAGAAGAAATGATATAATAGAACATATATTCAGTAAGGTCTATGAAGTTATTTGTGATTCAGCCTATAGCTTATAGGCAGGCCCAGGTGGTTGTCTTCTGCAGGACCTTTCGGCTTCATTATTGTGTCAGAACCATTACTGTGTAACTCTGATGGTGGGCTTCCCTCGTAACCTGCAGCATTAGGGTATGGCCCTGCAGATACTGCAGACCCTGTATACAGTAGCAGCGGAATCTGCACAAAAATTCATGTACATTTTTGCTGCAGATTTTACCCATGGATTTTACCATTAGCAATGCATGGATTTTGCCTTGCATCATTGGTTAAAATTGCTGCGTATTTTCCAATGGAAAATAAGCCACTTGCGGCCATACCCTTATGTTGGTCATCAGAATAGGTAACGCGAGGGCAGCATGTTATAGTGACAGGTCAGTTGGAATAATATACAAAATGGTACAAAAATATTTAAAAATATTAATAAAAGGAATATATAATAAGAAAAAATGCAGTAGATTCATCGTATTCCCCTGCCTCCTCAGGCAAGGATTTACAGCTGTGATATACACAGACAGATCCACCATGGTTAGCTGCAGAGAAACTCTGTACTCATAAATACAAAAAACTCCTTTCTCCGTTGGGGCCTCCTGCCTGGTTGTAGGTGGGGGTGCCCTTGATGTCAGTGAGTTTTGAGGTGCAAGGCAGGGGTCCCTTGAGGTACTCTGAAGAAGCAATGTGGTGGTGCAGTTCGGCAATGCAAGGCAATGATGAGGCCAGTTTTGGGGTAACAAGTACCACTGTACCTTACTGAAGCAACCTGCACATATGGCAGATGCAAGCAGTTCCAAAAGTAGGCTCACTGTTTACAGGTTGCATACACCATTTTCCCAAGGCCAATATGCAGTATAATGGAGCTCTCTGAGTCATTTTCCAGTAAATCTTACAATCTTCCTAAATTGGCAAAATCTCTCTCACAGTGATGCCCAACTGTGGGGTGCAGTCTTTTAACAGATGGTCAGTCTGTCCCTTTATTATGGTATGGTACCTGAAGCTTATCACCCCAACCAAATCCAGGTGATGTCCACAGCCAACATACATATGTTACCTTTTTTGTCTATGCACTGCTTCTCTTTTAGGCTGGCTTGTGTGAGAGTCACTTTTCCAGTTGCTCTTGACTTTCAGGGGCTGGTGTGTCCCTGTCTGTTACTTCTCTTTGCAATTCCACACACACACAAACACACAGCAGGTCCTTACTCACCAGCTACCTCTCACAGACTTTCTACTCTGCTCCTAGATTAGAGTGGTGGGTCCAGCCCATGCCTAGTAACTGATTCTTTGGCTGGTTAATTAACTTCCTCTCCTAAATACAGCTCTTGGGATCACAAATATGACAGTAAAAGTGCGTTAACCCCTTTAGCAGTTTAAAGGAAAACATTTTGGAAAATCAGAATAGCCTAAACCTTTATATTTGCTATTACAGGGTTAACATGTTGAATTAAAGCACACAGTGCAATAACTTTTATGAGGTTTACAAGAGGGACATAATGAAAAATGAAACAAGTTTCTGCTGATACACTACATGTGTACATGCATCGCACCACATTTATTCTGTGTTTTAGGCATACCTTTCAACCATCCTGGATCTGGTGGGACAGTTCTGGATTTTCTCAGCTGTCCCCTGATTCTGGGAGAGCTGAAGTATGTTATCTCAATGCTGAGCAGAGCAGATCCTGCTGCAGGTGAGGAAGAACAGTTCAGACACCCATCACCTAGATAACATCCGGGCCAGACCAACTCCAAGCCTAAATCCCCAAGTGCAGGTATTTAGCTGATAGTCAGAAGTGCAAGAGAGAGTTATTGCCAAGATAGCATATCAGGGTGTCACTTTTCCAGCCACCATACCTCATCATCAGGGGAAAGAAATTGCACTTTGTACCTAATACTGCTGGATGTACTACAAGTTATATTTTGCACTAAGCAAAGAGAGACTTTTATACTTTTACTTCTGGGCTGATTCTTCAAACCACCTTTCCACTGGACTGATCTCCAGGGAGAAACAGCCTTAGGGAGTACATTGTGACACAACATCTCATCAGGGCCACTACCACTCCCATGCTCTGCACTGGCTTCTCCGGGGCTCACTGCAAAACTAAGGGGAATAACTACTGTGTGGGGGCACAAAGGGGACTGGGTAGAATGGGGCAGAGTTTCGTGACAGTGTAAAAAAAAAAAAAAAAAAAAAGCTTGCCGCTATGTGAGTAGCTGTTGTCTCTCCTTGGGCTTTTAAAAAATTGGGAGGTATGATTTTAGGGACTTTTTCTGCTTTGCTTTGTCTGGGAAGAGGGCATTAGTGGATTAGAATAGACAGTGTAAAGATACACTAGATTCATCGTCCAGCAACTGACACCTGTTTTTTAGGCTCCATTTAGACGTCCGTAGTGCATTGCAGATCCGCAAATTGCAGATCCGCAATACACCCGGCCGGACACCCCCATATAAATGCCTATTCTTGTCCACAATTGCGGACAAGAATAGGACATGCTGTATATTCTTGCGGAGCTGCAGACCGGAAGACCGGGGCCGCTCTGGAAATGCAGATGCGGAGAGCACATAGTGTGCTCTCCACATCTCTTCCAGCCCCATAGAGAATGAATGGGTCCGCACCCGTTCCGGATAATTGCGGAACGGATGCGGACCCATTCTACGGACGTCTGAATGGAGCCTTAGACTGTCTAGTTTAAAGGCTGCCATATACATTCAATAGCTTTCAGCAGAATTATTGTTCAGCCATCAGCTATCTCTCCCAATGCCCCCACACACATACAGATTAAGCTTGGCTGAATGTGTATGTATATTCAATAGGAAGAGGAGAAAGCCCCTGTCAAGCACTTCTGGTGGCTTATCGCCTGGGAGAACAAAAGGATGGGGTGAAAATATTATCTTTGCCCTATCCTTTTCTCCCCCAACATAATCATCTGCTGGGGCTTTAAGTTTACAATGTGTAAATTGTAGGATGAATAAATCTGCCCCATAATGTCAATGTAAGCGCACAATGGACAATATCTAAAACTTTGACATCAGTTGTACATACTGGATCAATAGGTGACTGTACTAGTATCCTGACTTCACAATGTAACACCAGCATAGTGTTCCCCAGCAGGAAAACTCCTGTGCAACTGGACTGTGACCGCTTTAGTGCTAATCTGTGTTGTTCTTTAGGCTGGCTGCAGCAGTTCCAATTTCAAGATGGGAGGGGCCCCCTCTTTACCTCCCAGAATTAAAAACCTGCACCGTCCTCAGTGCTCTTCAAACCAAGGCTGGAAAAGAGAAGGTGGACAGACCCTACAGTAAGGAACCCCTGTTTGCACTTATATTGCTGGCTGCAGCTTAGTAGGATGTGCTATGTCACAGATGCCTGGTGCTGGATGCAGGGACACTGGTGGCTTTAATTTGGGGACATTGCATGCTTGACTGCTTTCACAATGACTTTTTATTGATCTAGCAATGACTTATTCCATAGCGCTGTACACAGGCTGCATTCATTCACAGAGGTGAAGACCTAGGTAGAGAATGACATTTTCATGTGTATATTCCATGGGGCCAGGATTGTACCGTCTGCCCCAGCAGGATGCTACAACTAATTTCTCATTGGTCAAGGCGTAAGAAAGGCTCCGATAGGAAGCATTTAAAGACGTGTCCTAGACGCTTTGGAAACATTAGTTCATTAAAGAGGCTTTGATCAGCCATTCTTGGCAGGCAGCATGAGATTATTAGCCACTGTTTTCCTGGTACTTCTAGGAACTTGTGAACCTGCTGCAATGTACAATTGTTATAGGTCATCGCGCTAGGAATTTAGAGGGGCATTTATTATTTAGGTGATTTTTAAGCATGTCTTTGATTTGTGTGTCTGTGCAAAATTTATCTATAATGTGTAAAAGTATACCAGGGGGTCGCTTGGCACAGGTTACAACTTTTGTGCGACATTTGCAAAAGTCGCACATAGTAAATGTGCCATCATCCAGATTTGATCTCACTTTTGTCCGTCAAACATAGAGGAATACCATTTGGCCAAACTTAGAAAGAAAAGCAGCAATAGGCATAACTTGCAGCATTTTTAAGCCAGAAAACTGACATATCTAATTTGATAAATGCCCCCCCCCCCCCCCCCTTAGAATCTAGAAATTCATGGAAACATAGATTCTTCTGTATAATGATGGACTATAACTCTCAGCAGATTCTAGTGCAGATATCACATTTTTAACTGTGGGGTTAAATTTTAGGACGACAAATCCCAGTAAATGCAATACCTAGCGATTCTGTCTCCTATATACAATTCATATATGTGATTGCAGAGTAAGTGTCACATTGCATTCTATGGGTCGGAAGATTGGATTTAGTAGATATGCGACATTTTTGATGCTTTGATAATGACTACCAAGACATTTTGCTGGACATATCACTCCACCGAATGACTGCAATGTACGGTAATTTCCATCCTGTCTGATGCCATTGACTATTTCATCTTAAATGAAGGTAAATTAAGAAATCAGAACCACTTGTAAGGAGCACTAAGACAGAGCTCTATACACTGGTGCAGCATAATAAATGAGCTCTTATGCCTCTGTTTACTCCTGCCATTGTAATACAGCTTTAATACATCATATAAACTAAAGCCTTGGGGTAATTACATGTGACAGATGACTTTCCATGATCAATAGGACGTAAGAGAATATAAGTGTTTCCTCATGATGGAAAAAAAATCTGCTCAGAAACATAATAAAAAAATAAAGAAATAAATGTATATTTATTTATATATTTATGGCATGTTTCTTTTCTTAAAGGGAAAGTTTAAATTCTGGCAAACCTTTACTATGTTTGGTATGTTGACCCCCTCAGCTGTCCTAGGCAGTTTTACAGACAGTTTTAACACCTCAGCTGTCTCCTTCAGGTATATAGACAGTTCATCCAAACAAGAGTGATTTATCTGCAAGGGCTTGAATGGGATCCATTCTCAGCAGGCTTCTGTAAATAGCTGGCTGAAAGCACTTTGAAGGAAATATTTAAAAAGTGTTGTCAACATAGTAACCACTGTCATTTTCCACAGCAAGCAGTCACTTTTGTAACTTTTATACATACCGGTATGTGGTTTTTTGATTGGTAGGAATGGTCATGACCATGAATCGTGGTCTGCAGTGGATTTTGGCTGACAACCCACCAATAGTTATCACCTTCATTAATAGATGGCAAAAATGTAAATAACACATCATCATGTCTATAGGTTGCCCATGCTAAATTTTACTTGCCTCTGTTATCTGGCAAAGGGAATTTTAAAGACATCTATAAAATGGCAGTAAATGGTCAAATTATTAGTATTACTACTAGAACTAGACTAGACTGTAGTTAAGAGTTTGGCATTCAACTGAAAAGGACAGTTGAGCTGTGACTGTAAGTCAGCCAATGAGCATCACTAGGTGTGTTCTCAACAATGCTGATAGGCTGAGAGCATTTGACAAACAGGGCTGACCTCACAATGCTCCTCCCAAATGTCTTTTTAAGGATGACAGGAACAGATGGAAGTTTGCAGTGGACCATTCTCTTGTTCTGCTTGCGGGGTAGTGGGAGATATTACATTGAAAAGGTTTTACAGAAGAGGCTTCTGCTTTATAGATTGACAACCAATAATCAGACAATAACGTGTGCTCTGAGTGGTTGTCACTGCCCATTTACATCCATATATAAATAGACTGTGGGTGAGAAAAATCAGAACTTCACTGACCGTAGCTCAGACTACCACTGATGCCCACAATAAAGGAGGCACAACTTCTGGGCCAGCTCTTTGTTAGAGATTTTAAAGTGGCACAGTAAACCTTTGATATGTCATAGGGACTGGGAGCGGAGACCCCCACAATCTCTAGAATAAGGAGAGAGAAAAGCTAGCTGCATGAGACAAGAGCAAGTCAGGCCAATAGACTTTCTTTTGAGTCCATCTCACTTCCTGTCCTGCGGTGAGGAAAGAGATCGGTGGGGGGCTCACCGCTCAGACCCCCACTGATCTACACTTTTGATATGTCCCTATGACATATGAAACCTTTAGTGAAATTACAGTGCCACTTTAAGGTTTGAGAATCTCTAGACAGCTTTGAAGTGGCCATGATACATTACTGAGCCCTATAGCCACTCCATTCCATGCATCAGATGGGTTCTCAGCTCGTGGACCCCCCTACATTATCTTCAGACACATTTCATATATATTACAGTAGATTTATTCAAAAGTGGCCATCCCCTTTAAGTAGCAATATTATGATGATTCTGAAACATTTATATTGAGGATGGTGTTGTTGGTCCTTTTCCAGTATCAGTAGCAATTGCTTTTTCTGACCATGCAGGGGTAATGGTAGTATAGTACTGGATATATGTTTTTTGCTGCGACAGTGGAGTTTTTTTTTTAAAGAGACAAACTATAGTTTTTGTTTATTTTTAACTGAAAGATACTGTAAGATGCCCTTAAAGGTGGTTTCTGGGAATTATTATCTACCTATGGCCCATAGCATTGATCACGATTCATAGTTTCCATCTCCCCCCCTGCTGCAGTCCTGCACCCTTGGCCATTTTCTGCCATCTCCAATGTGTTTACTTCCAGTATGGACATGGTTACGTTCGTCACTGCAGCCAATAGCTGGCCTCAGTGGTGACACGTCCCAAAGTTGCACATCACCCAGCAGTGATGTGACATTTGGGGACAAGTCATTACTGAATCCTGTCATTAGCACCCTGGCTGGAAGTAAACAAATTGGGGACTTGAATATGGCAGAACAGGACCTACGTACTGGACTGGAGTGGTGGGGAGCAATATGAGTCTTTCATTATGCGATCCATGTACCACTTACCTCAAGTATCACAGCAGCAAATGCAAGGTGTGAATGATAATTTATAAATGAATGCAGCCTATATCAGATTTCATAGGGTTATTTCAAGCAATTAAAGCTAAAGGCAATGGAACTAACGGGATCTCACTTATTAGCGCTGTCAGTTTGCCCAGGAGTTTTCTTTCTAACGCAGTTAGATGCAGAGTTAGGCCTCTTGCACATTTTTCGTTTACGTTCTGTTTTTTGCATTCCGTATACGGACCATATACGGAACCATTCATTTCAATGAATCCACAAAAAAAGCGGAAGTTACTCCGTATTTCCGTTTTTCCATTCCGTTCAAAGATAGAACATGTCCTATTATTGTCTGCATAACGGACAAGGATAGTACTGTTCTATCTGGGGCTAGCTCCTCCGTTCCGCAAAAAATAGAATGCACATGGTCGTCCTCCGTATTTTTTGCGGAACAGTTTTTTGCGCACCGCAAAATACTGAAAAAGACATATGGTCATGTTCAAGAGGCCTTACGGAGCTGATTTTTTGGGTCAGCAGATCACCTAGTCCCCCCCACTCTCTCCTTGCCTGTCAATCATGCTTATGTTACTCTTATTCCACTTCTGTGCCCTTTTGAGTAGGCTTAGTACACTAACTTATGACATCCCATGTGGATCTTGGAAACGTTCACCTTGATTTATCAAGACAGGCGTGTGCTACACCAATCTTTTTAGGGTATATTCACAGTTGCGGTTCTGACAAAAAACGCTGAATGCTGTGGAATTTGTCCATCTGAAACCTGGCATTTATACCACAAAGCGGGCCAATCACCGCCAGACCCCATTATAATCAATGTCAATGTACCCTTAGGGAGGAGGCATGTAATTAATGAAAATTCGTTGTGGCCTTCTGGAGAAAAAATACTTTTGTCCTTTACTGAGAGAGTAGTGGATGCATGGAATAGCCTTCCTGCAGAAGTGGTAGCTGCAAATACAGTGAAGGAGTTTAAGCATGCATGGGATAGGCATAAGGCCATCCTTCATATAAGATAGGGCCAATGGCTATCCATAGTATTCAGTATATTGGGCAGACTAGATGGGCCAAATGGTTCTTATCTGCCGACACATTCTAGGTTTCTATACAAATGAGGGCTTCAGTGCACTGAGGGGGTGGCACCTAGCCCCTTGGTGCACCTCAGCTGGCCATGCCTCTACAGCCACTGAATCCCTAATTTGCATAAAGAATACCAGTCTTTTTTCTTGGCTACTCCACAAATGATTTTCACATCATTTTAATCAACAGGATCAACCTTACCAGCCAGTATGCCCAGTTTAATAAAGCGCTACTGCGAGCACTAGTACCTTCTCAAACAGCTGATTGGTGGGATAGGATAAGTCATCAGTATTAAAGTCTCGGAAGACCCCTTTAAAGGGATGTGAACAATCAATTGACTAATAGATTAGAGTCCTAAACTGGGGAGACACCCCCTCCTCTATTACCTCAAAAGGGCCTAATAAAGTTTTCAAATTGGCTCCCTAAACCAAATAACTCCAGGTCGCCTTGCATGTGCACTAATGACTTGTTGACTATAGAGTCTCACTATGGTTTATTGCACTTTTGCCCCATGTTAATACATAGTCTCCTATGTTTGACTAGTTGCTTGTCACCTTGCACCTTGCAAACATACGTATAACACGCCACTTATTACATTATGTACTATGTATAAGATGAATTGTTGTATATCCTATATATGACCATGATACTTATGATGAAGAGAATGATGATGGTAGTGACTGACCCCTAGAAACTGTGGAACTATGAAACCTCACACAATGTATTAAAACAGAAAATGAAGATAAAAAATCTTTTATAAATCAAATCCTGGACAAAAAGTGGCATTCAATCTATTTGTTCAGGTGTTTCTTCCATGGATCGAATTATTTTCTCATATGGAACAGGGGAGATTTTGTGAACAGTTGAATTTTATGGTCTGGGGTAAAAATAACCCTCAGTGTTGCTGTGATTAGAAAGGACGATTGTTCGATAGGACTGGAATGTGGATTCTGTAGAGCCATTTGACTAGGGTAGAGAAGATGCTTGAATGCAGGTATTCAGGAGATGCCTGTGCTCTGGTAGGACCACAGAGCGTCCTCTGTTACATAACCTCCTTTGATTTACCTTCGTAGAAGAATCATGACCTGTGGTCTGATTGATTATACTGTAGTTTCCTCTACAGAATAATGTTACCCTTGGGGCATCTGTAAAACATACTAGATATTTTGGGCCTATTACCTTATTATTGGAGGTCACCAGCCAAGGTGACAGACTCCAGACACAGCACAAGTCACTTCTATAGGAAATAGTAGTGCGCCAGATGTGTAGTAGTAGTGTAGTAGTGCACAGCAATGGCCACAGGACTGGAAAAGATCAATTTACATCCCAATCCCAAAGAAGAGCAATGCCAAAGAATGTTCAAACTACCAAACAATTGCCCTCTTCTTACATGCTAGAAAAGTTATGCTAAAGATTCTGCAAGCTAGGCTTCAGCAATATGTGAACCGAGAACTACCGGAAGAACAAGCTGGTTTTCGAAGAGGCAGGGGAACCAGAGATCAAATTGCTTTCTCAAAAGAGAGTTCCAGAAAAACATCTACTTCTACTTAATTGACTACACCAAATCTTTTGATTGTGTGGATCACAATAAATTATGGCAAGTTCTTAAAGAGATGGGAGTACTGGATCACCTAACATGTCTCCTGAGGAACTTGTATGCAGGTCAAGAAGCAACTGTGAAAACTGTAAATGGAACAACTGATTGGTTCAATAGGAGTACGACAAGGCTGTAAATGATCACCCTATTTATTTTATTTATATGCAGAATATATTATGTGAAATGCTGGACTGGATAAAGCAAAAGCTGGAATTAGAATTGCTGGAAGAGATATATCAACAACCTCAGATATGCAGATGATACGACTCTTATGGCAGAAAGCGAAGAAGAATTAAGGAGCCTCTTGATGAGGGTGAAAGAGGAGAGTGCAATAGTTGGCCTAAGTCTCAACATTAAAAAAACTAAGATCATGGCATCAGGATCTATCCCCTCCTGGCAAATAGAGGGGGAAGAAATGGAAGCAGTATTAGATGTTGTTTTCTTGGGCTTAAAGATCACTGCAGATGTTGACTGCAGCCATGCAATTAAAAGACGTTTGCTTCTTGGAAGGAGAGCAATGACAAACTTGGACAGTGTAATTAAAAGCAGAGATGTTACCTTGCCAACAAAAGTTCATATGGTCAAAGCCATGGTTTTTCCTGTAGCAATGTATGGTTGTGAGAGCTGGACCATAAGAAAATCTGAGAGTAGAAGAATCAACGCCTTCGAACTGTGGTGCTGGAGAAGACTTCTGAGAGTTCCATGGACTGCAAGAAGATCCAATCAATCCTTGAAGAAATTAACCCTGATTGACCATTGGAAAGCGCAATACTGAACCTGAAATACTTTGAACACATAATGAGAAGACATAAGTCTTTGGAGAAGACCTTGTTGCTGGGAAAGAACAAAGGCAAAAGCAGAAGAGACGGCAGAGAATGAGATGGCTGGACAGTATCATGCAACAAACATGAGCTTAGGCACACTTCGAGAGACAGTGGAAGATAGAGGGGCCTGGCGTGTTGTGGTCCATGAGGTCGCAAAGAGTCGAGCACGACTAAATTGCGACTGAACAACAAAGATGTTTTGCATTTTGGTTCCATTCTTTAAGCAAGGCTGTACTGTCTAACAAAATCAAATGCTTGTATTTCTTAAAGGTGTAATGCCACAAACTACTTTTCACTCTAAAGTTTGTTTTCATCAATTATTTTAGCTCCCATTCTTACTTCAGTTGTGTTTTATTTTTGTGTTTTTTTTACAATTCCAATTTTTGTTTTCAATTTACCTCATTAGCAATTTTCTCTTATCCCCCATGCTTGAATCCTACTTCCTGGTTTGTCCTGTGACTGCTGTCCCATCATGCCTGAGATGTTTCCTGACATCAAGGACATGTGACACTAACCAGTTCATTTTCTACCTCCACATATCCAAAACTCTGTGTAACATGATTTGTAACAAACACGACTTGCACAAATGTCCACCATTTGTTAGAGCAAACTTCATCCTTATGTTTCTATGTCTGCCTCTGTCTATTATCTATCATCCTATCTATCCATCCATTCATCCATCCAATCATGTATAACTGACATGTAACTAAAACTGAACATAGAGGAGTGGTTAGTGAAGGGAAGGAAAAGAGCATGTGCGTCCTGTATTACAAGGCTCTACGACAGGACCTAACCAACAGCAACTGAAATTGAAACTGATTCTCCACAGGACTCATTGGTAGGATAATACCTTTAGAATATGTCAGTTTTCATAAATGGTGGTATTTGGGGGAAGCAATATAACAGCGATATCTGTTGGGAGGAATACATTTATATTAGTAGCACAATACATTTAATTCCTTTTTGGTCAAGCACTGATGGAGAGTTTATGGATCTGACATTTTCTTCTAAAATCTATACTTATAGAAATTTCTCCTAAGCATACGTCTCCCTATGTAATGTGTCCCACTTCCATTGTTGTGGCATCAGTAGGGTTCCTGGCCTCTAGTACTCGCCAATGTTGTTTTCTGATATGTCTTTGTGAGGTTGTACAATCTCTTTTTCTGATAAGGGTTCACCAATGATACGTTTATAACCCACTGCTGAGACCCTGTGGATCAGCTATAAACTTTAGGGAAACTTGAGCAGCAAATATTTAAGCATCTTAGTTTCCTAGTGGAAGGTGATGCCATTGGCGCATGCGCTTTAAACATCCTAGCATTAGGGAAACCAAAACAAGATGTACTGCGCATGATCCGATAATAGAAGCAATGGCATAAGAGAAGGATTACAGAGTCAGACAACAGCACAATATGGATGCCTGGTCCTGTCACTCAAGGGAAGGAAGTCTTGAAAGCGGAGAAGCTGTGGTGCTCTCAATGGATTGGGCCCGCCCTTTGGGGAACTAAAGGCATAATTTGCATATGAATTTTAAGTAACATATCTCTGGAATGCCTAATTGGATTTTCTTTGTACGGGTATTGTTTTATGCAGCAGAGGATCAGCCCTACCAGGCAATATGTTTGGTTTGAAAGGGTTGACACTGCTGGCAGGTCCTGTTTAAATTATGTCACTCCTTCCATAAGTCCAAAATACCCTAATAGGATATTTGAAAATGAGTTTTCCAACAAGTCAACCAGCTGTAGGCAGAAAACATATTGCCCCCTTACTGACACAAGCATTAAATTGTCATCTCGATCGTACAGAGCTCCAGCCTGCCATCCTGCTTCCTACACGTTCCCACAAACGTCCCAGAGAACAGAGCTTATCGCCTTCAGAAATGCTCTCAGCTCATTCACTACCAGTAAACCTTAGCATGTCTTTGTAGACACCGTCTTCCTTTCAAAGAACTGACTCTTTGTTTTGATGTCAGGAACAGAGATTCCTTTTGAGTGTCATGTAACATTTTTCATCATTGTCCCGCTCTAAATTCAACCACATAGAACTTCACACGTCTTTACTCCACAGGGTTTCTTGCCTTCGGATTATCACACATCCACAGCATAGGGTTTAGAAGTGTGCACTATAGTAAAGGATTGTATGCAGCAGACAGGAAGCCAGGGTTGTAAAGAAATGTATACCTAGTGAGGTGTGACTTCTAAAATGTGTTTCTTTCTCCGTGAAATATTACAAGAAAATACAAAGCAGCAATTTACTACTCAACTCGCCCACAGATCCCTGACTGTTGCCTTATTTGTGGTGTTTAATGGCCTGTGACTATACTGGTTTTGTTAGCAACAAGCCACTGGAAATAAGAGGGTAGAAGTAATTTTCGTGAATTGTAGTGAAGCCAAAGTCTATAGTTTTGATAGCTACAAGTCATTAGAGTGCCTGGGGCACTTGCGTTACTCTGCCTCATTTGTATGGAGTCTACTGTCTGCAGCATACATACATATTAAACGGAGCCTAGGCCCCTATTATAACGAAAGTGGCCGATAGTGTTCATATGGGCCTAGTTTAGTAGTTTCCTCCGGGGTTTCCTTTTTATTATTGCCTGAAACAGCAAAGCAGACAGGGGCATACAGATCCAATACACATTTTTAGCATGGGTGCCTATGGGTGAAGGATACCACACAGTGGCAGTGGCAGTGTATATGTGCAGTGGCAGTGTATGGGGTTTCCCCAGCATTATGCTGGGTCCCCCAGACACCTTTGAGGTGTCATCACGTGTTGTTACTCTCCAGAAGAGACACTAAGGCATGGTGCAGACCAGAGCCAGGGTTTGCACTAATATCCATCTTTATCTACGCCTACTATTATTATAAGGACTATCTAGCAGGTGACTGTTACAATTATTATGTGTTCCTATCCAGCAAGTATTTGACTTTTCAAATACATTTCATTATCTTATGTATGCTGTAATTCAGCCTATGATCTACAACTACACCTACGATACATTTGGAGATTCTTCAGACCCTTTAACTTTTCTCATATTTTATTATGTTCTGGCCGGATGCTAAAATAAAAACTTAAAATCTTCATTTGCATAGCTGTATTCTACCTTTCCTTACTTTTTCAAAGTGTTTTTTCTCTCCCATCCTGTGTCCTGTTCTAAAATGTTTTGGCAAAAGTAATTATATTCTGGTCACTGATACCAAGGTTGTCACAAACAAGTTGTACATTGTTCACCTCTCCACCTACAACTCCTTCTAGAGTTTTCCCCTCAGCAAGGAAACCTCCTTTCATTCAGGTATAACTTGTCTGCTCTAGAAACTCAACCCCTTTCCCTTACACTGAGAGTTACATTGACACTAACCTTTAAACAAACTTTATACATTAATAGTACAGGTGAATATTAAAAAAAACTATGTAATATATGTTATCATAGAAAAGTGTCTCTTTCTTCCTCTAACAGCTCATTCCTCCCATCCCTTTTCCATAGCCTTTTATGGGCAGCATGTAATCTCATATCTTAGTTTGTGTTGAGCGCGAATATTCGAATAGCGAATTTTAATCACGAATATCGGCACTTCAAGAATTCGCAAATATTTACAATATTGCGCTATATATTCGTAAAATCGAATATTTTTTTTTTTTTAACACAGTACACATCGGGTGATCATCCCTCCCTTCTTCTAGCTTGTGGGCCAATGAGAAGGCTTTGTCACAGCTTAGCAACATCCCTAGCAACCAATAGAAAAGTTGCCTACCCCTTGCTATTGCCAAAAATTCGCAAGCGCAAATATATTAGAACACTCTAAATGCATATAAAGCTATTCTAATGTTCTGCTGTGCCAACCATTTTCTCCAGTCTCAGGAAACTTATACCAGCTTTAAAAATGTAGCTAAGTGACCCACGCCTGTATTTCATGCGCATTACGCGAATATTAAATTGGCAATTTTCACAATCAAGAATATAATCTCAAATTCTTGAATTCGCAAATATATGACGAATATTCTACAAAATATTCGTGAAATATCGAGAATTCGAATATTGTCCCTGCCGCTCATCACTAATCTTAGTAAGCTGACAGTTTCATGTGTTGATATGGATTCAGTGCGCAGTGTATTAGTTTAGGTAGAGGAAGTGGGGAGTAATAGGCACTTTATCCTAAATATGTTACAGACAATGGTTATGAAACCTCTGTGACAACTAATCAGTTTAACATTGGGCTAGAACTAAGGGCATTATCCGGACAATCTCCTGGTATTCAACCTTTAACCCCTACACAACCTGGGGTTAATTTGCCTTCAAGTACTAAAAATCACTTTATTGATAATATTCATTTAAACAGAGCAAATAAATTAGCTTGCCCACAAACCTCATCCATTCAGGCAAGGAAGAGGGTCACTGAGTATCAGGGTTTCAGTGTGTATATATTTATTATATCCCTACCCCAGTGTCATTAGGCATATAACTGCTATATTGTCTAGTATCAATGGGCGTCTGTGTGTCTACATATTTATGATTGCTGTTAATGCGCTCGGATCGGTTACTATTTTCACCTCAATATGGCAATGCACTGTGAGGCAATCTTCTGTGAGTATAGTGCAGTCCCATATCCTACATTCTGTGTGCTCCTAGGAATCCCTCTCTTGTCTCTATTGGGGATTACCTACCCTTGTCTGCACACAACTACCAGCACATTAGACCGTGAGCATCTCACACACACTGTGGTCTCTCTCCCTAGCAATAGCTAGTGATTGCTGCAGGATTATATCTCTGTGTGTCCTGCATTATCTCTCCACCTCTAGGCTAAGTATCGACATTGCATTTCTACTTCTCAACGTTATTACACAATGTTTCATCAGGAGGTTTAGGTTAGCATTAGATTCTGATTGCTCCTGATGCTGAGCAGTCAGACTAGCATAGCCTTCATCAGTAATGCTATACAGAGATCTAGACTTCACTGCAGGGGAGCAAGCAGGTCTCTACCTCCTGGAATTGTCTTGGTGTGGTTGGCTGCTGACCAAGGGAACCATGGACACTGGTGCATAGCACAGGCGGAAGAAGCACTACACGTTGTAAATAACAGGCCGAGGTCGGGGCAAGCAGAGTTAATTCAAATCCATGAAACAATCCGAAGGTTAACACAGGTTTCACAGGATCACGAATGATACGATTACCCGGTGAACGAGTGTTTCGCTTTTTCATCGGTTAATTGGCTGCACTTTTACACAGCCAGATAATTGCTATCGAGCATTCATAGCGATTATCTGCGGGATTATCAGCCCATGTAAAAGACCCTTCAGATGCCTTTCACTTAATGGCAAGGCCACATGACAAGTAGGGTTAAGTGAACCCGATCTGCAAAGTTCAGATTGGTACCGAACTTTGCGAGTTTGGGTACCTGGACCCGAACCCGGACTTTTCCACTGAAGTTCGGTTTGGGTTCAGTGTTTGGGTGATTTAATTATTTTCCGTTATAACACTTCAAAAGTACCGGATGGCCATCTAATGTCTGTTGGGCGCCTCCCAACTTTCCACTGTTGGATTTTAACATGCCATTTAATTTGTTCACAGAGAGATAAGCTACAGTCAGAGAAGTCTGGCAGTGGCTTTCCCCTATGTCCACTTTCAGAAAACACACTTGCTCATTCGAGCCAGTCGGCCATGTGCGTGGATGGATTGGGAGAGATAGCTGTTTGCCAAACCAGTGTTCATCCAACATGTATCTCATGAGTATGTCCAATTTTATATGATTTCTCTATAGGTGGGGTGTAGGCCTTCAGAATAGTTTCCTCTTGGTGGGGAAAGGATCTGGGTCTGACACAGAAGAGGTCAGCCTGCATATTGGGCTTCCCAACAAGAACTTGAAAGGAGGCAAGCTGTTGTCTCTTAATTTATAGACGGCACTTTTTGGAATAGCATATACTGAATCTAGAGTGGTTGAGGTAAAATTAAATAGAAGAGAGATTTGTGTAGTTGGTTGTCCTTCTGTAGCTTGAGATTTTTTGGTTGTTTTTGTTTCTGAGAGGAAATATGATATACACCATTACTGTTATATTGTTTGTGCATACCCTGCTCACTATAATGTTCTCTGTGATCTCATAAACCTATATTGGAGGATTTCATTTTAATTCACCTTACATAAACCAAGTGAGCTGGAAATATGTTCTTTTATTTCCTATTGAAGAACTCTAATTACTTTCTTGCAGTGTTTAGTCTCTGGCGCAAGTTATCCTTAACACAGCTCTTTCAGATGTTGCACAACAGCCAATTGTCTTTCTAAAAGAACCCTGTATTTAGTTACATGTGCTAAAGACACAAGAAACTAAGTAATTGTATCTTCTTAGTCCTTTATAAATGATGCATCTTGTTCTTAAAAAATGCAGTAACTAAAATTATTTTAAATAAATATAATGACATCTGCACCACAAGTTCTCATCCTTGGGCCAGTCATAACTTGAAGCTCTAGGACACCAATGCAAAATCAATAACAGGCCCCTACCTATCACATGCCATTTATAACACTGGAGTCTTATATGGCATAGAAACCTGGCACCAGGGCCAGAGTGCAACTGCAACCTCTATACTAAGGCTACGTGGCAGACTAAACACTGTAATGAATGGAGACATTTTGTATTGCTTTTATAAGAGCTAGATCGATGGAAGACTGGTCATAGAATGTACCTTCTAACTTTTGTACTTAACTTGCTATATGTTTGGAGCACTGTTAGCTATTGCAAATCGGACACATAGGAAATAATGGAATAACTATATTATAATGCTTTAAGTGAAGCAAATGTTGCCTAAAATCCCAACAAACATACCAGGAACTCTGCTATGTGTTCCTCACCTAATAGGTCTATGTACAGTACTTTAGGAAGGGATACATACTAATGCCCCAAAGCCTTAAGCATGCCAGACACATTAAATACATTTGCCTAAACCTGTTGATTTCATCAGGTCCTGTCAACCTTCTAAGGCAGGGATCCCTAACCTTTCCTACCTTGAGAGCCACATTCAGTGCTGAGAGATTGTCGTGAGCCACCCTTGACAATAGAAAATAGGTGGAAACAGTTCTAAATAACAATGAATGAGTTCAGTGTGACACCTGGTGCTGCAAGTTTTCATTTTTTTAAATCTGGATTATAGTTAGTGACAGCCGTACTGATCCAGTCACCCAGGTGGGCCTCTGTCAAGCTATATTTAGTCTTCAATATTTTTATGGTTCAAAATCCAGATTCCCTCTGTAGTGCCACAGTTATTATCCCCTATAATGCTCCCACTATTTATAATACCCCTTCTAGTACCACCAGAAGATATATTGTCCCCTATAGTTCCACTAGTGGCTATGATGCCCCAATAGTGACATAGCAGTTATAATGGCCCCCTGTAGTGCACTGGTGCCACCAGTAGGCATAATGCCCCTCTGGTGTCCCCAGATTCAAAGCCACCTGTAGATCCCCCAGTAGGTTTAATGCCCATTTGAAGTGTCCCCAGTAGGTTCAAAGGGGTGTCCCATGAACAATGTTCTACAGTTTTCAAATCAGCACTTTGATCTGAATTATTTTGTAATTGCATGTAATAAAAAAATTTAGCATAGCTATTGAGTTATTCAGTAAAATGTATTTGTATAGCACCACCTGCTGTTTTTTATTTTATTTTTATGTCCTACTCACTGAGATGGCCGCACATGCTCAGTATCATCCTTCAACTGCCTCCTGAGTTGTGATAGGGGAGCATGGACACGCCCCCTTAGCTTCAGCAGAAAAGACACTCCCATTCTGCTGTCAGCTTGATATAAATCTAGCAGAATGGGAAGATCTCTGGATCCATGTGAGGTACAGGGCTGGTTCTAGATTAGCTAGAAAAAGACTGTCATGATTTAATCATGGGATAACCCCTTTAATTCCCCTTTAAAGTGCCCAGTAAGTATAATGCCCCTGAAGGGCCCCCAGTAGGTTTAATGTCCCTCTAGTTCCACCAGTAGGTTTAACCCATCCTGACCACCTTACGTATATATAAGTTGGTGGTCGGGACATTAAATATGGCGCCCGCTCGGGTGTGCACCAGGCACCATAGCCACTGGGTGCCTGCTGTTTTAAACAGCAGGAACCCAGGACTAATGCATCTGATCAACGATAACGTCGGATGCACACATTTAACCCCTCACATGGCGTGGTCAAATGTGACCACAGCATCAGGGAGAATCAACACTGCGAGGACACGCTTCCAGCCATGCTCCGTCTCCCTCCGGTGAGGATAGAGGGAGTTGGAATGTGTGTGCAGCAGCCCCTCTCCAGAGGCTGCCGCACATAGGTTTTTATAGAGAGCCTGCCTGTGACGGGACTCCATAGGAACTAAGTATAATTCTGATAGTCTGATAGACTCCACTGCTAATGCATTGGAGTCTATGCAAAAAGCAAACTAATGATTGCTTGTTAAAGTTCCCTAGGGGAACAATAAAAAAGTGTAAAAAAATAAGAAAAAAGTTTTTTAAAATGTATATATCATGGGTATCGCTGCATACGAAAACAGTGGAAGTGAAAAACAAAAATGCCCAGGTACTTTAGGGGTTAATGCCCCTCTGAAGTGCCCCCAGTATTTTTAATGCCCCACCAAAGTGCTCTAAGTAGGTATAAAGCCATCTGAAGTGCCTCCAGTAGGTATAACTACCCTCTGAAATGCTCTTAGTATGTATAATGCTCCCTCGTAATTGCCCTACTACCTATAGTGCCCTCCGTATATTTAGAACCCCACCAGTAGTTATAATACTTCCACACCATAATGCCCCTAGGCCATCTTCCCTTCAAAGTGAGCTTTAAAAAAACACAATACTCACCTAACTCCCTGCAATTGTCTGCAATGCAGGCCCCAGGCCTATCCTGACCTGTGGCTTGTGTGGCCTATGAGAGAAAACGGTGGGGCAGGGAGTCATAGGCTTCTGTGTCGTGCTGCAGTAGACTGTCCTGCAGGAGGATGCAGGCCAGGAGGCACGTCAGAGGCTTGAAAGCCACAGTTTGGGCATCACTGATCTAATGTGTATAGGGGTCTTCCAGCCCTAAACCCAGACAGATCTGTAGAGATAAGGGTTGTGTAGTTTGATTTCAACTTCCCGATCCTTTTGTTGTAGGAGAGATATGATAGAAGTATAGGGCAGCAGCTTTCCTACTTCTGCTTAGGCACAATATATTCATCATCTGCAAAGCCCAGCAGACATGTGTATGATAGGATCAGGAGCCGAACGAACATTCAGCAAACAGATATCACATGTGTATGGGTAGCCTTAAAAGGGTTGTCCAGGCTCTCCTACAGTGATGACCCCACATCTCAATTGTTCTTCCTTTTTGATGAATTTGACTTTTAGACTTCTAGTTGCTGGTAATTCCACACATACTGGTATGGATAATTGAACCGCTGACTTATCATATTCTGGTATATATGACTTCAGTGTTTTTATATATAACTTTATTTGTGTTGTGTATGTCGACCATTTCCTTGTGATTAATAATGATATATGAGAGGGAAAATAATCACTGTTTTTAGGTTACTCTTAGGGCTCGTTCACACGAACATTTTTTGCGTTCCGTATACTGGCCGTTCCAATGGTTCCACAAAAAAACAAAGGAATGTACTCCGTATGCATTACGTTTCTGTATTTCGGTTTTTTAGTTGCGTTCAAAGATAGAACATGTCCTATTATTGAAACAAAAAACAGAAAAACGGATCTGTTAAAAACAGCCCGCAAAACACTGAAAAAGCCATACGGTCATGTGAACGAGCCCTTACAGGTAAAGTATGTCTGAGTCCACAATGAAGCTTCTGTGTCAGTAAATTATATTATTCTCCGTATATGTAAGACGTATATTCACTGGAACTTGGCCAGTCAAAATGGAAAGCTGATGATGCAGAGAGATCATGCCCAAAAAAATTGGACTTAAGTCAAAACACTATTTATTGTGCTCAAGGATGAAACTCTATTGCATAATATCATAATTTTGGAACAATTTAACCACTTCCACCTCATGCATTTTGCACCTTTCATTTTTTTATCTATAAGTTTCTTATTTTTCCATCAATGTAGCCATACAAGGGCTTGATTTTTTCAGGAAAAGTTGTAGTTTATAATGGCACCATTTTGGGGTACACATAATATATGATTAACTTTTATTATCAGAGCTGAACCCGGACATACCCACATTTTCACCCCTTCGGCCGCCCTAATATGTTTCTTTTTTCTTCAGTTTTTTCTGTTTGTTTTTTCATGGGGCATACTGTGCGGAATAAATTACACTTTAAATGTATAGTTTGGTCATTGGGTCATTACGGATGCGTGGATAGCAAATATGTGGAGGCCATTTATTTATTTATTTTTCCTCTAAAAAGCTTTTTTTATGGAAAAAGTTATGTGTGTGCGTTTTTGTGTGTTTTTAACTTGTGTGTGTTTATTAAACTTTATTAAATTAATTATTTTACAATTCATTAGTCCTGAAAGGGGTCTTTGACATGCAATCCTCTGATCGCTTCCATAATGCACTGCACTACTTATGTAGTGCAGTGTATTATTCTGTTGGTAAGAAACTGACAGGCAAACTATTAGGCTGTGCCTCTGCATGCACAGGAGGCAAATCTTGAGGCCGTCATTGAACCCCCAGCTGCCATGGAAAATCATTGGCACCCAGTGATCACAGCCATGGCAAAGGCTGACAGAGGGAGCCACGTCCCTCAGAAACCACTTCTTTTTCTCCTGGCCTGCAAAGCTCCTCTGGGCTCCAGCGATGTCAACATCTGGTTTGACATCACCACAGCCAATCACAGGCCACGGTGTTGTCTGGCTCCCCTTGCGACTATGTGACCATTTGTCATGATGTAAAAGGAGCCTGACACCACCATGGCCTGTGATTGGCTGTTGTTGACATTGCTGGAGCTGGTTGTTGACATTGCTGGAGCCCAGATGAGCATCGCAGGCTGGGAGAAGAAGGAGCGAGAGCCGGTGCCAGGAAGCAGGTAAGTAAGCTTCCCTTTGGAGGCCCGTAATTGGGGGGTGGCCAAAAAAAAAAACATTCTTTCACAACTCCTTAATGTATTCCTATGTGATGCAGCTTCACACTTCTGACCTTTGCCTGTAACTGACTTCAAAAGAAATGAGACCACATTGTGTGGATGATGTTGAAATCCAGGTAAATTTGAAGGGTTCACTTACAGTACTTTATCTTGTAACTGAAATAGTCCTTTCATAATCCATTTCTCGTGATTTTGGTTACTTCTCATAGGTGTTCCCCCCTTGTGTGATTTGATATATTTTAAGATTTATAAGGGCTTGAAGTATTGATAAACAGCAGCTTTCATGAAGACCAAGTCATGTTGTGTCTTACATTTGTTACAGGTCTGAATTAATCTAGTTGACTCTCCTAACAACTACAAATGGAGGTTGGGGGTCTTATAAGATATCCATACCATATTTCACACTTGATGCTTATTAGTTTCATTTTAACGATAGTTTTTTACTTGTTTCCTGCAGTAAATCATAATCTTATCTCCAAACTGCAAGATGAAGCTGTTGTATTTATCAACACTACTTTTCGTCCTCTGGACACAACTGGAAGCAAGGCCAAAAGCTGAAGGTAAGAAGTTTTCTCAAAGGGTTCAGATGATAAAATACAAGTTTCATTATTTGTATTATGAAAAGGTCTGTTCAATAATCAAGAGTTTTCCAAAAGCAAAACAAAAATATAAGGCATTTGTTCTGAACAGTTACCTAGTACAACCCTACACTGCCTCCATATTGCCACCAAGCCAGCTAGAGAACAGATCGGATTCAGTCACATTACTTTGCTGACTTCTGACTATCTTTTGCAAATCTTGACGATATATTTCAGGAAGCAATTTCGCTGGAAATAAAACACAATTTTTTGCCATAACATAGTCAGAATACTAGTTAAGGCATTGCCAAAAGTTCATTACAGTAATGATATGTGTTGACTCCTTGATCACTTTAGCTAAAATAATTATTCACAAAGTTCCTATTCCGTAATGATTTTGTAACAGAATAGAATCATCTGCGCATAGACCATGGCACAGAGCCTGGATGTTACCATGCTGGTCTGGGTACAGAGACAGAAAAAGAATGGGTTTCACATAGTTTTATTATATTCTAATTGCAGCCTCTTGGGAACAATTTCTTTATAGTATAGGACACCTTTGATATGTAGGTCTTGGATTGTTTTTTTCTCTTTATACATATACAGTGTCATTTCTTTGAAGTGACCACCCAAAATGTTAGTGAAATCTCTCCACTGAAAAAGTTGGCCTGACCACACAGTACCCTTTGCAGACCAGTGGAAAGTTACCAATAAGTCTGATCCATTCTACTTATATACTGTAAGAGCCCTATTAGACCAAATATTTTGGGGCCAATTATCGGGAACAAGCTTTCATAGGAATGTTTTATCAAATTGGCCAGAATAATTGTGCTGCTGATTAGGCATTGAATGAGCGAACGTTTGTTTGTTGGCTGATTGGCAGCTATCATCAAGATGAAGAAGGCACAAGTATCGGCAGCACATGTCCCTGTCTAATCTGCCTGCTCTGTCGATAATAAATAGGACAGATTGAGAAAGGAATAACTGCAGTAGTCACCACTCCTCACATATTTCAGGCCACTACGAATGAGCGCCAATGGTTGTGTTATCATCCATCAATGCTTACACTGCCTGAACATTGGGCAGTGCAATCCAGCCTCAACTTGACAGTTTTGTAGCTATGATAGCTTTTCCTTCAATGATATGACTCAGATATATTAAAATAAAGAGGCCACTATGTGGCAGCAAATGAATGCCTGTTGATCCAGCATAGGTGGTGGTCTCAGCAGAGCATCTGATAGATCTATAAAGTCTCAGGAGATGTCATTCACTGGACTGTGCGAGACACTGCTGGGAAAGGCCTGGAGCCTCAAACAGCTTATTGATAGAGAAGGTTTTTGTTCGTAATATCCACACTTGAGCTAAAAGTAAACATTGGACCAGGCCAACTTTATGTCAATAAGACACATTCGACTTCCTTCTCCAATGCGGTTACATTTTGATGTCCAAACTAAGCTTAGTTACCCTGAACTGTTCCACAGGGAAGAAAAAAAGAATGTGTATATTATAAGAAAAAAAGTGAGACTTCTTCAATCAATAGCCTATTAATGTAGCCGTGCCTTTAATGCATTATTAGTACAAGTATTGTACTGTACAGTGGACAAATGTGGGCAGTCTGGATGTTTGAAGGATATGTATGATATTTCCTGGATTATTCATATAAACTTTACCTGTAGTTTACATAAACTTTTTGTTGTTGTTGAGAATTTCAGCTTCTTTACCTAAAAGGAAAAACCTGTTCTTTATAAAAAGCTGTCCTATAGGCAGCAGTCAAGACAAGGCAACAATTGAGCATGTCTCTAATGACTCCTCTAGGAAATGACATATTCTGCAATGTAGGTACTTCTGCACATAGGAGCACTCTACTCGGATGACATAACTAAGATGTGCTATCCTGCACCTGGACCGCTGCTCCCATGATCTAAGCAGGCAAAGCCAAAATGCAACCCTTCCTAACTATTCCTTGTAGGTCATGTTTTTATAAAGGTGTTGTCACCATAAACTAGAGACACCCAACTGTAGTCAGCACTGTTTTAGGGTTCTTGCCCCTCATGAGTACAGAGTAGGGTTCTCCAAAACAGTTCATTTGCATACTTTTCCCAATGGAGCAGTGCCTGAAAAATAAGTCCCCTGGACTATTGTGTCTCTTCAACGAGAAACAGAACCACCCTAAGATGATGAAGTTCAGGAATCCAAAAACAGTGGTTTCTACGTGTGGTTGACTTTTCAGTGTGTTGATAATGTTAATTATTTTTCATTTTTTTGTTTCAGAGCCACAGTGTAAAGCTGGACCTATGGATTTGGTCTTCATTATTGACAGCTCACGAAGTGTTCGACCAACTGAGTTTGAAAGCATGAGAAAGTTTATGATTGATATGATCAATTCACTTGAGATTGGACCTACTCACACAAGGGTCGGCGTTGTCCAATACTCTAGCCAAGTACAAAACGTGTTCTCTCTCAAGTCATACTTCACAAAGGCTGATATGCACAAGGCCATCAATGATATTATCCCTCTAGCACAAGGGACCATGACTGGTCTGGCAATACAGTATGCCATGAATGTTGCATTTACTGTTGAAGAAGGAGCTCGACCACTGTCCAAAAGGATTCCTAGGGTCGCCGTTATTGTGACTGATGGTAGACCTCAGGACCGTGTTACAGAAGTGGCTGCACAAGCCCGAGAAGCTCAAATTGAAATTTATGCTGTTGGTGTACAGAGAGCAGATGTTAACTCTCTCCGGGCAATGGCATCACCTCCAATTGACGACCATGTGTTTTATGTAGAATCATTTGATCTAATTGAGCACTTTGCAATCCAGTTCCAAGATAAGCTGTGTGGTGAGTGACACTACATATAACTTTTTACTGGATTGACTGCATTTAATATACAATTTCAGATATCTGTGCCACTAAAACTTTCTATACATACAAGAAAAAAGATGAAATTTTTTACACAAATAATGATAATAGCTGGTGATCAATGAGTGCCAAAATTGGTCCAAAATTTTGGCATGTGTATGGAGTTCTCCTAGAGTACTAGATATGCTCTGCTTTTATAATAAACCCTCTATTAATATTTATAATGAATGTACTGTTTATAGCTTACAATGATAAAGAATGAACAAATGCTGACTGGCACTATAGTCGCTCTCTCCGAAATCTGCAGTTGGGCATTGCATCTGCCAAAATTCCTTACATTTTTCCTTAACCTTTGCTTTTGGCAGAGGCAACTTCTTAAAAAATGTACTTCTCACCTCACACAAAACCTACATAAGCACCTGATATTGGGTAATGTAAAATACAAATGCAGTGTTACCAATATTTATGTCTTTAGACACAAGAAGTCCATTAAAACATCCTGAACATTTCCTTCTTATATAATGGAGATAACTTCCTTTCATTTCAGGTGTGGACATGTGCACAGAAATGGACCATGGATGTCAACATGCCTGTGTTAGCGTCCCCGGCTCCTACTATTGTGAATGTAACCCCAACTACAAACTTAATGAAGATGGAAAGACATGTTCTAGTAGGTGCATTCACCACATAATCTTTATTAATAGTTTATTATGTACTGGAACATACTAGGAACATGTTCATTACAGTTTTTAACCAGGATGTGTGGTTTTTCCGGAGTCTGTAGCTTTTATTTGTAAGCTGCCTGAGACAATATCTGATAATTACTTATTCTGGTAATATATTCATACCAGATTACCTTTTCTCAAATCTCAAAGCTCTTTCTAAATCTACTAAAATGCCCCGATTGCACTGAAAAGTTGTACATGACATTTTGAGGTCTCCTGGGAATGAATCCAACCCCTTTCAAGTGCATTAACACCAAGAAAGCTTTACTAATGTCAAAGTGACAGTGACATATATGGCTATGGATAAATAGATGGCAGCCAGTGGTAACAAGCAGCCTGTTTAATACCACACTGCACTGTCGGATTTGGAAACATGGTCCACAAGTTAACCCTTTTTTGGTGCCACATGTAGGGATAAGTGGACGTTCGGGTTCGCCGGGTTCGGCCGAACTTCGTGTCAAAGTTCAGGTACGGGACCCGAACTTTGGTGCACTAAAATGGCTGTCAAATAGTCATAGTAAGGGCTAAAGGACTGCAAAAGGAAGCAAAATGGGGGTAAGAGCAGAAAACAAATATGGATAGGGAAATGACTTAAAATAACAAAATAGAAAAAAATAACAAAATAAAAAATCTTTAACCAGGAGGCGGAGGTCAAAGTGGAGTACGGGGTTGAGCAGGCGGTAGATGTGGCAGTGGAGGAGAAAGGGGCGGTGGAGGAGGAGGAGATAGCCAAGACTGTTTTAGTTTTTTTATTCATTTTTTGTAAGTTTGGGAAGGCCCCAAAACATTGGGAAATGGAAAAGAGAGAGCAAAGAGAAAGTGCGCTGGAGTATAACAATGGCTGGGTGTGGCCGGTATACTTGTCTATTCATCACAAGGTATGGAGAAGTCCTGTGGGATCTATGCCTGGTTCATTTTAATGACCGTGAGCTTGTCAACGTTGGCTGTGGACAGGTGGCTGCGCTTGTCTCTGATCACCCTCCCCCCCTGCCGTGCTAAACACACGTTCGGACAATACACTGGCCGCAGGGTAGGCCAGCACTTCCAAGGCGTAAAGGGCAAGCTCAGGCCATGTGCCCAATTTGGAGACCCAGAAGTTGAATGGGGCAGACCCATCATTCAGTACATGTAGGCGTGTGCACACGTACTGTTCCACCATGTTGCTGAAATGCTGCCTTCTGCTAAGACATTACATATCAGCTGGTGGTGCTGGTTGTTGTGGTGTGCTGACAAAGCTTTTCCACATTTCGGCCATGCTAACCCTCCCTTCTGAGGTGCTGGCGGTGCCCCAGCTGCATTGGTGACTTCTTCCTCCTCCTCTGCCTTCGCCTTGTGCTTCCACTGAGCACCCGCTGCAGTTCAAACTCCACTTACGCATGCTGCTGCTCGAACAGTCTCTCCAGCATGTGCAATGTGGAGTTCCACCTTGTGGGTACTTCGCATATGAGGTGGTGAGCGGGAAGGCGAAGTTACGCTGCAGCGCTAACAGGCGAGCAGCAGCAGGGTGAGAACACTGAAAGTGGTCACAGACGGCCTGCACCTTTCTACAGCCGCTCTGACATATCAGGGTCATTTTTCAGGAACCTTTGCAACGCCAAATTCAGCACATGCGCCAGGCAAGGGATGTGCGTCAAAACGGCTAGGCCCAGAGCTGCTATAAGATTTCGCCCGTTATCGCACACCACCAGGTTGGGCTTGAGGCTCAATGGCACCAACCACTCATTGGTCTGTTGTTCTATGCCCATCCACAGCTTCTGCGCGGTGTTGGGTTTTCCCCCCAAACAGATGAGTTTCAAAACAGCCTGCAGTCATTTTCCCCGGCTGTGCTGAAGTTGGTGGTGCAGGTGTTATGCTGACCAGATGAGGAGGCGGTAGAGGAGGAAGCAGAGTAGGAGGAGAAGGCAACAGGAGGCAATGAGAAACGTTCTGCAATCCTCGGTGGCGGAAGGACATGAGTAAACTGATATCCGCCTCAGGCCCAGCCGCCACTGCATTTACCCAGTGTGCTGTTAGGGAGATAGAACGTCCTTGCCCATGCTTACTGGTCCACCTATTGGTGGTTATATGGACCTTGCCACAGATGGCATTGCGCAGTGCACATCTGATTTTGTCCGCCACTTGTTGTGCAGGGCAGGGATGGTTTGCCTGGAAAAGTAGTGGCAGCTGGAAACCACATACTGTGGGACAGCCATAGCCATAAGGTTTTAAAAAGTCTTTGTCTCCACCAGACGGAATGACAGAGTTTCAAAGGCCAGGAATTTTGAAATGCTGGCATTCAGGGCCAGGGATCGCTGGTGGGTAGGAGTGTACTTCCTCTTTCTCTCCATTGTTTGGGGGATGGCCATCTGAACGCTTCCATGGGACAGTGTGGAGATGCTTAGTGACAGTGACTGTGGTGGACGTGGTGGTGTTGCTGCCACATCCTCTGTTTGCAGGGTGGCAGGTGCCACTGTCACTCCAGAGGGGGAGGAAGAGGCCGAGACCGCAGCAGAAGAGGGAACAGGAGGAGCCTAAGATCTTTCGTGGTTTTTAAGGTGTGTACTCCACTGCAGCTCGTGCTTTGCATTTAGATGCCTGGTCATCAAGGTGGTGGTCAGGTTTAGAACATTTATGCCTCGCTTCAGGCTCCAATTGCACAGCGTGCAAACCACTGGCGTCTTGTCGTCAACACATTGTCTGAAGAACTGTCACACCAGGGAAATCCTTGGAGCTGGCTTTGGTGTGCTCAGTCCCTGAGTGCGGTGGGCAGTAGCAGGCATACTGGCTAGGGGACGACCACTCTGCTTTTGCACCCTGCTCCCTCTTTTGCTGTGCGGCTGGCACTGTGTGACACCACGTCTTTCTCCGAATTGCACCTGTCACTCGTATGACCTTGATTCCGTGGGGTCTAGGACCTCATCATCCTCCACATCATCTTCCACCCACACTTCACCCCTGCCCTCCTTGCCAGTCTGCACACTGCAGAAAGCCGCAGCAGTTGGCACCTGTGTTTCGTCATCATCAGAGACGTGCTGCGGTGGTCCTTCCATGTCCACATCCTGAAACATAAGTGGTTGGGCGTCAGTGCCAGTGGCGTACCGCCAATATAGGCAGACCACGCATCTGCTACGGGGCCCGTGCCGAGGGGGGGCCCGGAGTGGATAGAAGACCCCGCCCCCTACCTACAATGTCTCCAGTTGTGTATTATGACATTGCCACAGTCCTACCTATCTGCGGTTCAGACGAGCCCTGCTTCCCCCTCTGCTCGGGCCCCCCTCCTTCCTTACATACATTGTGTGCACAACACAGTGCACAGACAGCGATGTCCCTGACCCTGACAGCCAGCCCTGCAGCCAGGGGAGCGCTCGCTCTCCTCTGTCTGCTGGGGACTGAACTGGCCAATCAGCATTTAGCAGTGCTAAGCTCCTGCTGCTGATTGGCCAGTGTATCGCAGCAGCAGACAGAACTGAGCGGGCGGGACACGGCACTCTGCAGTGTGATGTAATACTCTGCTCAGTGAAGCCACTGCCCTCCAGCCCCCAGTGTCGCCGGCAAGTTTCACTGTGTGCCACAAAGTGAGTTGCAAGAAGTGAGTGCCTCTATGTTTAAAAAAAAAGTTAGTGAGTGGATGGTTAGTGTGGGGAAGAGGTGGCTCTGATGGGGCAGAAGCAAGCAGAGTTCCTGAGCGGGGGTAGGGGGGGAGGGGTTGGTCACTCTGTTCTGTATAAAAGGCTTATCATATAGAGAACAGTGTGTCGCTCCCTCCAAGAACTTTGCTTGCTGTTCATACTCATATGGAGGACAGTGTGCCATAGGGCAGTCTCCCCTCACCATGAACTGTGTGGGGGTGGAGGGCTGGTGCACACTAGTATCAGCAGCAAAAATCTTCAGATGTAGGGGGATGGGCTATATCAGGCTTTAGCACAGTGGCCACAGGCAGGAGGAGCGATATGTATGCGGGTTCCTGCCCTGCACTCGCTCACCTGTGCTCGCATACATATCGCGCCCTGTGCCCACTCTGCTAAAACCTGACATAGCCTATCTTATGCCGGTGTTCTGCCAGATTTCTATACCTTGCCAAAACGCTATACCGGAAGTGACGCGGCCGCACAGGAATCAGCTGAAGGAGGGTGTGTACGGGGCTGCGCAAGCGCACATCCACTGGATTAGCAAAAAATCATTGCAGCGCCACGGGAGAAGGACTTCATGCACATGCACGAAACCATACACCGTGCGTGCGCACTTAGGGGTAGGTAGATTTTCCAGCGCAAAATGTTCCATCAGATCTCCCTACCCCTGAGTGCGCACCCATGCACAACTTATAAGGAGCAGTTCATCCTTACCGCAGAACTGAGTACAGAATATCGAGGTCACCACATAGCTGAGCTGAGTGCAGGATATTGGGGTAACTCAGGGGTAGGGAGATCTGATGGAACATTTTGCGCTAGAAAATCTACCGACCCCTAAGTGCGCACGCGCGGTGTATGGTTTCGTGCATGCGCATGAAGTCCTTCTCCCGTGGCGCTGCAATGATTTTTCGCTAATCCAGTGGATGTGCGCTTGCGCAGCGCCGTACACACCCTCCTTCAGCTGATTCCTGTGCGGCCACGTCACTTCCGGTATAGCGTTTTGGCAAGGTATAGAAATCTGGCAGAACACCATAGCAGACAGGCAGGAGCAGTGATGTGTGCAGTACATGGCTCACTGCACCCCAGTGAGATCCTTACTCCCATACACCAGTGTAATATCAGTGGTTCATTCGGCGCCTATTTCACATAGAGAAAAAAATTGTTAGAAAATGTCTTACAACAAAAGGTATTTACAATAGGGTTTAATAAACTTTATTTAAAAGTTTAAATACACTTTGTCAGGAATGCCGAACCCCCAGCTGGTGCAAAACGAAATCTTCTTGCCTGCCCTGCCTTGTAGTTGCAATAGCTGGAGGGCTGTAGGTTGGATATTCCCGCTTTAAAGGGGTAGTCTGGTTGTTTGAAGTTATCCCCTAGCCACTGGAAAGGGTGAGGGTGTGGCAGGGGAGGAGCCAGGGCAGTTACTGGGATGGGCAAAAGGTGGTAGTGGGCGGAGCTGGGGGCCCAATTCAGACTCTTGCTATGGGGCCCAATGATTTCTATGTACGCCCCTGGTCAGTGCACTTAATCTCTTCCACTTCTGGGGCAGGGCTAGGTGGATGGCCCACAGAAACCTCACCAGGAGAGTCATCAAAAAGCATAAGAGACTACTGCATGACTTGGGGCTCAGGCTGCGTGGCTGATTTGCAAGCGGGTGAGGTGAAAGACAGATGCCGATGGGCTGTAGGTGACAACTCTATGCTTTCAGCAGGGGACCGGGTGGGAGACAATGTGAAGGAACTGGAGGCACTGTCAGCTCCCCAATCTACTACCACCTCTACTTTCTCTGGCCTCACCATTCGTACACCAGTATTCGGGCCTACAAAATAACGCTGAACTTTCTGTTGCCTACATGCACCCGAGGAAGGTGTTTCATTTGGGCGTGTAGCTGGCACAGATTGACCACATCCTCTCCCTGCAACAGGAGCTCCACCAACACCAGCAGCACCACGACCAGGGCCACGTCCCTTATTTGACACTCTCCTCATTCTTTGAGATCACCCACTAAACTCACAGACTGATTATCTATATTAATATCCCTGTCACGTATGCAGTGCAGGTGTACCTCACAGCAAAAATGCATATCTGTTACCCACCGATCTAACAGACAGATTAACTATATTAATTTCCCTGTCATGGATGCAGTGCAGGTGTACCTCACACAAAATATGGGTATATGTCACCCACCGAACTAATAGATGGATTAACTACATTCATTTCCCTGTCACATATGAAGTGCAGGTGTACCTCACACCAAAAATTTGAATTTGACACCCACTGAACTAACAGACGGATTAACTACATTAATTACCCTGTCACAGATGCAGTGCAGGTGTACCTCACATAAAAAATGGGTATATGTCACCCACCGCTACAAGATGATGCATTGCACCCACAAAAAAATCTGTATAGGTCGCCCACAGAATAAATAGCCAGATGAGATTCCTAACACTGTCCCTCACTTCAGCTGCCTGCTTCCTGTCCCTGCACTACTCAGAGCTAATGGGCGGTGCTACACATGATCTAGCTTATATAGAGGCTGGGTCACATGATGCACCGACCAATCACAGCCATGCCATTACTAGTCATGGCTATGATGGCTTCTAAGTGCCTACAGCTTAAAAGCTTGTTGATTGGCTGCCCTTCAGCCTTTCAACAAGGTTTATTAAATGCCCGAACACCGAACTCAAACCCAAACTTTTGCTGCAAAGTTCGGGTTCGGGCCCAGGTACCCGAAATCGCAAAGTTCGGTACGGACCCGAACTTTGCAGTTCGGGTTCGCTCAACACTAGCCACCTGCTTTTTCTCTGTCTCCTCACCTGTAAAATAGTGGCCGCCATTATGAGAGATTTGTCAAAAACGAATTGGAATCAGAATTTTTGGGAAATTCAAAACAAAATTGATTAGTTTAGAATCGTTTCGCTCATCTGAAGGTAAAATTCTATTGGAATGAATGGGGTCCACTGATTATTCTGTGTGAACAGATTCTATGACAGATATTACCTCATTCTGGCCTACAATATTACTGTATATCCAAAGCAAATATTTACTAAGAAAATAATTTTAAAAAACAACTTTTTGCAGTGATAGACTTGTGTGCCCAGGGAAATCATGGCTGTGAGCAGCTCTGCGTCAGTTCACCTGGATCCTATTCCTGCGCCTGCCGAGCGGGTTACAAGCTGAACAACGATAAGAAGACTTGCTCAGGTAAGATAGGGCCTAATGATCACATCCAGGATGTGTGGTTTTGTGTAAAACAGGGCCAGTTTAATGAAAAATTACTCCAAGACGTTGTTGAATTTTTTTTCATGTAATTTAAGCCAATTTAATACAGTATAATAGTGCTAATATTATACTGTATTAACATATAGTGATAGTGATAATATGCCATATGTTACCCATATAATGTGCAGTATCCAAACAATAGTCCTTTAACTAGCCTACTTAAAACTGGCATATAGGGGGTTAATTATGAAGCTGAAATACACCTATATTAGGCATATTTCAGGTGCAATGGTTACACCAGGTCTAAAATTGTGGGCGTGGCGTGGGCAGGGAAGGGGACTCTCATTTACCATTTTCTATGCCTGTTTCAGGTGTAGAAAATGGTCTAAATGTAAGACAGCAAGGAAGCTGTCTTACATTTAGAACTGGCGCTGGATGCGCAGAAGTTATGTAGAGGCCAGCACCTCTTCATAACTTTGGCGGAACCACTGCCAGCTTTGGCGTTTATTAAGACCGGCATCTAAAACGTCCATCTCAAAAAATGTGCCCCATAGTTCCTACCTAATACTGCAATTCAATTCCCAAGTTATACCACTATACTCTCCTAAATGATGGTGGATGGATTTAGTTTGATAATATGACCACAAAATGGCATAACACAGACAAATCCATTATATCAGTAAGCTGGTAACCCTAATCTTGGGTCTTGTACAAACCTTATAGACCCGTGGGCCCATAAACATTAGTGTATTTTTTGACTAATCCACTGAGAATAGGGGGTTCAGCCAACAGTCTAATATGTATGGGGAGCTCCCAACAGATGATGTTGGAGGAGGAAAGGACAGATGGAAGCGTCTGGCAGTAGATTTCCTCTCTCCCTATTGACAAGGCATACATGTTCTGCCAAAATGAATGTGTATGTGTATGGGGGAGTTGGGAGGCAGTCGGGAGAGATAGTAGACAGCTATTGAATATGTATGGCCAGATTAAATCACACCACCTATGATGTTGGTGACATGGCCACTTTAGGAATTAACCATTTGGCAATAATCTAACCCAGTATACAGATGTACAGTAGAACTTGATGTTTATGAGCCCCAGCGCAGGATCTGTAACAGGGCCCTCCACTGACCATGTGCCATATATAATAGCAGTGGAAGATCATCATTTGGCCTTCAGTCTCCATGATCTGGGTGTTACTGCTACCTCTTCACCTCCTAATCTTACACCCCTGCCGGTATACTAGGCTACACAAAGAGCATAACAACATAAATATCTAAAGCGCAACAACTATAATCTACATCATTATCATACAATATTATTATTCATTTAGAAATGTGTTTATTTTCCAGCAATCAACCTGTGCGCTCAGGGGAATCATGGCTGCGAGCATATCTGTGTCAGCTCCCCTGGATCCTACTCATGTGCCTGTCGTGCAGGTTACAGACTGAACAATGACAAGAAGACCTGTTCAAGTAAGACAACATGCTCATATTCATATTGTACTAAAACATGATGTTATCTGGAGACAGAAGGAATGTATAAGTATGTAAAGGGGTATATGGTACAGCTCAGGATCCTTATGTGGTGAGAGTGGAGAGCCACTACACAGAGTATGTCTCTTTGGGAAGGACCAGTCATGTCCATGTTTTTACACTGATAACTTAATGATTTCAGTGTGGACTGTGTAATGCTTCATATGATCTGTGGTGGCGCCGCAGGGGAACTGAACACTTTCTGCCAGGTTCCTGCACAGATCACAGCTGATTGCTGGGAGTCCCAGCAGCAGAACACCAACTGCAGAGTTGCCAACACCGGATACAATTGCATAGGTGGCCGGGCATAAAAGAGTAAGACTTATTCAGATGTTAGTGAATCACGGACATGTGTGTTCCATGTTCTACACGGATAGCACACTTACCCATTGATTTGACTGTGGGAATTTACACATCCGTGATTTACCACGGTCCTGGGGTCCGGAGTTATACCACGGAAGCATACCATTGGAAATTTTGAATTTCAGTTCCCAATGCTCACTGTATGTTCTCAAGGGAAATAGGCTTCAACCAGAGGTGTCTGGCAGCAGCTTACTCCCCTGTCCTTATTGAGAACACATTCAAATTTGGCCAAGCTGAGTGAGTATATGTGCAGGATAGTGACAAAAAATAACTTTCTGGTGAAGAAGCCTTTGGCCAACAGCTATTGAAGGTGTATGTGCAAAGAAGTTATTAGAAGTATTAGGTCTATAGAGGTCTTTTACCAGTTAATGTAAATGATAATGATCCATTTGCTAATAAGTAGTGATGAGCGGCAGGGGCAATATTCAAATTCACGATATTTTGCGAATATTTCGGCGAATATTCGTCATAAATTATTTTCTTAAATGCGAAAATCGGCAATGTAATATTCACGTAATGCACGTGCAATACAGGCGTGGGTCACTTTTGTTGAATTTTTTTTAAGCTGCTAGAAGTTTCCTGAGACTGGAGAAAATGGTTGGCACGGCAGAATTACAATAGCTTTATATGCAGATACAGTGCTCCAATATATTCGCGATTGCGCAAATCGGCAATTAATGATGCGCATATTTTTGCGCAATACGTGCAACTTTACATTTTAGCAGGTGTGACTACATATTACTGAATGGTGCACTATGTATTGTCCTGTGACATCACAGCACTATATCTGTAGCATGTATGTATGGACCACAGAACCTGTCAGCTATACTATATCAGGCTATAACCTACACTGACTATCTCCCACTAACTATCTCTATTATATATATGAGCTAACTATCTAATGTAATTACACAGCAAAGCATAGAACACAGCAATGACACAAATGATGCGAATATATAGCACTATATTCTACATCTTTGCGAATTCTCGAAGTGGCGATATTCGCAATTAAAATTTAAGATTCAAATATTCGCGATCAACAGTACTAATAAGCAGATATCTTGAAAATGATGAGGAACTTATTCATAGGAGATTTATTATCTCCTTATACCTGTTTTCTGTTATAAACAAGTTTCAAAACACGGGTTTAATCCATGCACAAGTGGCTTTTCTTTACCAGTTTACTGGTATAAATAATGGCTAAAATCTACCGCAGCTATAAGCTGGCATATATTTCAGTGTAGGCACAGGGACTGTCAGAGGATGTGCTTAACTTAGTGGCACAGGGGTTATCAAGCACATGCCGATCTTGATAAATCCCCACCATCATGTTTATTCGAATGTTGCAGAACTATGATGAAAAACATAGTGGAAAAATACTCTAAATCCTGCATGTATGAACATACCTTTCTAATGTCCACCAATGTGGGTTGGGTTTTCAACATTCCTTTGCAGTTCTATTGTGATCCAAAAACCCAGTATCATCTATTTCCATTGTGACTCCTCTGTACTTGACATTTGCTTTTAGGGAGCGTCAGGAGCCCAACAGACACATTAAATAAGGCATTAGACTTTAATTTGTAATAATCTCTTCTTAGTGATAGACCTGTGTGCTCAAGGCAATCATGGCTGCGAACAGCTCTGTGTCAGCTCCCTTGGCTCATATTCCTGTGCCTGCCGTACCGGCTTCCAGCTAAACAATGACAAAAAGACATGCACAAGTAAGTATGCCAATAAATATTTTATGTGTATAAAGAAAATTTGTGCCAAGTATTGACTTCTCTTTCCAAGTTGACTTCCTATAGTGAATGGGACAATGAGCACTCTACCACTAGTTGCCACATATTTTCCCTTACCCTACAACTGGGCTTTCGAAGTAGTGAGCTTCTAGAGTAAAGTATTGCAAAGTTTGTTATTTTAAAATTAATTTAACCTGGAAATAGGGTGCCAACGTGTACACATATAAATATATATTAGAAAATCAATCCCTATGTGGCACATAGCATGGAGAGCATTGACAGCATGGTCATGCACATTTCTGTTAATAGATTTATCATCATACAACCATGGAGTTAATTTTTAGATGAAGTAGCATAGTTCTTGATATGAGAGGATAGTATCACGATTGATTCCATTGCTGGCTAAAACATGTAATAAAATAGTACATCCATCAATACAGGTGGCATTAAAAACTGTTTATGCTTCTGAAAAGATGGGCATGTAAAAAATTTTGCCCAAATTTAAGTAAATTTAGCATTCACTATCAAACATAGTCAACTGTAGATAGTCTATCTGAGGTCACATTTCAAGCAGGCTATACACATACATGAGCTATCTGCAAAATGTTCTTTTGGCTATCTCCTTTAACCCCCTCATAAAAATTTACATCCGGCTTGACACAATGGGGAGAGGGAGACAAGATGCTGCCTGGCACTACTCAGGAGGAATGCCCCTACACACATTAGATGGATGTAGATTTATTTTATATTACTTACGGGAGTTTTTTGTAAGCTCTAAGTTTTGTAAGTTGGCTACTTACATGGATGAGCAAGTCAATAAATAACCAGCCTTCGTGTGTCCACCAAAATGCTTCCACTTAAAAAAGTCATAACTGAGTGCCTAGCCACAAATAACGTCTGATTCTTCTCTCGATCCACTTTTATGTTGTGCTTTTGATTAGAAAAGGGACGTTGTAGTCAAGCGACTCTTTATAGACAACATTTCTCTAGACTAACAATGATCTTGATTAAGTGTCTGAAGAAATCCCATAAAGACAACAAGGGGCTTTTATTTCAATCCAGCATGAAAGATCTGTCTGAACTAGATACCAGTGCTTGAGTCATTAAATCAATAATGAAATAAACTTTTTGATGTTGCTCCAACTAGAGCTAAAACTACCTTATTTTCCTGACCTTTCTCAACAAAGATTCCTTTCTGAAACATCAAATAATCCAAAATGTCTTAGATTCCCGAAGATACTATGAAGACATTATTACAAAGAATTGAATTGGGTTTGATGGATCCAAGTCACATAACTGTGTAATATTAATATCTGTCTTCTGGATTGTAGTGATTGACTTCTGTTCATATCGGAATCACAGCTGTCAGCATGAGTGTGTGGGTATCCTGAATGGTTATTACTGCCGCTGTAATAAGGGCTACACTCTTCAAAGCGATGGGAAGACATGTCTGTGTAAGTGGAATGACAAGTTCCATCACATTTACGGGTGTTCCCAAATGGATCACCTTTGTTGGTTCCATATGTGTCTTTGATTAATTGCTTCACAAATAATTACCGTACTTGGTGGGATAGACATGTAGTAGATAAAACCGCAGCACTCTTCCTTCAATCACTTGGTAGATTTATTAACTGAACATGGAGATGTTTCTACTATGCAGAAATCTTTATCAAGACTTTAGCACAAATCTGTTAAATCCTAAACTATAATTCAAAAAGTGCCAAATGACTTCTTCTGTTCATGCCAGTTACAGTGTGTATCCACATTATGACAAATTAAGTTGGTTGAAGTCCATAGTACTAGTGAAGTCACAGACACATAGAACATGGGGGTCTCTAAGAGAGAAGGACTGCATGTTATTCATCTGCTTCCACAGAAGACACGTGTCCACAAAAATGACTCATTTTATGATGTACATGTATCTAATATCATTTGTACTTGCCTCATACTTACCTAACACTTTTATTATTCCAGGATAAAAAATTATGCCATATGGACTGACAGCAAATATTTTCACATCTTATTCAAATTAAGGTTCAAGTGACTTATAGGATTCAGGAGAACATTTTCTTCCTGGAGTCTCTCTTCATTTTAGAATTTAAGAAGATTTAGTGGTTCATTTAAAGGTCCAGTTGAACAGCTTTATGTTCAATAACTTAAGTGGTGAATAAATAGTTGTAGTCATGACTTTTTTATAGCTGAAAGCATTTATCATGAACACATTCGTACATGTGATTAGTTTACCGTAATCATATATCACTGGCAATGTGCCATCAGTCCTTTATTCAAATGGGTCAGCCCCTTGATACAATATTCAAGCTTGTAATTGACCCATAAATTCAATGAAGGCGTTTTCCAGTTATAGTCCCTAACCTGATCACTGTAAGTGTTCCTCAAAGGACAGAAGCAAGAGTATGGATTGTGTAGATGTACGGGTTCCTCATGATGAGAAAATTCCCATGAGAAGAAAATGTTAGACAGAGGTTATTTGGTAGTAAAAAGTTTGCCAATTACTGCTCTATACTCTTGTAGTGATCTGTGCTGTGTACTCTTTGACTCCTCCCTAATCCTCACTTAATTTAAGATCCTAACTCAATTATATATTAATGTTGTTTCTTATTTGCATAATCTAAGTACAGAAAGCCAATGTCATAGTAATATAACTATATCAAAGCGAATAGGTGCTTAGTTTACAAGGTACATTGGACATTATTAAAGATCATGGCAAGTTGAGATGACGTTTCCCATGACCATGACCCGAGATAGCAATCTATTAAATTTCCCTAATAGTGATAAATCTGCCTCTCACAACACCCTTCCTGTCGCTCGATATTAGGATTACCATTATCCATCATATGTTTAGATAGCATTTCCCATACCATTTCTTTATATGCCATTCCACTTATGAGCCCCTATGGCTTTGATGAGTGCTTGATGAAATTTCTCTTGGCGGTTTTTGTAGTTTAGACAGAGTATAGAGCCCTTGGGTGCAGAGAAGTACAGGAATGGTAGTTAAAGTCCCGTATTTAATTTCAGACTGGAGACGGTTCAGAAGTTAATGCAGTTCATGAATGGAATGGTTTCCTCCAATGAGGAAAAATATCTAATGCAAAGAATGTGAAATAATTGTTTTAGCCTCTGTTTTCATTTCTCTAGTTTATGAATATCATCCTTCACATTCATGGTCTGCAAGCCTGGTATTTCCTGTTTAGACAATTCTGAAAGAGAAGTAACCACTTCTGTAGACATCTTAGCCAACTTTCCTTAATGGTAACTGACACTGCAATAACAATGCAACGAGAATTATTTTGCCTGGTATAAAGAATTTGAAGGCAAAACCTTCTCTTCACCCATGAAAATCGCCTTATGTTGAAATATGAAAAGGACAAGAAACCCAAACTACTATATAAGGCTCCGTTCACTTTACAATATGCACCAGTGCCCATAGGTTGTTACACACCAAACATACACCAAGAGAGTGCCCCGTTGGCAAACACATGTCCAGTATATGTCAGTAAAATACAATAGCAGACACAAGTGAGTGTATAGACATTTGTGGCATATGTTTAGATGTACTTTTTAAATATACATAACAATTGTAAATCCCAAATATAGCGTTACCAGAGCCTTGCTATAATACTGTAATGTGCCTGGTGATATTGAACAGCAACATTGACTACCATGCATAATTATTATACGGTTTTGATTCTCAGAAAAGGCAAGAGTCAAAAAAGCAATATTGCTTGCTTACAATATAATATCAACTTCTGCATGGATATTACATATGTATTGTATCTTCTAATATATACAGCTAATGACATGTGCAACATTGTGGACCATGGATGTGAATTTAAGTGCGTCAGCACACCTGGATCATACCACTGCATTTGCCCAGAAGCACAAGAACTGCAAACAGATGGAAAAACCTGCAATAGTGAGTATTTATGTGCCATATTGTCTGTAATGATATAACTCACAAAGAAAGAATAAGTCAAAGTGACACCATTAGCAGGAACAAATGTATAGCTAACTGTTTATCTACCAAAGACAGTAATTTAGCTGACATATTGGTAAAAAATCCCATTTCATGGAATTTATGATTGTGTTAGATAGATTTTTACCAATACTCTGGTGTAGAAATATTGAGAAATATGGTGCTCAGAATGAGTGCCATATTCATGAAGCACCTATTCCACTTTTTCCAACATAGAATTGGGATAAAGTGGGGAGACCAGGTGTGACTTTTTTGTTACATTTTTTTAATTAAAATTTCTTACACTTAACTTAAAAAAAGTAAACTTATCAAAAATCGATGGTATTGTGCTGTGCGCTGCCTGGACGCATACTGGGAAACTGGGTGGGGCAGCGGGACCACACTAAGTTTTACTATGAGGCCCAATCTTTACATGTATAATAAGTTCATTTTAAATCTATAAGGGTCTCCATAAAACAATTCTATATTTGAATGTTCAATAGGCCAAAAAAGCCTTTCTTAGTATCTTACAGAACAAATAGCGGAATTTGTTAATTTAATTTTCTCTCTAAAACAGTATCATACTGGTATATCTCAGACTTCCTGCTCAGCCCTCCTCTAGCTTTTCAGGGGTAAACGTGGGCATCTTAAAAGTAGGGTTCTCAGTGCATTAGTAAACACAATAACCATAGCAAGATCTTTCTCTCTCCACAACCAATTATAGTCCCTTTGACAACTGCCTTTGTGTACTACATTACATAGGGTGAAAGAGGGGTTAGTATCTCTAGTGACCTAGGTGATTTCTGTTCATTATTTATGGTGGTCTAGGAGGGTTATAGGGTAATATCTAATATCCCTGGAGGTTTGGGGTTAAGTGACTATCTAGAAGGTTTGGGGTTATTAAGTGACAGTTGAATAAAGTTGCTGACATAAGCAATTTCTTTCATTTTAAATCACTTTGTCATTAAAATAATGATATTTTTTTCTGATTCCTAGAATGCTCCACTGGATACATTGATTTAGTATTTGTGATTGATGGCTCTAAAAGTGTCCGACCCCAAAACTTTGAGCTCGTAAAGCAGTTTGTGATTAAGATCGTAGACTCCTTGGATGTCTCTGCCCATGGCACACATGTTGGCCTTGTTCAATACTCTAGCCGTGTGCGCACTGAGTTTTCCCTGAATCAGTTTAAAACTGCAAAGGATATCAGTAATGCCGTAAAGAACATAGACTACATGGAGAAAGGCACCATGACCGGGCTGGCTTTGAAACATATGGTTGAACACAGTTTCTCTCAACAAGAAGGTGCCAGGCCAAATGTTCCTAAAATAGGTTTGGTATTCACTGATGGTCGTTCCCAAGATGACATTTCTGAATGGGCCAAAAGAGCAAAGGAAGCAGGTGAGAGAACTCAACACATTGTCTCAATATATTTTATAGAAATATATATGGTACAGCTTCCTATATGCAACTCCTTCTGTCAAAAACAGGTCAGCATGGACATCTCAAAGTGGAGATGGCCACATCACTTTATAATCAGATGGTACATGTACGAACAAAACCAGATATTACATAGTAACAAACAATTAGCAATGTAAAAATTAGGAGTGAGGGCCCTTCTCTCACAAGCTTACAATCAATGAAGCCATAGAGGTGACACAAAAGGTACAGGAGCTTGTTTTGTTCCAGTCATCATATACAGTATTATTCCCCAAACAGTTTCTCCAGCTGCTGCAAAACTACAAAGAGACATCCTGCGGCTCTCAGGGGATGATGGGAGTTGTTATTTTACAACAGTTGGAGAGCCACAGGTAATAGATCACAGCTATACAGTATAGGGTAGTAAACATAAAGCATCATCTGTGTATCTCAGGTATGAAGTGGATGGAGTACAGGAGAAACTGTTGAATGAACAGATCAAGAATAATGCAAACAAGTTGGGTCAGACTTTAGGCATATGATAAGCCTGCCTTAAAATATGTGTTTTTTGGGCATGTTTTAAACTGTGGACACTTGATTGTTTAGGAAAGCACATTATAGAGAACTGCTGCAGCACAAGAAAAGTCTTGAAACATGGGAGTGGGAAACTCAGACAATGGAGGATGTTAGTCTTAAATTGTTGGCATAATGTACAGCCCAGGTTGGGTTATAGAAAGAGATGAGGGAAGGGATAAAGGGAAGTGCAAAACTGTGAAGAGCTTTGTGGGTAAGAATGTCACCAGGATCAACCCTATTAAACCAGATATATTGCCTGGTAGAGCTCATCATGCTGATTAAAACAATGCCTTTCTTTTCTCTGTATGCTAAACAGCTGCAGAAAAAAATCTGACTTGTTATTCATATGCAAATTAGAGGTTTGAGCACCAGGAGGCGGGGCTGAATCCTTTGAGCACTGCCTTGTAACACCCCCTGTGCTCTGCACACGCCCCTCCCCTTGATTTACAGGGGCTAGACATCAGCATACTGAGAGCAGAGCTAGCATCTACATATCATATACTCTATGTACTATAGCTTCTCCACACAGATCTTCTCAGAAAGCTAATATACATATTACTGCTTTATTCACGAGCACAATATATGATTATAAAGACACCAGTAATATGTGTTAGCTTATAAGCATAGAAAAAAACTACTTCTCTGTGTGGCAATCCTATAGCTTGGTTTTGCATGTAGTGGTCCCAGGTTTTAATCTTGGGAGAGACTTTCAGGTTTTTTCTGCATAATAAAAGTCTATATCCGTATCATATTGAGAATAATGTTTTTAGGCTTAAAAAGCTAATAAATATTGCTGGTTTCTTTATAATCATATAGTTATGTCTGTGAAATAACCAGTAATAGTTTTCAGGTTTCTAAGCAAAAAAAAAAAAAAAAACACCCACTATTCTCAATGTAGTAAGGCCTTTTATTGTTATTATATGATTATATATTATGTATTGTAGTATAGCCTTTTATTAAGGGTTAAATGAGAGAGAAAAATAAACGTATGTAAGTTTCTCCCAGGATTCAAACCTGGGATCTCTATATGCAAAACCAAGCACTTTCTAGAAAGCTATAGCGTTACCACATAGAGATGCATGTTTTTTCTATGCTTAAAAGATAACATATATTATTGTTGTCTTTATAATCATATATTGTGCTTGTGAATAAAGCAGTAATATGCATATTAGCTTTCTTATGCTAAAGTGTGGTGAAGCTATAGTACATAGTGTATATGATATGTAGATACTAGGACACAGCTCAGGCCTCAGAATGTCTAACCTTGTCAATCAAGGGAAGGGGGAGTGTTCGGAGCACAGGGGGTGTGACAAAGCAGAACTCAAAGGATTCAGCCCCGCCTCCTGGTGCTTAAACTTTCATTTGCATATCAATAAAACACATATTTCTCAGCAGCTGTTTATCCTACAGACAAAAGAAAGGTATTGTTTTAATCAGCATGACAAGCCAGTATGTCAGGCTTAATAGGGTTCATCCTGGTGACAGAGACGCTTTAAAATGAATTCTAGAGTAAATGGGTAATCAGTGCATTGATCGGCACAGGGTGAAAGCATCGGTGTAGCCATTGACCAAAAAGATGAGCCCAGAATAGGCTGTATACAGCAGAGTTTGGGGAGAGGAAGACTGATTAGTAATGAGTTACAGAACTGACGCCAAGAATTAATCAGAGCCCTAATTTCCACAGTGAGAAACGGGTGAGTTCTGGAGATGTTATTGAGGTGTAGGTGACATGATCATACAAGTCATTCAATATATGGAGCAAAGGAATTGAAACATAATCCCAAAACTAGCAGTTAACACCAGAAAAGATAGGTTAGTAGAAGGTTTTTGAAAGATTCAGTTTCAGATAGAGGACATGATGTTAGAGACAGTGGAGAATACCTTGGCTCTCAGCAGAGATTTCACTCACACTAAATCAATCAAGACTGGATCACAGGGATTTGCAAAATTTCACATAGAGCAGGGATGGGGCTCCTGTAGGTGTTTGCTCATTTCTTACATTCTGTGCTGCAGGAATTACTATGTACGCTGTGGGTGTTGGGAAAGCAGTTGAAGATGAACTCAATGAAATTGCATCAGACCCTGTGAACAAGCATTCCTTCTACACAGCTGATTTTACCACAGTGAATTTAATCGCTGAAGACTTAAAACTTAACATTTGCCCAGGTAGGTGCCCTGATTGCCGAAGGTTTGTCTTCTGATAGCTGTTATAAAGTAAACTGTGCTTGATGAACAACAGCTTTCATCTTCCAATAAAAGCACCCTTTATACTAGTCGATGCACAGATAATTATCAGGAACTAATGTTTCCGATAATTGCCTGATTGTCAGAGGAGATGAGAGCTTCATTTACATGCATTTACATGCAGCAATCATCTACTCTGTACAGTATTCACTCATCCACATCCACATTTCGTTTCTGGGTACACACAGCACAATCTGGTACCCAGAAATTATGATTTTAGTGTCCACATCAACAAAGCTTTCACCCAATGAACAAGTGTTTACTTGTTCATCTGGTGATCAGTAGTATCTTTACACTGGGGAATTATTGGGAATGAGCATTTGTATGAACTTTAGGTGTTAAGTGTTCTCCATTCCCCTGATGGAACCTTTGTAATAAATATAATTAGATTTAGAATAATTATTTATGCCTGAAAAATCTATAGGCATTTCATGTGACAAATTAAAAAAAATGACATCTGAAATTTTGTGGTCAAAAGAAAAGACCTAATAAAGCATTCAAAGTGGAATTTGGTCCGAAGTTTAGGAAAACTTCGATTTGCAACTAATCCGAATTTCCTCGCGCTTCGTGGTAACAATTCAGTTTTTCCTAAAATGGCGGCTGCACGTGTTACAAAGTGAAAGTAAGAAGCCCGGGAACACGAGATCACCCATAATGCTGTGTTGCCAGCTAATCCGCAGCCCTATAAAACCATCATCCTGTGTGGTCTCCGCCATTGTTCTGTGGGCTGAGCATAGGGAGAGACATGGCAAGCGCTCATGCGCCAGGGACAGTGTTGTTGAAAATGATTAATATAAGAATATTGGAGAGGGCAGGATGACTTATGCTGGGACATTTTATTTATTTGTTACTACATTTACTTATTCCTACATCAGCCGTAAATGTAATTCAATACCAAAAAGATGGAAGACTTTATTATTCCGGTGCCAGTGTGCCAACCAATACCATCCAGTCTGCACCCCTTAGGGTTTAGTCAGCAGCCCTTGCTGGCATTACTTCTTATACATCATCCTTCAAAGTCTCCATGTCCTATAAAATTCAGCAACATGCAGAGAGAGGAGGAGCTGGATGTTCCTGATGACATATTCTCATCCATATTAGATGATGTGGAAAAGAAGATGGCAGAAGAAGGGCTCCCACCTGTAGGGCAGGAGAGCACTGGGGTTGGAGAAGTGGGTATGCCAGAGCTGATTAATATTCTGTGTTTACTGTCAAATAACTGCAGGAGAGTGCAGGCAAGAACAGCAATAATAGGCATATTGTCCCCCCAACCTAACCATACTAGCACCAGCCCCTGTTTAAAGGTGCTGTGCAGCCATTAACAATGAAGAAGGACTATACAGTGCAGTCTTCATTATTAAAGGGGCTTATTGGCCATGCGGTTCTTCGCGGCAACATGGCCGCAACCTGCTCACAGCACGGCAGTTCCATGTGGACATACCCTAAAGCAGGGGGGCCTGGGTATAACTGATTTAGAGTGATTCATGAAAAATTAATTAACTTTGGCGAAGTTGCAGAATGGAATTTTTCAAAACTTTGCTTATCTCTAATCAGGGGTTTAAGGTATTGAAATTATTAAACACATATAGCCTGTCACTATGAAAGTCCTATTAAGAACCCTTTATCCACCATAGTAAGACTCAACTGTTATTAACACATCTTAGGCTACTTTCACACTTGCATTTAAATTTTTTCGGTATTGAGATCCGTCATAGGATCTCAATACTGGAGAAAAACGCTTCAGTTTTGACCACATTCATTGTCAATGGGGACAAAACAGAACTGAACAGAACGGAATGCTCCAAAATGCATTCCATTCCATTTGATTGCGTTCCCATACCGGAGAGAAAACCGCAGCAAGCATGGGATGCGGAGCAAAACAGATCTGTCATAACCCACAATGCAAGTCAATGGGAACGGATCTGTTTTCTCAGACACAATAGAAAACAGATCCGCCCCCATTGGCTTTCAATGGTGTTCATGAAGAATCCTTCATTGCTATGTTAAAGATAATACAACCGGATCCGTTCATAACGGATGCAGATGGTTGTATTATCAGTAACGTAAGCGTTTTTGCTAATCCCTGCTGGATGATTCAAAAACACAAGTGTGAAAGTAGCCTAAAATGACTGTATATAAACCTATTAAAGCACTCAGTCCTACCCTTGCATTCTGTTCAAGAAAATGTGTGGTTTCCTTTTCCCCAGTGAAAGTCAACCCCCATAGGCTCAGATTATAACTAATAGTGTAAAGATGGAGAATTGCTCCCCTACTGGAGAATTTCTCTTACGGGGTTTACTTCCCTAGACTCCACTGTCTGTACTTCTATAGATTTGCACCACTAGCTATTTATCGGTTAACCTACCTCAGGTCATTACATTCTAAAGCAAAAGGTTAAGATTAGGTTTAAAACTCATAGACAAAGCTCCCCTGACATGTTTCATTGAACCATTAGTGTCATCCGGGTAGCAGAATGCCAGAAAGCAACTTTACTAAGAATTATTCCCTGAGGGAAGAATGAACTGAATATTTACAGAAGGTTGAGGGCCAATATAAGGCTGTGCTAGACTGAGACAGTAAACACAAGTTTATGGCCATAGACTTTGCTGTCTATGATCTTGATTTATTGCTTCTGGCACCTGCCACACTTCTGAGACAGATTGGCCATCTGATCTAGGACTGCACCCTGCAATTGGGAACTACAGAAAGTTTATTAAGGGTTTGCATGCCTGTGGTTATTTAGGAATATGCAAAGTGTATATAGGAAGAGACTCAAGGAGTACTACCACTGCCATTGCCACCATCTATATACAGCCTTTGGGAAAAGCCCACTCTGAAAAGCTTCAAGACTGGGCCTGCTGCATGTATTTATACTGACTCCTATCATCTAGTCAATAAAAGAGAGACTCTATTTATTCTAATCAAATGGGCCTGGTCATAGCCTCCATCATCCACAAGCCCCCAAAGTTTCTTATCACCCTAATGATCATCCACCTAACACCAAGGGAACCCTAGCCACCACTAGGCAGGAAACCCCAAAGCCCAGTATGTGGTACAAGGCAAAAAGGATTACAGCCATGCCATCACTGCACAACTGAGGGAGCACCAGGGTAAGGACTGCTACCGTGAATACTACTACTTCCATCCTCACCACAATCACTCCCATCCTACCTGCTCTCGCCTTTCCTGTGGACTCACTGTTCACCTGAGGAGCATTCACTTAGTTTTAATGTGGCCTACAAGACAAGATCAAATTATCCAGGAACATTTGTCATAGGGTTCCCTGTAATAACTACAGCGTTCTCTTTAGTAGCTGAGAAACAATTATCTGGATGCAATTTATTTTCCAAATAAGGATTTATAGTAAAAAAATAATCATTTGTATTTGCAGAAGAGATAAAAGGAGAGACAGAGTTTAAGAATCCCTGTGACTGCGAGCACCTCATCGGTTTCCAGACAAACACCCTCACAACGCTAGGAAACCTGGCAGAAAAACATATCCTTTGCATGTACTGGTATAGTATTATTCACATTATGTATAAGTGAAGGTAGAAATATGGGAAACTAAACTGGATGGTATTATTCAGGGCCGTCTTTAACATGGGGCAAAAGGGGCAGCTGCCCCGTGCCCAGTCGCTCCTGGGGGGCTCAAGGCAGCTGCCTCTTTAGCCCCGCTGGCCAGTGGTGCAGCGTGGGGGGGGGGGCGCGGGGGAGTTTCCCCGGGCGCAAAATGAGGCTATGGCCCCAGGCGGCGCGGCCCTGGTGACAAGTGGGGGCGGCAGCAGGGCACAGGGAGATGAGCACTTCCATTGTGGAAGCGCTCATCTCCATAGTCATCTGTATCGCCATCCTCAGGACAGCGATACAGATGGAAGTGCTGCGGTGGTGCAGGGGAGGGAGAGGAGTGTCCCTTCCCTGTTCCTCTGATAGGCTGCAGGGACTAGGCACTGTGGTCATCGCGCCGCCTGAGCCGTACAGCGCGGGACACAGGCAGAAAGAGGCCTGCATCGCTGCCAGCCTGATGGAGGTAAATATAAGTATTTATTTTTTATATGGTACTACTTACTGGCACATGATTGGGGGCATCTATGGGGGCACTTGTTACTGGCACATGATTGGGGGCATCTATGGGGGCACCTGTTACTGGCACATGATTAGGGGGCATCTATGGGGGCACTTGTTACTGGCACAATGATTGGGGGCATCTATGGGGGCACTTGTTACTGGCACATGATTGGGGGGCATCTTTGGGGGCACTTGTTACTGGAACATGATTGGGGGCATCTATGGGGGTACTTGTTACTGGCACATGATTGGGGGGGCATCTATGGGGGCACTTGTTACTGGCACATGATTGGGGGGAATCTATGGGGCACTTGTTACTGGCACATGTTTGCGGGGCATCTATGGGGCACTTCTTACTGGCACATTTTTGGGGGGCATCTATGGGGGCACATCTTACAGGCACATTATTGGGGGGCACTGTGGGGGCATCTATGGGGGCACTTCTTACTGGCACATTATTGGTGTCACCTTTTACTGGAACATTATTGGGTGGCACTATGGGGCATCTATGGGGCCCATTTTATTGGCACATTATTGGGGGCACTATGGGGGCATCTAATGAGGCCACATAGTAGGGGTATTTTATATGGGGGAAGGGGGAGAGGAACACTATGGGGGCTTCTACTGAGGCCACAAAGAAGGGGTATTGTATATGGGGCGCTCTGTATAGGGGCATTTTATACTGGGGCACATTATGGTTGGTACTATGGGTAAGGGGAGAGAGGAGTACTATGGGCTCATCTATGGGGGTACTAAGAAGGGGTATTTTATACTTGCAAATTATGGGGGACACTGAGGGCATCTACTGGGGCACTATATATGGGGCATTTTATACTGGTACATTATGGGGGGCACTAGGAAGAAGGGAGGAGGGTTGCATTATGGGGGCATTTACTGGGGACACTATATAGTTGTATTTTATACTGGCACATTATGGGGGCACTATGGGGACATTAGCTCAACTGGGGGCATTAAAAGGTTTTTGCACTGGCACATTATAAGGAGAATTATTAGCTGGGGGGCATTATGATGGGCTTTATTACTACTGGGGGTCTATGGGGAACATGATTACTAGTATGGGCACTATGGGAGCATTATTACTTCTGGGGCACAGTGGGGACATGTTGAGGGCACTGTAGGAGCACTATTACTACCATGTGTGCTCTAGCAGAGAATTATTCCTATTGGTGGGACTTTTTGGAGCACTATTACTCTGGGGGCACCTTGGCACAGTATCAGCTTACCAGAATTATTTTTGGGGGACGATATGTTTACACTATTAATGTCAGGGGCACTATTTGCTGGGTTCAATTATTTTAGGGCACTAATTATTTTCAGAGGGTTTATCTGTTTCTGCAGTATAGTATTGGGGAGAACAGCGGCACAGTATTAGGGGTGGTAGGATGATTTGTCCAGAAGATGGACAAATGATGAAAAAGTTGTAAACTAAGGTCCCTTTCACACGAGCAAATTTTCCGCGCGGGTGCAATGCGTGACATCAACGCACAGCACCCGCACTGAATCCTGACCCATTCATTTCAATGGGTCTGTGTACATGAGCGTTGTTTTTCACGCATCAGTTCTGCGTTGCGTGAAAATCGCAGCATGTTCTATAGTCTGCGTTTTTCACGTAGCCCTGGCCCCATAGAAGTGAATGGGGCTGCGTGAAAAACGCATTGCATCCGCAAGCAAGTGCGGGTGCGATGCGTTTTTCACTGATGGTTGCTAAGAGATGTTGTTTGTAAACCTTCAGTTTTTTATCATGCGCGTGAAAAACGCATCAAAACGCATTGCACCCGCGCGGAAAAAACTGAACAACCAAACGCAATCGCAGACAAAACTGACTGAACTTGCTTGCAAAATAGTGCAAGTTTCACTGAACGCACCCTGAACGCATCCGGACCTAATCCGTCACGCTCGTGTGAAAGGGGCCTAAGATTTTGTTTGTCAAACTGCAGAGACAAAAAAATGGCTGAAAAATAGTGTCTGGTCTGAAAGTAGATGAGGAAAGAGAACATCTACATCAAAGAGACGTCACTGGATGTAAGAGATATGGGGCGCTGTATTACCCTGTATGTAGGGGTGGATGGAGGGGTTAGTAGTACAGTACTATCTACACATTGTAAAAAAAAAAAAGTTTTATTTGATACTTTTGTGCTGATTCTTTTTTCCCCTCTATATTAAGGGACACTATAGTCACCAGAAGCACAACAGTAAACGTAGTAGTTCTGGTGTCTATAGCATGTCTCTGCAAGCTTTGTAATGTAAACACTGCCTTTTCAGAAATAAAGCCAGTATTTACATTACTGCCAAGGAACACCTCTAGTGGCCACTCATCATTATTAAAGTTTACTACTCTACGAGGTGTGTGGAGTTTTTTTTGTGTGTGTGTGTGTGTTATGGTAGAGGGCGTGATTGCCTGCTAGGGTGTGGGAAGCGGGATACAGGGGGCACAAGTAAATTCTTGCCCAGGGTCCAATCAATATTAAAGATGGCCCTGGGATTATTGAAAGTACCATATGTTGTCTCTGTTGAAAAGAATGGAGGCACAGAAAATTCAGGATAGGTAATCAACATCAGATAACCTAGCACCCCCGCCAATTAGTTAAAAATGCTACAAAACTCCAATAACCACCACAGCCTCTTCCTAGGCCAGTGACATCCCTTTCATTGGTCACATGGCCTAGACACAGCTCGAATGGGGCTGAGCTGCAATATCAAGCACAGATGCTATCCAATGGACGGAGCTGTGCTCGATAAGGCTACTTTCACACTCGTGTTTGGTGCGGATCCGTCATGGATCTGCACAGACGGATCCGTTCAGATAATACAAACGTCTGCATCCATTCAGAACGGATCCGTTTGTATTATCTTTAACATAGCCAAGACAGATCTGTCTTGAACACCATTGAAAGTCAGTGGAGGACGGATCCGTTTTCTATTGTGCCAGATTGTGTCAGTGGAAACAGATCCATCCCCATTGACTTCCATTGTGTGTCAGAACGGATCCGTTTGGCTCAGTTTCATCAGACGGACACCAAAACGCTGCAAGCAGCGTTTTGTTCTCCACCTCCACAGCGGAATGGAGACTGATCGGAGGCAAACTGATGCATTCTGAGCGGATCCTTTTCCATTCAGAATGCATTAGTGCAAAACTGATCCGTTTTGGACCGCTTGTGAGAGCGGATCTCACAAACGGAAAGCCAAAACGCCAGTGTGAAAGTAGCCTAAGCTGCAAGGAGGTAGCCACAGCCTCCTCAAACAGCTGATTGGCAGGGGTCCGAGTGTCAGATGGACCCTCGCTGATTTGATATTGATTGACCTATCCTGAGGACAGGTCATTAATATCAGAAAACTCCTTTAACTGGTATGACTTCACATTTTCTCCTTTCCTTTATTAATGGAAGTCACAAAGCTCTGCTGAATTCATTACATAATGGACACCAGCACCTATTGACTAATAGTGAATATCCATTAGGTTCCTGTGGTCAGTGTTGGACTGGGGTTGCTAGGGTGCACCAGAGGAAAATTATTCTTGATGCCCAACCCCTATACCCTCAATAAAGTCTCAAAAGTTCTGAATCAGAATAGTCTATAGTGGCAAGTGACTGGCTCCAAATGTTTTTTTTTCTCCTGGACCTTTGGGGCCCACTATGGTATCAGAGCCTAGGGCCACCGAAGGTTCCTCTGGTACTCTGGTGGGCCAGTCCAACCCTGCCTGTGGTGTCTAGTTTTGGCAGGAAAAATATTAGGGCATGCAGAGCTATATTTCCCATCAAATAGGACAAAATCTTCAACAATGGCACCAAGGCAGATGATGTGAACAGAGCATAACACCCAACTAATAGTCCGTTCTCCTAATAACTTCCCTTAACAATATTTACTATCTCAGCTGACGGCAAGACTTGAAACCCTGGAAAATCAGCTGGCTGATAAGAAATGAAGATCCCTCTTGTAATAAAAACCTGAAGAAGCTATGAAGAAATCTATGTGACTGGTGTCACACGGTATTATTTTGTAACCCCTTTCCGGAGGCATTGATGTGCCACACAGAGCTGTAAAGCTATCTTTATTATAAATAAATGTGAATAGATTGGTTTTTATTATTATAAGAATTTTACTGTTTTCTTTGCAAGGAATTGCAAACCATGTTAGTGGTCTACAGTGTACGGAGAGATTTTTTTATTTAATTTTTGTTTAACTTTTTAATAAAACTTAACAAAAAAATTATTTTCCTGGGAAAAGTGCTTTATTTTAACATGTGCTTGAGTGCCAAAAGATCCTGCAGAATATGTTGGTTTGATTAAATATCATGGAACTTACATATAGCATATAGAGGGTATAGCAGAGAAATATGGAAAATATACCAGTGGCTTTTCTGGGAAACAACAGTATAATACTGCAAGTTATTACTAATTTACAACATTGACGGCAATAGGATAGAAACATGACAAAAAATGCACTACCAAAAATATATAGGAAAATCAACACAACTATACCATTAAAGTATTGTCTTTATTTAAAAAAAAAATATACTATAAAAACATTACATAAAAATGGAGTGGTCACTACGGACATTGGACATCTCCCATGCACCCAAAAAGTGGCGTTAAAAAGTTGCAAACCACGTTTGTGACTTTTTAACTGCAACTTTTTTAAAAACTTGTCCTATCTCCCAGCTTTTATACCACCCTCGCCACTTTTCAGAAAAGGGACATGGCCAGCAGCCACGACAGGTTTATCTTCATTTACACCAATTTTCTGGCACAAATGAAGCTAGAAATCTGCACCAGCCCAGAGCCTCCATAGATTTCTGTTTATTCGTTGTTTTCATTAAATTGAATGCTCAAAAAATGTTTTGTCTCACTCCCATTTCTTCTTGTTGCATGTTGAAGCTCTACTTGGAACCTTGTTAAGATCCAGCCATGCTAAATAGGATTTTTTGCCATTTTTCAAGTGGTCTTAAACTTTTGATCAGGACTGTATGTATGTGTGGTGATTAGGGATGAGCGAAGTGAGTTTCGGATCATAGATCCGAAGTCGCTTCGCTCCAAACTTCGTTTGAATGCTGTACAGAGGTTCATTTCCATACAGCATTAAGTGTATGTGCTCCAGCGAGGCAAATGAGTTATCATCGAAGTCTCGCGGGACTTTGGTGAATCAGGATTTGATTTTTGAACTTGAAAACCATTTTAAAACTTGGTTCCGAAGTCAGCTTCAGTACCAAGGTACCAATGTTTTAAAATGTTTTTTAAGTTTAAGAATCAAATACTAGAGTTATAACTCACTTCGCCTCGCCAGAGCCCATACATATTAATGCTGTACGGAGATGGATCTCCGTACAGCATTAAAACGAAGTTTGGCGTAAAACAACTTTGGATCTATGATCCGAAGATTGCGTCGCTCATCTCTAGTGGTGATTTTCCCATATACTCTTGGTAGTTCTATTATAGTTTTTTGTGATTTATTAGGCCCCCCATTTTTTGTTTTTTTATAGGTGTAGTAAAATAAAATAAAAACTGCTGGCCCATGATTACCTTTATAAAACATCTGGACAACGTAGTAAAAAGTTACAGGTAACCAGACCACATTCAGATGCAAAATGAAGCCTAGGGCCTCACATAGGATCGTACAGACATGCCTTAAACAGATTTGTAATGCAGTGTCTATAGAAATCTTTAGGCACGTACTGTGGTGTAAAGAGGGTTTCTTTCTCTTGGATTCATGTGAAATTTGTGGGGAAAAATGTTGCATGCTCAGTCTTTCTCTTAGGCACCACATGAGGGCTACTAACCCATTCTGATCCTATTAACCCAAACTCCATTGCATGGGAAGTTGGCAGAAATTGAAAAAATAATTTAAAGTTTTGACATTTTGCAATTGATAGTTAGCAACAACGAATAGTTAAAAACAATCTGCTTTAGATAGAGCTAATATAGCAAAATATGTGTAGGTACATAACATCACCCATGTATAATACAGAAAACCAAATGAATCTGCTAACAAGGAACTCAATTGCAGGTTTGTCCTTAATGCATATGCGGGTCATAGCTGTGTTGTAAAGAAGAGCCGGAAAGCAGCATATATTGAAGACAATAAAACAGGCATGTTGTCCATGTAGATATTAATAAAAATCTTAAAGGGGTTGTGCCATAAACTAGTTTTCTCCTAAAGTTTATTTTAAACAGGTATTCTAGCTTCCATTGCTCCTTGGATTGTTTTTATTTTTTTTTTTTTAAACCCCTCCACAGCATGATGCTGCCATCATGATGCTTTACTTTAGACTGTTGGTAATTCAGGGAGGGGAAAGGCAAACGACACCTCTGCCCGAAAGGGAGGGGCCCCTATTGTAACCAGAACTTGAATGAAAGAACACTCGGACAACAGGGTTAACCTTTAGCTGGGTGATGATCGGCCACAGCTTGTTTATTTTAATGGCAAAACCAAAGAACTGCAATCTTGGAGCGGTATGCCAACCGCCATCAGCTATCACCAACTCTCCGTTGTAACAAATGCCACCACGGAGGAGAACCCGTTGCCTCAAATGGGGCTCCGACCACCACCCAGCAAAAACATAGCCTGTTCAATCCCGTCCTGCAGGCCGGAAATAAAGATGTCAAGGCCAATTTCCGTGGAATGGACACCATCTGGCCTCATGAGAGACCTATTATCACCTTCCAGTTGGCGATGACGCACAACAATCCCGCCACGGGACCGCACAAAGCGGGACATGCGGGAATTGACTGTTCTCCTATACTTCGCAGCAGCTTCAGCATCCCTGGCCCCATGCCAAACCACTCGGGGAATGATTTCCAACCACACTAAAACCATCTCAGCAAAAAATGACGAGAACCTTTCAATATTGGAGCGCATGAGTGTCATGAACTCCGCCAAACGTGAGAGGCAAAGGTCATTGCCCCCGGCATGAATCACAAGTATCACAGGGCCCCTAGAGTGAAAACTGATGTCTACCATCTCTGTGAGAATTTGAGACCACTTAAGACCTCGGATCCCCCTCCAGGAGACATCCACTTCCCGAAATCCCATCGTTCGACCTCCGGGTCTGCACTCCGCTCTCTGAGCTGCCAAAAATATGTACGAGTGGCCAACCAACCAGACTGCAGGGCGTACCACACCCCCATCTCCACCCCTCATGACACATCATCCAAGCCTATCTGAGCCTTGACCCATAGGTGACCAGTCCATTATAGGGGCCAGATGACCCGCATAACCCTGGGGATTGGGAAGGGAGGGGGACAACCAGTCCCTAAACACCCTCCCTAACCCGTCGGGCACTTGCCAGGGATGGTATTGGGCAGACATGACCTTTAGAATTGAGGCCAAAAAGATCACTGTTTAGACCAGAGAATATTCTTTTCCTTTAGGAGCTTTTTTGAAAGCTTTCATGCGTCTTTTACTGAGGAAAAGATCTTGCCACTTTGTCATTAAGCCCAGCTTGAAGGAATGCTGCAGAGATGGTTGACCGTCTCATAGATTCTTCCATCTGCACACAGGATCTTTGCCAGAGTGACCATCGAGTTCTTGGTCACCTCTCTGACCAAGGCCCTTTTACCCAATTAATTAGATTGGTGGGACAGCCAGCTCTAGGAAGAGTCCCAAACTTCTTCTTTAATAATTATGAAATCCACTGTGCTCTTGGGAACTTTCAGTGCAGCAGAATTTTTTTGTACCCTTTCCCAGATCTGTGCCTCTATACAGTTCTGTCTCTGAGCTCTACAGGCAGTTCTTTCTCGTTTTTGCTCTGATATGCATTGTCAGGTGTGAGACCTTATATAGACAAAGGTGTGTCTTTCCAGATCATGTTAAATAAACTGAATTTACCACAGGTGGATTCCAATCAAGAGGTTGAAACATCTCAAAGAAGATCAAGAGTAATGGGAGGCCCCAGAGCTAAATTTCAAGTCCATGCAAAAAAAATATATTTTTTTTAAAGAAATTTGTAAACATTTCTAAAATTCTACAATTGTATAAAAACTGAGCACTCACTGATAATTGGGCCAATAATAAAAGCTAATTTATTTAAACTAATAAATATTTTAAAAACATATTTAAAAGACTACTGTATAGATAAAACAGCAGACTGTACTAATAGCTCAACAAACTAACAGCATAAATCTTATACCACATAAAATGCTAGAAAATACTCTAACAATTGTGGATAGCGCACAGTCTCTCACTTCATATGCAGCCATACATAAAAGAATAGCCCATGCCAAACTCATTCTAAGATTCCCATGCAGTCACTCAGGGCGATGATTGAGTATTGTAATTTTCACTTGATATATTGTATGCAATAAGTTAATGTCCCGTAGCAAGTGAGCGGCGTCCCGCTTCACAAAGTTCCGCTGCACCGAGAGATATGTTGCTGGTCTCACAGGTATAAATTGTTCAATAAACTCAGAACTGTCCAGCATGAAGTAGAGGTCTTACCGGAGTTTTGTACATATATGCCGTCTTTTCTAGGACGCTGCGTTCTCAGTGTAGCTTTGTGAAGCGGGACGCCGCTCACATAGCTTGTGTAGCGGGGCGCCGCTCACTTGCTTACGGGACATTAACTTATTGCATACAATATTTCAAGGGAAAATTACAATACCCAATCATCGCAGTGACTGCATGGGAATCTTAGAGTGAGTTTGGCATGGACTATTCTTTTATGTACGGCCGAGAGACTGTGCACTTTCCACAATTGGAAGATTACATATATACCATATGATCGCAACTGTCGTTCATTTTCTCGCATTTTATATGGTATAAGATTTATGCTGTTAGTTTGTTGAGATATTTGTACAGTCTGCTGTGCTATCTATACAGTAGTTTTTTAAATATTTATTATTATTTATTAGTTTTAATAAATTAGCTTTTATTATTGGCCCAATTATCAGTGAGTGCCCAGTTTTTATACAATTGTATTATTTTCTTATGTAGAGTGGGTGTAGCTATACAGCTGTGAGCACCACGTTTTTGGTTGTCTGACACTTTGGTGCAGCTTCATCACCCTTTTTTATTTCTAAAATTCTGTTTCCTTTTTATTAAGGGGAATTGAGTGCAGATTGATGGGGGGAAACCTGAATATTTATTTCATTTTAGCACAAGGCCACAACATAACGAAATATGAAAAAAGTGAAAGGGTCTAAAGACTTTCCGAATGCACTGCATATACTGTACTTTTTGTCTCATTCTCTGCCTTCACAATTGGTTCACTAGTATGTTAGTCCCTGCCTGGTAAAGTGTGCTGTATCCGATTGTCTGCCCGTGTACCAATTTCTGCCTGATTTCTGGATTTTGACCCTGCCTGACTTGACCTGTGCCTGATTACCATTTGCTGCCTGCCCTGACCTCAGACCTGTTTCTTAAATTTCAACACAAAGACTTCTCGAAGTGATAGTGGCTTAATACATTCCCTGTAATGAAGAACAGATCCCTGTATAGCGTTAAAAGGTGAAAACAAGGGTGCTGCCAGGATAATGACCTTAGGTTTAGCCCAAAGTTAAATCCATTGGTTGGCAGAGTGATTTCATAATCACTGCCCATAACATGGATATGAAAGAGATAGATAGAAATATAGATATACACACATCTATATTTCTGTTATAGAATTGCAGTTTGTTTTCCATGGACTGACAGATGATATATTCGCTCTCAGACGGTATTTCATAAATACAGAAATTTTGAAGCCAGCTACCACAATGTAATTAATACCATATTTTTAACACCATTAGCAGTGAAACTTGGCAATTTAAAGTGAACATTCTGACGTGTGTTATAGCTGGCCTCTAACTGATATGGCAATCCAACTCCAAAATATTATAAAGGGTCCATTATGTGTGATTGCAAATTAAGTCCTGTTGATCCAGCATATGTGGTCTCTGTGGACCAGTGGAGCCTGCAGGCAGCTGATAGATTTATTAAACATTATGAGATGTCATTCACCTAGGTTTTTGAGACACTGCGGCAAAAGCTTTTCCTACAAATACCTCTTCATAGTGAGGGCTCATATCTGAACCTACAGCAAATAGGGTAAAAATAAATTGTCAATATAACAATTCTCTGTATGGGATATTAGTTACTTTTGACTCTCCTACATTATCTTATTTTATTATAACTTGTGCAAAAATAAACTTTGTTCTTGGATATATAAACACAAATGGAGCTTACCAGAGAGCTTAACTGAAAAAAAGCCAATTGCAGGAAGCAAAAGCTTCCTGCATAGATCATAAGATAGCATAGGGATGAGTAAGTGCAACAGTCCACGCTGACACCTGGAGGAGGATGGCATGTATGGCAGGCTCAAATGGGGCTTCTTAGGCAGAGATGCAAAAGTAGAAGTAGAACAGATAGTAAATGGGACATAAGGGAAAGTTTATTATAAAGGTGTACCCTATAGCAGGTTGCATGGACATTTTCAAATGTTAGAGTGGAAATGGGTTGTTTGGAAAACTAGTTCCCATTACCTTATTATGGAATTTGGGGGATAATAGAGGGGTTTCACTGCCAGGATCTTCAGCTCTTGGCCAGAGTTATGAGCGATTACAGAGAGACCAAATTAAAAGGCAGAAGAAACACAAGTATGTGGGGCCAGCAATACTTGTTGTGGCACAAAATACTACCCCAGCAGAGCAAAACACCATAGTTGCCTTATAAAATAATGTCCCTGCAGCACAAAATACCTCCCAGAAGCTGCTCCTTTGTGGTAGCCAGCTGCCTCATTCTATCTTCCTACTCCAGTTTCTTCAGGATTGCAAAACAGTGAAATTCAGGAGTCAGGAGAAAAGTGTCAGATCATTACCTACCTGGCTGGCGGTCGTGAGGAAGGCTCAGAAGGCCCCCAATGGATTACACCACGCTACAAAAAATAAATAAAAATTTTGTCTGTTACTCGGCAAAAAACATTTGTCCTATACTAAATCAAAATAATTAAGCATTTGGAAAGCATTAAATAATTTTGAACAGAACGAGTTTTACTCCAACAATTACCTGATCTACATCAAAGTTTGCATCCCAAATTGGGTGGAAAAAGTCAAGATGGGAATGTAAGAAATGCACTTTCAATGACATTTGGCAGCCAAGTTGTTCATATGCTGTAAGCATGTTGTCTACTAATTCAGCAAAGTTTGCAGCTCATCTGTTCCCAGGAAGTTCTGCACTACTAGCACAAATGCATCCAAGCGGCACTTGCTTTGTCAGATTCTTGCGCTGATCATAAGTAGTGTATTTGCCACATATGCAGCAGAAATTGTCTGGATCGTTAACACATTTGCGTTTACCCATCTTAAGTTTCAAAACTGATAGCACTATAACAGATCCCTTTATCAAAATCTGTCCAGCTTACCTTATATACTTACTGCTGACACTGATTAAGGGGTGCCATATACCTTCTACCACAAAATACTGATTGAGGGGTGCTATTTACCATTTTATGCCAAATACTGATTGAGGGGTGCTATATACCTTCTTCCACCAAATACTGATTGAAGGCTACGATACACCTGCTTCCACAAAATACTGATTGAGGGGTGCTATATACCTGTTTCCGCCAAATACTGATTGAGGGGTGCTATATACCTGTTTCCGCCAAATACTGATTGAGGGGTGCTATATACCTGTTTCTGCCAAATACTGATTGAGGGGTGCCATATACCTGTTTCCGCCAAATACTGATTGAGGGGTGCCATATACCTGTTTCCACCAAATACTGATTGAGGGGTGCTTTATACCTGTTTCCGCCAAATACTGTTTGAGGGGTGCCATCTACCTTCTTCCACAAAATATTGATTATGGGGTGCTATTGCTATATACCTTCTTCCACCAAATACTGATTGAGGGGTGCAATACACAATTTTCCGCCAAATACTGATTGATGGGCACAATATACCTTCTTCCACTAAATACTAATTTAGGGATGCTATTGCTATATACCTTCTTCCACCAAATACTGATTGAGGGGTGCAATACACCTACTTCCACAAAATACTGATTGAGGGGTGCTATATACCTGTTTCCGCCAAATACTGATTGAGGTATGCCATATACCTGTTTCCGCCAAATACTGATTGAGGGGTGCTATCTACCTGTTTTCGACAAAATACTGATTGAGGGGTGCCATATACCTTCTTCCACTAAATACTGATTAAGGGGTGCTATTGCTATATACCTTCTCCCACCAAATACTGAGTGAGGTTGCTCAAAAACACCTTTTTCCGCCAAATGCTAAATGAGGGGTGCCATATACCTTCTTCCACTAAATACTGATTGAAAGGTGCTATTGCTATATACCTTCTTCCACCACATACTGATTGAGGGGTGCAATACACCTGCTTCCTCAAAATACTGATTGAGGGGTGCCATATACCTGTTTCTGCCAAATATTGATTGAGGGGTGCTATATACCTGTTTCCGCCAAATACTGATTGAGAGGTGCATATACCTGTTACCGCCATATACTGAGGGCTGCAATATACAGTGGATATAAAAAGTCTACACACCCCTGTTAAAATGTCAGGTTTCTGTGATGTAAAAAAATGAGACAAAGATAAATCATTTCAGAACTTTTTCCACCTTTAATGTGACCTATAAACTGTACTACTCAATTAAAAAACAATCTGAAATCTTTTAGGTAGAGGAAAGAAAAAATATAAAAATAAAATAATATGGTTGCATAAGTGTGCACACCCTTAGACTAATACTTTGTTGAAGCACCTTTTGATTTTATTACAGCACTCAGTATTTTTGGGTATGAGTCTTTCAGCATGGCACATTTTGACTTGGCAAGATTTGCCCACTCTTCTTTGCAAAAACATTACAAATGTGTCAGATTGCGAGGGCATCTCCTGTGCACAGCCCGCTTCAGATCACCCCACAGATTTTCAATCGGACTCAGGTCTGGGCTCTGGCTGGGCCATTCTAAAACTTGAATCTTCTTTTGGTGAATCCATTCCTTTGTTGATTTGGATGTATGCTTTGGGTCGTTGTCATGCTGAAAGATGAAGTTCCTCTTTATGTTCAGCTTTCTAGAAGAAGCCTGAAGGTTTTGTACCAATATTGACTGGTACTTGGAATTGTTCATAATTCCCTCTAGCTTAACTAAGGCCCCAGTTCCAGCTGAAGAAAAACAGCCCCAAAGCATGATGCTGCCACCACCATGTGTCATGGAACCATGAACCAGACGTACAACAAGAGATAAGTGGAAATAAGAAGGCTTTATTGAAAATCAAGCTGTAAGCAAAAGTCCAAACGGATGGCTAAACCGAAGCAGGGTCTTGCGTAGACAGAGGTCAGGAACCAGAAGGGTAGTCAGACGAAGCCTGGATCAGGAACCAGCAGGGTAGTCAGACGAAGCCAGGATCAGGAACCAACGGGGTAGTCAGACGAGGCCAGGATCAGGAACCAGAAGCAGCAGCAGTCTTAGAAGCATGTGAACACAGGAGGACCAGGCAAGGAACTGAAGCCACAGACCTCCTATATATATGAGCTAGGCATCCAGCTCCTCCCAGTGGGAAGGAGAAGCCGCAGGGTGGGAGGCTACAAGAAACCCAGAAACCAAGATGGCCGCCAGCACATGTCAAACGAAGGAGAACAGTAAGAAGGTAAGACCATGACACCATGCTTCACTGTTGGTATGGTGTTCTTTTGGTGATGTGCAGTGTTGTTTTTGCGCCAAACATATCTTTTGGAATTATGGCCAAAAAGTTCAACCTTGGTTTCATCAGACCATACCACCTTTTCCCACATGCTTTTGGGAGACTTCAGATGTGTTTTTGCAAAATATAGCCTGGCTTGGATGTTTTTCTTCGTAAGAAAAGGCTTTTGTATGCCAGTCTACCCCAAAGCCCAGAGAAATGAAGAATACGGGAGATTGTTGTCACATGTACCACACAGCCAGTACTTGCCAGATATTCCTGCAGCTCATTTAATGTTGCTGTAGGCCTTTTGGTAGCCTCCCAAACCAGTTTTCCTCTCGTCTTTTCATTAATTTTGGAGGGATGTCCAGTTCTTGGTAATGTCACTGTTGTGTCATATTTTCTCCACTTGATGATGACTGTCTTCACTGTGTTCCATGGTATATCTAATGCCTTAGAAATTCTTTTGTACCCTTCTCCTGACTGATACCTTTTAACAATGAGATCCCTCTGAGGCTTTGGAAGCTCTCTGTGGACCATTGCTTTTGCTGTGGGATGCGAGTAAGAAAATTTCAGGAAAGACCAACTAGAGCAGCTTAACTTTATTTGGGGTTAATCAGAGGCACTTTAAATGATGGCAGGTGTATGCTGACTCATATTTAACATGATTTGGAACGTGATTGCTTAATTCTGAACACAGCTACATCCCCAGTTATAAGAGGGTGTGCACACTTATGCAACCACATAATTTTAGTTTTTTTAGTTTTCTTCCCTCCACCTAAAAGATTTCAGTTTGTTTTTCAATTGAGTGCTACAGTTTATAGGTCACATTAAAGGTGGAAAAAAATCTGAAATGATTTATCTTTGTCACAGAAACGTGACATTTTAACAGGGGTGTGTAGACTTTTTATATCCACTGTTTCTTCTTCCACAAATACTGCTCTTTTCTACAACTTAGGCAGATGGTCATTTAGAAAATGACAGGCAGAGGAAGAGGTAGACTGCTCCGCAGGGATGGTAGGGATCAGGCAGGTGCACCAGATCATAAGTGGAAAATTGGAGAAGGTGCATGTGATAACTTCAAAGGACGCACCAGAGTTGGTTGAGTGGCTCAATCAGCCTTCCGCTTCTGCACCCTCCTCATCCTCTGTATTTGCACCCTCCTCACTCTCTGCTGTGTGCACCCCCAAAGACACCACAACCATCACCAGCACCACCATAGCCCCTCTACTCGAGTCAGAGGAATTATTTTCCCATCCATTCCCAGACCTTACCGATGCGCAGCCATTCTTGGCATCAGATGAGGAAGAGGAGGTAGCAACGGCCGCCACCCAGCGGTCTGACAACTGTACCCAGATCGGCCCAAGGAGGATGGTCCCCGCTGTTGTTGCCTACTCCGATATCTCTAATGTCAGTGGTGTTGAAGGTGACGATGATGACATGTCGATGGATGTCACATGGGTGCCCACAAGAGAGGAAGAGGAGGGGAGTTCAGAGGGAGAGATGAAGCAGCAGATAGGGAGGAGAAGGAGGAGAAGCAGGCAGAACTCACAGTGCATAGGAGGCAAAAAGCAGACTGCAAATGTATCTGGAGCTAGCCATCCACCATGCACGGTAACATCTTGTGCTTCCAGGACGCCGGCACATGGCTCCACAGTGTGGGCTTTTTTTTAACGTGGTAGCTGCTGATAATATTGTTGCCATCTGCAGTCTGTGCTGTCAACACATAAGTCGCGGTAAGCCCAACACTCACCTAGGGACGACCGCCTTAAGAAGGCACCTGGCATCCGATCACCGAGCCCAGTGGGAGCAACGCCATCAGAACCCACAAAGCCACACTCCCGGCGCTCCACGTCCTGCCTCTTCTCCTTCTCCTTTCTCCTCCCATTTGTCCTCCACTCCACCTTCCACCATGCCGTCATCGCTTTCATCTCGCATAAGGCAGGCTTCCGTGGCCCAAATGTTCGAGCGTAACAAAATTATGACGCCGCATAATCCTCTTGCCCAATAGCTGACCGCTGGCTTGTCGGAACTGCTAGCCCGCCAACTACTGCCATATAAATTGGTGTACTCAGAGGCCTTTAGAAAATTTGTGGCCATTGACACACAGCAATGGAAGGTCCCAAGAAGGAAATATTTCTCCCAGAATAGCATCCCTGAACTATATGGCCACGTTCAGTGGCAAGTTAATATATCTCTGGCACACAGTGTCAGTGCCAAGATACATCTGACCACAGACACTAGGTCTACTAAACACGGGCAGGGAAGGTACATAACTTTTATTGCCCACTGGGTAAACCTTCTGATGGCCGTCAAGCATGTAACCCGTGGCACCCATGTGGATTTGGTGTTACCACCTCGGATTGCATGCAGGCCTGCCTCTTCTTCTCCTCCATCTACCCCATCCTCCGTCTCCTCCTTGGCTGACTTTTCCACTGCTACCGCCTCTTCCGCTGCACCCCCCAAGCTCCCCAGAACCTATTTGACGTGCCAGGTGAGACGTTGCCATGCTGTGCTGCAGCTGTTGTGCCTGGAAGCCAAGAGCCACACCGGTCCTGCACTCCTTTCAGTTCTGCGGTCACAGGCCGATCAGTGGCCAACCCTGCTGAATTTCACAGTTGGTAAAGTGGTGTGCAACAATGGTGCAAATCTGCTGAGCCCACTGAAACAAGGCAAAATGACACACTTGCCGTGGATGGCACATGTCCTGAACTTAGTCGTGCAGTGATTCGTTGCTAAATACCGGGTCCAGGACATCTTGTGGCAGGCCAGGACAATCTCTGGCCATTTTAGAAGATCTTACACAGCCATGGCTCGCTTTGCTGACTTTCAGCGGCGACACCACTTGCCCGTCAGACGTCTGATTTGTGACTGCCCGACATGCTGGAACTCCACCTTGTATAAGTTTGATAGGCTGCTCCAGCAGAAACGTGCCATTAACGACTACCTGTACGAACTCTGCAGCAGGACAGGTTCTGGGGAGCTTTTTTTTTTTTTTTACCGTGCCAGTGGCTGCTCTTGCGCGACGCATGCAGACTTCTGCGCCCATTTGATGAGATCACCAAACTGGTCAGTCACCATCAGTGACATCGTACCATACACCTTCTTTCTGGAGCGTGCATTGCGTTGTGTTATTGACCAAGCCGTCAAGGAGCAGGAGCTGGAAGATGAGGAAGTCACTATGCTGAATGAATTCCCAGGGGGTCTACTCCATCTGAGACAAGTCAGCAGGCGTCTGAAGAGGAGTCAGAGGGGGATGGTGCTTGGGGGAGGAGGAGGAGCAAGAAGAGCAGGCTTTAACCTTTTCGGGGATCCCTGGTGTTGCTCATGGATGGGGGGAGGAGACATTCTCCTGGGCAATGAGTAGGAGCCAGGCCGCTCCACCGCTTCCAATTTAGTGCAAATGGGGGGATTCCTGCTCCAGTGTTTGAAGAGGGACCCCCATATAAAAAGCATAAAAGGTCAAGGACCTGTACTTGGTGGCAACGTACTTAGACTCCCGATACAAACACGTACAAAATGGCGGACATGTTACCAGCATCACAGAGGGCTGTCAGAACGCAGCATTTCCAGGCCTTGCTGCAAAAGATGCTGGATTCTGCTGTTGCGCACAATGGCAGAGCAATTTCCACCCACAGCGAAACAGGTGCAAGTACCAATCCTGCTGCGCCTGCAAAAAGAGGGCAGTTTGAAGATGTGTTGGTCACTTCGGATATGAGATCACTCTTTCATCCAACCCATCGACAGCCGCCCTCCAGATCCAGCCTCAGGGAAAGCCTAGAGCGACAGGTGTCCAACTACATTGGAACCCCTTGACTACTGGGTGTGCAGGCTTGACCTGTGGCCAGAGCTGGCACAATTTGCCATGGAACTCTCGGCTTGCCCCTCGTCCAGTGTCCTGTTCGAAAGGACGTTCAGCGCAGCAGGGGGGATTGTGACCGATAAGCACTCTCGCCTAGCTCACGACAGTGTGGACTACCTCACATTTCTAAAAATGAATGAGGCATGGATCTCGGAGGAATTCAACACCTGTGATGACCACGTGTAATTGAATTTCCTTTTGACATCCCACACATTTCTGCCACCACGCAGAACAAAGAATAGTCCTTGCCTAATGTTTATACAGCAACATAAAAGGCCTTTTATGTCAGGCGAATGCCAAATTTTTGTGGCCTGTATCCTGTGACCGCCTAATGTCCCTCAAGCCACAGAATCCTAAGTTCTGTACTGGCCGACAGTTACATTTTTATCCTGTGACCGCCTAATGTACCTCCGGCCACAGAATCCTACAAAGTTGTCTGCTGTCATTTGAATGCCTATTGGCTAATTTTTGGGGCCTTTAATGGCGACAGTTACATTTTTATCCTCCGACCGCCTAATGTACCTCCATTTACCTGCGGTTATGTGTCGGCCTTATACTACAGCGTTACCATTTACCTGCTGCTGTCAGAGGTCTTTAAGTTTATTTTAGGTGTTGCACCGGTCTGGTAGTGGAACAGTTCCTGGGAACACATTCCTGCTAAGAACCTGCTGCTGTCTGTTCCTGCTGAGTTTTGTGGAGTTATGTGTAGGCCTTATACTCAACTGTTACCTTTACCTGATGATGCTGCTGTTCTGATCCTGATCAGTTTGCCCTGGACTGAAGGGGTCTTACTGTAACCTTATCGTTTAAAAAACACCAAAACATAACAATATTTAAAAAAACGAAAGCACACGTTATAAACAAAAAAACTATTTATGAACAATTTTACAAAAATAACATGCCTTTATGGCAATTTTTTTAAGTTGGCCCAGCAGATCTAGGACCTCCTGCATCCCAGTGCAGTGCTGCTCATCCAACTTTTGCACCTTGTGCACAAATGTAATGCGCTGCGCCCGCATCTTGAGCTGCAGCTCCTTAATTTTCAGCTCCTACTGTTCCCGGGGCTCTTTGATTGCTTTTTGGTGCTCCTGCTGCAGCTTTTTTTTATTTTCACATATATTTTATTAATTACTGTTAGGATTAATGAAAAATATAAAAGTTACTTGCAATTCAGATTAAGAGCAAATTAGTGCATTGTGTGGAGTATTTTTTATGTTGTCCCTTCATTGTTGTCCCTTTTAATGTTTAAATAAATAAAGTTGCCCAGCCAGCGAGAGTAAATGAATAACACTCGCCAGCTACCACGGTAATGGATGTATATAGAAAGAGGAGGTAGCGTATTGTAAGACTTAACGTTTAATAAGTATTCAAATAAAATATACGGACATAACACATAATATCAAAAAGAGTGTGCACACCAAAAACGTGTCACAAACAACAAACACATATAGTCACAATAGGAGACCACAACGATATGGTTAAACCTATGTGAAAAGGGTAACACTGTACCCCAACGCAGGTATAAATTCCACAGAGAAATAAATATATATATATAAACGGGAACAGTCTTACCAGTGGGTGACGGTCATCTGGGTATAGTAGCGCAGTCTTAGAAGACAGTGTTACCTTGTGGAACAGGGTCCAAGTGAGACTCACTGTCCCTAAGAAACCCTACCAGGCCTATAGAGCCCTATGACCCGGCTAGGGGCCGCACGTCTGGGAGCTGACCCTACATTGTTGGATTCCTTAGACAACCCTAACTAAGGGTACACAGTGAATGAAGTCACTGTCGTGCGCAAGATCCCTAAGCGTTTCGTCACTAGATTAAAGCCCCAGACTCATCAGGGGATCAGGGGACAGCTTGGGAGGGAGTCCTCATTGACTGGTGTCACATACAGACAGTCCCCATGCTAATAGGTAAAGTGTTGCAGCAATGGCCTAAGACCCAGCGGGGACCTAGTGAGGGCTACTGAACAGCGTGTCGCTAGTAGGAAACAGGCCCTATTCCCAGGTGATGGGGGTCCCTTGGTCCTGGTGACTGCAAAAGAGGGGCAACGTATGGCGCTTCCCTGTACACGTGTGGCGGCAGTCGGCTTGTATCGCCGTCCACAATTTAAATGTGCGTCCTGATGCGCGCAAGCCCCGCCCCCTATCACTATCACATTACCGGCCTAACCAGGGAGGGCGTGTATGGGGGCGCGGCTAACGCTGACGTGCTGATGATGCTGTGTTAGAGGCGGCTAGATGGCACGTCACTAAAAAGGGGCGGTTACTCCAGCAGGAGTGTGCGCATCCCATCGGGCATTAGAGGAGACTTTATAAGGCCAGGCAATACTTACAAGCGGCGGCAAGTCTTCAATAGACAGAGGCTGGAGACATGTTATACAAAGAATGCACAAAAATAGACAGAAGCTGATAATGCCGCAGAATTAACAGCAGCAGATCAGCACATCAAATACAGGAGAGCATAGAGGAAGCCTTGGATCACCAGCTCCTCAGCATGGGAAGCGGTGAACACGAATAATGCAACATCCACATAATAACCCCATGCTGTGCTGTATAGAGAACATAGATAGGGAGGAAGTGGCAATTAAATAAAGCATCCAAAGCTCAACTGTTCATTGAGTCCATTAGGACTGGGCGTGTTCAGTTTATATATCCACCAGGTCTCCCTCTGAAGGATACGTTTGTCCCAGTCCCCTCCCCTAGGGGGTCTGGTGATTACCTCAATGCCCTTAAATTTAAGGACACTTCTCAGACCTTGGTGGCACTCGTTTACATGTCTTGTCACTTATGTGTCCCTTTTGTTCCGGACATCGTTCAAGTGTTCCCCAATACGGCGGCGAAACTCTCTCTTTGTTTTGCCGATGTATTGGGTACCACAGTCACAGGTAATTAGGTACACCAATCCAGACATACGGCAGTTGATGAAGCCATTTATGTGATGATTGTACCCGTTATCACGATTGGAAAAAGACTTGCCAGTTTGTATAAAATTGCAAAAGCTGCAGCTGCCGCACCTATAGCAGCCCTTCACAGGGCCACCCAGCCAAGTTTTGTGGCTGGATGCTCCTGCGAAGTGGCTATGCACCAAACGGTCTCTCAGGTTCCTACCCCTTCTATACATAATGGAGGGGTAGGGCTTGAGAGCATCCCCCAGGTCCGGGTCCATTAGGAGAGTCTCCCGATGTTTCGCGATGATACTGCGGACTTGACCAGCTGCCGTATCAAATGTACGAATCACTCTCATGGTGTTCGTGGTCTTTCTCTCTGGGTGATTGGTGGCATGGAGCAAGTCTGTACGTTCTCGAGTTAGTGCTTTCTGAAAAGCAATACGCAGAACCTTGTCTGGATAGCCCCGTTCACGGAAACTACTGCGTAGGTCACCAGCATGGTTGATAAATTCTGCGTCATTCGAGCAATTGCATCTAAGACGCAGATATTGCCCAGTGGGGATGCCCCTTTGTAAGGGGACCTGGATGGTTGCTCTCCCACTTTAACAGGGAATTAGTGGATGTCGGTTTGCGATAAATGCAGGTCTCTATTTGCCCCGACAAACTTTTATGGATTAAGATGTCTAAGAATGGCAGATGATCCTTCTCAATGACTGATGTAAATCGCAGATTTATCTAGTTATTGTTGAGACCAGCCACGAACTCCTTGAATGACCGTTCTGGTCCGCTCCAGACGACGAAAATGTCATCTATGAAGCGTGACCACATTACTACATTGGTGAGACCAATCATCGGGGGGTCACCAAACACCATGGTTTCCTCCCACCAGCCCAGGAGCAGATTTGCGTACGACGGCGCACAAGAACTGCCTATCGCAGTGCCCCTGAGCTGGTGGAAATACGTGCCATTAAAAAGAAAGCAGTTACGTGTCAATACGAACTGAAGGAGTTCAATAAGGAGATGGTTGTGGCTCAAGAACTGTTGGCCCCTTGCCCTCAAAAAATGTCTGATGGCCAAGATACCCGCTTCGTGGGGTATTGAGGAGTATAGGGCCTCTACATCAATTAATGCAAGGAACCAATTTTCCTCAATTGAGATGCCCTCAAGTTTGGTCAAAAGGTCACCAGTGTCCCTGATATATGAAGGGAGACTTTTGACAAATGGTCTTAACAGTTGATCTATATAAATTCCACAATTTTGTGACAAACTACCTACCCCAGACACAATGGGGCACCCCTTCAGGGGTGACACCCCCTTGTGTATCTTGGGTAGGCAGTAAAATGTTGCCATCACTGGCTATAGGGGATACAAGAAGTCAAATTCATTCCGACTAATAAGGTGGTCAAGTTTTGCTTTCAACAGAATCTCACGGAGTTCTGATCTGTATTGCGTGGTGGGGTCCATAGGAATAGATTCATAATTACTCCTATCTTTCAGGATAGTGAGATACATAGAACGATATGTGGAGGTGTCCATCACTACCACGTTGCCCCCCTTATCAGATGGCTTGATAGTGATGGACATCTCTTTTTCTAGATCGCTAATGGCCCCCCTCTCTTCTCGACAATTATGTCTAAAGGTAGATGGTTCAAGCATAGTTAGATCAGCGATCGTATGTTTAAGGAACACGTCTATACAGGAGACGTCCCCCTGTGGTGGCATTCTATAGCTTTTGTTTTTTAGTTCTGTAAAGGGGCCAAACCCTTTATTCGATAATGGCTCAGAGTCAAGGTTGTAGAGAGTTTTTACGTCCTCCAAGATCTCCACCGGGATGCCCAGTTCGCGGCTTTCCTTTTTTTGTTGGATTTTAAAATGTTTGTGCCATCTAAGTCTGCGCGCAAACAGGTGGAGATCTTTAATCCAATTGAATGTTTCAAAATTGGAGGTGGGGACAAATGATAGTCCACGGCCGAGTAATGAGATTTCGGCAGGCGATAGGGGTCTCGATGATAAATTAATCCCCTGATTATTCGTGACTGGTGTTGTTATATTGTCGGCCCCTGTGTGTTCCGATTGCGGAGGGGGTAGTGGGATCCCTGTTCTAAAAAACCTTGTTGGTTGGCTTGGTTACGCGTGTAGCGTCCACCTCTACCTCGGGACCGATGTCCACCCCTCCCTCTGCCCCGAAAGTTCCCCTGTTTCTCCCTATCACTATCTGATGCTTCCGTCTCTGTTGAGGATAGATAGGAACCCCTATCTTTTTTAGGGTCAGAGTTATCCAGAAATAGGTATGCCCTCACTCGGTTCTGCAAGGGAACTGCACAGTGTAAAGTGTAGTTGCCAGTTTAGAACAATGCATCTGCCAGGACCTGTGATGATATCATCTTCAACATCACAGGTAGAGAGGACCGAATCTAAGCTGATGAAGTGGAATTCTATCCGAATTTCAGAAATTATTCGATTTGCACCAAATCTGAATTTCCTCACGCCTCTTGGTAACGAATTGCATTTTTTCCTAAAATGGCTGCTGCACATGTTAGGACATGGAGCAAGAAACTCTGGGAACGAGGGATCACCCACAATGCCATGCATGCAGCCAATCAGCAGCCAGCCCTGTGATATCACAGCCCTATAAATAGCCTCAGCCATCTTGGATTCAGCCATTTTCCAGTGTTCTTAGTGCAGGAAGAGACGTTAGCAGGCACTAGGGACAGTGCTAGGAAACACATGAAAACTTATATTTTGCTCAATAGAAGTTCAGGGAAAGAGCTATAGAAGTTTAGGGAAAGGATAGGGATGAATTATTACACAGTATTGAAGCAGAACAGGGTTAAATAGGGGTATTTACAGTCTGGGTAATAGGAACAATCCTATTACACCTTGCTGCACTGACTGGGGATTCAAATTGCCATTATACTGCTGCTTTCAGGTTTGCAATACCTCTGTAATTCCAGCAAACCGTCCTTGTTATTAGGGTCTTATTAGCCCTTGTGCGGTGCAGTTATATATGTTCTAAAGCCTTTTTTTTGTCATGTATTAGTGGGGAAAAAGAAAAAGGGCTTATTAGCCATTGTGTGGTGAAGTGAGAAAATTATAGCACTTTTTGGCATGTATTAGTGGCAAAAAAAAAAAATATTTGCCGTTCACGGCTGCCGTTATATGTTCTAAAGCCTTTTTTTGGCGTGTTTTAGTGGGGAAAAAGAAAAAGGGCTTATTAGCCGTCGTGTGGTGAAGTGAGAAAATGAAAGCCCTTTTTGGCATGTATTAATTTCCTTTTTATTTACTTATTTGATCTAACAGTATGTCAGACAGAGAAGTGACAGGCTCTGCACAGGTCGCAGCAGAGTAAGGGGGCGTGGCAGCAGGGGTCACTTTCAGAGGCCTGAGCTCGCAGTGTCAGCTAGCTGTCGTGTATTGACCAGCAACCCAGCAGTTCTTGAATGGTTGATTCGATCTTCGACTTCGTCACAAGTGACATTAGACACCCCCAGCCAAGAGTTGGTGGGTTCGTCAAACACAACCCTTTGTTGGCATGGCCCGGGAGCAGGCCCTGTACCCTCACCTGTCCTCAACCTGCCTCTGTCCTTTTCTGCTACCTCAGCCAGAGAAGTACTATATGCTGTGGGCTCAGCTCCACTATACAGTGAGGACGAGCTACTAGAGGACAGTCAGCAGCTAATGCCCGGCCAAGATCTGGAGGAGACATCCGCCGCTTCCTCCGGTAGGTGGGCAAGTAGTGATGAGGAGAGTGGCATGGGAGCTGGTGTTGTGAGCGGTTAGGCTCCTGGCTCAGAGACCGTTGAGGAGGACATCAGTGACGTGCAGACAGTACTCGATGATGATGTAGCCCTTCGCAATCATCATCGAGAGAAGAGGGTGGCTGCTTGCCCGTGAGGCAGCAGTCGAGCCAGCAAATCAGTAGCATGGCTGGGAGTCAGCAGGGTGGCAGCGGTGGGAGGTCGGGAGCCAAACGTGCCCAGGGTAGACCACCCGCTTCACAGGAGCATAACGGCCTGGAAAGTAGTGGTGCAGGGGTTCACGGAGCCAGTGGCAGTAGCAGTCAGTCAGTGCGGAGTGTTGGGGGTAAAATCACCTACTCAGTGGTGTGGCAGTTTTTTGTTAAGCCGCCGGGGGGGAAGGTGAACATGACCATTTGTGGAATCTGTGTTCAGAAGGGGAAGCATGGCCAGGGTGCCAATATTGGCACCACGGCCCTTCGTCAAAATATGCAGCGTCACCATAAAGTGGCCTCGGAGAACTGTGGCTCCAATTTGTTGATCAAGCCTGCCTCATCACTCAGTGGCAGAAAGTCGATTTCAGGCAGTCAAGGCTCCACCACCACAGCCGAAGGAAGCTGTCTGTCCTTCCCATCATCTGCTGGTCCTGATACTCCTGGTCCTCCTCCTCCTAGTCAGTCATTCCGTCAGTAATCGATCACCAGAGCGATTGCCAAGAGACAACAGTATGCGTTCACTCATGCAACGGCGCAGAAGCTGAACGTGCTCCTGGCCAAGTTGCTGGTACTGCAGTCCCTCCCTTTCCAAGTTGTGGACTCTAGACCAGTGTTTCCCAACCAGTGTGCCTCCAGCTGTTGCAAAACTACAACTCCCAGCATGCCCGGACAGCCTTTGGTTTTGCAGGCATGCTGGGAGTTGTAGTTTTGCAACAGCTGGAGGCACACTGGTTGGGAAACACTGCTCTAGACCTTTCAGAGAACTGATGGCTTGTGCCAAGCCGAGGTGGAGTGTCCCAAGCTGTCATTTCTTTGCCAAAAAGGCAGTACTAGCCCTGCACACATATGTAGAACAGAAGGTGGGCCAGTCCTTGAGCCTGTCGGTGTCTGCCAAAGTGCACGTCAGCGCCGACATGTGGAGCTGTAACTACGGTCAAGGACAATATATGTCCTTTACGGCCCAGCCAAACCAGCAACTTGGCCAGGTGACGCCGCTTCCGCCTCCTCATCCTCCACCTTGTCCTCAGCCTCTACTGCAGGGACAATTCACAGTGCCCCACCAGCAAACCACATGTGCAGGGCACAGCGGTGTCACGCTGTTCTGCACCTAGTTTGCCTGGGCGAACGGAGTCACACAGTGGAGGAACTGCTCTGTGTCCTTCATCAAGAAATCGAATCCTAGCTTTCTTGGCGACAACCTTAAAATCGGAAACATGGTGACCGACAACGGTAAGAACATGGTTTCGGCACTGCATCAAGGAGGGCTGAGCCATGCGCCCTGCATGGCTCATGTGTTCAGTCTGGTTGTTAAGCATTTCCTGAAGTCTTCCACCCATCTGCAAGACATCCTAAAAATGGCCAGGAACTTTGCATGCACTTCAGCCACTCGTACACCGCCAAGCGCACCCTCCTTGAGCTGCAGCGGCACAACGGCGTCCCGTTGGAATTCCACCCTCCATATGTTGGACCAAGTGAATGAACAGATAAAGGCCATAAACAATTTCTTGATGATACAGGTGGATAGAGGTACGACCCTGTGTAACTTCAATGTTAGCCAGTGGCAGTTCATGCGTGACACCTGCCATTTGCTCGTGCCCTTTGAGGAGGCCACTTTATTTGTCAGACACCAGGACTACGGGATGAACAACATAATTCCACTGGTAAATCTGGCTGGTCAGGGGACTGGAGACATGGCGCCTACCACTCACGGACACATGAGCCCTGTGGGGGCTGAACTGGAGGAGGAGGACATTGGAGCACAAGCAATGTATAGCGAAATGGGGGGTTTTCTACACAGGTGACAAGAGAGGAAGAGCAGGAGCAGCAGGAGGAGCAAGAGGGAGATGAGGAAGACGAGGCAGATGACCCAGACACACCGTGGCAGTATACAGTAGAGATGGAGGCAGGTAGAGGGATGACTACTGGCTCTCCACCATGTTAGACCCTCGCTACTAGTCCAAAATGGGGGCCTTTTTCACACACCCTGAGAGGGAGGACCAACTGAACTGCTATAGGGACAGGCCCTCTACGCTCACGTTCTACTGCCATGGCTGCTGAAGGGGGGGGGGGGTGAGGGGGGGTGGCAGAAGCAGTACCAGCAAAATCAGCAGCAGCCTGAGTCTAAAGTCGCTGATGAGCAGCCTTCTTCACCCGCCTAGTGAAGAAACTACTCACCAGCAGTTAGACATAGATCAGAACCTGAACCAGAAGGTGGTGGCATACTTGGAGTGCACCCTGCCAGCCATCATTGAAGATCCGCTGGACCACTGAGCAGCCAAACTGGATTTGTGTTTGCCCTGGAAAAGCTGTCCTGCCCGGCCAGTAGTGTGGCATCAGAGTGGGTGTTTAGTGCGGCGGGGGCCATAGGTACCCCAATGAGAACTCGCATGTCCACCAAAAATGTGGTAGAGACTGACCTTTGTCAAGATGAATCAGGCGTGGATCACCCAGGATTTCCACCCACCAATGCCTGATGCATCAGATTAGATCATCCATGCTGCCTCACCGAAACCTTGAAAAAAAGAGACCGGTTTCTTCTGGCTACTTGCCTCAGCTACTACTCTGATGCTGCTACCTGCCTGATGCCACACAAATCTGATGCCAAGTGCTCCTTATTTCACACCCCTTTATCAGCGGGTACTGGTATTGCCACCCCTGGGTAACTTTGTGGTCTTTGTGGCCTCATCCATCTTACTATGGATGAGATTTATTGATGACGTGTTCATCCTGTGAAGAGGTACCAAGAAAGGTTTTGAGGGGTTTGTTTCCGCACTTAACGTCAACCGTGGGGAGTATATTTCACGTTTGAGATCAGTGAGTCTCACCTCACCTTCCTGGACCTCTCCAATAGTGTAAACCAAACCAGGAGAATAGTCACAAAAATGTTCCGTAAGCCGACGTCCATAAATTCCCTGCTTCAATGGGATAGTGGACATCCATTGCCACTCAAGCGAGGTATCCCCAAAGGTCAGTACCTCATAGCGCGGCGTAATTGCTCTGAATGGACAGACTTTGGGGTAGCAGCGGATGATCTGCACAGGAGAATTAGGCAGAGAGGCTACCCTGAATCATCCCTAAGGACGGCCTTCCAACATGCTGCGAGTTGTGACAGGGATAGTCTCCTATATCCTAAAAAAAGAACACCCAAGGAGGGAAAGATGAGGATAATTGGGACATTTGATGTGGCTCACAATAAGATACTGAAGGACTCTACAGGATTCATGGCATATTCTCCAATCGGACACTGTTGTGGGTGAATTGGTGGGAGAATATCCACTTATCACATACAGAAGAGGGGGAAATTTGAGAGACAGGTTGGTGCACAGTACGTTTAACACTCCGCTCAGTGGTATGTGGCTCCAAAGGAGACCACTGGGCACATTCAAATATGGCAACTGTGTAGCCTGTAAAGTGATTCGTAAAGGCGACATGATAACCAGATATGTCACTGGACGTGGTTATAATATAAGAACTTTTATTAACTGCAGAACGGTGGGGGTGGTGTACCTGGTCACATGTATTTGCCGCAAGCAGTATGTGGGGAAAACGAAGAGAGAGTTCAGGAGACGTATAGGGGAGCATCTTTCGATATTGACAGACAGAATGATACCCCATTGTCGCAGCACATCATGACATACCACTCAGGAAGATCTGATTGTATGAACTTCCAGGGAATTGAGCATGTGATATCGCCCCCTAGAGGAGGCGATGTTGATAATCTCCTACTACATAAGGAGACGGAATGGACCTTCAGATTACACACTGTAAAACCTAAGGGCCTAAATGAATTTACCTCGCACACATGCTTTATATAGGGATCTTCACCCTTTCTCTCTCTCTCTCCCCCCCCCAACCACCGCCCCTAAGAGATTTGCTTGCTGGCTCTTCATGTCCATAAGTCTAAACGGGTTGCAGGGCATGATGGTCTAGGCTACACTCAGGTGTTATGCGCCTGGAATTCTAAGATGCCCGCAAAAAGAAACAGTAGTACGTGCCACACTGAACTGCATTTCTCATTGTCCGATATCATACAGTTATGACATTCCAGTATAAGCATATCCAGTACTGTTCACTGGAGAGAAGGTGTCAGGTTTTTATTATGATGACCTCCCTATATATGCCCAATTACTATATAACGCTTTGTCCCATACAGGAGACAGATTATGAAACTGCCAGTGGTTTACCTTGAAAAAAAAATACACATTATCCTCACCCAGGATCAAGCTGATAACTTCATACACGGGGGGGGGGGAAGCCTAGTACTTTCTGCCTCTTACACGATTGGACATCCCCGTGGGCAGGCTCCTCCCTGTAGTTGTGGCTACTGCCATTTAGCTCTGACGCTGGGCGGCCGTGCTCACGGTCGTCATAGTGCCGGAGGCTCTGTTCAGCTATGTGCACGCTATCAAGGGCACACAGCGATGTTATTTTGTAGTGATACAATCTATCCTGATTTACTTCTCCACGCCGCTCCTGATAAGTTGTTGGTTCTTGTAACAACAATGAAACGCGTAGAGCATTAAGGAGAGACTTCAAATGAAGCCTCAGAATTAGGAGGTTGTGAGCGTGAGAGGCAGGGAAAGCAGGACTGCACCATATATCAGCGTACCCAGTGATAACATAACAAAGAGGCCACAGATAGGTGCGGAGCCCTGTGCATGACCCTGCATATGTTTGTCAGCTTCACCCTCACCCTTTTAATGTAGTGTGTGCTAGTTGAATGTGTTGCCAAAATACTGTGGCTCTGTCTGGGCTGATTGAGGTGACATTGATCTAACTGAACCAAGACACACCTCAAGCAGTTATAGGTGGCAACCTAGCTACTGTCACTACCAGACATCTGAGAAGTCTGACAGATGCCTTTCAGAACCTCCTCCTTGAGCTTTCTTTGTGTTGGTTTTCAGTTCCTCATCTCGTTAGCCTCTCTCAGCTGTCTTGTAGTTGGACTGATTGCATCCCTTTAAATTCCTCCCCATAATGCATTAGTGTGCGGCTTATACAACTTCCTGGGGTGTGTGTGCATGCTGATCCTATTTCCCAGTCTTCTACAAGATAAGTGTTACATTCATTTGTGATTTTATGTTGGCTGGATGCCAGGTGACCCTGACTCCCTCTGTGTCTAGTGTAGGGAGCCGGTGGTCGTGTCCCCTCACTATTATAGGGTGTTCAGGTGTTATACAGTCGAGGTACGAGGATATGCGATCATCAACCATTGGGATCTTCGCATAGGCTGAGCAGTCAGGGAGAGTGCCAGGTCTTATGCAGGGGTCTCCCTTTTGTTCCTTAGTTTTGGATCCAGTGAGTCATATATTCATTTTGTATTGGCTTGTTTCCTCTACACCTTCCGTGATATTATAAGCCGCCAAAACCGTCTCAAGCATGTGTAACGGATCTCCTTGCACCCCGACCGGGTACCTCCGTCGATAGATGCTCCTAGTGCTTTCCGAGGACTCCACTTGACACTGTACGCCCTGCAGACCCCACGAACCGCCGCAGCTTGGTTGGGGTCTCACCGTCCTCCACCCACGCTGGACCTACGACAAGGCTCCAGGCTCCAGTGGGTGAACCTCTCCTACAGCCAGAGAGCAGGAACAGCTCTTACAAGAGCTAGTAGTTATGCCAGGGGAGTATAGCAAATCTTCAGCGTATAGCAATCCCCCAGTTTGATCAGTTATCCAAACACCAGTCTCAGCATGATGAAGGATAAAGCAGGAACACTTTATTGAGGGCTACCCGCCCGTATTTATACAGGTCTCCATCTGGTGGACACGCCCCCAGGGGACCAGAATGGAGACTGCGACACACCGACCAGATACAGCACATCCCCACAATGCATCATGGTTTCCTCCTCTCTGCCCCAGAGACAACCGAGGGATAATCCAATTATCTCTCAGGACAAAGGGGAGATCGCCAATACACATGCGGGGACAACAGGACAGAAATCACCAGTTAAACACACAATGTCACACCCTCCCAGCAACCACAGACATTTAACATATTCCCAGATAGCTCAAGTCTGAGTACATATCATTAGGTGAATGGCACTCAGACCACACGAATACAATTAAACTAGCCATCTGGGTGCCCTCACATAATAAAATACAGTTCCAAAGACAGATTTTAAGCTGTGCGGCCGGCCTGTGTTCTTTAAAGTTAGTATAGGCCATAATCCTGAGGCAGGAGGCTAGCAACCAGCCCCCTCCAAAACACCGTGGCGAGGTTGGTTTCGTCACAGCATGGATCCAGTTTCACTTTTGACTGAACGCTTTCAGGGTCTTTCATTGGAGGTAGCTGATCTCCGTAAGACTCTTTCTCAGTTTCTAGTGACCGGTTCAGCTTGCGTTCATGGAGTTTGTTCTGAGCCTAAGATCTCGCTCCCGGATACGTTCTCCGGGGGTAGTGAGAATTTTGTGTGTTTTAGAGAGGCTTGCAAACTCCATTTTCGCCTTCTTCCCCATTCCTCTGGTGATGAGGAACGGAGGGTGGGGATCATTATATCGCTGCTCAGGGGTAACGCTCAGTCTTGGGCCTTTTCGCTGCCGGTGGGGGCACGGCCCCTCCGTTCAGTGGATGAATTCTTTTTAGCCCTGGGTCAGATATATGATGATCCGGATCGTATTGCTTTGGCTGAGTCTAGACTACGTCTCTTATGCCAGGGTAAACAATCCGCAGAGATATACTGCTCAGAATTTCGGAGATGGGCAGCTGATACTGGTTGGAATGATGCTGCACTCCGAAGTCAATTTTGCCATGGTCTTTCAGAGGGATTGAAAGATGCATTTGCCTTTCATGAGAGGCCTATCTCCTTGGACTCTGCTATGTCTCAGGCCGTTCGTATTGACAGGCGTCTTAGAGAGAGAGGAGAGAGCACTCCTTCCTGTCATACTCAATCCCAGGACAGTGCAGCGGTCTCATTCTGTGCGCAGGGGTCTCAGTCGCTGTCAGTCCCTTCTGAGCAGGAGCCCATGCAGCTGGGGTTGATTGCCTCTGACAATAGAAGATTCAGCCCGCATGGGAAAGTTTGTTTTTGTTGTGGAGGTATAAATCATTTGGCAAATGTTTGTCCCTCTAGGAGATTCAGGCAGTTTTTTGGGAGTAATAAAGAAACAAAAAGGAAAAAATCTTTTAAAAATGTTCCATCTGTTACTATTGGCAGGGTTGAGGCGGAGATTGAAGGTTTTCCGTTTGCTTGTAGTTCCCGTTTTGTCCTGCCTGCCAGGGTGGCGCTAGAGAACAAGAACATTTTTTGTGAGATTTTTGTAGATAGTGGAGCAGCTGTCAATCTCATTGATAATCAATTTGCGATAACTCATGGTTTCCAGGTATGCACTTTGGGAAAGGATATTCCTGTTTTTGCTATTGATTCCGCTCCACTTTCTCAAAAATCATTAAAGGGCATAGTTCACAATATCCGTTTAATTGTGAGTGATGCTCATGTTGAGGATGTGTCATGTTTTGTCCTTAGCGGATTACCTACTCCTCTTGTGTTGGGGCTACCCTGGCTCACTAAACATAACCCCACCATTGATTGGCAAGCGAGGCAAATAAATGGTTGGAGTGACTTTTGCAGAGAGAATTGCCTCACGACATCTGTTTCTGAGGTTTCTACTAAGACTGTACCACCTTTTCTCTCTGAATTTTCGGATGTCTTCTCTGAGAGTGGAGTTCAGGATTTGCCCCCGCACAGGGAGTACGATTGCCCTATTAATCTCATCCCAGGCGCCAAGCTGCCTAAATCTCGTTTATACAATCTTTCCCAACCTGAAAGGGTCGCTATGCGTGCTTATATCTCTGAGAGTCTGAGAAAAGGACACATACGACCCTCGAAGTCACCTGTTGCTGCTGGTTTTTTCTTTGTTAAGAAAAAAGATGGTTCTTTAAGACCTTGTCTGGATTTCAGGGAGCTGAACAGTATCACTATTCGTGACCCTTATCCGCTTCCTCTGATCCAGGACCTGTTTAACCAGATTGTTGGGGCTAAAGTCTTTTCCAAATTAGATCTAAGAGGGGCATACAACCTGGTCAGGGTCAGAGAAGGAGACAAATGGAAGACGGCCTTCAATACCCCTGAGGGCCATTTTGAGAATTTGGTTATGCCTTTTGGTTTGATGAATGCCCCAGCCGTTTTTCAGCATTTCGTGAACAGCATTTTTTATCATTTAATGGAAAATTTGTATTAGTGTATTTGGATGACATTTTGATTTTTTCTCCTGATTTCAAAACTCATAAGGAACACTTACGTCAGGTCTTGCTCATCCTGCGGGAGAATAAATTATACGCGAAACTGGAAAAATGTGTGTTTGCGGTTCCAGAAATTCAATTTCTGGGGTTTCTTCTCTCCGCTTCTGGTTTTCGCATGGACCCCGAGAAGGTCCGCGCTGTGCTAGAGTGGGAGCTTCCTGAGAATCAGAAGGCGCTGATGCGTTTTTTGGGCTTTGCCAATTATTACAGGAAGTTTATTTTGAATTATTCTTCTGTTGTTAAACCACTCACTGATATGACCAGAAAGGGGTAGATTTTTCGTCCTGGTCGGTAGAGGCGCGTAAGGCCTTTTCTAATATCAAGGAGAGTTTTGCTTCCGCTCCCATCTTGTTACAACCTGATATTTCACTACCCTTCATAGTTGAGGTTGATGCTTCTGAGGTGGGTGTGGGTGCGGTCTTGTCTCAGGGTTCCTCTCCTGCCAAATGGCGACCGTGTGCCTTTTTCTCGAAGAAACTCTCCTCCGCAGAGAGAAATTACGATGTGGGAGATAGGGAGTTGTTGGCCATCAAATTGGCTTTTGAGGAATGGCGCCATTGGCTAGAGGGAGCCAGACACCCTATTACCGTGTTTACTGACCATAAAAATCTGGCCTACTTGGAGTCAGCCAAGCGTCTGAACCCGAGACAGGCCAGATGGTCTTTGTTCTTTTCAAGGTTTAATTTTGTTGTCACGTTCCGCCCTGGGGTTAAGAATGTGAAGGCAGATGCCCTGTCACGTTGTTTCCCGGGAGGTGGGAATTTTGAAGACCCGGGTCCCATTTTGGCTGAAGGTGTGGTGGTCTCTGCTCTTTTTCCTGAATTGGAGGCAGAGGTGCAGGTAGCCCAGTCAGAGGCTCCTGATCTTTGTCCTCCTGGGAGGTTGTTTGTGCCTCTCGCTTTAAGACACAAGATTTTTAAGGAACACCACGATACTGTCCTTGCTGGGCACACGGGGGCAAGAGCCACAGTGGATCTCATCGCTCGGAGATTCTGGTGGCCTGCGCTTCGTAAGTCGGTTGAGGGTTTTGTGGCTGCTTGCGAGACTTGCGCTCATGCCAAAGTCCCTCATTCACGGCCATCAGGTCCTCTCCTTCCCTTACCCATTCCTTCCCGTCCTTGGACACATCTGTCCATGGACTTCATAACGGACCTGCCTCATTCCTCGGGGAAGACTGTGATTCTGGTGGTGATGGACCATTTTAGCAAAATGGTGCATTTCATCCCTTTTCCTGGTTTGCCCAATGCTAAGACGCTGGCGCAGGCATTTATTGATCACATTGTCAAATTGCATGGTATTCCTTCAGACATAGTCTCTGATAGGGGCACGCAGTTTTTTTCCAGATTCTGGAAGGCTTTCTGTTCTCACTTGGGGGTTCGGTTGTCATTCTCTTCTGCTTTCCACCCGCAGTCGAATGGCCAGACAGAGCGCGTCAATCAGAATCTGGAGACATATCTGCGCTGTTTTGTGGCGGAGAATCAGGAGGATTGGTGTTCTTTTTTGTCCCTTGCTGAGTTTGCTTTAAATAACCGTCGTCAGGAGTCCTCTGATAAGTCACCATTTTTTGGTGCATATGGGTTTCATCCGCAGTTTGGGACTTTCTCAGGAGAGGGGTCTTCTGGTTTACCTGATGAGGACAGATTCTCCTCGTCGTTGTCTTCTATTTGGCAAAAGATTCAGGATAATCTAAAGAGCATGAGTGAGAGATATAAGCGTGTGGCAGATAAGAGACGTGTGCCTGGTCCGGACCTGAATGTTGGTGATCTGGTGTGGTTGTCTACCAAGAATATCAAATTGAAGGTTCCCTCCTGGAAGTTGGGTCCTAAGTTTATTGGGCCTTACAAAATCCTGTCTGTCATCAATCCTGTTGCCTACCGTCTTGATCTTCCTCAGACTTGGAAGATCCATAATGTTTTTCATAAGTCCTTATTGAAACCTTATGTTCCACCCATTGTACCCTCTCCTTTGCCTCCTCCTCCGATTATGGTTGATGGGAATCTTGAATTTCAGGTCTCTAGGATTGTGGATTCTCGTCTTGTCCGCGGTTCTCTCCAGTACCTCGTTCATTGGGAGGGTTATGGTCCTGAGGAGAGGATGTGGGTCCCAGTGACGGACATTAAGGCCACTAGTCTCATCAGGGCTTTCCATAGGTCCCAGCCTGAGAAGGTGGGCTCTGAGTGTCCGGAGTCCACTCGTAGAGGGAGGGGTACTGTCACAACCAGACAGCTGAGAAGCTCTGACAGAAGCCTTTCAAAACCTCCTCCTTGAGTTTTCTTTGTTTTGAATTTCAGTTCCTCATCTCGTTAGCCTCTCTCAGCTGTCTTGTAGTTGGACTGATTGCATCCCTTTAAATTCCTCCCCATAATGCATTAGTGTGCGGCTTATACAACTTCCTGGAGTGTGTGTGCATGCTGATCCTATTTTCCAGCCTTCTACAAGATAAGTGCTGTACATTTATTTGTGATTTTCTGTTTGCTGGATCCCAGGTGACCCTGACTCCCTCCGTGTCTAGTGTAGGGAGCCGGTGGTCGTGTCCCCTCACTATTGTAGGGTGTTCAGGTGGTATATAGTCGAGGTACGTGGATATGCGATCATCCACCATTGGGATTTTCGCATAGGCTGAGCAGACAGGGAGAGTGCCAGGTCTGATGCAGGGGTCTCCCTTTTGTTCCTTAGTTTTGGATCCAGTGAGTCATATATTCATTTTGCATTGTCTTGTTTCCTGTACACCTTCCGTGACATTATAAGCCGCCAAAACCGTCTCAAGCATGGATCCGGTTTCAATTTTGACTGAACGTTTCCAGGGTCTTTCATTGGAGGTAGCTGATCTCCGTAAGACTCTTTCTCCGTTTCTAGTGACCGGTTCAGCTTGCGTTCATGGAGTTTGTTCTGAGCCTAAGATCTCGCTCCCGGATACGCTCTCCGGGGGTAGTGAGAATTTTGTGCGTTTCAGAGAGGCTTGCAAACTCCATTTTCGCCTTCTTCCCCATTCCTCTGGTGATGAGGAACGGAGGGTGGGGATCATTATATCGCTGCTCAGGGGTAACGCTCAGCCGTGGGCCTTTTCGCCGCCAGTGGGGGCACGGCCCCTCCGTTCAGTGGATGATTTCTTTTTAGCCCTGGGTCAGATATATGATGATCCGGATCGTGTTGCTTTGGCTGAGTCTAGACTACGTCTGTTATGCCAGGGTAAACAATCCGCAGAGATATACTGCTCAGAATTTCGGAGATGGGCAGCTGATACTGGTTGGAATGATGCTGCACTCCGAAGTCAATTTTGCCATGGTCTTTCAGAGGGATTGAAAGATGCATTTGCCTTTCATGAGAGGCCTATCTCCTTGGACTCTGCTATGTCTCAGGCCGTTCGTATTGACAGGCGTCTTAGAGAGAGAGGAGAGATCTCTCCTTCCTGTCATACTCAGTCCCAGGACAGTGTAGCGGTCTCATTCTATGCGCAGGGGTCTCAGTCGCTGTCAGCCCCTTCTGAGCAGGAGCCCATGCAGCTGGGGTTGATTGCCTCTGACAATAGAAGATTCAGCCCGCATGGAAAGGTTTGTGTTTGTTGTGGAGGTATAAATCATTTGGCAAATGTTTGTCCCTCTAGGAGATTCAGGCAGTTTTCTGGGAGTAATAAAGAAACAAAAAGGAAAAAATCGGGGGGGCGTGGCCGGCGGCGCATGGAGCAAGACGCACACTAGCTGAGCTCCGGTGCCATTAAGCCTATATAGCGGCTCATAGCAATTTTTTAGAGACATCTGGTGTTCTAAACATCGAAGAAGAAGGAGACAGCGTGGGGGAAGGATGGTGAAGCCTAAAAAGAAGCCGGCATCTTCTAAACTCACCGAGTTCTTCCCGGTAAGCGGCAGTCAAGATGGCGCAGATGGAAGCGTGGCCCTGCGCACCGCGGCTGAGCTTACTCACATGAGCCCGGCAACCTCTTCCTCGCTACAGGCGAGCATCGGGTCACCTGCGATTCGGCTGAATACAGCACAGAATGAATCCATCGGCACACAGAATGCAGGTAATGCAGCCTTGATCACTGGAGCTGGGGGACAGCAGCACAACGTGTGGCAGGCCCAGAGCGGGAGCCCAGAGGCACAGAGCAGGTCAGCCCTGATGAAATATCAGGAGGAACACCTTTTATTGTCTGGGGCTAGAAGTGGGGATAATCCCCTTACTGAATCAATGCTTATTATACTGATGGGGGATCTGAGGAAGTCCCTACAAGCGGACATTAAAGAAATGCTAGTGCCTTTACAGAGAGAGATAATGGCTGTGGGTCACAGAACGTCCCATTTAGAGAACAAAATGGCGGAGTTTGCCAGAGCGCACAATGATCTTGTGGATACACAGAACGAAAAAGAAGAAGCGCTAAAGTTTTTGAGAGCGAAAGTAATTGATTTAGAGGACTGTTCCCGTAGAAACAATATCCGATTTTGCGGTATTCCAGAGACGGTTAAGCAAGAAGAACTACACGTTTTTCTAACGGATCTGTTTGTGGCCTTACTACCAGACTGTGTCGCAATCTGAGCTATATATTGATAGGGCTCATAGGATCTCCAAGCCCAAAAGTCTTCCAGCTGAGGTGCCAAGAGATGTTTTGGCGCAGGATCACTTTTTACCATGTAAAGGAAAGAATAATGGCGGCTGCCAGAGAAAACCCTAACTTACCTGAGAGATTTCAAGAGGTATCCCTGTATACAGATCTGTCAGCTACTCTTGCAAAGAGGAGAGAATTCCAAGAAGCGGCCAAAACTCTTCGCCATCATGGCGTTCAATACAGATGGGGGTTCCTGGCAAAACTGCTTATCTCATATAGAGGCAGGAAATTTGTGGCGTCAACAGTGGATGAAGCTGTGTCTTTGCTGGACAATTGGAATCTGTCACCAACCAGTTCTCAAAGGTCCAAGGCTCCTTCACCGGCGAAGTTGGATGGCGAATGGTCTGAAGTGACAAGAGGACGTGCTCCGGATACTTGAAGGGGTTCTATGCAGTGGTAGAGGACTTAACTTCTTTAATTCCAACTACGCAGATACTGTGTCACAGTTAGGCTTATACGGCCGTAGGTGGTTATTACATCCCCTCTAGGACGTAATGTTGTTGATGTCCAGATATGGAACAGTTGAGGTTTATTTGTTTACTTTTTTTGTATTTTTTATGTACCATGGTCCAGGTCTATGTACGCACAATAAGCAGGCACACTGCACTCAAGGCTTACTGGAAGTTATCGGGAATTTGGAATTGGGGCTCATTTTGTTTAGCTTCATTTTGTTTAGCTTCTATTACTACTGTCAAAATGGTGATTAAGTTTACTACCATTAATGCAAGGGGGCTTAACAGTCCTTTTAAAAGGTCTCAGCTGTGGAAAAATGCGTTAATGGATAACTCAGATGTCCTGTGTGTGCAGGAGACGCACTTGGATACAGCTGACGCATATAGACTTAAACACAAAAAATATCCGCATGTCTTCTCATCCACTATGAAGGATAAGATAAAGAGAGGAGTTTCAATAGCCATAAGGGACTCTGTGGCATTTAAGTTGGTTGACTCCAGAATAGATACGGGGGGGGGGGGCAGTATATTATCTTAATATGTGAGATAAATAATATCCCATTTACATTAGTTGCACTTTATGCGCCAAATAAGGGGCCTTTGAAATTCGTCCGCAAACTGTTCAGCATCATTTCAGGTCTTAAATTAGGTTCCTTATTAGTCATGGGGGATTTTAACTCACTGATGTGGCCAGCGTTAGATTCTTCAGCTGCTGAGAAGCAAGATGCGCCTTCCCAGCTATTCTCGGCTACGCAACAGGAGGGCTTAGTAGATGTCTGGCGGGCCAAACATGTAGATGAACGTGACTACAGCTTCTTTTCCCAGAGGCATAAAACATATTCTAGAATTGATCCCATTCTATCTGATCTAAACATTCTGCCTAAAGTAATCTCTTGCGATATAGGTTATATTAGCTGGTCTGACCATGCCCCAGTTCATATTACACTGATGGAGCAATTCAGGTCAGGTACTCGCACTTCATGGCGTTTAAATGAGAGGATTCTGCATTTATCAAAATATATTGAAGGGTCACATAGATCAATCAAAGAATTTTTTACCTATAATGACACAGGGGAAGTTAAAATTAGTTCAGTTTGGTGCGCTCATAAAGCCTTTGCTAGGGGACACTTTCTTGGTTTGGCAGCCAATGATAAAAGAGAAAGAGAGGCACATAGAGCGCGGCTAGTTAACTCTATCATTAAAATTAGCTCCCTAAATAAAAGTGTGTTTTGCGCAGCGCGTGAGCAAGAACTAAAAGAGCTGCGGCAAGAGTTACATGTCCTGGATCTACATAAGTATGATCTGGCGATCAGGCGGATGAATGCTCAGTATTATGGTAGGGATAATAAGGCGGGTTCTTTATTGGCTTCTAGGCTTAAAAAGAGGCAATGTAAAATGAAACTTCCGTATATACTAAGCAATAATGGTACAAAAATTTTTGACCCTCAATTGATAGCTGATGAAATGGCTTTATTCTACTCATCACTTTATAATTTAAAACTAAACGATGCAATGGTTAAGCCCACCATGGAAAGAATTGATAGATTCTTAGAGGGGGTAAAACTACCGGCAATATCCCAATCTCACCTAGAGGATCTTCAGGCAGAAATTACTGAAGAGGAAATACAAAGTGCCATTAGAGGTTTAAAACCTAATAAGGCTCCTGGGCCAGATGGCCTTACTAATAGTTATTATAAGGAATTTAAGGAATATATTGTACCCTCACTTAGGAAACTTTTCAATGAGGTGAGGACGGGGGGGGACTTCCCGGCTGAAATGTTGGAAGCCACTATCATTACATTGCCAAAACCTGGGAAGTCACCAGATAAACCAGAGAACTTTCATCCAATCTCGCTGCTGAATACAGACTTAAAATTGTATGCAAAGATTCTAGCGGTGAGATTGGCGGAGGTTCTTCCTAGCTTGGTCCATAAAGACCAAGTGGGATTTATAAAGGGAAGGCAATCAGCGGATGGCACTAGGAGGTTCATAGACCTAATTGAACTGGTGGAGCAGCGTCGTACACCTTCTCTGCTCCTATCTTTGAATGCGGAGAAGGCGTTCGACAGGGTTCATTGGGGTTATCTAGATAAGATCTTAGATAAATTTGGTATTGTGGGAGTGGCGAAAACAGCAATATTGGCCATGTACTCTAAACCATCGGCTAAAGTTCTGGCTTCTGGTTTCATGTCTAAAGGGTTTCCCATCACAAATGGTACACAACAAGGGTGCCCGTTATCACCCCTTATCTTTACCTTGGTCATGGAGCCACTGGCGGAATATATTCGGGGGGCGGGTAATGTACTGGGAGTCCGAGTTGGAGAAAAAGAACATAAAATAGGCTTATTTGCGGATGACGTTATCATAGCATTAACTGATCCGGTTAACTCTTTAGTAGCAGCTCTATCCATCTTAGAGGAATTTAGCACTATTTCGTACTATAAGCTCAATGCTAGTAAATCAGTAGTGTTGAATATGGGATTGACACCCGGTGATCAGGCATCTATAGCATCAGAATTCCCGTTTAAATGGGCAACAGAAAGTATTACGTACTTGGGGGTGGAATTGGCCTTCCCTTTTAAAAAGCTATTTAAAGTAAACTATGAACCGCTGATAGATATAATAAATGAGGACATCAAAACATATGCATGCAATGAAATATCGTGGGTAGGTCGGATAGCTACAATAAAAATGATGGTGCTGCCGAAAATGTTATACAGGTCCTTCTAAAAAAATTAGCATATTGTGATAAAGTTCATTATTTCCTGTAATGTACTGATAAACATTAGACTTTCATATATTTTAGATTCATTACACACCAACTGAAGTAGTTCAAGCCTTTTATTGTTTTAATATTGATGATTTTGGCATACAGCTCATGAAAACCCAAATTTCCTATCTCAAAAAATTAGCATATTTAATCCGAACAATAAAAGAAAAGTGTTTTTAATACAAAAAAAGTCAACCTTCAAATACTTATGTTCAGTTATGCACTCAATACTTGGTCGGGAATCCTTTTGCAGAAATGACTGCTTCAATGCGGCGTGGCATGGAGGCAATCAGCCTGTGGCACTGCTGAGGTGTTATGGAGGCCCAGGATGCTTCGATAGCGGCCTTAAGCTCATCCAGAGTGTTGGGTCTTGCGTCTCTCAACTTTCTCTTCCCAATATCCCACAGATTCTCTATGGGGTTCAGGTCAGGAGAGTTGGCAGGCCAATTGAGCACAGTAATACCATGGTCATTAAACCATTTACCAGTGGTTTTGGCACTGTGAGCAGGTGCCAGGTCGTGCTGAAAAATGAAATCTTCATTTCCATAAAGCTTTTCATCAGATGGAAGCATGAAGTGCTCCAAAATCTCCTGATAGCTAGCTGCATTGACCCTGCCCTTTATAAAACACCATGGAACAACATCAGCAGCTGACATGGCACCCCAGACCATCACTGACTGTGGGTACTTGACACTGGACTTCATGGCATTTTGGCATTTCCCTCTCCCCAGTCTTCCTCCAGACTCTGGCACCTTGATTTCCGAATGACATGCAACAGTCCAGTGCTGCTTCTCTGTAGCCCAGGTCAGGCCCTTCTGCCGCTGTTTCTGGTTCAAAAGTGGCTTGACCTGGGGAATGCGGCACCTGTAGCCCATTTCCTGCACACGCCTGTACACGGTGGCTCTGGATGTTTCTACTCCAGACTCAGTCCACTGCTTCCGCAGGTCCCCCAAGGTCTGGAATCGGTCCTTCTCCACAATCTTCCTCAGGGTCCGGTCACCTCTTCTCGTTGTGCAGCGTTTTCTGCCACACTTTTTCCTTCCCACAGACTTCCCACTGAGGTGCCTTGATACAGCACTCTGGGAACAGCCTATTCGTTCAGAAATTTCTTTCTGTGTCTTACCCTCTTGCTTGAGGGTGTCAATGATGGCCTTCTGGACAGCAGTCAGGTCGGCAGTCTTACCCATGATTGCGGTTTAGAGTAATGAACCAGGCTGGGAGTTTTTAAAAGCCTCAGGAATCTTTTGCAGGTGTTTAGAGTTAATTAGTTGATTCAGATGATTAGGTTAATAGCTCGTTTAGAGAACCTTTTCATGATATGCTAATTTTTTTAGATAGGAATTTGGGGTTTTCATGAGCTGTATGCCAAAATCATCAATATTAAAACAATAAAAGGCTTGAACTACTTTAGTTGGTGTGTAATGAATCTAAAATATATGAAAGTCTAATGTTTATCAGTACATTACAGAAAATAATGAACTTTATCACAATATGCAATTTTTTTAGAAGGACCTGTATATGTTTAGAAATGTTCCAATTTCGATGTCCAAAAAGTACATCGCGAAAATGCAAGCTCTGCTGCTGCGTTTTGTGTGGAAAAATGCTAGACATAGAGTAGCGGCTACTACCCTCTATAAATCTATTGCAAAGGGAGGTCTCAGTTTTCCGAATTTATTACATTATCACTATGCAGCGCTTTTGACCCCCATAAGGCAAAGAATGTTGGATCCGAATCCTCCATTGTGGGCGCAGATAGAGGCAAATATGTCGGCTGAAAAGAATATTAGGGTAGCTCTACAATGTCCATATATTGATCCAGCAGGTAGTGAAACACAGTCAACACTGGTTAAATCAGGGTTAGCGTTGTGGAAGAATGTAATTCTTCCCAAAAAATTAGTTCATATGAAAAGGTCAGATATTCCAGTTGGAAGCTACAGAGCAGATGATACCGGATATATCCTTTACCTCATGGATACAGAAAGGGATTAAGACAGTAAGAGAGGTGTGGATAGATTCAGGGATGGTGCAATTTTCCGATTTATCAAGTAAGTTTGGGATCTCCAACAAAGAGTTTTATAAGTATTTGAGGCTGAGATCACTATTGAACTCTTTACCAGAGGAAGTAGGTGATCCTGACTCTTTATTTGCATCATTTTTCTTCGGCGCTAGCAACAGGGAGAAGGGTATCTCTAAGTTTTATAGGCTACTCCTGGAAGCTTATAACAAAGAGGTTGTAACAGGGTTAGATAAATGGGCCAAAGATTTGGGCCTGCCTACGGATCAAATTGCATGGGAACATATATTCTCGCTGGCCCAGAAACACTCTAAATGTTCGTATCATTTGGAGGCTACTAGGAAACTAATTTACAGATGGTACATGACTCCAGAAAGGTTGTCTTTGATATATCCTGAAGTATTAAACGTGTGTTGGAGATGTGGGAAGTTTGGGGGGGATATGATGCACATTTTCTGGGAATGCGCAAACCTGAAATCCTTTTGGAAGGAAGTGGCTAAAATGCTTACCGTATTTCCTGACTTAACTCTCCCCTTTACTCCAGATTTGATTTTATTGCTTAATGGGTTGCAGTTAGTGCAGAAGGCATACCGAACGATTGTCTTTCATGTATTGACGGCTGCTAAAATCCTCATAGCTAAATATTGGAAATCTGATAAAGTTCCCTGCATCACAGAGGTAATCAACCGTGTCAGCTTTCATTGTGAAATGGAAGGCACCTTGGCATCTTGTCAGGGTAGGTTTAAACATTACCTGAATAATTGGGGGGTTTGGAAAGAAAAGTTTCCCACTGTCAACGGATAGAGGGGAGAGTTGAGGGGATTTCTTTGGGAGTAGGTGTTCTTGACATGTCAATATGGGGGTGTCAAATTAGCTAGTGCAAACGGAATACGGCGCTCTTTCTCACTATGAGACCTATGTTTAACTAGAGAGCCTACTGATTAAAAACATCATGCGTACATAAGGTGTATTAGTGTGGTGGATATGATTTTGGACCATGGGCAGGTTGTTGTTGTTGTTACCTGTCTATATTTGTTTTTCCCCTATGTCCCTTCCCTTATCCCCCCCCCTGTCCTGATGCGGGCAATTAATGGATGTGATACCAAGATTCTCAGTAATATCACAACTATGGTATGTCTGATCAAGCTGCTATTACTAAATGCCTGTACTATTTTGTTGATTAACTCAATAAAAATATTGTGAAAGAAAAAAGAAGGAAAAAATCTTTTAAAAATGTTCCATCTGTTACTATTGGCAGGGTTGAGGCGGAAATTTAAGGTTTTCCGTTTGCTTGTAGTTCCCGTTTTGTCCTGCCTGCCAGGGTGGCGCTAGAGAGCAAGAACATTTTTTGTGAGATTTTTGTAGATAGTGGAGCAGCTGTCAATCTCATTGATAATCATTTTGCGATAGCTCATGGTTTCCAGGTGTGCACTTTGGGAAAGGATATTCCTGTTTTTGCTATTGATTCCGCTCCACTTTCTCAGAAATCATTAAAGAGCATAGTTCACAATATTCGTTTAATTGTGAGTGATGCTCATGTTGAGGATGTGTCATGATTACCTACTCCTCTTGTGTTGGGGCTACCCTGGCTCACTAAACATAACCCCACCATTGATTGGCAAGTGAGGCAAATAAATGGTTGGAGTGACTTTTGCAGAGAGAATTGCCTCACGACATCTGTTTCTGAGGTTTCTACCAAGACTGTACCATCTTTTCTCTCTGAATTTTCGGATGTCTTCTCTGAGAGTGGAGTTCAGGATTGGCCCCCGCACAGGGAGTACGATTGCCCTATTAATCTCATCCCAGGCGCCAAGCTGCCTAAATCTCGTTTATACAACCTCTCCCAACCTGAAAGGGTCGCTATGCGTGCTTATATCTCTGAGAGTCTGAGAAAAGGACACATACGACCCTCGAAGTCACCTGCTGCTGCTGGTTTTTTCTTTGTTAAGAAAAAAGATGGTTCTTTAAGACCTTGTCTGGATTTCAGGGAGCTGAACAGTATCACTATTCGTGACCCTTATCCGCTTCCTCTGATCCTGGACCTGTTTAACCAGATTGTTGGGGCTAAAGTCTTTTCCAAATTAGATCTAAGAGGGGCATACAACCTGGTCAGGGTCAGAGAAGGAGACGAATGGAAGACGGCCTTCAATACCCCTGAGGGCCATTTTGAGAATTCAGTTATGCCTTTTGGTTTGATGAATGCCCCAGCCGTTTTTCAGCATTTCGTGAACAGCATTTTTTATCATTTAATGGGAAAATTTGTATTAGTGTATTTGGATGACATTTTGATTTTTTTCTCCTGATTTCAAAGGCCCTCATAAGGAACACTTACGTCAGGTCTTGCTCATCCTGCGGGAGAATAAATTATACGCGAAACTGGAAAAATGTGTGTTTGCGGTTCCAGAAATTCAATTTCTGGGGTTTCTTCTCTCCGCTTCTGGTTTTCGCATGGACCCCGAGAAGGTCCGCGCTGTGCTTGAGTGGGAGCTTCCTGAGAATCAGAAGGCGCTGATGCGTTTTTTGGGCTTTGCCAGTTATTACAGGAAGTTTATTTTGAATTATTCCTCTATTGTTAAACCACTCACTGATATGACCAGAAAGGGGGTAGATTTTTCTTCCTGGTCGGTAGAGGCGCGTAAGGCCTTTTCTAATATCAAGGAGAGTTTTGCTTCCGCTCCCATCTTGGTACAACCTGATATTTCTCTACCCTTCATAGTTGAGGTTGATGCTTCTGAGGTGGGTGTGGGTGCGGTCTTGTCTCAGGGTTCCTCTCCTGCCAAATGGCGACCGTGTGCCTTTTTCTCGAAGAAACTCTCCTCCGCAGAGAGAAATTACGATGTGGGAGATAGGGAATTGTTGGCCATCAAGTTGGCTTTTGAGGAATGGCGCCATTGGCTAGAGGGAGCCAGACACCCTATTACCGTGTTTACTGACCATAAAAATCTGGCCTACTTGGAGTCAGCCAAGCGTCTGAACCCGAGACAGGCCAGATGGTCTTTGTTCTTTTCAAGGTTTAATTAAACCCTGGGGTTAAGAATGTGAAGGCAGATGCCCTGTCACGTTGTTTTCCGGGAGGTGGGAATTTTGAAGATCCGGGTCCCATTTTGGCTGAAGGTGTGGTGGTCTCTGCTCTTTTTCCTGAATTGGAGGCAGAGGTGCAGGCAGCCCAGTCAGAGGCTCCTGATCTTTGTCCTCTTGGGAGGTTGTTTGTGCCTCTCGCTTTAAGACACAAGATTTTTAAGGAACACCACGATACGGTCCTTGCTGGGCACCCGGGGGCAAGAGCTACAGTGGATCTCATCGCTCGGAGATTCTGGTGGCCTGCACTTCGTAAGTCAGTTGAGGGTTTTGTGGCAGCCTGCGAGACTTGCGCTTGTGCCAAAGTCCCTCATTCACGGCCATCAGGTCCTCTCCTTCCCTTACCCATTCCTTCTCGTCCTTGGACACATCTGTCCATGGACTTCATAACGGACCTGTCTCGTTCCTCGGGGAAGACTGTGATTCTGGTGGTGGTGGACCGTTTAAGCAAAATGGTGCATTTCATCCCTTTTCCTGGTTTGCCCAATGCTAAGACGCTTGCGCAGGCATTTATTGATCACATTGTCAAATTGCATGGTATTCCTTCAGACATAGTCTCTGATAGGGGCACGCAGTTTGTTTCCAGATTCTGGAAGGCTTTCTGTTCTCGCTTGGGGGTTCGGTTGTCATTCTCTTCTGCTTTCCACCCGCAGTCGAATGGCCAGACAGAGCGCGTCAATCAGAATCTGGAGACATATCTGCGCTGTTTTGTGGCGGAGAATCAGGAGGATTGGTGTTCTTTTTTGTCCCCTTGCTGAGTTTGCTTTAAATAACCGTCGTCAGGAGTCCTCTGATAAGTCACCATTTTTTGGTGCATATGGGTTTCATCCGCAGTTTGGGACTGTCTCGGGAGAGGGGACTTCTGGTTTACCTGATGAGGATAGATTCTCCTCGTCGTTGTCTTCTATTTGTCAAAAGATTCAGGATAATCTAAAGAGCATGAGTGAGAGATATAAGCGTGTGGCAGATAAGAGACGTGTGCCTGGTCCGGACCTGAATGTTGGTGATCTGGTGTGGTTGTCTACCAAGAATATCAAATTGAAGGTTCCCTCCTGGAAGTTGGGTCCTAAGTTTATTGGGCCTTACAAAATCCTGTCTGTCATCAATCCTGTTGCCTACCGTCTTGATTTTCCTCAGACTTGGAAGATCCATAATATTTTTCATAAGTCCTTATTGAAACCTTATGTTCCACCCATTGTACCCTCGCCTTTGCCTCCTCCTCCGATTATGGTTGATGGGAATCTTGAATTTCAGGTCTCTAGGATTGTGGATTCTCGTCTTGTCCGCGGTTCTCTGATCCTATTTCCCAGTCTTCTACAAGATAAGTGCTGTACATTTATTTGTGATTTTCTGTTTGCTGGATCCCAGGTGACCCTGACTCCCTCCGTGTCTAGTGTAGGGAGCCGGTGGTCGTGTCCCCTCACTATTGTAGGGTGTTAAGGTGGTATATAGTCGAGGTACGTGGATATGCGATCATCCACCATTGGGATTTTCGCATAGGCTGAGCAGACAGGGAGAGTGCCAGGTCTTATGCAGGGGTCTCCCTTTTGTTCCTTAGTTTTGGATCCAGTGAGTCATATATTCATTTTGCATTGTCTTGTTTCCTGTACACCTTCCGTGACACGGAGTCCAACAGAGCCCTGACGGAGCAGTCATTTATCACCAGGGTACACATCTGCGGCTCAGTCTCTAGTCCTTGGGAGGCTGCGCACACACTGGCACCACATACAGTGACTGTCTCCGGCCCCCGGCACACTCCATGGGCTCTGAGGTCAGAGGGCAATAGGCAGCAACATGTCCCCACTCACGGCACCTCCAGCACTGGGGCGCCCCAGGTCTCCTAGGTGAGAAGACCTCTCTGGGTCTGAACTGCCCGGGAGACTCAGCCTTATGCCCACGCTCAACCTCTAGAGCCTTATTCCCTCTTGCACCCTTCCATACACCCCCAACAGTCAGAACTCTCTTACCCACAGAGGACACGGATCGGGCACTCCAGGGAGGTGTTGGTGCGGTAGGGACATCACAGAGGTATTCCTCAGTCGACAGGAACCTTTCCACCAGGTTTACGAGCTGATCCGCAGTTTTGGGGTCTCCATGTCCGACCCACCATTGCAGCTCCGCTGGGAGGGCTCTGAAGTAGTGATCCACCATTACTTTCTCCACAATCTGGTCTGGTGTAGAAGTCTGAGGTTCCGCCGTACAAGATGGAGTAACATCTGAGATCGGGCAGGCTTGTCCCTGGTGTAGCTCCACGTGTGGACCCTCCAGGCACGAACTGCTGGTGTAACGCCCAAACGAGCCAGGATCTCCATTTTTAATTTGACATAGTCCCGGACATCCTGCTCCCTGAGGTCATAGTAGGCCTTTTGTGGTTCGCCGGACAAAAAGGGAGCAAGGACCTCTGCCCACTCTGCTACTGGCAGCCTTTCTCTTTCCGCCACCCTTTCAAATACGGTCAGGTAGGCCTCGATATCATCATCAAGTGTCAGTTTTTGTAAAGCCCGCTGCACAGCCCTCCTCACATTTAAAGTCTCTGGGGGGCTTACCTCCACACAGGGCCGTTTCTATGGGCGGGCGGGACGGGCGGCCGCCCGGGGCGCTGTCAGAAGGGGGGCGCCGGCAGGGGCGCCCTCTTGTCGTTTCTCGGCCGTGCGCCCTGGCTCCCTCCCTCTGACATCTTGCCTGACCTGCACCCGAGTGCCGAGTCCTCTCACTCTTCAGACAGTGCAGGCGTCACTTACTGACGTCACGCACCTGCTCCTCCCACTAGGCGGCGCAGGCGCGTGACATACAGTGAGTGAGTGAGCGCCGCACTGCCTGCCTGTTACCGCCCGCCTGAGCCCCTGAGCAGTGCTGATGCCTGCTGTGAGGCGAGTGATGGTCTGGGGGGGCATTAATTACAATGGGGGGGCATTAATTACAATGGGAGGGCATTAATTACAATGGGGGGCATTTATTACAATGGGGGGCATTCATTACAATTGGGGGGGCCACTGTCACCTTGGGGGACATTAAGTTTAATAAGGATCACTATGGACATTATTTAGAATAGAGGCTGCTGTTGGTGTCATTACTCATTATAACTGTATAGTGTCTGATAGGCCTAGTCCTGAGCTGAGTTATATTACCCTGCCCATGCCCTGTATAATAATGTACCCATCCCTGATACCCCTTAGTTATATTACCCCGCTGGAGTAATATAACTAAGGGGTATCAGGGTACAACATTATACAGGGCAGGGTAATATAACTCAGGACTAGGCCTATCAGACATTATACAGTTATAATGACATCCACAGCAGCCTCCATTCTAAATAATGTCCATAGTGATCCTTATTAAAAATAATGTCCCCCCACAGGCAGGCAGTGCGGGCGGCGGCGCTCACTCACTGTACCTCACGCACTGCGTGACGTACAGTGAGTGAGGTGAGCACCGCCGCCCGCACTACCTGCCTGTTACCACCCGCCCGGAGCAGTGCTGAGAAAGAAGCCTGCTGTGAGTGCGAGCCTGAGTCTACGGGACAGTGGGTCACTGGGTGCGTCACTGTGACCGTCCGTGCAATTGCAACACGCCAGACCTGCAGGGTTGCAATTGCAGTCACGGTTATGGGCAATCGAGGGTTGCTCACTGTATTGGAGAACCCTGGGCAGGCATGTGGCAGTGAAGGAGAGGTAGACACGGTTCCTCTGGGGCACACTCTGTATGTAGGGACCAGGCCTGATGGTGGATGAGGTGCCCTGGATGTTACGGGTATTTTGAGTGCCTGGGGCAAGGTCCCTTTAAGGTTCGTGACGCCAGTGCCTTTGACGGCGGCACACCGATTGATAGTTGGAATAAGTGAGGTACACAGGTAGTATAGTGAACCAAACGTTGCTTTACTAAACAGTCCAACTTTGTACATCAGATGGTGACACAGTCTCTTAGTTCACAGATTCACAAGTAGGCTTACTCCACAAAATGGCAGGTATTAATTATGCAAGATACTCAGAGGGTAAATCCACAATGCACTCAGAATCAGGTTGTACCTTTCCTCAGAAATAGCGTACACTGTTCCTTCTAGAACTCCTGTTTGGCTTTCTATCCCAAGGCCCGGATGCCTAAATGGTGGCTTAAATCCATGGTAACTATATCTTCCTCTGGTATTAATTAAATCCTTGCTTTACTTTCTACTGCATCTACCCATCAGGGTTACTTATCTTTCCCTGTGATGTCCTTACTTGTCTGGTGAATGACTGTGCGTTTCTCCCAGGAGGTTCTGTCCTGCTACTGGGGTGACTTCAGAGCTAACTAAGGCTCTCTTGGCTTCAGGCAGGCTAGGTCTCCTCACTAGCCTCCTGGTCATAGCTAGCAGCCAGGGCTATCAAGCTGCATGTCAGGAGGAGGCCCTCTAACCTCTGTCTTCTCAGACTCCTGACTCTGCACACCCACTCCCTGTCTGGGCCTGGACATTTATACTAGGGGCTCCCTATCTCCCTCTAGTGTCTGGGATGTCTAACTACACCCAACTAGGCCTGCTATTGCATCATACAGGGGAACATTGCATATAAAAACACATTAAAACATACATTAAATGCACAATTAAATATAACATTTCTGTCCCTTGTGAGTAGGAGTAACGCGCACACCAGTTGACCCTTGTGTAGTGCCCACCCCTACCTAGTGGGACACTACATACCCCCACGCTATAACGTTGCCCGTCCTCGGCGCAACATGGAGGGGCCCTGCCCAGCTGGATACTGCACCTGTAATAGAAAAATAATGCAAAGCAGGAAAATACATCTACATTTGCGAAAAATACATTATATGTATATATCAGGCAGTTCCACTGGCTTAGGAACAAGTAACGGTGAAAAGGGGCGTCGTTCTCTTCTCTCAGGATAGTGTGAGGGAACAGGGGCGCTGACCTGGCACAGCGTAACAATAAATACCAGGATAGTCCATAATAATACTTTCAAGTGCAAATTGTCCATAATAGAACAGTTGTAGTCCATAGAAAATGTAAAAACATTAAATAACAATTCTTGGAGGCTCAAAGAACAAACATGAGTCCGTGCCCAGGTTCCTTTCTTGTAAAATTATTCAGTAAAAGTGACAGATAAGCAAGGGCAGAAGTACAAGATCACAGAGGCTCGCATCTGGTGGAGTCCATCTCTGGGCACATTTCTTTAAAGTAGTAGCAAAATCTCAGAGGCTCTGGTACATTAGAGTCTATCCCTGGGCGCAATCCTTGGAATTTAAGTTGCATAATAAAATGGCAGCACATAAAATAGTCCACATTATTTAAATGGCATATATAAAACAAGTGCTGCAATACCCTTAATCAACCTGAAAAGGGGGTGAAAGGGTTAAAGGTGCAACATATGAAAATAGGCACAACTTGGTTTTCACTCTGAGAAAGCAGGAGGTCCTGTAAACAAGATGGCCTTGCTGCGCGTGGTATTTCAGTGGTTTGCCGCCTCCACTGAGCCGTGGGTAACTGGCAGCAGCAACAGAGGGCCAAAACAACGAAGGACTCCTGTCCTGAAAGGGCTAAATCCTCTTTGATAGGGTCCCTTAGCAAAATAAATCAACTCAAGGGCCTAGCAGGCCAATTCACAGGGGCATGTCATATCCACTTAGCATCTCAGTGGTGATCCCTGGCTCCATTTGTATATTGGGCCTGTACTGAGGATCAACAGACGGATGTGCCCACAACACAGTATTGGGGGGCAACTGCAGCATGAATGGACCCCTAATAGGTATAGGCCCCATAGGCCTAGGGGTTATCAAAGTTGCTGACCGCACCGGTGCAGGCATGACAATAGTGGGCTGCTGCACTGGCCTGGGTACCGCTGCTGCAAGCGGTCCGGTGGGTTCCTGGACGACTGGCTCTGTGCGCCGGTGCACAGCGTAGGAAGACCTCACCGCAGGTGCCGATACTAAGGAGGGCCGGCTGGAAGGGACAGGTACTCTCACCTGAGACCCGGAGACGTCTGAGTCCTTAAGTCCTTTTTCTTTCAGGTCAGGTGGAGTCTGGATCCTGGTGGAGGCAATCTGGCGCAGCTCCCGTAGTTTCATCTCCAGCCGCACGATCTGGTCGTCCAGGCTTTCGGAGTCGGGATCGCTGTCCTCCGCTGTCGACGTCGGCACTTGGAAGGTGGGTGGCACGTCCTGCGCAGTCGCTGCAGGCTCAGGTGAGGCATCCGCTTTTCTTCCTCTTCGGATATTCTCCAGGGCAGCACGGAATCTCTCGGCATCTCGAAGTTCACGGACAGTCTTCTCCCTGCGAGGCAGCTCAGGTGAGGGCCATGGGCTTACCCTCCTCTCCACCACTGTTGGTTGCCAAAAGACATTCGGGCCAATGAAGGAGCCCCGTTCTTGAAAGGCATGATGGGCCGGTTCTGGAGAGCACACAGGTTTGCGCTCGCAGCCAGGGTGGTCCTCATCAAGATCCCAATCCTCCGATTTCTTTTTAGGACTGGGACACGGCAGTGGCGTAGGGGCCTCGCAGGCCCTCAGCAGGGGTGAACTCGACCTCCTCTCCCTCGCGGAGGTTATGCAAATGCTCTGGGAGGTAACTCCGCTTGACGGACCTCCGATTAACATATAAGTCTCTGCCAGTAAGATAGTCCTTGATAAAACCGAAGCCTCGGTCCTTGTCAAAGGCCACAACCAACCCCATTCTCCTTTCCAGGCGGGGTTGGGTGTCAGTGTGGCACTCATGAACGGTCTTTGCCAGTTCTTCATAATAGATTTTTGTCTTGGTCGTTTTCTTTATTGCGGCCTACCGGATCTCTGCCATCAACGCTGACCACTTAAACGAGGGCTGGAAAAAGTCTCTCCAAGAGCCATAGTAGGTCTCCGGTTGCGTCCTCGGTGGCGGGCAGGCGGGTCTCTCCGGTCCCGGAGAGTAGGCCGGTGGAGCGTCCTCTTGCTCTACACCAACAATGTTCATTGTCAACAGATCAGGCGCAGACATCTCAGCAGAGCAGTCCTCACTCCTCAACATGCTCGATCCTTCTCTGGAGAGCAACAGGGTGGCGCCAACAATTTCAGACAGATCCTCCCATTGCACTGGGAGGCCACCCCCCAGGTACTCCAGTATGGGGAGGCGGAGTCCATTTCTGCAGACATGAAAATGTCCAGACAGGGCGGTGGCGCCAGCATATAGCCTTCCCGCACTTTTCAGCAGAAGGCGCCAATTTTTACCGCCAATTCAGTATGAAATCCAATCAAGCTAAGCGGCCATCTTTGTGCAAAATCATGTTCTATTCACTGACAGCAAGCGGTGGCTTAAATAAGCAGAAAACAGTCCATACAATGCAATTTTCACACCGCAATTACTACAGTTCACTTTGGCCCAGCAATTTTCAATAAAACAATTAGGGCTTGTCACTTTAAGGCAATTTACAGCACACAGTTTTTGTATCCGCAATGGCGCAGGAATGTTCGCATCCTGTTCGTGACGCCAATTTAGGCAACACGCCAGACCTGCAGGGTATAGCGAAGTGAGGTCACGATTATGGGCAATCGAGGGTTGCTCACTGTATTGGAGAACCCTGGGCAGGCATGTGGCAGTGAAGGAGAGGTAGACACGGTTCCTCTGGGGCACACTCTGTATGTAGGGACCAGGCCTGATGGTGGATGAGGTGCCCTGGATGTTACGGGTATTTTGAGTGCCTGGGGCAAGGTCCCTTTAAGGTTCGTGACGCCAGTGCCTTTGACAGTGGCACACCGGTTGATAGTTGGAATAAGTGAGGTACACAGGTAGTATAGTGAACCAAACTTTGCTTTACTAAACAGTCCAACTTTGTACATCAGATGGTGACACAGTCTCTTAGTTCACAGATTCACAAGTAGGCTTACTCCACAAAATGGCAGGTATTAATTATGCAAGATACTCAGAGGGTAAATCCACAATGCACTCAGAATCAGGTTGTACCTTTCCTCAGAAATAGCATACACTGTTCCTTCTAGAACTCCTGTCTGGCTTTCTATCCCAAGGCCCAGATGCCTAAATGGTGGCTTAAATCCTTGGTAACTATATCTTCCTCTGGTATTAATTAAATCCTTGCTTTACTTTCTACTGCATCTACCCATCAGGGTTACTTATCTTTCCCTGTGATGTCCTTACTTGTCTGGTGAATGACTGTGCGTTTCTCCCAGGAGGTTCTGTCCTGCTACTGGGGTGACTTCAGAGCTAACTAAGGCTCTCTTGGCTTCAGGCAGGCTAGGTCTCCTCACTAGCCTCCTGGTCATAGCTAGCAGCCAGGGCTATCAAGCTGCATGTCAGGAGGAGGCCCTCTAACCTCTGTCTTCTCAGACTCCTGACTCTGCACACCCACTCCCTGTCTGGGCCTGGACATTTATACTAGGGGCTCCCTATCTCCCTCTAGTGTCTGGGATGTCTAACTACACCCAACTAGGCCTGCTATTGCATCATACAGGGGAACATTGCATATAAAAACACATTAAAACATACATTAAATGCACAATTAAATATAACATTTCTGTCCCTTGTGAGTAGGAGTAACGCGCACACCAGTTGACCCTTGTGTAGTGCCCACCCCTACCTAGTGGGACACTGCACAATGTGGTTCCACATTTTTTACAATGGGGAGACACTTATTTCATCGAGCAGTTGTGAGGGGGGGGGGAGTTTTTTTGACACTCGCCCTGAGAGAAATTTTACCTAGAAACTGCATTGCCTCCATACACGGGGTTGGAGCTACAACAGTCTCTCTCAATATAGCAATCTGCTCCACCAGTAAACGATTGGTTTCCTGCTGTCGGGCCTGGGCCTCCTCGTGTCTCTTTTTATCCTCAGCATGTCTTTTTCTTTCCTCCAGATTGGCCTGTAAAAACATCTTCATCATTTCCTCCATGGTATTCGGTGAACTTTGCAAAGCTGCAGCAGCTTTCACCCAGGACATTAAATCAACGGTCACGCCGTTGCCCTTAGCAACCTGCAATTGCCTTTTCAGCAGGAACGCTTGCCCGCATCCGACACCAATTGTAAGGGGTTACACTCTCAGGTAGGGCGGCGATGACAGATTCTCTTGCAGACCACAGGGTTAAAGTCCAAATCTTGCTTTATTTATCACACTTCGACAATACAGGCACCCCAGTTATAATTCACTGGGTAAGCTGAAGGTCTAGCACCACAAAACATAAACCAAAATAAACACCTGCCCGTCTGGGCTCTGGCTAATACAGTGAAGTTCCTAACTCACCTATTGAACACAGTTCATACAGAGAACTCGGCTTCTCTAGCCAGCAGGGCAGCCAGCTTCCCAGACTTTCTCCAGGCCTCACTCTCCTAGACTGACAACCTGGACTATGCTTTATTTCCCCTTGATGATCCCAGCTGGCTTCAGCTGGGATCCCTCAGGCTAGGGAAAAACCTGTTCCGGAATGGGGTGGACTGGGGAGGTCCCTCTACCAATCCTACCTTCTCCCAGTCCAATAAAATCCAGCCCATAAACTTAACAAAACTGTCTCAGCAACCTACACCTTGCTGAGACCATTTTAACCTTCTGGATTTTATTTACCTCACCCAGTTGAGGAAGCTGGGTGGGATATACACCCCTTCCAGGACTCTACCATACACTTTTCTGTTCACCTTACCACACTTACAAAAAAAATTTTCACTCCCTACACTATCTTTCCCTTCTTCAGCACAGCTCTCCCTGATTAACAATGACGCGTTTCGGCCAGCCAATCACTGTAATGCCAGTAACCAACGTGGCTACTGCATTACAGTGAAGGGTAGTACTTACCTGCACGTTTATTAGACACGTAGCAGGCAACAAACGTGCAGGGAGGAGACTTGAGCATTGCGCTTGAGCACATACGGTATTCGGCCAAATACCGCCATGTGCCGAGCATCGAGATGCTCAAGCCGAACTGGTGTTCGGCCGAGCATGCTTGATCAACACTACCTTTCACCCCTCCTGACATGCTTGTTTTAATAGCTTCATGTATTCTCCGTGTAATAACAATTCTGGAACATCTATTTTTATGGCTCTATGTTGTGCTGTTCCTTTATATTTTTCTACCAGAAGTTATAATTTAATTGCTATTAGCTTTCAGTAAGGGTACAAAGGGGAGGTAACAAGTTGGGGGTTTGTACCTGCACAGACTCACTCTATCCAATCAGTGCCGCCTGTACACCCCCCCCCCCCCCCCACCCCCCCCAACTGGTTACCTCCCCTCTGTACCCTTACTGCAGACTGATAGCAATTAATTCATAACCCCTGGTACAGGGGCGTACATAGAAATCATTGGGCCCCATAGCAAGAATCGAAATTGGGCCCCCATTCCCCGTTTATAGCCCCTCCCACTACCCATTCCAGGCCTTTCTCTTTGTTCCATGAACTATTCTTGCTGCTGCGTTTTATAATTTATGCCTTCAGGGCCGGATTGGGATTATAAAACAGCCCTGGCACACAAAATAGGTATAATAGATGCAATGTGTACAGATGTATAGAGTATACAGCAGTGTACTGTTATGTGAGGTACGAGGTATAATAGATGCAGTGTGCACAGGTATATAGTATATACAGTAGTGTACTGATATGTGAGGTACGAGGTATAATAGATGCAGTGTGTACAGATATATAGTATATATAGTATATACAGCAGTGGACTGATATATGAGGTATGACCTGTAATTTATACCTCATACCTCACATCAATACACTGCTGTATTTACTCTATACCTGTACACACTGCATCTATTATACCTCGTACCTCACATATTACACTACCGAATATACTATATACCTGTACACAATGCATATATTATACCTCGTACCTCACATATCAGTACTCTGCTGTATATACTATAAATCTATACACACTGCATCTATTATACCTCCTACCTAACATATCACTACACTACTGTATATACTATATATCTGTACACACTGCATCTATTATACCTCGTACCTCACATATCAGTACTCTGCTGTATATACTATAAATCTATACACACTGCATCTATTATACCTCCTACCTCACATATCAGTACACCAGCTGTGTATACTATATATCTGTACACACTGCATCTATTATACCTCGTACCGCACATATCAGTACACTGCTGTATATACTATATATCTGTACACACTGCATCTATTATACCTCCTACCTCACATATCAGTACACTGCTGTATATACTATATATCTGTACACACTGCATCTATTATACCTCCTACCTCACATATCAGTACACTGCTGTAGATACTATATATCTGTACACACTGCATTTATTATACCTCGTACCTCACATATCCGTACACTGCTGGATATACTATATATCTGTACATATTGCATATATAATACTGTGTAATATATGCGTATATACATATATATATATATATATATATATATATACACACACAGAGCAGTGTATTGATGTGAGACATACAAGGTATAATACTATAGATGCATTGTTTACAAAAATATGTGGTCAGTTATACATTATGGTCACTGTGTGTGTGAGGTACATGAGGTAGTGGTCACTATCTGTCTGACGTATTATACATGAGTGAGCAATGAGTAAAAACAGGGCCTGGGGGGGGGGGGTAAATGATGAGAAGTGGAGAACCTCCTCTTACCGTTCCATTCCAATCTGTATGGATCAATGCAGAGCTGATTGTGAACTTCTAATACTTGCTGTTAGAGGTTGAAGGACCTGTGATGTACTGCACTTAATACTTGCTGTTAGGGGTTGAAAGACCTTTTAGATGTACCTTTCAAAACTAGGAACTACACCATTTTTGGTGTAGTTTCTTTGCTACATCCTGCAGGACCTGTGATGATGAAGATTATGTCATCACAGGTCCTGGCAGATGCACTGTTCTAACCTCGGAACTACACTTTACACTGTGCCGTTCCCTTATAGGACCTGTGATGACATCATCAAAGGTCCATTAGCTTTAGAAAGATAGACAGAAGTAATTAGGGGGCCAGGGCCTCTCCTCCGCTGCGGGCCCCTCTTCCTCACGGGCCCCATAGCAGCTGCGTGGTCTGCCTATATGGTAGGTACGCCACTGCCCTGGTAGAAATAATAGAGAAATGGTACAGCATAGAGCCATAAGAATAGATGTTCTGGAATTGTTATTACATGGGGAATGCATGAAGCTATTAACAGGCATGTCAGGAGCGATGACAGGTCCTCTTTAACTGGGCATAATACTGTGAGGGGGCAAATATCTGGGCATAATACTGTGAGGGGACACATAACTGGGCATAATACTGTGAGGGGGCAAATATCTGGGCATAATACTGTGAGGGAACACATAACTGGGCATAATACTGTGAGGAGGCAAATATCTGGGCATAATACTGTGAGGGGGCATATATCTGTGCATATTACTGTGAGGGGACAAATATCTCTACCTCCTCTGCTGGAGTACACGGCAGAACATAACATATAACGTAATATAAAAAGCTATTTCAGATACCCCAGGTCTGGGGTACTGGACAAGCAAGGCTAACTCTCCATTCACTTCTATGAGACTTCTGAAAATAGCCAGAAGCACTCGCTCAGCTGTTTTTAAAGTCCCATAGCAGTGAATAAAGAGCATGCTGCACCTTAGGCTAGCTCTCTGTAAGGCCTCGTGCACACAAGGTATTTTGTTTCCCTGTCCGTTCCATCAATGAGCCAACAAAAAATGCGGACAGCACACTGTGTTCTGTCCACATCCATATGTCCGGTCCGTAGCCCTGCAAAAAAAAATAGAACATGTCCTATTCTTGTTTATTTTGCAATACAACAGATGTAATACGGATGCCAAACAGACGTCATCCGTATTTTTTGCAGATCCGTGTTTTGCGGACCGAAAAACACATACAGTAGTGTGAATGCCTAAATGGACCAGAAGTGGTACACGGCTGCACCTGTTGAACATCTATTGCATTTCGTATTGATAAATGTCCCATGTAGGAATACCCCTTTAAAATATCCAGGCCAGAATTAAATCTTGTGCGCAGAATAAACATTTTATTAGTGCAAAAAGGGTTAAAAAGTTCTCCCTGCTGGTAATGGCATTGCTTGCCTCATTAGAGTTTCTGTGCCTAAGTCCTGCACCCACATATTATGTTATTACTTTTCAAGATCATAGATGGATATAGAAAGATGTGTCTTAGGCCTCTTGCACACGACCGTATATCTTTTTCAGTATTTTGTCGTCTGCAAAAAACGGATCCGCAATAAATACGGATGACATCCGTGTGCATTCTTTTTTTGTGGAACAGAACATCTGGCCCCTAATAAAACAGTACTATCCTTGTCCATTATGCGGACAATAATAGGACATATTCTATCTTTGAACGTAATGGAAATACGGAAATATGGAAACAGAAGGCATACGGAGTACCTTCCGTTTTTCTTGCGGATCCATTGAAATGAAAAATCGTGTAAAAAAAAAAAAAGGCCTTATGCAGATTTTCATTTGAAGGTTTAGGAAACTGTAACTGAGGGCAGCTATGCAGGAGGATTTAGTAAAACAAAGGTATAATACAGGAATGGAATTGCTGCCATCTAGTGGGGAATGCTACTATTTACCACAGACACTAGGAATACAAGGGGTCCCTCGTTACAATGGCCTCAGGATACATAATTATCTACATATAATGGTTCTTTCTATAACTTAAACCAAGTTTAACATGCAATGCCACATTGTTTAGATCTGCTGTTCGAGTGATTGGTTGGAAGCTCTAGCCAATCAGCATGGTCATGCCACTGGTTAGACACCTGTAGAGTGAGTACTATATGTATTATAGTGCTTATTCTGTGCTAGCAGGAGCTGTTAAATTTCATTTTTCTGGCACACTATGTATACTGTACAGGCCTTGATGAAGCTCCTGTCTTCATTATACAAGGTGATTTACGGCTTTCAGTTGCTATACAGATTGGGAATGGGAACTTAAAGCGGCCTGGAAAAAAATAATTAACCCCATATTGTAGGTGGGTCTAAATTGACACAAGGCAGGGCTAACATATGTAGACTGGCCCAGCAATACCATATTGTGGCACACAATACTAACCCAGCATAGCCAAATACCACAGTGCAGCGCAAAATAATGCCCCAGCATGACAAAATACCTCCTCAGAAGCTGACCTTTTGTGGTGGCCAGTGCTAGCTGCCAAATTCTGTTCTCCTTCTCCTATTGCCTCAGGATGGAAATACAGTTGAATTTAGGAATCAGGAAGGCACCTGTGGTCATCGGCCAGATGTATAAGTACTTGACTGTGGGATCATCAGATAATTACTTACCTGGCTGGCGGCCATGAGGAGGGCTCAGGTAGCTTCCCCGGTCATCAGCCCACTGGGAAATTTCCCTGTGGAGTCTTTGGCCAATCCTCTCCTGTTCCTATATACTATACATATAGGAACTTACTTTGTCTGTTTTAGTTATCTGCTCATTTTTTATCTTTATTTCATATTATCTTGTGATGATATTTCGGATGCTTTAAAACCAGTTACTAGTTCTTCATTCTTACATTGGTCCTCCCAGAACATATCAATATTGTAAGCTGAATAATCATTGTCCAGAATTCCCAACTTTACTACTGCAGGGAAACGTCTTAAAAATGTTTCCACCCCTGAGAAATCCCTATCACTATTCTTGCCTCAAAGAAACTTGGTAAAAGGTGTAAGCTATGGTGAAGGGCACACAGTGAAGGAAAGGTGGTTCCCTGGGCAGGCATTGAGAGGATAATGTAAGTTGGCAGAGTACGGAGCTGAGCGAAGTATGACTTGATGCAAGATGACAGAGGCAACCAGGTGGACAGGGGTCAATGACACAGAATGTAACCAGCACACTCTAGAGCAGTGCAACTTGTACAATGTGGCATCACCCCCAGGTCAGTCAGTTGCAGGGCCGGCACCACCAGTAAGGCGACTTAGGCAGTCGCCTAGGGCGCCATTTAGCAGGGGGCGCCCGTTAAGGTAAAAAAATAAATAAATTGGTTATGCAGGTTCGGGCGGCTGGCCGGCAGCGTCCCTCATGCTGCGCCTCCTGAGCGGCTGGCTCAGTGCTGCCCAGCCTGCCTGCGCCTGCTGACTGCTGTGTTGTTAATGTAGCGTGGCCGAGCTCTGTTCGGTCCGGGGTACAGGAGCATTTGTTTCCTGTACCCGGCCGGACTGAAAGGAAGCGCACATATATACTGACCCACTGCATAGCAACCCCATTGACCCAGTGTCCTGCTCATTGCACATACGCTCGGTCAGCATTTGGTCAATAATCCATCAGTTTTGCTAATACCCATAAAAACAGGAGTGGATCTAAAACAAAGATGACACGTAAATGGAATATTTGCATGTCTTCTGTCTTTTGTTCTCACTCCTGCTTTTGGCTACCAAATCATAAGTCAATTCTGATGGGACTATACAGGCCTTACAGCTGCTACACAGACAGTACCCATTGTGAGTCTCATTTTTACTTCCTTCTGACAGATCAGAAGAAAGGTCAAATAAATGATGATGTCAGCCAGGCCAAAAGCCAAAATAGTGGACCAGTCATGAAGTGGGGAGAGTGGGAGCAGCATGAGAAGTCCACAGAGTGGACCTATGACATATTGGTGAGGTGGAAGCAGCATGAGGAGACCACAGAGTGGACTAATGACAGGGTCTGCAGGTGGAAGCAGTATGAGGAGGCCACCGAGTGGTACAATGAATGAGTCTGGAGTTGGCAGCAGTATGAGGAGGCCACCGAGTGGCACAATGACCGAGTCTGGAGGTGGTGGCAGCTGCAGCATCAGGAGAAGGCCACTGAGTGGCACAATGACCGAGTATGGAGTTGGCAGCATCAGGAGAAGGCCACCGAGTGGCACAGTGACCGAGTATGGAGTTGGCTGCATCAGGAGAAGGCCACCGAGTGGCATAATGACCGTATATGGAGTTGGCAGCATCAGGAGAAGGCCACCGAGTGGTACAATGACCGAGTATGGAGTTGGCAGCATCAGGAGAAGGCCACCGAGTGTCACAATGACAGAGTCTGGAGTTGGCAGTGGAACATGAGCGCAGAGCGTCCCCCGATCAGACCTGCGAGAGGATGGATGATGGCACAGAAAGGCAGTGGCCAACTGACTACATAGGATGTCTGTATTAGTTCAGTTTGTCTTCCCTCTCGGTGGGTGTAAAAAATTCCCCCCATTTGCCCCCATTCTAGACCGGTAGCAAGGGTCCAACAAGGTGGAGAGCCAGAAGTCATCCCTCTGCCGAATGGTGACAATTTGGCTGTCACTACGCAAGCAAGTGAGCATGCATCAGGCCATTTGTGCAAGTGACTGGGAGGGACTCCCTGTCTCCATCTCTACTGCATACTGCCATAGTGTGTCCGGGTCCTCTATTCCTGTCCTGTCAGCTAAGTAGAAAAACCACCCATATCTCTACACATTGCCTGTGCTCCAATGTCCTCCTCCCCCGTTTCCTCCTCTTCCAGTTCAGCCCCCACAGGTCTCATGTGGCCTTGAGATCTAGGCGCCATGTTTCCTGTCCCCTAACCAGCCATTGTTACCAGCATCTGTTCCAGGACATGAAGCAGTGGAATGACGTTGTTCATCCCGTAGTCCTGGCTACTGACAAATAACATGGCGTCCTTAAAGGGCCTGAGCAAATGGCAGGTGTCACGCATGAGCTGCCACTGGCTGACATCGAAGTTACACAGTGAAGTACTCCAATACGCTTGCATAATCAAGAAATCGTTCATGACCTTTCTCTGTTCATATAGTTGGTCCAACATATGGAGGGTAGAATTCCAATGGGTGGAAACTTCGCAAATCAGCCTATGTTGTGGTATGCCGTTCTGCCGCTGCAGCTCAAGAAGGGTTTGCTTTGTAGTGTACGAAGTGGCTGAAGTGCATGCAAAGTTTCCTGGCCATTTCTAGGATGTCTTGGAGATAGGTGGAAGACTTCAGAAACCGCTTGACAACTAGAATGAACACGTGTGCCATGCAGGGCGCATGGCTCAGCCTTCCTTGACGCAGCACTGAAATCATGTTCTTCCCATTGTCGGTCACCATGGTTCCAATTTTCAGTTGTCGCGGAGAAAGGCAGGATTCGATTTCTTGATGCATCACACAGAGCAGTTCCTCCCCTGTTTGACTCCGTTCGCCAAGGCAAACCAGGTGCAGAACAGCGTGACACCGCCGAGCCCTACACATGTGGTATGCTGGAGGTGCACTTGTCCCTGCAGTTGAGGCTGAAGACATGGTGGAGGATAAGGAGGCAGAGGCAGACATTATCTCTGGACCAACCGCGTGAGAACATGGAGGCGAAAGCAGTGTCACCTGGGCAAGTTGCTGGTGTGGCTGTGCAGGAACCACATTCACCCAGTGGGCCGTAAAGGACATGTATTGTCCCTGACCGTATTTACAGCTCCACACGTTGGTTCTGCCGTGCACTTTGGCAGACACCGACAGGGTCAAGGACTGGTCCACCTTCTGTTCTATATGTTTGTGCAGGGCTGGTACTGCCTTTTTCGCAAAGAAATGACTGCTTGAGACTCTCCACCTCGGCTCAGCACAAGCCATCAGTTCTTTTGAAAGGTGCAGAGTCCACCACTTGGAAAGGGAGGGACTGATGTGTGCAATCATACTGTTGTCTCTTGCCAATCGCTTCGGTGATCGATTGCTGATGGATTGACTGACGAGGAGTAGGAGGAGCAGGAGCATCAGGAATAGCAGACGATGGCAACGACAGACAGCTCCCTTCGGCTGAGGTGGTGGAGGCTTGACTGCCTGGAATCCGGGGCGGCGTGCCACTGGGTGATGCAGCGGTTGCTGCGGCAGGCTGGACCACCACATCGGAACCATAGTTTTCCCAAGCTACTTTATGGTGACGCTTCAGATGTTGACGCAGGGCTGTGGTGCCAACATTGGCACACTGGCCATGCTTTACCTTTTGCCTCCGCCGGCTTCACAAAAAACGGACACACCGCCGAGTATCTGATTTTCCCCCCCAACACTACTCACTGGCTGACTGCTACTACCGCTGCTTCCGTGAACCACTCCTTTCTGGGCAGGTAGGCTGCTACAAAGCGGGTGGTCTACTCTATGCCCGTTTGGCTCCCGACCTCCCACTGCTGCCACCCTGCTGACTCCGGGCCACGTTGGCGACTTGCTGGCTCAGCCTCTGCCTGACAGGCAAGCTGCCACCCTCTTCTCCTGATGATGACGAAGCCCCTTCTTCACCCGGCTCCCAAGTGCGATCGGCTTCATCATCATTGAGTAGTGTCTGCACGTAACTGATGTCCTCCTCAACGGTCTCTGGGTCAAGAGCCTGACCGCTCACAACACAAGCTCCCTCACGACTCTCCTCATCACTACTTGCCCACCTAGCGGAGGAAGCGGCGGATGTCTCCTCCAGATCTTGGCTGGGAAGTAGCTGCTGACTGTCCTCTAGTAGCTCTTCCTCGCTGTATAGTGGAGCTGAGCCCACAGGATATAGTACTTCTCGCAGTGAGGGAACAGAAAAGGACAGAGGCAGGTTGAGGACAGGTGAGGGCACAGAGCCTGCTCCCGGGCCATTCTAACTATGGGTTGTGTCTGACGAAGCTGCCGACTGTTGGCTGGGGGTGTCTGATGTCACTTGAGATGACAAGGATGACTGAGTTAACCAATCAAGGACCGCTGGGTTGCTGGTCAAAACACGACCACTAGATGACACCGGGAACTCAGGCCTCTCGCTGCGACCTCTGCTTGCGCCAGAAACATTTAGGCCCCTGCCACTACTCTGTGCATGGCCTGAAATAGGCCACTAAACGCTTTCACCACAATTAACTGCAGAAGTGAACTAAGAATATATTTTTCTGGTTGGATTGAAATAGACCAGTATACGCATTCACCAAAATAATAGCAGAAGTGAACTGAGAATATATTTTTCTTGTTGTACTGAAATACGCCACTATACGCTGTTGTGGAAAAAGTATTGTTCGCCGTATGGTCGCCATCTATCCTATAGAGATGCGCAGATTCGTTCGCGTTCGCATCTGCGCAGAGACTTTTGCACGATGGTCTGGTCGTCCCGACCTGTAGCTGATTTGTGTCCAGCCTGGTATTACTGCAGGATACCAGTGTCATGGCGCCGGCTGAGGAGGGAGGGATGGGGACCGTCGAGCGGGGGTTTCTTCATCCACAAGGATAAGCGCGGCAACAGAAAGGGCGCGAATATGTGTGTGAATGCGCGAACATAAGTTTGCGCGATCATTCACATCTTCGCCAGCCAATCACTTCATACCATGATCTGTCTCCACATTGGTCATGATTGTAAGACCGCCTTCCAGCCAATCACTTCATACCATAACCTGTCTCCTCATTGGTCATGATTGTAAGACCGCCTTCCAGCCAATCACTTCATAACATAACCTGTCTCCTCATTGGTCATGATTGTAAGACCGCCTCCCATTTTCTGGTATAAATAAACCACGCCTAGCCGCTGGGAGGCAGGCACATTATTGGAACCTACTTGAGAACGTCTCTGGGATGTTATTGTGGAGGAATTGCGCGCACATCGACGCACACTACAACAGGGATTTCCCGATTGTACTTCTGGCAGTCGTTTTCGGTTGTTAGAATGAGACAATGGAGCACACAGCGACATCAACGCTTTGACCAGAAAAAACTTAAAGAGTGAAGTGCGTATATATTTTTCTTCTAGTAGTAGTGTTGGGCGAGCATGCTCGTCCAAACAATGGTTCGGCTCGAGCATCGTGATGCTCTGCACATCGCGGTGTTCGGCCGAATACCGTGTGTGCTAGAGCGCAATGCTCGAGTCTCCTCCCCGCATGTTTGCTGGCTGCTACGCAGCCAATAAAGATGCAGGTAAGTACTGCCATTCACTGTAATGTCGTAGCCATGTTGGCTGCTGGCATTACAGTGATTGGCTGGCCGTTACACGTCATCGAGTGCTATATATACGTGTTTGGCTCAGTATTAGTCAGTAAGAGCTGGAGAGCAGAAGGGAGAGATAGTGTATGGATTGAAATAGCAATATTTTAGTTTTTATACTTGTTATAGTCTAGACCCAAAAGTCCTTTTAAGAAATATTGTGTGTGGCAGCAATATATATTTTTAGCGCAACCTGCGCTAAATATCTTGCATTTGTTTGGCCTCTGGTGACAGCGATATTATCTATTCTGCGCTATATCTCCTGCCTAACGTGTGCGCAGCCTAAAAATATCTGTGACATCCAGTGTACTTTTCTGTAAATGGTGTCCGCGCTACATCTCCTGTATAACTTTTGTGTATTCAAAATCAGTGACATTCAGTCAAATAGTTTTGCTGCTGGTGGCAGCGACATTACCTGCTCTACATCTCCAGTATAACGTTAGCGCATCCGCAATATCTGTGACATTCAGTGTAATTTTTTTTGCCGCTGGTGACAGCGACATTATCTGCGCTACATCTCCTGTGTAATGTGTGTGCAGCCTAAAAATAACTGACATCCAGTGTACTTTTTCTGTAGATGGTGTCCAATGCGGACAGTTACATTACCTGCACTACATCTGTATAACGTTTAGGTATCTGAAATATCAGTGAAATTCTATCTAATTTTTTTGCTGCTGGTGGCAGTGACATTACCTGCACTACATCTCCTGTATAACGTTTGCCCATCCTAAATATCAGTGACATTAATTCAGAGTAATTTTTTATTAGCTGCTGGTGACAGCGACATTACTTGCGCTATACCTCCTGTATAACGTTTGTGCATCCTAAATATCAGTGACATTCATTCAGTGTAATTTTTTATTAGGCAGTGCTGACAGCGATATTAATTGCGCTATACCTCCTGTTTAACGTGTGCGCATCCTAAATATCAGTGACATTCATTCAGTGTACTTATTTATTAGACGTGGTGACAGCGACATTACTTGCGCTATACCTCCTGTTTAACGTGTGCGCATCCTAAATATCAGTGACATTCATTCAGTGTACCTATTTATTAGGCGTGGTGGCAGTGACATTACTTGCGCTATACCTCCTGTTTAATGTGTGCGCATCCTAAAAATATCTGTAACATTCTGTGTACTTTATTTGCACATTCACTTACAAAACTCGCACTACTGTACGTGTGACATACTTGCAAGCATATATACCATTTATTATGCGCAAGGTGAGCAGTAAGGGACAGGGAAGTGGCCGTGCTGCTGATTGTGCACACATAGGCCGTGGCCCTGGGTGCGGTGAAACTGTTGCCTGCTGCCAGAGCACAAGAAACACACTCATCCACGATACCTAGCTTCATGTCCCAGTTTCCAGTGCGGCACAGGACACCACTCTTGAAGTCAGACCAGTGCAACCAGGTGGTCAGTTGGATTGCAGCAGATAATGCTTCCAGTCGGTTAAGCACCACCCTGTCTTCCACAAAGTCCAGTCTCAGTAGCCAAGAGTCTGGTCAACAAAATTCTCACCCTGATACTCCTTCTACCCACCATGGAGAGTCTTGGCAAACATGTGATCCCACACTCCTGAGGAGCTGTTTTCATCGCCATTCCTTAATTTGGGCCTCCCGCCAAGCCCGCTTGAGGAGGGACATGAGGAGATCTTGTGCCCTGATTCGCAAACTCTGGAGCATCCACAGTCAGAAGAAGATGACGGTGGGGAACGGCAATTAGTGTTGCACGAGGTGGATGATGATGATGAGATACAGTTGTCAATAAGTCAACCGCAATTAGTGTCTCAAAAGGTTCATGATGAGGATGACAGTTGTCAATAACTGAGGTTGTTGTTAGGTCAACAAGTCAGGAGAATGACCAGTGTAAGGAAGTGGAAGAGGTGACAGATTCCCTTTAAACTGATCTGCTTAGATGACAAACAGCACCCCGCCTCAGGGCTGTGGCAGGGGATAAGGGACCAGACTGAGCTGTGGCTCTCGCCACTCAAACTACAACCAGGCATGGTTGTGTCTGAGAATGGCTGGCTGTAACTTGGTGGCAGCTTTGGAGCTCGGCAAGCTCACACACATACCATGCCTAGCCCACGTGTTCAACCTAGTGGTTCAGTGGTTTTTCAAAACCTGCCCCAATTTGCCTGAGCTACTGGTGAAGGTGCGCCGCGTGTGTTCCCATTTCCGCAAGTCATCGACAGCTTCCGCCGGTCTGTCAACACTGCAATTGCCAGCTCACTGACTGTTGTGTGACATGAGCATGCGCTGGAACTCCCATGTTCCACATGTTGGCCAGGCTTTGTCAGCAGCAGAGCGCAGTAGTGGAATACCAGCTGCAACATAGTCATCGACTTTCCAGTCCACTTCCGCTCTTCACAAGCGACGAGTGGGCATTGGTGCCTCTGTGAGGCTTTACGCAACTTTGAGGAATCAACACAGATGGTGAGTGGCGATAACACTATTATCAGCGCAACCATCCCACTTCTGTGTCTATTCAAACACTCGCTGCTCACAATTAAGGTGGACTCTTTGCTTGTGGAAGACCACCCTTAGTTCATCTTCTCAGCGCAAATTGGATGATGAGGAGGAGGAGGAGCAGGAGACGGTTGCCTCCACTACAGAGGGTAGTACCCATGGAAGTTTTATTCCATCTGTTCAGCGTGGATGGGTAGAAGAGGAGGAAGAGGATGAGGAGATTGAGAGTCATTCTCCTGATGAGGACAGCAAAGTCTTGTCTGTTGGGACTGGCACACATGGCTGACTTTATGTTAGGCTGCTTTCCCCGTGACCCACGCGTTTTACGCATTTTGGACAACACCGATTGCTGGTTTTTCACCCTTCTCGACCCCCGCTACAAAGAGAACTTCTCATCTCTCATTCCTGTGATGGAAAGGACAAGCAAAATGGTGATAAACCAAAAGGTCCTTGTGGAAAAATTGCTCCAGAAATTTCCAGCTGACAACACTGGTTGATGAGTATGTAGTTCTTTGGCCAACCGAGGAGGGGAGACGATGGGAACACACAGCAGTTCCAACAGAGGCAGGGCAACACTGTCCAAGGCCTGGGACAGTTTTATGACACCCCGCCAGCACCCTCAACCTGATACGCGGCCAAGGAGGGAAACATTTTGGAAGATGGTGAAGGAGTACGTAGCAGACCGTGTCAGCGTCCTCAGTGATCCCTCTGTGCCTTACAACTATTGGGTGTCCAAGCTAGACACGTGGCACAAACCGGCGCTCTACGCCTTGGAGGTGCTGGCCTGCCCTGTTGCCAGCGTTTCATCAGAGTGTGTAATTAGTGCTGCTGGGGGCATAATAACTGATAAGCGCATCTGCCTGTCAACAGAAAATGCTGACCGGTTGACTCTTATAAAAATGAAACAAGGCCTGGATTTCCCCTGACTTCTCTACTCTACCAGAGGAAAGCGGCTGAACATAAAGACACTCTAAATGTGGCTTTTATGGTGTATTGAATACACTGTATTCCCATGCATCCCTTCCAACACTAAAAAAAGTATATGGTTCAATCTCCCTTTTCTTGTCCTCCTCCATCATATCAACATGCTTATTAGGTTGCTCTTGCTCCTAATGTTTTAGAGGGTCTGCTCAGCAGCGGGCCCTCACCCATAATGTTTTAGAGGGTCACCAGCAGGCCCTTGCTCCTAATGATTTTGAGGGTCACCATCAGGCCATCAATCATAATTTTTCAAGGGTGTGTATGATGCCCTCCTTTATGTGTAATAAAAGGTGCATTGGTACCTTGTAATTTTTGGCAGCCCTTTCCCTTAGTGCATAGGCTTTAAGAGTGTAGGAGTCCCACTACCTGAACAATTGTACCACAATGTGAATGAGGCCCTCCTTTTTGTGATATACAGATTGTATCGGAGTGCCTCTTCCTTGTAATTTTTGGCAGAACTTGCACTTTATATACAAGTAAATATACAGGAAAGAATGTTTCCTAACAATTTTTCCTCTAAAATCGATTTTATCTTTGGTTTGGTGCGTATTATTGTCAGTCTGTAAAAGTGGCATACTACTCGGACAGCATAGTTCCCAGCAGAGACCTGGGAGTCCAAGATGCATCCAGACATCCTCCCCATGCTGTTCTCAAACCGTTTCAGTGGTGTTTCCATCAATTTCTGACCTTTTACTATGAACCAGACACCCTTCCCTCTTCAGAGTAGGGGGTGCCTGGTTTAATGGGTTCTCCCATTGACTTCCATTGTGCTCGGGTGCTCGGTAGAGCACCCGAGCATGCAGAGGTGTTCTACTCGAGCACCCGAGCACTTTTGTGCTCGACCAACACTATCTAGTACTGAAATATGCCCATATACGCTTTCACCAGAAATAACTGCAACAGTGCAGTGCGTACATATTTTTCATTTTTTTACTGAAATACGCCGCTATATGCTTTCAACAGAAATAACTGCAGAAGTGAACTGAGAATATATTTTTCTTGTTGGACTGAAATACGCCACTATACGCTTTGACCAGAAAAAAATAGCACAAGTGAACTGAGAATATATTTTTATTGTAGTACTGAAATAGGCCACTATACACTTTTACCAGAATTAACTGCAGAAATGTAGTACTGAAATAGGCCAGTATACGCTTTCACCAAAAAATAATAGCAGAAGTGAACTGAGAATATATTTTTCTTGTTGGACAGAAATAGGCCACTTTACGCTTTCACCAGAATTAACTGCAGAAGTGCACTGAGAATATATTTTTCTTGTTGAACTGAAAATACGACCCTATACGATTTCACCAGAAATAACTGTAACAGTGCAGTACGTATATATTTTTCTTTCTTTACTGTAATACGCCCCTATACGCTTTCAACACAAATAACTGCAGAAGTGAACTTAGAATATATTTTTCTTGTTGGACTGAAATAGGCCACTATCCGCTTTCACCAGAATTAACTGCAGAAATGCACTGAGAATATATTTTTCTTGTTTGACTGAAATACGACCGTACACGCTTTGACTCAGAAAAAACTGAAACAGTGAAGTGCATATATATTTTTCTTGTAGTACTGAAATACGCCCCTTTACGCTTTCAACAGAAATAACGGCAACTGTGCAGTGAGTATATATTTTTCTGACCACTGAGGAAGGGGCAAGTTCAGACCCCGAAACGCGTCTGGTTGTAGCAGCTAATATACCCAAGGGATCCCACAGATCTTATGTGGCTACGAATACTTCAAATATCGTAGTGTTTCTAGTGGAATAGGCGCGCTCCTAACTAATACAAACCTTGGAAGCGGACCCAGCCTCTGTAACCTCCCCATCACCGATCACGTGTACAGATTCCGATCACGTGACTGGGGATCACGTGAACAAGGCAGAAGGTCCTTGATACTCTACTCTGGCGTCCGACCGCATACAGACCTGACGTTCTAAGAGAGACCGGATCGGACCACACAACTGCTGGAGGGGTAAAGTACAAAGTTATCTGCGCACAAGTACTTATACCTGTGTCCTATTTGAGTACCGTATGCCCAGTACAGTTTATGCTTGCAACGGAGCATATGTGGAGCAGGCTGCAGCGACCCCTATCCGTTACTAGCATTACCCCACATCAAGGGTGGTAGCGTCACACGGACATTATATATTTGGAGTTTCTGGTTACGGCCTTGTGTCATTGCGGACCTATACTAACTTATATTCCTAAGGGATTCTGAGCTTTAACGACCAGTCTCCTTACGTTACCTTAACACTAGGAGCATACAGTGACTGTCCTTAGTCATATATGTATTTTACATTTATTTTGCATTTTATATGTATTTTATCTTCTTATGGTGCCGATTTAATGTGATTTAATGTTTTTATAATATTGTATTGATAAATAAATCCACTATTGCATAATATTTTGTCCAATTGGTACCAGGTAGTTGAGCGCCCCTTACTCAGGGCCGGTGCAAGGATTTTTGCCAACACAAGCGAAGCTACATTTTGGCGCCCCCCCCCCCCCCATGGCACATCGCCCCCCCCCCGTCCGGACCTGGCCCCATCCCATGAGCACCCCCTATTGTGTCACATTCCCCCCCCCCCCCCCGCCCCCCCGCCCCGGCCTATTGACAATAGGGGGTAATAATATGATCATGGATGGGGCCAGGGACGTCCAGGCGGGGGAATGATGTGCCATGGGGGGGGGGGGGAGAAATGTGACACAATAGACTATTGTGTCACATTTCTACCCCCCATTGCACTTAATCCCTCCCCAGCCCGGACAGCCCTGGCGCCATCCATGATCACATCGTTACCCCTTACTGTGTCACATTTTAACCCCCCCCCCCCCAGCCGACCCTTCCTGGCGGCCTGGCCCCATTCCCATGTCACATACTCAGAGTACTGTACAACATTTACATTGTACCCCCTCCCTCCATCATGTCACGGTCACACAAACTAGCGCCAGAGCAGAGGCGCTCAGGCTTTTAGCACGGCATTCAATGATGTGTTTAAAAAAAGTAATTACAAAACAACAATCATTAATATTGGGGGGGGGGGCCAATATTAATGATTGTTGTTTTGTAATTACTTTTTTAAAACACATAATTGAATGCCGTGCTAAAAGCCTGAGCGCCTCTGCTCTGGCACTAGACTAGCACTTATGGCCTCATTTTATGATTTTGAAATAATTTTAAATGATCATATTAATTATTATATACAATACATTCAATTCGGAACAGTTCAAACTTCAAGTGACCTACCTTAAGTCCTGAGTCCACTCCTGACCTGCCTGACTCCTGCTGCTGCTGGCTGCCAGTGCGTCTGGTGGTCTAATCTGGCTGACGGCTGTGTGTGTCTGTGTGAGTCAGACACAACACAATCAGTCAGCTCGAGCCTCGCCTATTAGTCCCTGCCATACCCGCCGGCGGCGCAGCTTACTACCAGTCAGGCCCCCATGGCAGGCTGAGCACATGTGACCGGTGTGTTGCCGTGACTCTGAGCGGCCGACACACGCAGGCTGGGGGCGGGCGCAAGGCGGCGGTGCTGCGGCACAAATTCAATAAAGTTATAAAAAAAAAAAAAAAGAAGGGCATTCATTTTTCCGCCCTGCGCAGGGCGCGCCCTAAGGCAGCCGCTTGGTCTGCCTTATGGTAGCGCCGGCCCTGCCCTTACTATATATAATTTTTTTTTTTTTTTACTGAAATACAACCTTTGGGGAATTAGCTCTTTTCCAGGGTCAATCTCATAGATACCTTGCCAGACAACAGATTCTCGTGTCCAAACAGTGTATTTATTTTTCCTCCCCGGCTGAGACCACATCAAACCTCTGCCGGTCTCTGGTCTCGGATAACACACTGGGAGGTGCTTTATCGCAGCCTTATTAGAGCAGGCCTCACCTGCGATCACCTCAGGTAAAAGGGAATACCTGTGTCGGAAGGGTGTGGACTGGCAGCTCCCTCTACCAAGCAAAACTGCCAGTCCAAGTAAAATCCAGCACAGAAAATGTTTACAAAACTGTCTCAGCAAACTATGCTTTTGCTGAGACTACTGCCACTCTCTGGATTTTATCTGTCTCATCTCACCCATCCGAGGTACCCAAGTGGGACAACACGCCTTCCAGCACTGTACACCTTACCACAGACCCTATACGCTTTCACCAGAAATAACTGCAGAAGTGAAATGAGATCCTGAATACACATATGATAAGATCTTTAGCTGAATCTCTGTAGGCATGGAGTTCAGGAAGAGACAGCTAAAGTACCAGTTTCCTTGAAAGGCTTTAAAAAGGTTCTGTGAGGGGACTGAAACGTCACTGTGACATGTGTGAATAAAGGACACTTTTTTTTCACCATATCTACAGGAGTGCCATGGAAGTTTTTCTCCTATTTATGTACCCAGGACCAAGGGTTTTGATGCTGGCATCCAAACTACATATTTCAGGAGAGTGCTGCCCGGATTTGAAATATACATATAAATATAAATATATATATATGTATATATATATCCATAACAAAAGGTCAGGCAGCACTCCTTAATATGCAGCTGAAGCTGTAGCGGTGCCCGCAGTGATCCCTCGATCCAGGACCAGCAATATAACACAGAAAAAACTGCGGCACTCCTTGAAGTAGAAAAATGTGCAATTTATTCACACATGTCAGCAGAGACAACGTTTCGGTTCTCTCCCAGAACCTTTTTCAAGTCAAGTGAGTATATATATATATAAAAAAAAAGGTGAAATAACGAGGCAGCACTTCCAGCTTTAGATGTACGGGTGAAGACCCCAAACTTTAATCCAAGCGACGTTTCGGCCTGCTCAATGAGGCCTTTATCAAGCTACATAACAGTGCAAATAACTGGGTATATATACCCACACTACATTACAAGTGAATAGCAATCAGTGATTACACCTGTTAACGATCCAGTCACATGACCTAAGACTACATCGTCACATGGTGTTCTGACATAATAAACATAATATTTTTACTCTTTTACGAGCATCAAAATGTGTTCATCTTGTTAGCAAAAACATAAGCAATGTGCACAACAACCACGGTGCATATACAATATATAATATATAGAGGATCCAAGCCCCTTTTCCACAGTAAAACATTATATGGTGCAGTACATAAAAGGTTAAAATCATCTGCTGCAGTTGCAGCTGTACCTTATTAAAAGTTGGACGGAGCTCACCATCTATAGACATTTACAAGTCTACACCACCATGCTGTCAGCGTTGGCGTCCCCCAGTCGGCGGTGCGCATGCGCCGGACCAGACGGCTCTGGCCACGCCCCGACAGCGCCGCGCACCCACGTCACGCTCCAATGGACCGCAGCGTCCTCCACCGGAACGCACGCAGGAGCCGCAGCTGCTGGGGGAGGGAGGCCAGACCATGTGGCTCAGCGCACGTCACACCGCAGGCGGGACCCAGCTGTTACCATAGTGATGTAAACAAGTGTGGACAAGCGGACGAGCCTAGCGCGGCCAGAGCAAGTACATGCGCACAGATCCAGACAAAAGACTGTGTTTGGAAATGGCCAGGGGGGAGGAAAATCAAGCCCAGCCACTAGCTCAAGCGATTATATCATCCCCCTTTGCCATCACCATCCACTTCATATGGTGTGGCTGTCGTGGGACACACTACTCCCATCAACCTGCACATATTTAAGATATCGTGTATGTCAAGTCACTGACCCTCAACTGTGTGGTCAGTAACGCGCATACACCATCAATCCATCTGTACATTATAAAACAGTATTGGGCATATAGTGCAATCATGTAACAGTCCCGGGCCGTCTGACGTCGTCCCGCATGTCTCCACACGTAGTTTCATTATCAAATTCATATCCAAAGGACTAGGGCGGCTCCATTCAATATCAAGATAAAAGTTCATCAAGCTAATCAAAACATCCTGAAAAAGAGAAAATACAGTGTCAATATATAATCAAAAGGCGTGCACTGTTATGTTTCTCCTACACCAGACTCAATGGTCGAGAACCCCCCACGTAGATGAGCACTACAAATATCCTTTATCCATACAGTTCCCACCTACACTCAGCATTGAGGCCATCCGGCTTCAGTGTGTGTAATCTGTGTATCCACATGATCTCACGTTGCTTCAACAATCTTTCCCTATTGCCTCCCCTTTTAAGTGGGGGGATATGGTCAATGACCCTGAATTTAAGATCCCTTTCTTTGTGCCCTGCTTCAACAAAGTGCTTCGACACCGGGAGGTCTCTCCTCTTCTGACGGATCGAGTACCTGTGGTAGTTCATTCTGGTCTTGACCTCGCAGATAGTTTCCCCTACATACAGGAGATTGCAGGGGCAAGACAAAAGGTATATCACGAATGAACTATCACAGGTCAGAAAATGTCTGATTTCAAACTGGGTCTTCAATACCGGATGTATGAATTTATCCCCTTTTAGCATATAATTGCAATTAACACAGCCTAAACACGGGTAGCACCCATTTTTCTTGCGGCCTATATAGGTTTGAACAGGGGCCTTACCCCCGGTAACATCTGCTCTCACCAGTTTGTCCTTCAGACTGTCTGCTCTCCTATACGACATCAGGGGGGGCACAGCAAACTCCTTCACCTTTTTAAAGCTGTTATTTAATATCGGCCAATGCTTCTTAATGGCTCCCGCTATCTGATAGCTACCCTCATTATAGGTGGAGATGAAAGGCACCCTACTCTGTTTAATCGCCTCACTAGTCCTCCTGGTTTCCATCCCATCTAACTGTCTGAGTACCAAACTTCTCGGGTACCCTCTCCTGATGAATTTGTCTGCCATCTGCGACAACCTTGTGTTTCGCAACACGGGGTCTTTAACTATGCGTTGCACACGGAGAAACTGGCTCCGTGGCAAAGTCTTAACCATAGATCTCGGATGGCAGCTCTCAAACCTCAGTAACTTGTTACAGTCAGTTGGCTTTGTGTATAAGTCAGTAACCAATGTGGTGCCCTGTTTTTTTACCATGGTATCCAAAAATTGGACCTGCTCGGTGGAGTGTACAAGCGTGAACTGAATCTCAGGATCCATATTGTTCAAAAATGTGTGGAACTCTGTCAACTCATCCTCAGTGCCCTCCCAGATGACAAAAACATCATCTATGTATCTCCACCACCCCCGCACTAGGCTGAAGTGGTGGGACACATAGACGTGTTCAGCCTCCAGGGCAGACATGAACATGTTGGCATAAGTAGGCGCCATGTTTGAACCCATTGCGGTTCCCCGCTGTTGTAGGTAATACCCGTCCTGAAACGCAAAATAATTGTATCTCAAAACTACACCGAGCAGGTCCAATATGAACTCCCTACATTCGTCAGTGTAGGGGGATTGAGCCAGAAACCTTCTGACTGCCTCTACACCTCTATCATGATTGATAGAGGTGTAGAGGCTCACCACATCAAAAGAAGCCAGCAACGTATGCGCCGTTACTTGCACATTAGCAATCTTATTCAGAAAATCACCAGTGTCTCGTACATAAGATTTAGCCCCAACTGCGTAACATCTCAGTATCTTGTCTAAGAAAATGGCCAGATTGGAGAACACTGACTCCCTCCCGGACACAATGGGTCTCCCAGGGGGATTCTGTAAGCTTTTATGAATTTTAGGTAACACATATATCAATGGTGTCTTGGGCTGTGTGATCAGTAGATATTTGTACAGGGCTTCATCAATCAGACCTCCTGATAAGGCTCCATCCAATATTCTCGTGATAACCTTGATCACCTCAAACTTAGGGTCATGATTAAGCCTCCTATATACCAGGGAGTCTCCTAATTGTCTCAATATCTCGGAGACGTACCATTGGGTGTCCATCACAACAACGGCTCCCCCCTTATCGGCCGGTTTAACCGTGAGGGAGCCGTTGTTGCAAAGTTCACCCAACGCACACATCTCCGCAGACGTCATGTTGGGATGTCTGAGACCTCCCACAGTTATGGATTCTTTCAATAGTTCAATGTCAGCCCTCACTGCATTGATATATGTGTCAATGGCTGGATTCTTAATCTGTGGTGTAAAGTCACCCTTGGCGTATAAGCCCACACTGCGAAGGGAGAGTTCACAACCACGCTGGGTATCGACATTAATCATTTGTCTATCTGTTTCAGAAAACCAGACTTTTAACTTAAGGCTTCTAAAGAATTTTTGCAGATCTACTTCTAATTGGAACCAGTCCACTCCCACCGCGGGACAAAAAGATAGACCTTTAGATAAAAGTTCGGTCTGTGCATCGGTCAGTACATGGGAAGATATATTTACCACTATGGATTCTTTTTCCTTGCTGGCCGATTCCTTACACTCCGTTGTTCTTTTTCTCCATTTAAATTGTCTCCGCCCACCACGTCTGGTCCTTTTGGATCCATAGCAGGGCCTAAAAAATCATCATGCTGTTGTGTGACTTGAGTGGCTCCCTCTCCATTGGTAGGTACCATTCTCCTCCTAGGGTTGGGGTTATTCCATTTGTTGTTGTTAGGATTACCAGAGAATGGTTGACGTCTCTGTCCTTTTGGTTCTTGCCAAGTATAGACATTACCTCGTCTATAGTCCTCTTCATCCCGCTGCCAGTTGCGTCGTTTAATTGCCTCTTGTTCTTTCCTGTATTTATCCAAATAGGTAGAGCAATTCGTCAAATATGTATCAAAGTCCTGTACAGGGAGGGCTTCCTTAAGCCTAATCAGAGCTCCTTCAAGGTGCTCACGTACGGTGCCCAATTCATATTGCAGGAACTCCAAATTCAACAGTATCACATCAAGGGCATATTTATTTGAGATCTGTGTAAATTTATGCGCAAACTTACTGTCCGCTGGAAACAGACTTGGCTTCAATTGGGAGCGCATTCCCCTTGGGATTCTGTGTGACTTATAATACTCCGCTAAAGTCGCCAGGTGCAGCTCCATAGATGCCAGTCGTTTGCCATCCGCCTCATAGCCTTTTTTCAGCTCTGTAACTGACGGGGTAGATAAAAACGTGCAGTCGCTCACCAAATCGTGGAGGATCCTCTCCTCATCTTGCCTGGTGTAGGAGAACACATCAGCGGGGTCTCTCTCAGTAGTTTCCATTTTCTGGTCAATACAGTGCTAAGCTGCCAAGTCCTTAGATATAAAACACAAATAGTGCAGCAGCACAGTCAGAGTTAGTGGACTGGGTGCAAATCCCCACAGAGGTAGGCCACTCCTCCACGATATACAAAAGGTGAAATAACGAGGCAGCACTTCCAGCTTTAGATGTACGGGTGAAGACCCCAAACTTTAATCCAAGCGACGTTTCGGCCTGCTCAATGAGGCCTTTATCAAGCTACATAACAGTGCAAATAACTGGGTATATATACCCACACTACATTACAAGTGAATAGCAATCAGTGATTACACCTGTTAACGATCCAGTCACATGACCTAAGACTACATCGTCACATGGTGTTCTGACATAATAAACAGTGTAGTGTGGGTATATATACCCAGTTATTTGCACTGTTATGTAGCTTGATAAAGGCCTCATTGAGCAGGCCGAAACGTCGCTTGGATTAAAGTTTGGGGTCTTCACCCGTACATCTAAAGCTGGAAGTGCTGCCTCGTTATTTCACCTTTTGTATATCGTGGAGGAGTGGCCTACCTCTGTGGGGATTTGCACCCAGTCCACTAACTCTGACTGTGCTGCTGCACTATTTGTGTTTTATATCTAAGGACTTGGCAGCTTAGCACTGTATTGACCAGAAAATGGAAACTACTGAGAGAGACCCCGCTGATGTGTTCTCCTACACCAGGCAAGATGAGGAGAGGATCCTCCACGATTTGGTGAGCGACTGCACGTTTTTATCTACCCCGTCAGTTACAGAGCTGAAAAAAGGCTATGAGGCGGATGGCAAACGACTGGCATCTATGGAGCTGCACCTGGCGACTTTAGCGGAGTATTATAAGTCACACAGAATCCCAAGGGGAATGCGCTCCCAATTGAAGCCAAGTCTGTTTCCAGCGGACAGTAAGTTTGCGCATAAATTTACACAGATCTCAAATAAATATGCCCTTGATGTGATACTGTTGAATTTGGAGTTCCTGCAATATGAATTGGGCACCGTACGTGAGCACCTTGAAGGAGCTCTGATTAGGCTTAACCCCTTAAGGACACATGACGTATCGGTACGGCATGTTTCCCGAGTCCTTAAGGACACATGACGTACCGGTACGTCATGTGTTGTTCCGATCACTGCCGTGCGGCCGGCTGTGATCGGAACAAGGTGCCTGCTCAAATCATTGAGCAGGCACCTCGGCTAAATGCGCGGGGGGGTCCCGTGACCCCCCCATGTCCGCGATCGCAACAAACCGCAGGTCAATTCAGACCTGCGGTTTGTTGCGCTTTCTGCAGTTTCTGATCGCTGCGGTCCCTGACCGCGGCGATCAGAAACTTTAGTGTGGCGAAAATATATATTTATCACCCCCCCTGCACCTCTGAATGATTTTAGCCCGGTGGGAGGTGCAGGGGGGGTGTTGCGGGCGGTGGGGGCGGTGCGGGAGGCGGGCGGTGCGGCAGGCGGGATCGCGATCCCCCGCCCGCCTCCTATTGCGTAATCGTTGGTGTACAGTGGGTATACCAGGGTGCCAGCACATTGCTGGCACCCTGGTATAAACGGCTGACATCGGTGATGCGATGTCAGCCGTTTAACCCTTTCCATACAGCGGTCCGTACGGACCGCTGTATGGAAAAAGTTAACAGTAAGAGGGAGCTCCCTCCCTCTCCGATCGGGGGGCTGCAGTGCCTTTGCAGCCCCCCGATGGAGAGGGAGAGAGCCCCCAGACAGCCCCCCCAGAGCCCCGTCCTTACCCTTCCCCGTCTGCGCAGTTCTGACCATAACTGAGCAGACGGGGAAGGTTCCCATGGCAACAGGACGCCTCTCAGGCGTCCTGCTGTCCATGGTGCTGAACAGATCTGTGCTGAAAGCATAGATCTGTTCAGTGTAAGTAAAATATAGTACAGTGCAATATATATTGTACTGTACTGTATTATACAGACATCAGACCCACTGGATCTTCAAGAACCAAGTGGGTCTGGGTCAAAAAAAAAGTGAAAAAAAGGTAAAAATCAAAAAACACATTTATCACTGATTAAAAATTAAAAAAATAAAATTCCCTACACATGTTTGGTATCGCCGCGTCCGTAACGACCTGATCTATAAAACGGTCATGTTACTTTACCCGAACGGTGAACGCCATAAAAATAAAAAATAAAAAACTATGATGAAATTGAAATTTTGTCCACCTTACTTCCCAAAAAAAGGTAATAAAAGTGATCAAAAAAGTCGCATGTACGCCAAAATTGTAACAATCAAACCGTCATCTCATCCCGCAAAAAATGAGACCCTACTTAAGATAATCGCCCAAAAACTGAAAAAACTATGGCTCTTAGACTATGGAAACACTAAAACATCATTTTTTTTGTTTCAAAAATGAAATCATTGTGTAAAACTTACATAAATAAAAAAAAGTATACATATTAGGTATCGCCGCGTCCATATCGACCGGCTCTATAAAAATATCACATGACCTAACCCCTCAGGTGACCACCGTAAAAAAATAAAAATAAAAACGGTGTAAAAAAAGCCATTTTTTGTCATCTTACGTCACAAAAAGTGTAATAGCAAGCGATCAAAAAGTCATATGCACACCAAAATAGTGCCAATCAAACCGTCATCTCATCCCGCAAAAAATGAGACCCTACTTAAGATAATCACCCAAAAACTGAAAAAACAATGGCTCTTAGACTATGGAGACACTAAAACATTTTTTTTGTTTTAAAAATGAAATCATTGTGTAAAACGTACATAAATAAAAAAAATTGTATACATATTAGGTATCGCCGCGTCCGTGACAACCTGCTCTATAAAATTACCACATGATCTAACCTGTCAGATGAATGTTGTAAATAAAAAAATAAAAAACGCTGCCAAAAAAGCTATTTCTTGTTACCTTGCCGCACAAAAAGTGTAATATAGAGCAACCAAAAATCATATGTACCCTAAACTAGTACCAACAAAACTGCCACCCTATCCCGTAGTTTCTAAAATGGGGTCACTTTTTTGGAGTTTCTACTCTAGGGGTGCATCAGGGGGGCTTCAAATGGGACATGGTGTAAAAAAAAACAGTCCAGCAAAACCTGCCTTCCAAAAACCGTATGGCATTCCTTTCCTTCTGCGCCCTGCCGTGTGCCCGTACAGCGGTTTACGACCACATATGGGGTGTTTCTGTAAACTACAGAATCAGGGCCATAAATAATGAGTTTTGTTTGGCTGTTAACCCTTGCTTTGTAACTGGAAAAAAAAAAAAAAATGGAAAATCTGCCAAAAAAGTGAAATTTTGAAATTGTATCTCTATTTTCCATTAAATCTTGTGCAACACCTAAAGGGTTAACAAAGTTTGTAAAATCCGTTTTGAATACCTTGAGGGGTGTAGTTTCTTAGATGGGGTCACTTTTATGGAGTTTATAATCTGGGGGTGCATCAGGGGGGCTTCAAATGGGACTTGGTGTCAAAAAACCGGTCCATAAAAATCAGCCCTCCAAAAACCAAACGGCGCACCTTTCCCTCTACGCCCCGCTGTGTGGCCGTACAGTAGTTTACGGCCACATATGGGGTGTTTCTGTAAACAGCAGAGTCAGGGCAATAAAGATACAGTCTTGTTTGGCTGTTAACCCTTGCTTTGTTAGTGGAAAAAATGGGTTAAAATGGAAAATTAGGCAAAAAAATGAAATTCTCAAATTTCATCGCCATTTGCCAATAACTCTTGTGCAACACCTAAAGGGTTAACGACGTATGTAAAATCAGTTTTGAATACCTTGAGGGGTGTAGTTTCTTAGATGGGGTCACTTTTAGGGAGTTTCTCCTCTAGGGGTGCATCAGGGGGCTTCAAATGGGACATGGTGTAAATAAACCAGTCCATAAAAATCAGCCTTCCAAAAACCAAACGGCGCACCTTTCACTCTACGCCCCGCTGTGTGCCCGTACAGTAGTTTACGGCCACATATTGGGTGTTTCTGTAAACGGCAGAGTCAGGGCAATAAAGATACCGTCTTGTTTGGCTGTTAACCCTTGCTTTGTTAGTGGAAAAAATGGGTTAAAATGAAAAATTAGACAAAAAAATTAAATTCTCAAATTTCCTCCCCATTTGCCAATAACTCTTGTGCAACACCTAAAGGGTTAACAACGTATTCAAAATCAGTTTTGAATACCTTGAGGGGTGTAGTTTCTTAGATGGGGTCATTTTTGGGTGGTTTCTATTATGTAAGCCTCGCAAAGTGACTTGAGACCTGAACTGGTCCCTAAAAATTGAGTTTTTGTAAATTTCTGAAAAATTTCAAGATTTGCTTCTAAACTTCTAAGCCTTATAACATCCCCAAAAAATAAAATATCATTTCCAAAATAATTCAAACATGAAGTAGACATATGGGGAATGTAAAGTCATCCAAATTTTTGGGGGTATTACTATGTATTACAGAAGTAGAGAAACTGGAACTTTGAAAGTTGCAAATTTTTCCAAATTTTTGTTAAATTTGGTATTTTTTGGTGCAAAAAAAATAATTTTTTTGACTTCATTTTACCAGTGTCATGAAGTACAATATGTGACGAAAAAACAATCTCAGAATGGCCTGGATAAGTCAAAGCGTTTTAAAGTTATCAGCACTTAAAGTGACTCTGGTCAGATTTGCAAAAAATGGCCTGGTCCTTAAGGTGAAATAGGGCTGTGTCCTTAAGGGGTTAAGGAAGCCCTCCCTGTACAGGACTTTGATACATATTTGACGAATTGCTCTACCTATTTGGATAAATACAGGAAAGAACAAGAGGCAATTAAACGACGCAAATGGCAGCGGGATGAAGAGGACTATAGACGAGGTAATGTCTATACCTGGCAAGAACCAAAAGGACAGAGACGTCAACCATTCTCTGGTAATCCTAACAACAACAAATGGAATAACCCCAACCCTAGGAGGAGAATGGTACCTACCAATGGAGAGGGAGCCACTCAAGTCACACAACAGCATGATGATTTTTTAGGCCCTGCTATGGATCCAAAAGGACCAGACGTGGTGGGCGGAGACAATTTAAATGGAGAAAAAGAACAACGGAGTGTAAGGAATCGGCCAGCAAGGAAAAAGAATCCATAGTGGTAAATATATCTTCCCATGTACTGACCGATGCACAGACCGAACTTTTATCTAAAGGTCTATCTTTTTGTCCCGCGGTGGGAGTGGACTGGTTCCAATTAGAAGTAGATCTGCAAAAATTCTTTAGAAGCCTTAAGTTAAAAGTGTGGTTTTCTGAAACAGATAGACAAATGATTAATGTCGATACCCAGCGTGGTTGTGAACTCTCCCTTCGCAGTGTGGGCTTATACGCCAAGGGTGACTTCACACCACAGATTAAGAATCCAGCCATTGACACATATATCAATGCAGTGAGGGCTGACATTGAACTATTGAAAGAATCCATAACTGTGGGAGGTCTCAGACATCCCAACATGACGTCTGCGGAGATGTGTGCGTTGGGTGAACTTTGCAACAACGGCTCCCTCACGGTTAAACCGGCCGATAAGGGGGGAGCCGTTGTTGTGATGGACACCCAATGGTACGTCTCCGAGATATTGAGACAATTAGGAGACTCCCTGGTATATAGGAGGCTTAATCATGACCCTAAGTTTGAGGTGATCAAGGTTATCACGAGAATATTGGATGGAGCCTTATCAGGAGGTCTGATTGATGAAGCCCTGTACAAATATCTACTGATCACACAGCCCAAGACACCATTGATATATGTGTTACCTAAAATTAATAAAAGCTTACAGAATCCCCCTGGGAGACCCATTGTGTCCGGGAGGGAGTCAGTGTTCTCCAATCTGGCCATTTTCTTAGACAAGATACTGAGATGTTACGCAGTTGGGGCTAAATCTTATGTACGAGACACTGGTGATTTTCTGAATAAGATTGCTAATGTGCAAGTAATGGCGCATACGTTGCTGGCTTCTTTTGATGTGGTGAGCCTCTACACCTCTATCAATCATGATAGAGGTGTAGAGGCAGTCAGAAGGTTTCTGGCTCAATCCCCCTACACTGACGAATGTAGGGAGTTCATATTGGACCTGCTCGGTGTAGTTTTGAGATACAATTATTTTGCGTTTCAGGACGGGTATTACCTACAACAGCGGGGAACCGCAATGGGTTCAAACATGGCGCCAACTTATGCCAACATGTTCATGTCTGCCCTGGAGGCTGAACACGTCTATGTGTCCCACCACTTCAGCCTAGTGCGGGGGTGGTGGAGATACATAGATGATGTTTTTGTCATCTGGGAGGGCACTGAGGATGAGTTGACAGAGTTCCACACATTTTTGAACAATATGGATCCTGAGATTCAGTTCACGCTTGTACACTCCACCGAGCAGGTCCAATTTTTGGATACCATTGTAAAAAAACAGGGCACCACATTGGTTACTGACTTATACACAAAGCCAACTGACTGTAACAAGTTACTGAGGTTTGAGAGCTGCCATCCGAGATCTATGGTTAAGACTTTGCCACGGAGCCAGTTTCTCCGTGTGCAACGCATAGTTAAAGACCCCGTGTTGCGAAACACAAGGTTGTCGCAGATGGCAGACAAATTCATCAGGAGAGGGTACCCGAGAAGTTTGGTACTCAGACAGTTAAATGGGATGGAAACCAGGAGGACTAGTGAGGCGATTAAACAGAGTAGGGTGCCTTTCATCTCCACCTATAATGAGGGTAGCTATCAGATAGCGGGAGCCATTAAGAAGCATTGGCCGATATTAAATAACAGCTTTAACCACTTCAGCCCCGCTAGGTGAAACCCCCTTCATGACCAGGCCACTTTTTACACTTCGGCACTACACTCCTTTCACCGTTTATCGCTCGGTCATGCAACTTACCACCCAAATGAATTTTACCTCCTTTTCTTCTCACTAATGGAGCTTTCATTTGGTGGTATTTTATTGCTGCTGACATTTTTACTTTTTTTGTTATTAATCAAAATATAACGATTTTTTTTGCAAAAAAATGACATTTTTCTCTTTCAGCTGTGAAATTTAGCAAAAAAAACGACATCCATATATAAATTTTTCGCTAAATTTATAGTTCTACATGTCTTTGATAAAAAAAAAATGTTTGGGCAAAAAAAAAATGGTTTGGGTAAAAGTTATAGCATTTACAAACTATGGTACAAAAATGTGAATTTCCGCTTTTTGAAACGGCTCTGATTTTCTGAGCACCTGTCATGTTTCCTGAGGTTCTACAATGCCCAGACAGTAGAAAACCCCCACAAATGACCCCATTTCGGAAAGTAGACACCCTAAGGTATTCGCTGATGGGCATAGTGAGTTCATAGAACTTTTTATTTTTTGTCACAAGTTAGCGGAAAATGATGATGATTTTTTATTTTTTATTTTTTCTTACAAAGTCTCATTTTCCACTAACTTGCGACAAAAAATAAAAAATTCTAGGAACTCGCCATGCCCCTCACAGAATACCTTGGGGTGTCTTCTTTCCAAAATGGGGTCACTTGTGGTGTAGTTATACTGCCCTGGCAATTTAGGGGCCCAAATGTGTGAGAAGAACTTTGCAATCAAAATGTGTAAAAAATGACCGGTGAAATCCGAAAGGTGCACTTTGGAATATGCGCCCCTTTGCCCACCTTGGCAGCAAAAAAGTGTCACACATGTGGTATCGCCGTACTCAGGAGAAGTTGGGGAATGTGTTTTGGGGTGTCATTTTACATATACCCATGCTGGGTGAGAGAAATATCTTGGCAAAAGACAACTTTTCCCATTTTTTTATACAAAGTTGGCATTTGACCAAGATATTTTTCTCACCCAGCATGGGTATATGTAAAATGACACCCCAAAACACATTCCCCAACTTCTCCTGAGTACGGCGATACCAGATGTGTCACACTTTTTTGCTGCCAAGGTGGGCAAAGGGGCACATATTCCAAAGTGCACCTTTCGGATTTTGCAGGGCATTTTTTACACATTTTGATTGCAAGGTACTTCTCATACATTTGGGCCCCTAAATTGCCAGGGCAGTATAACTACGCCACAAGTGACCCCATTTTGGAAAGAAGACACCCCAAGGTATTCCGTGAGGGGCACGGCGAGTTCCTAGAATTTTTTATTTTTTGTCACAAGTTAGCGGAAAATGATGATTTTTTTTTTTTTCTCTTTTTTCCTTACAAAGTCTCATATTCCACTAACTTGCGACAAAAAATAAAAAATTCTAGGAACTCGCCATGCCCCTCACGGAATACCTTGGGGTGTCTTCTTTCCAAAATGGGGTCACTTGTGGCGTAGTTATACTGCCCTGGCAATTTAGGGGCCCATATGTGTGAGAAGTACTTTGCAATCAAAATCTGTAAAAAATGACCGGTGAAATACGAAAGGTGCACTTTGGAATATGCGCCCCTTTGCCCACCTTGGCATCAAAAAAGTGTCACACATCTGGTATCGCCGTACTCAGGAGAAGTTGGGGAATGTGTTTTGGGGTGTCATTTTACATATACCCATGCTGGGTGAGAGAAATATCTTGGCAAAAGACAACTTTTCCCATTTTTTTATACAAAGTTGGCATTTGACCAAGATATTTTTCTCACCCAGCATGGGTATATGTAAAATGACACCCCAAAACACATTCCCCAACTTCTCCTGAGTACGGCGATACCAGATGTGTCACACTTTTTTGCTGCCAAGGTGGGCAAAGGGGCACATATTCCAAAGTGCACCTTTCGGATTTTGCAGGGCATTTTTTACACATTTTGATTGCAAGGTACTTCTCATACATTTGGGCCCCTAAATTGCCAGGGCAGTATAACTACGCCACAAGTGACCCCATTTTGGAAAGAAGACACCCCAAGGTATTCCGTGAGGGGCACGGCGAGTTCCTAGAATTTTTTATTTTTTGTCACAAGTTAGCGGAAAATGATGATTTTTTTTTTTTTCTCTTTTTTCCTTACAAAGTCTCATATTCCACTAACTTGCGACAAAAAATAAAAAATTCTAGGAACTCGCCATGCCCCTCACGGAATACCTTGGGGTGTCTTCTTTCCAAAATGGGGTCACTTGTGGCGTAGTTATACTGCCCTGGCAATTTAGGGGCCCATATGTGTGAGAAGTACTTTGCAATCAAAATCTGTAAAAAATGACCGGTGAAATACGAAAGGTGCACTTTGGAATATGCGCCCATTTGCCCACCTTGGCATCAAAAAAGTGTCACACATCTGGTATCGCCGTACTCAGGAGAAGTTGGGGAATGTGTTTTGGGGTGTCATTTTACATATACCCATGCTGGGTGAGAGAAATATCTTGGCAAAAGACAACTTTTCCCATTTTTTTATACAAAGTTGGCATTTGACCAAGATATTTTTCTCACCCAGCATGGGTGAGTGCACCTTTCGGATTTTGCAGGGCATTTTTTACACATTTTGATTGCAAGGTACTTCTCACACATTTGGGCCCCTAAATTGCCAGGGCAGTATAACTACGCCACAAGTGACCCCATTTTGGAAAGAAGACACCCCAAGGTATTCCGTGAGGGGCATGGCGAGTTCCTAGAATTTTTTATTTTTTGTCGCAAGTTAGTGGAATATGAGACTTTGTAAGGAAAAAAGAGAAAAAAAAAAAATCATCATTTTCCGCTAACTTGTGACAAAAAATAAAAAATTCTAGGAACTCGCCGTGCCCCTCACGGAATACCTTGGGGTGTCTTCTTTCCAAAATGGGGTCACTTGTGGCGTAGTTATACTGCCCTGGCAATTTAGGGGCCCAAATGTGTGAGAAGTACCTTGCAATCAAAATGTGTAAAAAATGCCCTGCAAAATCCGAAAGGTGCACTTTGGAATATGTGCCCCTTTGCCCACCTTGGCAGCAAAAAAGTGTGACACATCTGGTATCGCCGTACTCAGGAGAAGTTGGGGAATGTGTTTTGGGGTGTCATTTTACATATACCCATGCTGGGTGAGAAAAATATCTTGGCAAACGACAACTTTTCCCATTTTTTTATACAAAGTTGGCATTTGACCAAGATATTTTTCTCACCCAGCATGGGTATATGTAAAATGACACCCCAAAACACATTCCCCAACTTCTTCTGAGTACGGCGATACCAGATGTGTCACACTTTTTTGCAGCCTAGATGCGCAAAGGGGCCCAAATTCCTTTTAGGAGGGCATTTTTAGACATTTGGATCCCAGACTTCTTCTCACGCTTTAGGGCCCCTAAAAAGCCAGGGCAGTATAAATACCCCACATGTGACCCCACTTTGGAAAGAAGACACCCCAAGGTATCCAATGAGGGGCCTGGCAAGTTCATAGAATTTTTTTTTTTTCGCATAAGTTAGCGGAAATTGATTTTTTTTTGTTTTTTCTCACAAAGTCTCACTTTCCGCTAACTTAGGACAAAAATTTCAATCTTTCATGGACTCAATATGCCCCTCAGCAAATACCTTGGGGTGTCTTCTTTCCAAAATGGGGTCAGTTGTGGGGTGTTTGTACTGCCCTGGCATTTGAGGGTCTCCGCAATCATTACATGTATGGCCAGCATTAGGAGTTTCTGCTATTCTCCTTATATTGAGCATACAGGTAATGAGATTTTTTTTTCCGTTCAGCTTCTGGGCTGAAAGAAAAAAATGAACGGCACAGATTTCTTCATTCGCATCGATCAATGTGGATGAAAAAATCTCTGCCAAAAAAAAAAAATGGAGGGGAAAGGCGTCTGCCAGGACATAGGAGCTCCGCCCTACATCCATACCCACTTAGCTCGTATGCCCTGGCAAACCAGATTTCTCCATTCGCATCAATCGATGTGGATGAATAAATCATTGCCGGGATTTTTTTTTTTATATATATATATATATATACAAAATGCTTGCCAAAGCATAGGAACGCCGCCTCCTCCTCAGCTCGTATGCTTCGGCAAACGTATCTGTCACTGCAGAGGAGAAAATCCCGTCTTGCAGCGCCGCATACACCGACTTGCGTGTAATCTGACAGCAGCGCAATGCTTCTGTCAGAATGCACATCGGTGCTGCAGCTAGTTCATCGGTTGGTCCACCTGGAAGGTAAAAAGACAAAAAAAAAAAAAAGAAAAAACCAGGCCACAACGCAATAATTTTATTAACTTTGGAACAGAACATGTAACTTTAACTTTTGGAACTAAACATTAACCTGTTTGCTTACCTGTTTTTTTTTTTTGTTTTTTTTTTGTTTTTTTACCTTTATAGAACAAACCTCTCCTCCCCCATGGGTCAATGTGCAAAGCGCAAATCGCCCAAAGATGTGGCGAAGTGCGTTATGCACTTTGTCCCAGGTGAAAGGAGAGGTTTGCAGCAGCAGTGAGTGAATGGGCCCTAATAGCCCTGTGTGCCTATCCTGGTGAGATGTGATCCCTATGCTAGGTGTACCTGTGTGTGGTACTTTCGGAAACAATCCCCTAAGCATAGGGCAGGGTGGTCAGGACAGTCAGGACAGAAATACCGGGTGTCACGCCTTATTCCACTCCTGCTACAGACACGACATCTTTTTCGGGGTGACGGTTGGGTTGAGGTACCAGCAACGACATTGGGGAAATGTCGCTCGTGTAGACGGCTAACTACACTGGTGGATGGGGCCACGGAACCTTCTGGATACAGGAGGTTCTCAATGATCTCTTCCTGAAATTTGAGGAAGGATCCAGTTCTCCCAGCCTTACTGTAGAGAACAAAACTATTATACAGCGCCAATTGAATCAAATATACAGACACCTTCTTATACCAGCGTCTGGTTCTGCGGGAAACTAAATACGGAGACAACATCTGGTCATTGAAGTCGACCCCTCCCATGTGGAGGTTATAGTCGTGGACTGAGAGGGGCTTTTCAATGACACGGGTTGCTCGCTCAATTTGTATTGTCGTGTCTGCGTGAATGGAGGAGAGCATGTAAACGTCACGCTTGTCTCTCCATTTCACCGCGAGCAGTTCTTCGTTACACAGTGCGGCCCTCTGCCCCCTTGCAAGACGGGTGCTAACGAGCCGTTGGGGGAAGCCCGCGCGACTAGTTCGCGCGGTACCACAGGCGCCAATCCGTTCTAGAAACAAATGCCTAAAGAGGGCCACACTTGTGTAAAAATTGTCCACATAAAGATGGTACCCCTTGCCGAATAAGGGTGACACCAAGTCCCAAACTATCTTCCCACTGCTCCCCAGGTAGTCAGGGCAACCGACCGGCTCCAGGGTCTGATCTTTTCCCTCATAGACACGAAATTTGTGGGTATAGCCTGTGGCCCTTTCACAGAGCTTATACAATTTGACCCCATACCGGGCGCGCTTGCTTGGGATGTATTGTTTGAAGCCAAGGCGCCCGGTAAAATGTATTAGGGACTCGTCTACGCAGATGTTTTGCTCAGGGGTATACAAATCTGCAAATTTCTGGTTGAAATGGTCTATGAGGGGCCGAATTTTGTGGAGCCGGTCAAAAGCAGGGTGGCCTCTGGGACGGGAGGCGGTGTTGTCACTAAAGTGCAAGAAACGCAGGATGGTCTCAAATCGTGTCCTGGACATTGCACCAGAGAACATGGGCATGTGATGAATTGGGTTCGTGGACCAATATGACCGCAATTCATGTTTTTTTGTCAGGCCCATGTTGAGGAGGAGGCCCAGAAAAGTTTTAAATTCGGAAACTTGGACTGGTTTCCACCGGAAAGGCTGGGCATAAAAGCTTCCCGGGTTAGCGGTTATAAATTGTGTGGCATACCGGTTTGTCTCTGCCACGACTATGTCTAAGAGCTCCGCAGTCAAGAACAGCTCAAAAAATCCCAGGGCCGAACCGATCTGAGCTGTCTCAACCCGAACTCCAGACAGGGCGGTGAAAGGGGGAACTACAGGTGCGGCTGAAGTTGGGGGCTGCCAATCAGGGTTTGCCAGCACCTCTGGGATTCTAGGGGCTCTACGGGCACGTCTTTGCGGTGGCTGCGACGGGGTCACTACTGCTCGTGCCACCGTACCAGCTTCAACTGCCCTTCTGGTGCTCGCTACTTCACCAGGTTGTACGGCAGTGCTGGTACTAGGTCCAGGATGGGCTGGTCTGCTGGTGTATGCCTCACCACGTAATCCGGCAGCACCAGCCCCACTCTGATGCTCTTGAAGCGGATCCTGCGCAAACTGCGGTCTAGCAACACGGGGCCGGGTACGCCTGGTTCTATCAGGGACCTCAGCCTCCTCGTCCGAACTTTGGGTCAGAGAGCCGCTGCTTTCTACAGGTTCGTATTCTGACCCGCTGGATTCATCAGATGAGGGTTCCCACTCCTCATCCGACTGGGTCAGAAGCCTGTAGGCCTCTTCAGAGGAATACCCCCTGTTTGACATGTGGGCAACTAAATTTAGGGGTATTCCCTGAGACTACCCAGGTAAAAAAAGCAAGCCTGTCTTACAAAGGGGAGGCTAGCGAAGTACCGGAGGCCGCTGCGGTTGATAAAAAATATCAAAAGTGATTTTTTTATCGCCGCAGTGCGTGTAAAGTGGATGTGCAGCGATCAAAAAAAAATTTTTTTTTGTCACTGCGGTGGGGCGGGTGTGGGCGAACGCACGTGTGGGCGACCGATCAGGCCTGATCGGGCAAACACTGCGTTTTGGGTGGAGGGCGAACCTAAAGTGACACTAATACAGTTATAGATCTGACCGTGATCAGTTTTGATCACTTCCAGATACTATAAAAGTACAAATGCTGATTAGCGATACGCTAATCAGCGAATAACGGACTGCGGTGCGGTGGGCTGGGCGCTAACTGATCCCTAACTACCTAACCAAGGGACCTAAACTATACCTAAAACCTAACGGTCAATACCAGTGAAAAAAAAAAGTGACAGTTTGCACTGATCACTTTTTTTCCTTTCACTAGTGATTGACAGGGGCTAGAAGGGGTGATCAAAGGGTTAATAGGGGTTCAGGGGGGTGATCTGGGGCTAAGTATGTACTGTTGGTGTACTCACTGTGAAGCCTGCTCCTCTGCTGGATCCAACCGACGAAAAGAACCAGCAGAGGAGCAGGCAGCCATATAACAGATCATATTTACAAATATGATCTGCTATATGGCTCTGTGATTGGCTTTTTTGAAAATCAGCAACCTGCCAGCCAATGATCGCTGGCTGGCAGGTCCTGACGAAATACTCCTCTATGAAATGCCGGCCCGCGATGCGCATGTGCGGGCCAGCTGCGGCGAAATCTCGCGTCTCGCGAGATGACGCGCCGATGCGTCCAGGAGGAGAAAAGCAACCACCTTCCGGACGCATCGGCGCGTTAGGCGGTCCGGAGGTGGTTAAAAAGGTGAAGGAGTTTGCTGTGCCCCCCCTGATGTCGTATAGGAGAGCAGACAGTCTGAAGGACAAACTGGTGAGAGCAGATGTTACCGGGGGTAAGGCCCCTGTTCAAACCTATATAGGCCGCAAGAAAAATGGGTGCTACCCGTGTTTAGGCTGTGTTAATTGCAATTATATGCTAAAAGGGGATAAATTCATACATCCGGTATTGAAGACCCAGTTTGAAATCAGACATTTTCTGACCTGTGATAGTTCATTCGTGATATACCTTTTGTCTTGCCCCTGCAATCTCCTGTATGTAGGGGAAACTATCTGCGAGGTCAAGACCAGAATGAACTACCACAGGTACTCGATCCGTCAGAAGAGGAGAGACCTCCCGGTGCCGAAGCACTTTGTTGAAGCAGGGCACAAAGAAAGGGATCTTAAATTCAGGGTCATTGACCATATCCCCCCACTTAAAAGGGGAGGCAATAGGGAAAGATTGTTGAAGCAACGTGAGATCATGTGGATACACAGATTACACACACTGAAGCCGGATGGCCTCAATGCTGAGTGTAGGTGGGAACTGTATGGATAAAGGATATTTGTAGTGCTCATCTACGTGGGGGGTTCTCGACCATTGAGTCTGGTGTAGGAGAAACATAACAGTGCACGCCTTTTGATTATATATTGACACTGTATTTTCTCTTTTTCAGGATGTTTTGATTAGCTTGATGAACTTTTATCTTGATATTGGATGGAGCCGCCCTAGTCCTTTGGATATGAATTTGATAATGAAACTACGTGTGGAGACATGCGGGACGACGTCAGACAGCCCGGGACTGTTACATGATTGCACTATATGCCCAATACTGTTTTATAATGTACAGATGGATTGATGGTGTGTGCGCGTTACTGACCACACAGTTGAGGGTCAGTGACTTGACATACACGATATCTTAAATATGTGCAGGTTGATGGGAGGAGTGTGTCCCACGACAGCCACACCATATGAAGTGGATGGTGATGGCAAAGGGGGATGATATAATCGCTTGAGCTAGTGGCTGGGCTTGATTTTCCTCCCCCCTGGCCATTTCCAAACACAGTCTTTTGTCTGGATCTGTGCGCATGTACTTGCTCTGGCCGCGCTAGGCTCGTCCGCTTGTCCACACTTGTTTACATCACTATGGTAACAGCTGGGTCCCGCCTGCGGTGTGACGTGCGCTGAGCCACATGGTCTGGCCTCCCTCCCCCAGCAGCTGCGGCTCCTGCGTGCGTTCCGGTGGAGGACGCTGCGGTCCATTGGAGCGTGACGTGGGTGCGCGGCGCTGTCGGGGGCGTGGCCAGAGCCGTCTGGTCCGGCGCATGCGCACCGCCGACTGGGGGACGCCAACGCTGACAGCATGGTGGTGTAGACTTGTAAATGTCTATAGATGGTGAGCTCCGTCCAACTTTTAATAAGGTACAGCTGCAACTGCAGCAGATGATTTTAACCTTTTATGTACTGCACCATATAATGTTTTACTGTGGAAAAGGGGCTTGGATCCTCTATATATTATATATTGTATATGCACCGTGGTTGTTGTGCACATTGCTTATGTTTTTGCTAACAAGATGAACACATTTTGATGCTCGTAAAAGAGTAAAAATATTATGTTTATTATGTCAGAACACCATGTGACGATGTAGTCTTAGGTCATGTGACTGGATCGTTAACAGGTGTAATCACTGATTGCTATTCACTTGTAATGTAGTGTGGGTATATATACCCAGTTATTTGCACTGTTATGTAGCTTGATAAAGGCCTCATTGAGCAGGCCGAAACGTCGCTTGGATTAAAGTTTGGGGTCTTCACCCGTACATCTAAAGCTGGAAGTGCTGCCTCGTTATTTCACCTTTTGTATATCGTGGAGGAGGGGCCTACCTCTGTGGGGATTTGCACCCAGTCCACTAACTCTGACTGTGCTGCTGCACTATTTGTGTTTATATATATATATATATAAATTTGGTTTCACCATGATTGTACTGCTCTAAAGAATAAAATACCCCAAAAACAATGGCCTATTTGCATTTTTCTATTGCACCACACATTTTTCAATATCTTGTATGGTATATTAAATGGGGCCATTAAAAACAAAACATCCAGCAAACAAAGAAGCTAAAATCAAATTAAAAAGTTATGGATCTTAGAAGTCTACAGTGACTGGAGGCCTGGACAGCACCCAGGAACAGTGATCCAACACACGGCAACACTGTCCCACTGAAGGAAAGGAAAAAGGAAAAGGGGAAAAGGTGAAGAGGGGGGATAGCCGACAAACTAGTGAAGCTAACCGATGTCTGTATGTGGCATTTGTACAAAACTATATGTAAATTTAAATTAAAACATTACAAATTATCTTACCTGTTTCTACAGAGGGCGGTGCACACAGAAATAATCCGTTCTCTAAGTAAAACCTAGACTATGCCCAACTCCCAATTGAGAGTTCTGACAAATACATAACATTTTATTAATTACAGTTCATGTCCACCATAATTCTGTAGCATATAGTTTTTACACACAGTCCTCCACATCTTCTGATTCTCTTCACAGTTAATGACAAAACTTAGATGTTTTACCTTGTTCTGTTTTTGTTCCTATATAGCCTGGAGAAAAATCAGAACATGAACAACTGGCCTTTATCAAAGACCTGGCCAGGAAAGTCCTGTGTGTAATTCCACGTCTGGTTCTCTCATTGGAATGCCAGGTAAGGATCCATAGTCTTCTATTATATCACATGTCCTAAAATTAGTCAGCCCTACACAGATAACTTCATATAGCTGTGAAGTTGGTTCATGTATGTGGCACTTGTATGACACGTATATATGAGGATATTGCAGTCCCCTATTATATACAATTAATATTAGCTGGTTCCTTAAAAAATTGTTTTGAGTGGAAATAAAGTCATTTTACTGCTGCAAATATTGCAGCCTGTATTCCGCATACATAAGCAGGGTCAGGCTGGAGCACCAGGATAACAATTCCAATTGGCCTAAGTTCCTATTCAGCAGATGCCAACGCCACAGATATGGTTTGAAACAGTCTCTTTTCACTTGGGTTTATTTCTTGAGGGTTGATAACATGTCTAATGGGACTGATTACAATAAAGTATGCTATATTGATATAGGGTAGGAGAACTTACACTTTTTCCACCTAATGTAAAAAAAACTTTGGATTTGATAGAGATTCAGTCATTTGTATCACTGGGGTTCACACCTTTACTGTTTGTGAAAGAAGAACAAAATGAAACAAATGATCCTCCTGAGCCAAAGAACAGTTACCTGGGACTAGCCAACGATTTGATTCTTTAACATTTTCATTATCGAATCTATCTAATAGATGAATATATAGCTGCCTCACACTGGATAATGGAAATCAGAACAATTATATCATTTATTGGCGTGTTTTACTTAAAATCTTGGGTGTTATGTGTAACCATGGAGCCTGAGCCACAGCTTTATTACACTTCTTGTGATTTTACATTTTTATTAACCATCTACTTGTTATTACTGATCATTGTATTATCATATTATGTATTGTTGACTGATCGATAATTCTGCCAGTGTCAGTATCATAGATGAGCTTGTCTTGTTTCTACTACTTTAGGCCTCTGGACTCCAATTTTTGGCTCGCCAAATACAGCAAAGCTACACCCGCCGGCATGCCTTGACAGAGTTTGTAAACTGTTGTCCCCAACGACTACACTGGTAATGGTGACATGTTATAGACAGGAGATATTGGTGGCATCTGGAGCTTTTATGTTCAAGCCTCTAAGTTTGCATTCCTTTTCTTGTTCTTTTTTTAGAACTTGACTGGATCCATGGTCAGAAAGCCTTGTAAGAGGGACTTTGAGACCTCCGCACCGATCAGCAGTGGAGCTTATGAGTGAGCTTTATGCTGGAATGATATGAGCTGTAGGCTCTGTTCACATATGTCAAGACTTCTTTATCTAATTCAAGCAGACGTGTAGCAGATGAATGAGATTCTATAATAAAAACCTGTTTCTCCTCTGTTTCTCACCGAGCGGGCGAACATGTGGCAATGTCTGCTGGCACCATATTCTTTTACATTGTGAAGAACTTTGACCCATCCATCAGGTGCTACAGGACAGCCAATTGAGACATTTCAGCACATGGACATACCCCCTACCTTTATAAATAAACCTGATCTGGCCGCCATTTTACATTCAGTCTTTTTCCAGTGTAGGGAGAGGTTGCTGTGTGGAGCAGGGAAAGACTGTTAGGGACACCAAACACTAGCTAGTAGGGCCACAAAAGTCCTTTTAAGGACTGGTATAAGTGTGCTATCAATAGGTGTGACTTTCAGAGGGGTGTGATATACTTATTATATACTTTCTAACATAGAAAGTATATTATAGTGCATTTGTATTGTGCAGCAGTTGTGTGCGGTTCTGCTGTGATACTGCAGCTATACAGAGGGACAAACGCTCTTGGAACAAATCATTTCAACTGGTGTGATATAGCAGTTGCCCCCCAAAAAAAACAGATTGAAGCAGGGGTGTGATATACCAATAATATACTTTCTATATAGTGCATTTAGGTAGTGCAGCATTTGTTTGCGGTTCTGCTGCGCTAACACAGCTACACAGAGTGACAAACGCTATTGGAACAAATAATTTCAACTGGTGTGATATACCAGTTGCCCCCCAAAAAAGTAATTGAAGTAAAAGGGAAAAAGAAAAATGTGTGCTAGGAATTCCCCTAAATGGCTTGGTGGTAGTGAAGGGGGAATTAGCACTGGGGCGCCAAGGGGGGTCTGTGCTAGTGGGTAATAAAATCTGGAATTAGTGGTATTAAAACAGTAATAACAGTACGAAATTGTAGTACTGGAGAAGAGTGTAATATATAAATGCGTATATAAGTAAGGCGGAGATGGGGGACTTACTTCACCAGGGAGGGCGGTATAGGATAAGCATATGAAACCTATACCCTTCCCTCCCCCGCCGAGATCGCTTGATAGAGTGGTATGAACTCGCCTCCACGTCCCAGAAGAATGACACCAGGAGAGTTCTTTATTGGTTAATAGCTCAACGCGTTTCAGGGTGTATACTCCCCTTTTTCAAGAGCAGATAAAATACCAAACAAGAGTGTACAAGGTAGCATACATATATAGGGGTGGTAATCAGCCAATTAGGTATCGAATGGCAGCAAAATTTGGTGCGGACCGGAAGTGGACGGGGCTTCACTTCCGGTCTAATCAACCTAGTCATGTGGCTTCTAGTGATTAAATAATAATGCTCTTGTCTATAGGGTGGCGGTGTGTGAGACCGTCTCTTTTGGGATTTAGGGCCCTTTGAGAGAGATTTCTCCTAGCTGTGCCGTATCCTTGGCTGTGATCGCCCGGGGACGACTTCCGGTTCCTCCTGCATGCGCTCCAAGGTGGAACGCATGCCCGAACTTACAGTTCACGGCCAGAAGCCCAGAAGTACGGACGCATCCTCGCTTCGCCCCGAGGTGGAGAGCTAATGAGAGGCACAGTGCTGTTGCATTCCAGTGTGGAGCGCAACATGTGTGGAGATTGGTCTGAATATATGGGTCTATACAGTGGAAATGAAAGTGATTTTGACCCCATGATGGGTATAATGGGACCCCATGCTGGGTATAATGACCTCTGACCCCATGCTGGGTATAATTACCAGATGTTGATTCAGTTACATATTTATTCCCAGAGAATTCTTGTACAGTCACTCAGAATTGAGAAAGCTTGTTGGAAGAACGAGTGAAACGTTTTCAAGGTTTTCAAGAAATCTACAGTAAGTCCAGTTGCCTTGATTTATACTTTACAGATTTAACAACTAGAAATCTGCCATCTGAGTCAGATTTAGATTGGACATTAGTGAAAGCTAGACCTTTTTTGAAAGCAATACTGACCTCTTTAGGATCTTGGGATCCACTACAGCTATGAAACCACTTTGTCATAAGAGGAATATTGGAGCTTGGGAATTTAATGCATTTTAAAATGCGTCTCCTGCAATAATAATATAGATGGCGAATTCTTGCGTAATAATGTGAAAACCTGCGATCTCTTTTGAGGTACATTAAACTCCTTCACATTAAAGGAGTAAATTCTATGTGAGGTAATGTCACAACTTGGGTAAGTATAAGACCCTTGTGAGTAATCTGTATCCTCGTCTCAGAGTGTCCCAACGAACCAACAAAATAAAGCATTACATAACATAAAAATAACAAAAACAGTGATGTCAAGAGTAAATATTTGATGAGACCAAGCTGGCCTAAACCGGAAGCCCAGAAGAGGACATCCAGGGCAGTTAACAGCTCGTCCAGATTGGTCCCATCAATTTTCGCTGTGTAACCGGGGGAAGAGGGTTGTAAAGACAACGCCATAGCTAAGCCTGTCTCACACAGGCCACCAAACCAGTTGCCAGTAAAACCACGGGAAACACTGTGATGAGATATAATATTGCCACAGGAAGGTATTATAAAACTAGAGTCGCATGGGGTGGGGAGGGGGATGGGAAGTAGGCTGAGGTAGACCACAGTACCACAGTTAGGTATAAACATAGGTCATCTCCATGTAAACTGTGTAGTAACTATATCATTAAACACTACTATATGCAAATAGAATGGCCATCTGTGTGTCTAACAAGTTGAGAGGGATAAGCAAAAGAAAAACGGAAATGTGAATCTTCAAACAAAAGGTCATCTCGTTACTAAACACCTGCGAAAATTGTGATGGATTCAGGCCCTGTCCTGGCCCAGTACGTCCGTGAAAATGGATGCGGCACTATGCTTTTCAGGTATGCCCTTGAATATCAGATTATTCCTGCGGTTGCGGTTTTCCAAATCCTCCATTTGGTTAAAGGCTTCATTCAGTTGCCGTTGTTGTTCCAAGAATTTGGATCTCACCGGGCCACCAAAGGTAAGTAGCGCCCCAGACTGCTCTTCCAAAGCGTCCACGCGGCCCCCAAGATGGCGGAGCTCCGTCCCAATATCTTTAAGCTCCTTCATAAGGGGCTTCATAGCAAGTGTAATGGTTTGCTTTAAGAAACCTCGGGTGATGGGTTTAGTATCGCTTACCCCTCCAGCAGCGCTGTCTGCATCAGAGTCTTCTGTAGCGTCTGAATCGAATGTGTTGGCATCCGGCACCATCTTGGATGCGAGTGAGCCAGAGTTGAAGTCCTTCCTTTTCAGGTATTTTTCAATCTCCGCTTGTTGTTTTAAGGGTCTGTGTGGACCAGGGGTCTCTTTACTCTTATCCCTGCCGACTTTCCCCATGGTGAAGGTCTGGGAAGTTGTTTAAAAGCTGGTTAAGGCGGCGTATGAGAAAGGAGCCCATGACTAAGCTTCCTTATCCATGCGTGCTCAGGCTCCGCCCCCCTCAACCCTCTTTTTAAGGAAACCTAACTCTCACCTTGCAATTTTTTCTTCACAGGCCAATTCTTGTCTGCAGCCAAGTCATCATTTGTGACTGTTGCTCCCCTGGTTTTAACAGCCCCAGCAATACACCAAGCCCCAGTGAAGTTATGATTTCAATTGGAACCAAGGGGTCATAGATTGGTGCTCTGTCTATGAAAGATGGCCCCCATGGCTATGGCAGGTGACTGTGATTAAAGAGAATCCCTGAGCTGAATACAGTGTCATGGAAGCCAGTATCTTTTATATGAATATTTACATAATCCCTTTTTGCTCCTTTCCAAATGCATTGGTATCCACTACTATATCTAGCACTGATCCTATTTCTGACTGCTCGCTCTGCACTCCCCCTCCTATATCTCAATGTTAGAGAAGGTAGGGAGCAGATGTTGTACACATCAGACTAGAGTGTGGAGAGGGGGTGAAAACATTCAAAGCCTGGAAGGTTGCAGGGGAAGAATCACATTGTGATGTAATCTGATACATGAGAGCTGAAGAAGGCAGCAGTATCCTGGACACACAGACCAGATATCGTATGCATCACTGAAAGGAATTCTCCCACATGAGGAACGTTTGAAACTAGAAGTAGGTAACAAACTGAATATCAGGTGGTCTGACAATGAATGCACAAATAAATGAATGAATGTTGCAGCCTGGAACTTGTTACTCAAGGAAAACTTCAAACATATGTAACATTTGTTTTCTCTATGTGAAATGACTGCGGCCAGGTAAATAAAGCCTTGCAGGAAGAACCAGAGCAAAAGCATAGGAGCAGTCTGGTAAGTAACAATATATTCTTTAGGTGGACCACGAGTGTTCGTTTTCCTCCCGAAAATGGACAACCTCTTTAACTGTGGTCAATCACAGCCAGGTATGTGGTATAGCATGTATTAAAATGAATGAAAGGCAAACTGGTGTAAAGTAGAACTGGCTTAGTTGCCCATAGCAATCAGATTTCACCTTTCATTTTTAACAGCTACACCTTTCTTCAATTTAACAGACTAAACGTTGCATGAGCCCGGAAGCCAAGTTCTTTTTATATAAGTTGCAGCTGAGGTGTGCAAGTGTGCGCCTAATGCAAAACCAACCAAGTTGTCCAACCCCTGTATAATGTGAGAGCCAAAGTGTGTGCCCCCCATACCAAGGCAACTAGAGGGTGCCTTTCTGATAATGCCAGTCCCTGTCACAGATTGTCAAGTTGACAACAAATCCAACTGATACACAAAGTGGAGTTGCACATGTTCTGTACAGCAGTGGGTTGGGCTCCTAAGTGCGAAACTGATTCTGGTTGTTAAATGGGGGGCTCTCACCACCCAGAACAGCATATTAGGGCATTGTATAATGAGCAATATTCTAATATAATCTTATTTTCCTAATTGCCCTCCCTGAGCTTCAACTTCACATGTAGGTGGATGATGTCAGATATAGATACAGATGGTTCCTATACCCTGTAGAGCCTGGCTACAACCTCAGGGTAGAAATGCATTTTATCTCTGCACAGAGCCGTCTGATCCTTTACCAATCAAGAGGTTAACAGCTCAGGCTCATGAAAATTTACGTAACAGTCCAGATTTGATGCTGCCTGGAAGTATGTGTACAGTACATCAATATTTAAGTAACTAGATCTAACTACAAGCCCAAGAAAGCTGGGAGGAGGCTCACACGACAGCAGCTCGGCTCTGGTGCTAAATCTTCCTTGCTTCATTCCCAAACCTTGTGCACAGGGTCACGGAGTAGTGATGGGCCGCAGCTTGTTATCCACCTTCATTAGACCCAATTATCAATTTAATTCTTAAACTGGATTTAGCAAAGATTGCCGACAATTTTTATATACTGTTTGACGTTCCATGAAGAAGGAGGGTGGACGTGTATGGGTGAGTCCAAACACAATTTCCTATTATTCTGTTGGTGTATATATAGCTGCAGCACAGGTTTACCTGCAGTCCTATGGAAAACTATAGATAACACATGAAGTCTAGCGCAATAAGTTCTGTTAAATGACAAACTCACTCCTGCTACATCTGTATCATAACTGGGATTTATTGAATAGAAACCTGTATAAGAGTATAAATATTGCCCTCTACATTTATTGGCAGAGGAGAACTTTTTAAGGGTGAAAAGTAATACTGAATATGCTGTATAATTATTAGAGGACGCATTTTATTTTGCCCACCACCAGCTATTGCAACACAGTAAATAATCATGTAACGGAATGTAGTAAATGTTTGTGATTTAGCTTTTCCTTTTATATGTTTAAAGATATCTTAATAGGTTTACCTATTGACACATACAGTGTAGATAGATAGATAGATAGATAGATAGATAGATAGATAGATAGATAGATAGAAAAGCAACATACAGCAGCACCTCACATCCAAAGTAAAGCAGTGCGGGCAGTGAGCAGGGTCCCGGCAACTTGAGCCTGTATCCATAATCCACAGCCCTTGTCCCTTGAATTTGTAGTTAGGTAGATAGATAGAATAAAATAGATAGATAGATAGATATGATAAATTAATAAATAAATAGATAGATCGATAGATAGTAATCCATGAGCGATTTTAGGAGATTCATTCCAAAAATTCTCGATATAAATTTTTCATTTTTTATTTAGTTGTCCATTATTACTACTGTTTGCAAATGGTGATTTCTCCTCATACACAATAGTAAACCCATCCATGATATGACCATACATATGATTATGGACGTACCACAGTGTACCATACATATTGTAAATCAATGCTGGATATATTTGGCATTCTATACAGAACAGAAAGATCAGTCCTGTTATATAGTGAGCCCTAGGCATGCATGGCATCACAAGCCAGGATATACTTAGCATGTCATACATAGACTAGCATATGCTATGATGATAACGAAAACTCCATGCTAGTAACAACCCCCCCCCCCCCCCCTCCTTCCAAAAGGTCATCTCCCAACCAGTATGTCATCCAGCTTACCCATACTCTTACATGGAAAATCTTCTCAGTTATTAATAACAGGAAGAGTAAGACATATTGGTGGCCACCCAAATGTTTGTTAATGTCTAATATATATCTATGAGCAGGAATTGGTCTCAAACTGGTTTCTAAAATGGTTCATACATGTGAAGAATAATAATAATAATAAATAAGTGAAATACTGAAAAGACTAAAGAGAACATGAACATTCATGGACACAAGGAAGTCGAGACAGTCTACATATGGTTTATTAGGAAATTCATCTCCTAGGATAACTTTAAAGGAGTTTTCTGGTACTTAGATATTGATGACCTATCCTCAGGCTAGGTTATCAATATCAGATCAGTGGTCAGTACCTGAAGCACAAGGTTCCACCCACTTGTAGTGGCCGTGTCGGGACACTGCAGCGTAGTTCCCATTCAAGTAAATAGGAGCTAAGCTGCAGTACACCAGCACCAGATACTACACAGAGTCATCCGCCCACTGTACTGTTTTCTGTGCCGTTGGCTGCCTGAGACAGCTGAACAGTGGGAGTGCCAGGTGTCTGCCCCCCATGATCTGATATTGATGACCTATCATAAGGATAAGTCAATATCTAAGTACAAAAAAAAACACTTTAATTTGATCCAATACAACTTTATAGCTGTTCACTTTTGCACCACCACTATGCAGTCTCCAATGTTCATCCACTAAACTACAAACAGAAATGAATAATAGAGCATCTTGTTTATCGTTGACCACTGAGACTCATGTCATCATTTACAATGATCATCAAACTGTAAGGCTAGGTCCACACCTGAGCGTTTTACAGCGCGTTCATACGCGCTGTAAAACGCTCAACAGACAAAAGCCAATGTTTCACTATGGGCATGGTTCTCACCTGAGCGTTTTACAGCGCGTACGAATGCCAGGGGCGTAGCTATAGGGGGTGCAGAGGTTGCAGTCGCTACCGGGCCCAGGAGCCTGAGGGGCTCAAAAACCCTTGTGCTGCTTCAACACTGACATTATAGATAGTGCATACTGGTCAATTTACACCTCTGGCTGGAGGGAAGGGGTGTAGGTTAAGAATTTGGCATGAGGGGGTGCCCTTTCAATGTTTTCCTCAGGCAGCAGGAAGGCTATGTGCTCCCCTGCCCCTTGCCAACATGCACTGAGGGACGGAGGCCCAAGCTGAACTCTTGCACCAGGGCCCATGAGCTTTTAGCTACGCCCCTGACGAACATGCTGTAAAACGCCCTACGCCCCAAGAAGTACAGGAGCTTCTTTGGGGTGTATTGTCGCGCGTAACACCTGTGTTTTTCATTGTACGCCTCTGTGGTCAATAGCAAGAACGCGCATACGACACGCGTTTCCAAAATACAAAAACGCCCCAAAATACGCCTCAAAAACGCCTGTAAACAGCGCTTATCAAATATGCTCAGGTGTGAACCCAGCCTTACACTTTCATCTAATATTCATTGCTGTCCATTCTATTCATCTATAGATGGTAAAGATAGACTAGATATGACAACTCCTCACCTCAGGTCTATCATCATTGCTGCCAGTCTGTACAATTGTCCATATATACATATGATTACTGCATCTTCACTAGAGGACCCATTAAACCTCATATACTATATACTTCCATAAAAGGAGATCTATTGGGACCTTTTATGACCTTATCTGGCCATTATTAAACATGGCAGCAAAGTTTGACATATCCACGGTGGGCTCTCATTCACCAGACCCCTTTAATTTGAGAGCCGCTGCATCCATCAGCGAACTGAGATTGCTGATTGAAGTTGCCGTTGGCTGCTCATTTCGCTTGCAGAGTCCACCACAGAGAAGATATAGCATAACTTGCGGCTAAGACATGAATGTTAATTAAGGTAATACATGGATGAACTGGGTCTGCTAGAGCAAGACTATTCCCTGGGACATCCATGTGCTCTAAAAGAGCACATTGAAAAAGAATGGTTGAGATGACACAACATTGCCTATTCTTGATTGCAAGTTAATAGAAAAGTAATCCTAGAGAGGGAGGGGAGATTTAACTACACTGTAAAATATTTCTACTTGATTTTTATATTATTTTTATGCTTTACGTTATCAGATACAGACATGCAATAACCATTCACCATGGTTCATAAAAGTAAATCTTTTTGGATTGGAAATTTTAAGGACTATTCCATAAATATCAATGTTGGAGGACTGAAGAAGAAAATCAGCTCCATCACACTATCACAGTTCCCGGACACTAGGCTTGGACGTTTACTATTTTGTGACTCTGAAGAATCCATCCTACAAATCTGTGATGACTACGACTTGGCATCTAAAGAGTTTTACTTTGACCGAAATCCAGGTCTTTTTCCATACGTCTTGTACTTTTATGAAACCGGTAAACTGCACATGATGGATGACCTATGTGCCTTCTCCTTCTCCCAGGAAATAGAATATTGGGGGATCAGTGAGTTTTTTCTAGACTCTTGCTGCAGTTATCGATACCATGACCGTAAGTTAGAAAGCAGAAGACGTAACTGGGATGAAGAGAGTGAGGTGAGCAGTGTGGACACATCTGTAGATGAGATTTCTGACTTTAACCATGACCTCCTGCGTTTCAACACATTACAATGCGGCAACTTGCGCAAAAGGCTTTGGCTAACTACGGAAAATCCTGGCTATTCCATTCCCAGCAAGATTTTCAGTTTTATTTCTATCTGCGTAGTTCTCCTCTCAATATCTACCATGTGTATCAACAGCATGCCAGAATATCAAAACCTAGATGAGGATGATGTTCCCATTGACGATCCAATCCTTCACAACCTGGAATATTTCTGTATCTCTTGGTTTACATTTGAAGTATCTTCTAGGCTGCTCCTTGCTCCCAACCTCAAGAAGTTCTTTAAACATCCATTAAACTTAATAGACATAGTTTCTGTTCTTCCATTCTACTTCACCCTTTTGGTAGATCTGACCATTGGCAGTGATCACGAATTAGAAAATGTGGGGAAGGTCGTTCAAGTGTTTCGACTAATGAGGATTTTTCGAGTATTAAAATTGGCGAGACATTCAACTGGCCTTCGATCACTTGGAGCTACACTTAAGGTAAAATTAACAGATATTACTTTTCAACTCTTTATTGGACACCTTTTCTTATTGATAGCAAAGTTACATACTGTAGTTGATAAAGTTGGAAAAGACATGGGTCCATCAATTCCAACCCACAATCCTAGACTATGGTCTACAAAAGAAGGCAAAAAACCCTGTAAGGAGGATGCCAATTGCCCCATATTAAAGAAGCACTCCCACAAAAAAACTTTATTCTCTGACCTGTTAGGCTACTTTCACACTAGCGCTTGATCGGATCCGTTCTGAACGGATCCGATCATATTAATGCAGACGGAGGCTCCGTTCAGTACGGATCCATCTGCATTAATAACTTAGAAAATTTTCTAAGTGCGCAAGATGCCTGAGCGGATCCGTTCAGACTTTCAATGTAAAGTCAATGGGGGACGGATCCGCTTGAAGATTGAGCCATATGGTGACCTCTTCAAGCGGATCCGTTCCCATTGACTTACATTGTAAGTCTGAACGGATCCGCTCGCCTCCACACGGCCAGGCGGACAGCTTGCAGCGTTCAGCTGTCCGCCCGTCCGTGCGGAGGCGAGCGGAGCGGAGGCTGAACGCCGCCAGACTGATGCAGTCTGAGCGGATCCGCTCCATTCAGACTGCATCAGGGCTGGACGGAGGCGTTCGGGTCCGCTCGTGAGCTCCTTCAAACGGAGCTCACGAGCGGACCGACGAACGCTAGTGTGAAACTAGCCTTAGAAAGGTACATGATGTAAACTTTAGTGAAGATAATTTTCTTACCAGTGACTGAGTTATGCCCTCCCTTCTGATGCTTAGTTGTGTCATGTGACTGACACTCAATCTCCAAATAACACATCATCGTATGTGTGGACAGGAAGTCAGTTTCTCTATGTATTCCTATGGGAGCCTCAATTTCAGTCTCATAGGAATGCATAGAGAAGTAACTGATTTCTTGCCCTGTGTCAGTTAAAGAGGCAGAGTGCTGTTCACATGACACAGCTGAGGATCAGAAAGGTGGAGATAACTCACAAATACAGTCTCAGGTTAGAAGATTACCTTCACTAAAAATAAATTTTTTAACAAATATCTTTTTATTGAGTTACAAAAAAAGAAACGAAGAATAAAACTTAAGCAAAAGAAAAAGAAAAAAAAGAAAAAAAAAGAACAAAATATAAAAACAGGTCAAAGGTTTGAAGGTTGAACGTCGCTAAGTCGGACCCGGGATCCCCCTTTTGTATTTAGTGTTAAGTATCATTTTGCTCCCATGATCAGTTACAGCGGAAGCAATCATCAGAGGATTTCTTCAAATGATCAAAGTCTATATGTGTGGTGGTGTGGACACAATCCCCTATGTGTTCATAACATTGTTTCTAAAGGCTGTCTATGGAGACCATAGCCTTTGGAACTTAAAATGAGATCTGTTTGCTCAGCTAGCCAGTTCCTCCATGAGGCATATCTGATCCACCCTCTCCCGCCATTGGTCAAGAGAAGGAGGGGACCTTCACTAAAAATGTCATTCCGTACCTTTCGAGCAGGTCAGAGAATAAAATTCTTTGTGGGAGTGCTTCTTCAAAAGAGAAAAAATCCGACCTTACCAATCCTAAATATGGCAATTAGAAAGTCATGGATCCAGGCCATTCTTGAACTTCTATAATGAATCAACCATCAGAACGGCTAGTGGCAGAGAGTTCCATAATCTTACCGCTCTTACAGTAAGGAACCCCTGTCAATGCTGATGATGAAACCTTGTTTCCTCAAAAAACATGGATAATGCCCTCGTTTTTCTGATAATATAAATTGATAATTGGAAATATCTGTGTACTGTCCATTCATATAGTTATACAGTGTAATTAGATCGCCCCTTATTTTCTTGGTTCTGCAAGCCAATTATTCCCTTAATTAACTTGGAGACTCCATCCTCTGGAGACTGTTTTGTCTTGCACATCTAATTCCTCTTTGAATGCATCCCATTGTTTTACTTGTCTTGGCAGAAGCTGCCTGGCATTTGTCACAAAAGTTTACTGTCTAACAATATACCTAAGTCTTTTTTCAATGGCAGTTTTACCCAGTGTTTGACTATTTAATTATATTGGTGCATTTTGTTTCCACTGCCCAAGTGCATTACATATGAACTTCGTTTGCCTATTCTCCACCCAAGTATCCAGCCTACCCAAATATCTCTGCAATGTTATATTATCCTCCTTTGTATTGATTAGGGTCATCTGGAAGTTGTGAAACTCCACTATGTATTAACAAACATATTAGGCTACTTTCACACTCGCGTTTTGGCTTTACATTTGTGAGATCCGTTCAGGGCTATCACAAGCTCACAAGCGGTACAAAACAGATCAGTTTTGCCCTAATGCATTCTAAATAGAAAAGAATCCGCTCAGAATGCATCACTTTGCCTCTGATCAGTCTCCATTCCGCTCTGGAGGTGGACACCAAAACTCTGCCTGCAGCGTTTTGCTGTCCGCTTGACAAAACTGAGCCAAATGGATCCGTCCTGGCACACAATGTAAGTCAATGGGGACGATTTCCTTTTTTCTGGCACAAAAGAAAACTGATCTGTCTCCCATTGACTTTCAATGTAGTTCATGACGTATCCATCTTGGTTATGTTACAGATAATACAAACGGATCCGTTCATGACGGATGCATGCGGTTGTATTATTGTAACTGATCAATTTTTGCAGATCCATGATGGATCCGCCCAAAATGCGAGTGTGAAAGTAGCCTTAAAAGGAACAGGGCATATTACTGACCCCTGTACAATTTCACTGGTAACTGTGACTATAAGGATATGCCATTAATAACTACCGCGTTTCCTATTGCTGAGACAGTCTTTTAACCCATGTTTGACAGCCAGACAGAAATTTAGCATTTAAACAGAAGTTTGCATTTGAAATGTATATATATATATATATATATATATATATATATATAAAGAAAAAAAGGAAAAAAGCAGCACACAATAAGTACGGGTACAAATCCTCCTGAGGACCTGAGACCAAGATCCCAAGTGTACATAGAAGAGAAAAAAAGGCAGCACTTCAAGTTGTGATGAAAAGAAGTGGACGGTTTATTCACCCATCTAGCAGCAACGTTTCAGCTCTTTCTTTGGAGCCTTTGTCCAGCTGGACAAAGGCTCCAAGGAGAGAGAGCTGAAACATCACTGCTAGATGGGTGAATAAACCGTCCACTTCTTTTCATCACAACTTGGAGTGCTGCCTTTTTTTCTCTTTTATATATATATATATATATATATATATGTGTATATATATATATATATATATATATATATACACTGCTCAAAAAAATAAAGGGGACACTTAAACAACACAATGTAACTCCAAGTCAATCACACTTCTGTGAAATCAAACTGTCCACTTAGGAAGCAACACTGAGTGACAATCAGTTTCACATGCTGTTGTGCAAATGGGATAGACAACAGGTGGAAATTATAGGCAATTAGCAAGACACCCCCAATAAAGGAGTGGTTCTGCAGGTGGTGACCACAGATCACTTCTCAGTTCCTATGCTTCCTGGCTGATGTTTTGGTTACTTTTGAATGCTGGCGGTGCTTTCACTCTAGTGGTAGCATGAGACAGAGTCTAGCACCTACACAAGTGGCTCAGGTAGTGCAGCTTATCCAGGATGGCACATCAATGCGAGCTGTGGCAAGAAGGTTTGCTATGTCTGTCAGCGTAGTGTCCAGAGCATGGAGGCGCTACCAGGAGACAGGCCAGTACATCAGGAGACGTGGAGGAGGCCGTAGGAGGGCAACAACCCAGCATCAGGACCGCTACCTCCGCCTTTGTGCAAGGAGGAACAGGAGGAGCACTGCCAGAGCCCTGCAAAATGACCTCCAGCAGGCCACAAATGTGAATGTGTCTGCTCAAACGGTCAGAAACAGACTCCATTAGGGTGATATGAGGGCCCGACGTCCACAGGTGGGGGTTGTGCTTACAGCCCAACACCGTGCAGGATGTTTGGCATTTGCCAGAGAACACCAAGATTGGCATCTTCACAGATGAAAGCAGGTTCACACTGAGCACATGACAGACGAGACCGAGTCTGGAGACGCAGTGGAGAACGTTCTGCTGCCTGCAACATCCTCCACCATGACCGGTTTGGCATTGGGTCAGTAATGGTGTGGGGTGGCATTTCTTTGGAGGGCCGCAAAGCCCTCCATGTGCTCGCCAGAGGTAGCCAGACTGCCATTAGGTACCGAGAGGAGATCCTCAGACCCCTTGTGAGACCATTTGCTGGTGCGGTTGGCCCTGGGTTCTTCCTAATGCAAGACAATGCTAGACCTCATATGGCTGAAGTGTGTCAGCAGTTCCTGCAAGACGAAGGCATTGATGCTATGGACTGGCCCGCCCGTTCCCCAGACCTGAATCCAATGGAGCACATCTGGGACATCATGTCTCGCTCTATCCACCAATGTCACATTGCACCACAGACTGTCCAGGAGTTGGCAGATGCTTTACGGCCTCTGCAGTGAGGGAATCCCCTGATTTATGAACAAGTTCCTGCAGCGTGGCTCCTGAACCAGAAGATGCATACTTACCTGCTTTATGCCGCCCTGCCCCCGCTGCCTCCATCTTCCGGTTCCTGCACTTTTACACCTGTCCGTGCATGACCATGGTCACATACACCGCTCCAGTCAATGACTGGCTGCAGCAGTGACATGCTGCTTGTGGCCACATCACCGCTGAAGAACTTTTTTACTGGGAAATTCCTTTAAGCCAGGGTAGATTAGCCATACATCTTACAGAGAAATTTCCCAGGGGGCCGTCTGGGCCCTCCACACGGCCAGCCAGTGAGAGATTTTGGGGATGTATTTTGTGCTCATGGGGGCAGTATTGTGTGATGAACTGTGGGGCGGTATAATGTGCCACAATATGGTATTGCTGGCCCGGACTTCCGTTAATTTGTACCCGACTACAAAATGGGCCACTGTTAGTATTTTTTCCAGGGCCAGCAGCGAGATACTCAGGTCAATTACTGGAAACACATCTTCATAGGGACACTCACTCATGATAACTGGCGGTATAATCGTGCCGCACATCTCTCTGTGTGATCAGGGATGTGCTACTGATAGTCAATGTAACTAAATGAAGGAGGAATGACTGTGATAGCGATCATTCCTTCCCAGTCACTTTACATCGGCCTGTGTATATTGCGGCCCCTTGAAATAGAGCAATGTGACAATGCGGCCCTCAGACCAAAAAAGGTTGTGCACCCCTGATCTAGACCTTCTAACATTCTTGCCCATGCTTTGTCACTGTTAGGAGAATTATTATTTAGCCCATTTTTTAACATTTGCTATACATTGACTGCAACATTGTAATATGTATCAGCACAAGAATGGACAGATGTTGCAAAATAAAATGTAAAATTCTTACTCAACAGTACAACCCCAATTCCCAAAAAAGTTGGGACACTGTAAAATGTAAATAAGTGTAAATAAAAAAAGAATGCAATGATTTATAAATCTCATAGACACATATTATATTCAACATAGAATATAGAGCACATATCAGATGTTGAAAGTGAGACATTTTACCATTTCATGAAAAAATGTACTAATTTAGAACTTGATGGCAGCGAAGCATCTCAAAAAATTGGGACAAGGGCAACAAAAGGCAAGAAAGTAAGTGGTACTAATAAAAAAAAACTGCTGGAGGAGCAATTTGCTACTAAGTCACATGACTGGGTATAAAAAGAGCATGTTAGAGAGGGAGAGTCCCTCAAAAGCAAAGATGAAAAGGGGTTCACAAATCTGTGAAAAACTGCATCTACAAATTAAGGAACAGTTTGAATATCCCACCATCTACAGTGCATAATGTTATCAAATGATTCAAAGAATTTGGACAAATTCATGTGTGCAAGGGAGAAGATTGACAGTCAATATTGGATACTAATGATCTATGGCCCTCAGGTGGCACTACATTAAAAACAGAAATGATTCTGTACTGGAAATCACTGGAAATCATGGGCTCAGGAAAACTTCTAGAAACCATTGTCTGTAAACAGTTCGCCGTGCAATCCACACAAGTTAAGCTGCCATATGTCAACACGATCCAGAAACATTGGTGTCTTCTCTGAGCCAACATTCATTTAAAATGGACCAAGGCAAAATGGAAAACTGTTCTGTGGTCAGATGAATCTGTCCTATGGACTCAAGAGGAGAGGGACCATCTGCACATTTCAAAGCCTGCATCTCTGATGGTGTAGGGCTGCATTAGTGTCTGTGGTGTAGGCATCTTACACATCTGGAAAGGCATTATCAATGTTGAACAGTAAATAGAGGTTTTAGAACAATATATGCTCCCATCCAGACAAGGTCTCTTTCAGGGAAGGCCTTGCATATTTCAGCAAGACAATGCTAAACCACTTACTTCATCCATCACAACAGCATGGCTTCACAGAAGAAGAGTCCGGGTGCTGAACTGACTTCCTGCAGTCCAGACTTTTCACTAATAGAAAACATTTGGCGCATCATGTAATGAAATATCCGGCAAAGAAGACCAAGAACGGTTGAGTGGCTAGAATCCTAAATCAGACAAGACTGGGACAACATTCCTCTCCCAAAACTCCAGCAATTGGTCTCCTCACTTCCCAGACGTTTATAGACTGTTGTTAAATGAAGAAGGGATGCTACACAGTGGTAGATGTGGCCCTGTTCCATCCATTTTGAGATGTGTTGCTGCCATCAAGTTTTAAATATATATTTTTTTTCATGAAATGGTAAAATGTCTCACTTTTATCATCTGATATGTGTTCTATGATCTATTGTGAACGAGGTCTATGAGATTTACAAATTATTGCATTCTGTATTTTACTTACATTTTACACAGAGCCCCAACTTTTTGGGAATTGGGGTTGTAAAACCAAAAGGGAAACGCTATTAGTAAAAGGGAAAAAGCAGCCACTGATTAAAAATGTTATATATAATGAATGCTACAAAAAAGCTGAGATGACTCTTTCCACTTTAACTACGAGCTACAATCCAGCTCTGGTTTAAACTTATAAAATAAAGATAAGCAAAGCTTTTATGGTGCTTTCAATCTGGCCAACATTTACTTTAAGACGTGTGGAATAATTTGTTTTTGGAGCCAAGAAACAGCGGACATTATACCACTACAAAAATGTTCCAGTATAAAGTACAGTCTGATACATTCAGTTATAGATTAACCAGGCAATGTTAAATTTATATCCACTATAATGTACCTATTAATTGAAAGGAGAGCTGTCTTCTAAGGCTGTTTTACCCAAATTGTAAAAATTGGTAAATTGTGAGGTTTGACCATATCCTACATATTATCTAAGTGTCCTCAAGGTTTGTAAGGCAAGTTACTCTCTTCTCAAATAAACTACATTAAAGGGGATGTCTCACTTCAGCAAATGGCATTTATCATGTACATAAAGTTAATACAAAGCACTTACTGTTTAGTGATAGTCCATATTGCTTTCTTTTGCTGACTTGTTTAATTTTTTTCATTGCATTATACACTGCTCATTTCCAGGGCTTACGACCACCCTGCAATCCAGCAATGTTGATCATGCTTGCACACTGTAGGAAAAAGCGGTGGCTTTCTGGTGGTTGGGACCGCGGAAGTGAGCTTTTCCTATAGTGTACAAGCACGACCTCTGCTGCTGGATTGCAGGGTGGTCCTAACCATGAAAACAAGCAGTGCATGTAATGGAAAAATGACTCAAGTGCTGCTTCTAAGGCTACCAGGATATTGTCAGCATTAAACGAGGCATGGACTCGCGGGGCAGGGATGGAATGCTACCACTTTACAAAGCGCTGGTGTGGCCTCATCTGGAATATGCAGTCCAGGTCTGGGCACTAGTACATAGAAAGGATGCACTGCAGCTGAAAAAAGTACAGAGGAGAGCGACTAAACTGATAAGGGGCATGGAGGGTCTAGTTATGAGGAAAGATTAAAATAATAAAATTTATTTAATCTTGAGAAGAGACGTCTAAGGGGGACATGATTAACCTATACAAATATATAAATGGGCCATACAAAAAATACAGTGAAAAACTGTTTCATGTGAAATGCCCTCAAAAGACAAGGGGGCACTGCCTCCGACTGGAGAAGAAAAAGTTCAGTCTCCAGAAGCGTCAAAGCTTCTTTACTGTGAGAACTGTGAATCTGTGGAATAGACTTTCTCAGGATGTGGTCACAGCAGGAACAGTGGACAGTTTTAAAAAGGGTTTCGACGAATTCTTAAAAGTAAAAAACATTAATGCTTATGAAAACGTGTACAGTCGTGGCCAAAAGTTTTGAGAATTACATAAATATTGGAAATTGGAAAAGTTGCTGCTTAAGTTTTTATAATAGCAATTTGCATATACTCCAGAATGTTATGAAGAGTGATCAGATGAATTGCATAGTCCTTCTTTGCATGAAAATTAACTTAATCCCAAAAAAAACTTTCCACTGCATTTCATTGCTGTCATTAAAGGACCTGCTGAGATCATTTCAGTAATCGTCTTGTTAACTCAGGTGAGAATGTTGACGAGCACAAGGCTGGAGATCATTATGTCAGGCTGATTGGGTTAAAATGGCAGACTTGACCTGTTAAAAGGAGGGTGATGCTTGAAATCATTGTTCTTCCATTGTTAACCATGGTGACCTGCAAAGAAATGCGTGCAGCCATCATTGCGTTGCATAAAAATGGCTTCACAGGCAAGGATATTGTGGCTACTAAGATTGCACCTCAATCAATAATTTATAGGATCATCAAGAACTTCAAGGAAAGAGGTTCAATTCTTGTTAAGAAGGCTTCAGGGCGTCCAAGAAAGTCCAGCAAGCGCCAGGATAGTCTCCTAAAGAGGATTCAGCTGCGGGATCGGAGCGCCACCAGTGCAGAGCTTGCTCAGGAATGGCAGCAGGCAGGTGTGAACGCATCTGCACGCACAGTGAGGCGAAGACTTTTGGAAGATGGCCTGGTGTCAAGAAGCGCAGCAAAGAAGCCACTTCTCTCCAAAAAAAAACACCAGGGACAGATTGAGCTTCTGCAGAAAATATGGTGAATGGACTGCTGAGGACTGGGGCAAAGTCATATTCTCAGATGAAGCCTCTTTTCGATTGTTTGGGGCATCAGGAAAAAGGCTTTTCCGGAGAAGAAAAGGTGAGCGTTACCATCAGTCCTGTGTCATGCCAACAGTAAAGCATCCTGAGAACATTCATGTGTGGGGTTGCTTCTCATCCAAGGGAGTGGGCTCACTCACAATTTTTCCCAAAAACACAGCCATTAATAAAGAATGGTACCAAAACACCCTCCAACAGCAACTTCTTCCAACAATCCAACAACAGTTTGGTGAAGAACAATGCATTTTCCAGCACGATGGAGCACTGTGCCATAAGGCAAAAGTGATAGACCAAACCGTTGACATTTTGGGTCCATGGCCTGGAAACTCCCCAGATCTTAATCCCATTGAGAACTTGTGGTCAATACTCAAGAGGGGGGTGGACAAACAAAAACCCACTAATTCTGACAAACTCCCAGAAGTGATTATGAAAGAATGGGTTGCTATCAGTCAGGAATTGGCCCAGAAGTTGATTGAGAGCATGCCCAGTCGAATTGCAGAGGTCCTGAAAAAGAAGGGCAAATACTGACTCTTTGCATAAATGTCATGTAATTGTCGATAAAAGCCTTTGAAACGTATGAAGTGCGTGTAATTATATTTCACTACATCACAGAAACAACTGAAACAAAGATCTAAAAGCAGTTTAGCAGCAAACTTTGAGAAAACTAATATTTGTGTCATTCTCAAAACTTTTGGCAACGACTGTAGAAATCTGAGTCTCACTTCCTTCTGGGATTCGCATCCCCACCTATGCCTTGGTTACACTTGATGGACTTATGTCTTTTTTCTACTATGTAACTATGTAACAAAGGAGGCAATATGGACAATCAGAATACATTAGTAAGTGCCTTGTATTAACTTTCTGTACATGATAAATGCCAATTGCTAAAGTGAGACATTCCCTTTAAAGAACCCCCAAAGCTATGATCATACACTGTACCTACTAAAAACAGAGCATGTGGACATTAGAAACATGATATGTTCCTCGTGGGGTACACATACGGTACCATAGGTTGGAAGCTTAAAGAGGTTTTGCCACTTCAGCAAATAGAATTTATTATGCAGAGAAAGTTTCCATGGTTACGACCACCCTGAAGTCCAGCAGCATGGCCGTGCTTGTACACTATAGAAAAAAAGCACCAGCCTAAGTGAGCTCCCACGGACTCGGCTACCAGAGAGGTTGGCATTTTTTCTTATAGTGTGGAAGAACGAGCACCACTGCTGGATTACACGGTGGATGTAACCATGGAAACAAGCAGTGTATAATGCGATAGAAAAATAAATCAAGCCAGCAAAGGAGGCAATATAGACAATCACAATACATTAGTAAGTGCCTTGTATTAACTTTCTTGTATTAACTTTCTGAAGTGAGACAGCCCTTTAAGATCGCCCCCGGTCAACTATCAGTGACTGAGAGATATGTACATATGTATACACACTTAGGCCTCATGCACATGAACGTATTTTCGGTTTGCATTTTTTACAGATCAAATGTGGACCCATTCATTTCTATGGGGCCGCAAAAAAATGTGCACAGCACACGGATGCTAAATGTGTGATGTCCGCATACATTTATCATGTAGAGAAAGTTAATACACTTACTAATGTATTGTGATTGTCCATATTGTCTCCTTTGCTGGCTGGATTCATTTTTCCGTCACATTATACACAGCTCGTATCCATGGTTACAACCACCCTGTAATCCATCAGCTGTGCTCGTGCTTGCAGCCTCTCTGGTGGCCAAGAGCGTGGGAGCTCATGTAGGCTGATACTTTTTTATATAGTGTACAAGCACAGCCACCGCTGCTGGACTGCAGGGTGGTTGTAACCATGGAAACTTTCACAGCATAATAAATGCTATTTGCTTAAGTGGCAAAACCTCTTTAAGCTATACTGTAAGTTGATTTAAGGGTGCACTTTCATCACATTTTTATCACATACAGTTGCAAGAAAAAGTATGTAAACCCTTTGGAATTACAAATTGGTCATAAAATGTGATCTGATCTTTATCTAAGTCACAACAATAGACAATCACAGTCTGCTTAAACTAATAACACACAAATAATTAAATGTTACCATGTTTTTATTGAACCCACCATGTAAACATTCACAGTGCGGGTGGAAAAAGTATGTGAACCCCTAGACTAATGACATCTCCAAGAGCTAATTGGAGTGAGGTGTCAGCGAACTGGAGTCCAATTAATGAGATGAGATTGGAGGTGTTGGTTACAGCTGCCCTATAAAAAACACACACCAGTTCTGTGTTTGCTTTTCACAAGAAGCATTGCCTCGCACAAAAGAGCTCTCAGAAGATCTACGATTAAGAATTGTTGACTTGCATAAAGCTGGAAAGGATTATAAAAGTATTTCCAAAAGCCTTGCTGTTCATCATTTCACGGTAAGACAAATTGTCTATAAATGAAGAAAGTTCAGCACTGCTGCTACTCTCCCTAGGAGTGGCCGTCCTGTAAAGATGACTGCAAGAGCACAGCGCAGACTGCTCAATGAGGTGAAGAAGAATCCTAGAGTGTCAGCTAAAGACTTACAAAAGTCTCTGGCATATGCTAACATCCCTGTTAGCGAATCTACGATACGTAAAACACTAAACAAGAATGGATTTCATCGGAGGATACCACAGAGGAAGCCACTGCTGTCCAAAAAAAAACATTGCTGCACGTTTACAGTTTGCACAAGAGCACCTGGATGTTCCACAGCAGTACTGGCAAAATATTCTGTGGATAGATGAAACATCAACATCAAAACCTCATCTCAACTGTGAAGTATGGTGGTGAGGGCACATGGTTTGGGGCTGCTTTGCTGTGTCAGGGCCTGGACGGATTGCTATCATCGAAGGAAAAATAAATTCCCACGTTTATCAAGACATTTTGCAGGAGAACTTAAGGCCATCTGTCCACCATCTGAAGATCAACAGAAGATGGGTGTTGCAATAGGACCCAAAGCATAGAAGAAAATCAACAACAGAATGGCTTAAACAGAAGAAAATACGCTTTCTGGAGTGGCCCAGTCAGAGTCCTGACCTCAACCCGATTGAGATGCTGTGGCATAACCTCAAGAAAGCGATTCACACCAGACATCCCAAGAATATTGCCGAACTGAAACAGTTCTGTAAAGAGGAATGGTCAAGAATTACTCCTGACCGTTGTGCACGTCTGATCTGCAACTACAGGAAACGTTTGGTTGAAGTTATTGCTGCCAAAGGAGGTTCAACCAGTTATTAAATCCAAGGGTTCACATACTTTTTCCACCTGCACTGTGAATGTTTACATGGTGGGTTCAATAAAAACATGGTAACATTTAATTCTTTGTGTGTTATTAGTTTAAGCAGACTGTGATTGTCTATTGTAGTGACTTAGATGAAGATCAGATCACTTTTTATGACCAATTTGTGCAGAAATACATATCATTTTAAAGGGTTCACATACTTTTTCTTGCAACTGTATTTAAAAAAAAAACTATATATGGCAATAGTTTTTTAATTAAAAAGTGAATGGATGGTTTTCTGGATATAGTTTTTGGAGTAATTCCATATATTCTACTTCCTGTCCTGGTTCTTTAACTTCCTACTTTGCTTGGACTTTTAGCATCGCAAACAGTCTTGCTTGACTTTTTTAGTTAGACCAGGGGTTCAGCAAAATCACTTCAGTTACTGATAATACAGACATCAGTTATGAATGGATCCGGTTGTCATATCTTTAACATAGCCAAGACGGATCCGTCATGAACTCCATTGAAAGTCAATGGAGAATGGATCCATTTTCTATTGTGTCAGCAGATTGCGTCAGAGAAAACGGATCCATCCCCATTGACTTGCATTGTGGGTCATGACGGATCTGTTTTGATCCACATCCCAGGACAGAAAGAAAACAGCAGCTTGCTGCTGTTTGCTCTCCGGTATGAGAACACAACCAAATGGAACGGAATGCATTTTGGAGCACTCCGTTCTGTTCAGTTACGTTTTGTCCCCATTGACAATAAATAGGGACAAAACAGAAGCGATTTTTCCGGTATTGAGACCCTATGACGGATCTCAATACTGGAAAATATTAACACTAGTGTGAAAGTAGCCTGACTCCATTAGAGCATCACACATTACACTAATCAATGCAATGCTCTTCTGTAGGCATCTTTATCTAGACCTTTCAAGACAACAATAGAGCTGTCATACTGGTACCTCAATTGTAAACCTACCATTATGAGAATTACCCATCAGATAACATATTCCCCTCATAGCAGCAGTAAACTGACAGGAGGTGTTATCATTTGTGCTGACTGCTTTAGAATCATTTGTATTTCATTTTCAATGGCATAGTAATGTTGCGATAAAAAAAAATAAAAAAAGGAGTTGTCTCACTTCAACAAGTGCCATTTATCATGTAGAGAAAGTTAATAAAAGGCACTTACTAATGTATTATGATTGTCCATATTGCTTCCTTTGCTGGCTGGATTCATTTTTTCGTCACATTATACACTGCTCGTATCCAGGGATTATGACCACCCTGCAATACAGCAGTAGTGGTCGTGCTTGCACACTATAGGAAAAAGAACCAGCCTATGCGCACTCCCACAGTCCTGGCCACCAAAGAGGCCTTTTCCTACAGTGTGCAAGCATGGCTATTGCTACTGGACTGCAGCCTGGCATCGAGCAGTTTATAATGCGATGGAAATATAAATGAGTCCAGCAAAGGAGGCAATATGGACAATCTCAATACATTAGTAAGTGCCTTGTATTAACTTTGTCTACATGATAAATGCAATTTGCTGAACTGAGACAACCCCTTTAATATTGCTTTTAGAAATAATACCCATTTCTAATTGGTGTTCCTTTAATCTATTAATTACTGGGACCATTTTCATTTTTGCTTTTTTTTTTTTCTCCCCATGTTCCAATAACCATAACTTTTTATATTTTTCTTTCATATAGCCATATGAGGGCTTAATTTTTGCAGATCCAATTCTTGAGAAATATCTTACTTCGGACCCATTGGTAACGGCAAAGCGTTCTAAAAATCTGAGGGACTATCATGTCCGAAGCTTGTTTTCAAAACAAGTACCCCCAATTTTTCCAGGGGTGGACAAACCAAGGTGGGGTTTCTCTCCGTGTGGAAAATGCATTGCTTGTCCAAACATGGAGAGAGCCACCTCCTTTCATGATTATGAAAAAACATTTCAAATAACACACTGTCTGACATGTTCAAGTACAGCGGTCGTATATATTATGCAACATGCCCCTGCCCGAAAATTTATGTGGGCTTGACCACAAGAGAATTGAAGGTTAGGGTACGTGAACATGTCAGAGACATTATGTCAGCCACTGATGAGAAAGATGTGACTACTCTAGACATTGTAAGACCCATCATGCTTGTAATTTCAGGGGTCTGAAAGTTTGAGCCATTGATAGTGTTTTGAAAAATGCCCGTGGTGGGGATATTTCAAAAAGACTAGCGCAGCTCGAATGCAAATGGATCTGGAAACTAAATACCTTACGCCCATATGGACTAAATGAATCCACCGGTTTTTCAACATTTTTGTAGGCTATCCCATAGTGGACTTCCCCGGGGCTCCATTGTCCATGATCTTGCTTTTAATTAAGTTTATGTGATTTGTTTATTACACAAATGATCTTTTATGGGTCATCCATGGGGTTTATATTGTATATATGTTGTATTCACAACACTGGTTAATTTCCAGTGTTGTGGCTATCCGAATAGCAGTAATTCCGAGGATACGAGGTTAGTATGATGTGGATGGAATAATTAGGGGAGATATGAACAGTAGAAATAGTGGAAATAGGGTGAGTGTCATGGGAATAGGAGTTTTTGCCATCACTGGTTTTGATGCTTCTAACCAGTATTGATGACAGTACTAATATTCTTGAATGCATTATTAATTATTTTTCTATACCAGGCATTCTGAATTATTTTTATTTTTCCATTATTCACATTTTCTTATTTTTCATTTTCCAATTTTTACATTTAATTTTTTATTTTTTATGATTTATTTAATTCTTAACTAATCATGTGTGAAATTGTTAATATTTTTTTTGTCTATACTCACATATTAGTTTGCTGGTCTGTGTGTTCCACAATTGTTTATTCATTTATCCGCACAGTCACATGTTTTGATCACATATCATATGAGTTAGTTTGACACATCTAACACATTTGTCTTTAATCTAGCTATCCACTAATTGTATTTTTTATAGCCACATGATTTCACATAGTATAATTTTTATTACACAGGTTTTATATCACAATGGTCACACTTTATTTTTTTTATGTTGCTCACTTTCATGTTTTTTATGCGTTCATTATGCAATGAAAATGTATTATTCTTTTTATAACAATCATGTCTCTCATTCATCTATTTATTTTGTGTTTAATCATGTGATGAAAATTCATTATTCTTATATCAATCATGTTTCTTATTCATCCATTTAACTCTAGGGCGGCCGCCCTCCCCCTCCTTTTCTTCTTTCTTTCCATATGTTTTTGTGTCTCTCCTATTCCTTTTACACGATGGTCCCTATACTATGCGGTGGATCTTGGTAACTATTGGGTCTGACATGCGCAATGTAACTGCTTATGCCAGGGGCATGATCTCGCGATACTGGGTGTCGCGATCCCATGCCAACGTCATCATCACGTGTTCACGGAAGTGATCACGTGACTTAATCACGTGATTTGTGTAATCATGTGACTTTCTAGCATCGCTTGGCATGTCTGCAATTGGGACCGCATAGAGCCATGGGTTTTATAGATTATGATAATCACTGGATTCATTGTGATTGCTTAGTCAATGTATTTAGTCTGTGTCCCCCCAGAGATGATGCCACCCCCAGATAAAGGTTTACCGAAACGCGCGTCAGGGCTGGCGTCATCCTGGAGTGAGCACAGCATGGTAAACTGTTCTCTGGCCAATTGACTGTTATGTCATGTGTTTGCACTTGCACTTTATTGTACAGTATTTAAGCACATGGACGTATACATGAACTCTGTATCTGCTGTGTTCTACCTCCAGATGATGTCGCCTTTTCCCTGCACCCATACCCCTTTTTAATCATGTATGTTATATATGTTTTGGGGAATCCTGGCTTTCATCATTGCATGTCATTTTTAAGGATAACGGTGCAGGTGTGTGTAGTGGAGACCCAGGAAATGTTAAGGAAATGCAGTCTACTCTGAATAACCTGTTTCATAAAAGGACTAAGATGTAGTGGAAAAAAGCATTTTTAGAGAGGTATCTTCAGTTGGATATGATACCAAAAGGCTTGTGAATACAGGTCTTTCCATCTTTTGATATTGACAATGAAGTCTTTCTGTCCAGTTGGGAAGAGGTATGTACAGAATCAACTAAGAAGCTTATGAATCTCCTGATTAATCACAATATCCAGACATTAACATCTTTGGATACTGATATTGAGAGGATTCAGTCAGCTCTCAAGCAATAATGCAGTCAAGAGTCTTTAGCGGCCTTTAATATGATGCTCAATAAGAATTTTGAGAAGTGGGAGAAAGAAATTCAAGATGTTAAATCAAAGAAATTTGTGCGGGATTGCAATGATTTTCAGCAAAAGCAAGTATACAAATGGAGGCGAAAAGAGAATTACCCACAGAGGAGTGATAATCTGGCCTTCCACAACCGTACATCTTCCATGTTAACTATATCATCAATATCAGATAGCCAGGAATCAACTGGCAGAATAACAAAGTCACGTTCAATGCAGAAAAGAAAAATACCTCCTGGCCCTCCCTTGAGTGGAAAGAGGAGGACGTTTTTTGAGAGGAGGGAAGATGGTCGTCAGGATGGTTTAAAGGTGATTAATTTATCTGAACATATCCTCACACCAACTGATGCATTGTTGCTAGAACATGGTTTAACTTTCTCATCATGTGTTGCTTTTGATTCTTTTATAGCGGTAAAAGATTTGCATATCTTTGCCCGCTCATTTCTTTTAAAGAGATGGCATCATAGGGAGAAGGACTCAGAAAATGTGTTCACCCCGGAAGAACAACAAGCGGTTCGAATTTTGGAGGAATTACAGGGAGAATGTGATCAGCCTACTTTTGAGGAGATTCCGGCTTCCATTAAATGTAAGTCAAAAAAGTTTCCCCGCTATCATTATGCCCAGCTATCGATCTCTTTGTCAAACTTGTATCAAAAGAGTTTGAAAACATGTCAAGGTTGATTCCATGGGACAACCTTTCCAAGGTCCAACGTCAGAGCTTAAAACATCTGTCTAAACTCTCTGATGTTGTTTTTAAACCCTCTGATAAAAGGGGAAACGTTGTGGTGTGGCCCCATATTCTCTATAAACGAGAGGCCTATAGACAACTGAGAGAGAAGGAATGCTAACAGAAACTAACCTATAACCCTCTGCATTCATTTGAAGGAGGTCTAATCCAGATTTTAGATAAAGCTGTGGAGAACCAAACGATATCCAAGGCTCTTTATGATGCTCTGATTGTCAAAGAACCTACTGTATCAACTCTATATCTTCTACCAAAGATTCATAAGAATGCCAAAGTGCCTCCAGGTAGGCTTATCATTTCAGGTAGAGGAAACTTCACTGAAAAGGTAGGACGATACCTGGACTCCCAGTTTAAGAACGTTGTAGCTAATCTTCCTTCATATGTAAAGGACACCACTGATTTTCTGCAGAAAATTGAGGGGATTCCTCTTGGGGAGGATACATTGATGGTAAATTGCAATGTGGAGTCCCTATATACCAGCATCAGACAATAAGATGGCATTCAGGCAGTTGAGTTTTTTCTAACACAGGAAAATTTAGATGTTGGCAAGAGGAATTTTTTGTTAGATCTTTTATCTTTTGTTCTGACACAACTTTTTTAATCTTTGATGGGTCCTTCTACCTGCAGCTCGAGGGGACTGCGATGGGGCGCACCGTGTGCGCCCTCTTATGCAATTTTTTTCCTAGGGCTGTGGGAAAGGGACCTTTTCCTGTCAGATCAGTGCATATCGATGAACCGCAAAAAATTTTGGGCACGGTACATTGATGATGTATTCATGATATGGCAGGGAAACTCATCGGATTTACAAGATTTTTTTGTGATGTTAAACAGCAATTCAAACTGACATATAAGTCTGATAGGAATGCCATCAAGTTTTTGGATGTCCAGTTGGAAAGGGGTTTATATGGCTCTATTGTGACCAATGTTTTCAGAAAACCAACATCTGTCAACGCTTACTTACATGCGTCTTCATCCCATCCCCCATAGATGATCAACTCAATTCCGATTGGACAATTTTTAAGGGCTCGTAGGATATGTTCAACAGATCAGATGTTTGAACAAGAGGCAGATGTTCTGAAGCAGAGTCGCAGATACAGTCAACGTTCGATCAAAAAAGCATGTGGAAGAGCAGAAATGTGTTCTCGTCACGATCTTCTTTTTTTCAGAAAGACAAAGACCAAAATTCTGGCCACTCCTCCTGACCGATCCAATTCTTGAGAAATATCTAACTTCGGACCCATTGGTAACGGCAAAGCGTTCTAAAAATTTGAGGGACCATCTTGTTTTCGAAACAAGTACCCCCAATTTTTCCAGGGGTGGGCAAACCAAGGTGGGGTTTCTATCTGTGTGGAAAATGCATTGCTTGTCTAAACATGGACAGAGCCACCTCCTTTCATGATTCGACTTATGAAAAAACATTTAAAATAACACACTGTCTGACATGTTCAAGTACAGTGGTCGTATATTATGCAACATGCCCCTGCCCGAAAATTTATGTGGGCTTGACCACAAGAGAATTGAAGGTTAGGGTATATAAACATGTCAGAGACATTATGTCAGCCACTGATGAGAAAGATGTGACTACTCTGAAACTTGTAGCTAGACATTTTAAGACCCATCATGCTTGTAATTTCAGGGGTCTGAAAGTTCGAGCCATTGATTGTGTTTTGAAAAATGCCCGAGGTGGGGATATTTCAAAAAGAGTAGCTCAGTTCAAATGCAAATGTATCTGGAAACTAAATACCTTATGCCCATATGGACTAAACAAAACCACCGGTTTTTCATCATTTTTGTAGGCTATCCCATAGTGGACTTCCCCGGGTCTCCATTGTTCATGATCTTGTTTTCAATTCAGTTTGCGGTTTTTTATTACACAAATTATCTTTTATGGGTTATCCATGGGGTTTATCTTGTATATATGTTGTATTCACTTTGTTGGTTAATTTCCAGTGTTGTGGCTATCCGAATAGCAGTAATTCCGAGGATACGAGGTTAGTATGATGTGGATGGAATATTTAGGGGCGATATGGACATAGTGGAAATAGGGTGAGTGTCATGGGAATAGGAGTTTTTGCCATCGCTGGTTTTGATACTTCTAACCAGTATTGATGACAGTACTAATATTCTTGCATGCATTATTAATTATTTTTCTATACCAGGCATTCTGGATTATTTTTCCATTATTACACAGATTTTATATCACAATGGTCACTTTATTTTTTAATGTTGCTCACTTTCATGTTTTTTATGCGTTGATTATGTAATGAAAATGTATTATTATAACAATTATATTTTTTATAACAATCATGTCTCTCATTTATCTATTTATTTTGTGTTTAATCATGTGATGAAAATTCATTATTCTTAACAATAATGTTTCTTATTCATCCATTTAACTCTAGGGCGGCCGCCCTCCCCCCTCCTTTTCTTCTTTCTTTCCCTATTCCTTTTACACGATGGTCCCAATACTATGCGGTGGATCTTGGTAACTATTGGGTCTGACATGTGCAATGTAATTGCTGATGATGGGGGCATGGTCTCGCGATACTGGGTGTCACGATCCCATGCTGATGTCATCACCACATGTTCACGGAAGTGATCACATGACTTAATCACGTGATTTGTGTAATCATTTGACTTTCTAGCGTCTCCTGGCGTGTCTGCAATTGGGACCACAGGTTTTATAGATTATGATAATCACTGGATTCATGGTGACTGGTTGGTCGATTTAGTTTGTGTCCCCCAGAGATTAGGCCACCCCTAGACGAAGGTTCGCCGAAACGCACGTTGGGGCTGGCGCAATCCTAGAGGGAGCACACCATGGGTAATTGTTCTCTGTCCAATTGACTGCTATGTGATATGTTTGCACTTGCACTTTATTGTATTTAAGCACATGGATGTATACATGAACTCTGTGTCCGCTATGTTCTTCCTCCAGATGATGTCGCCTTTTCCCTGCACCCATACCCCTTTTTAATCATGTATGTTATATATGTTTTTGGGAATCATGTAATAAATTGACATTGATTTAAAGGCGGTCTGGTAATCAATTATGGGTTTATAATTTTTAGCAGGATACGTTTTTATTTTTATGGCACCATTTAATTTACCATGTCTTGTATTGGAAAACAGGAACAAAATTCTTTGTGAGGTTGAATGTAAAAAAATCACAATTCCGACAAGGTTTTTTAGGTTTTGAATTACAGCGTACAAAAGTGGTATGATCTATACCAGTGTATTACTGTACTGCGGCGGCAGCAGCAGGAAGCGCACGGCGTCATAGCAACCAATGACGCCGTGCGCTCCTGCTCTCAGCAGGAATCCAGCCCGTGGAAACATGGCCGTGTGCATTCGGCCTTATTCTGCAGCTTAATACGATTATGACACTACCAAATTTGTATACCTTTTTTGTTTTATAAAACTTTTTAATATGTCCGTCTACAGAACTGTATGATGAACTGTAGTTTTTATTGGTATCGTTTTTGGGGTACATACAACTTTTTGGTAAATGTTATTCAATTTTGGGGGGGTAAAGTGACCAAGAAATGGCGAATCGCGTGTTTTTTTTTTTTGTTCACATCCCATAGGAAAAATATTTTAATATTTTCAGACACAATGATACCTGTCATGTTTATTTTTTTCATTGTTTATATATGTTTATTTGTAAAATTAGGAAGAGGGGGTTATTTAAACTTTTAATATTTTCTTTTACTTTTTAAACAATAACTCGGGCCTGTCCTAATCCCATATTTTTGTAGCGCCAATATGTCCTAGAAGATCTTTCTTATTGGATAATGTAACAGTAAATGTGCACTGCTTATAGATAAGGGAATACAATCAAGCAGAATTGAGACCCCCTTCTCTATGTGCTTCACAACAGCCAGAGTGGCTGGTACTATCATAAAAATGACTTTAGGAAAAACATTATAGGGGTTGTCCACTCCTTTTAAATTGATGGTCTATTCTCAGAATAGGAGATCAATATCTTATTGGCAGGGATTCTACACCCCACACCAACCCTATTCGAAAAGAGCTCCCGTGCTGGAAGTAGGCGATGGAACTACACAGCTCTATCCATTGTCTTATGGATGAAGCTCATTACTGTAGACCTCCTCTCATTCACCCTTAAACATTTCACATGAACAAGCTAGCACCTTCATCCAAGGGACTACGTGATGTGAGTAAAATGCATCTGAAGATACAGATGTGTCCTTCCTTACCTTTTCATCTGTTTCAAGATATCCTGAGATTAGTGGTGCAAGATGACCAGTTCTTAACAAAAAAAAACTCTTGGGTTTCTCACACCTCCCTACAGAATTTTTATTTTTTTTGGTACAGGAAAGTTGTGAGTCTTTCATGTTGACACGATATGACCACAAGCAGTTGTAAAAGCAATGTACAAAACTCTCGCTTGTATTTTATTACCATCTGACTATATTGTACATTTGTGTTCTTCTAGCACAGCTACAGAGAAGTGGGCATCCTACTGCTTTATCTGGCTGTTGGTGTCTGCGTCTTTTCTGGAATGGCATACACGGCAGAGAAGGATGAAGACACAGGGTTTGACACAATCCCTTCTTGTTGGTGGTGGGGGACAGTAAGTATGACCACTGTAGGCTATGGTGATGTTGTACCCGCCACCGTAGCTGGAAAACTAGCGGCTTCTGGTTGCATCTTGGGTGGAATATTAGTTGTAGCATTACCAATAACCATCATATTCAACAAATTTTCACACTTCTACCGAAGACAGAAAGCTCTGGAGAATGCTGTGAGAAACAGTGACAGGAGGCCGAGCAAAGAACCCAGTGTGGATGGAGAAAAAGAATCTGAGAATTTTACTGAACTGTAGGTAACGACAGAGAGAACTACCATATATTTTCTGTGACTATGCATGTACATACATACACTATGCGATAAACAAATGTATATTTACCCTGCAAGTGTCTCTCACACTGAAGCAATATGATACTAGCACAATGCAAGAAGGTTTTTTTCCTTTGGGACAGAGGTCTTTTATTTACAGAGGAAACATAAAATAATAAAATAAAAAATGACACCCCAAAACCGACAACGTGGTATGGTCTGCATTACAAATGTCAGCTTGTTGTGCATTGATGTGCATGTTGGCCAATAGGAAATTATAAAATGCCATACAAACACCATATTTTTTGTAGGGGCGTTCTAAGCCAGTTTCCATGCATTTTTTTCAACCCTTTTTGCTTAAAAAAATATGCTGAAAAGCAAGAAAAACATTGTTCCTAAAAAAATAAAAAATAAACACTTGTAAGGGTGGTATAAAAGGGTAGTATATTTTTTTTTCTGTATATTTTAGGCAAAACGCCAGCTTCAGGTCTTACATAGAAGTCTATGGAAATATTAAACGCAGCATATACCGGTATGTGTTTTGCTGTAGTGGCGTTTTTTGACAGGAAGTACATTTTTGAAATCACAACATGGTATGGCATTGTTTGCTTCATTTTCTGACATTTTTGTCCGACAGATAACTATTGGTTTTTGCGTTTTGTTGCGTTTTTCAGTGACATTTTTGTTTCGATTTTTAATCAATGCATTTTCTGCATACTGCTCTACAGAGGGAGTGACATTGCAGGGGGCTATATATTTTCATATCTAAAAATGCAACCCCACTAAAAAACACCCATGCTCTTTTGGTCACTTGGTGCCAGTGTATTGTGGACCCGCCGTACAAAATGTGTCAATGCTCCAAAAAAACTGTCTAGTCTAAGTTTACACCACCTATAAGTTGGTGTAGTTTTACAAATATGTGTCAAAATATGTGCCAAAATGTTAGCACATTTAGGTCATGCCCTCTTTCCCAGTGAAGCCTCGCCCCTTGTCAGGCGAGGCGTAAAATGTTTACAAAACAGTGTAAATCAGTTAGTAAATGTGATGCAAAGGGCCAAAAAACTAGCACTTTTTTAATAGTAAATCTGCCCCACTGTACAATGGAAAGATTTACACCTGTTCTGTATTTTTGACCTGCTCCTTGTTTGGCTCACAATCACTGATGAAAATCGCTGATCAGTGGTCAGTCAAAAACGGACCAAACATGGATTCCATCAGTGTTGTGTCAGCAACCGTTTACTGACTCAGACTTCAATCGGTGTGTTTGGTCTGCATCACAGACCAAAGTACTGCATGTCTCCGTGATTTTTTCACTGACCTACGGTCAGTAAAAAGCTACCGATATGTGTTCAAACACATTAAAATCCAGGAGCGTAGCTATAGTGTAAGCAGGGGAAGAGGCTGCTATGGGGCTATAACTCAGAATAGGCCAGTCCAGGGGAAGGACTAAAAGATTTAATTAACAGTATTATACAATTACATTATGTACAGTGACAGTATATACCGTGATATGACATACAGTATACATGTAGGAAACGGACAGAGCAGCTGCCTGGCCTGGTCTGAGAAAGTGATCTTGACTAGCCACAGGAGTGAGGGTTGCACAGGAGGAGGGGATTGCTGGGGGGGGGGGGCAGTTCAAAAATGTAATGTGGGGCCCAATCACTGCTAGTTACGCCACTGCTAAGATCAAAGGGTACATCTGCTGTCCATAGAAAATAAGGATAGCACACGTTGGTGAAAAATGAAAATGTGAACGAGGCCTCAGGCCATCTGTGCATGAGGCTCCCTACACTTTTTAAATGCTAAGCAGTTACCAAAAGACCTATAATCATAGTCCTGAGTGAGAGAGAAGAAAAAGACCCACACACTCCCAATATGTTAGAGTACTGGAAGTGGAACTTATATCTAACAGACATTTATGACATCATTTTAAAGTCCATAAATGTATCAAATGGTAATACCTCGTTTAGTTTTATGGCGGCCCCTGGGAGTGGTTCAACATGAATATGCAAGGTTTTAGGTCAAAAGGAGCATGATATAAGTGAATAACATATCTGTCTCCACCTAAGGCCTTATGCGCACAACTGTATTTTCAGTCTGCATCCGATCGCATTTTTTGCAGACTGGATGCAGACCTATTCATTTCAATGGGGCTGCGAAAGATGCGGACAGCACACAGGGTGTTCTCCGCATCCGTTTGTCTGCTCCACTGGCCTGCCCAAAAAATTTAACATATCTTATTCTTGTCTGTTTTGTGAAAGGACATTTCTACAGGAGTTAAAAAAAAAAAATATGGCAGCATGCACATGGCTGGGATCCGTATTTTCTAGATGTGTGGTTTGCGGACCACAAAACACATACGGTCGTGTGCCTGAGGCTTTACTACAAAATAGAGAGCTGACAACACACCCAAAAATGCATCTTTGTCAATTGGACATGATGTGAACAAGAATGCTTCCACTAACTGACAGCAAGCGGATTGATACATTAGAAAGTCGCAGATGCTTTATTTAAATAAAATCACATTTTAAAATCCCTTTAAATTGATTAAACATGAACTCACACACACATTATCAGCCTCACTCTATGTACATACATCCTTATAAGTTGCAGCAAAATATATAAAAAATGTCTAGAAAAATAAACATTTTTATAAAAAATATCAAAAGTCCAGCCATGGTTTAAAGGGATTTAGACATTTTGCTGCCTGCGTTTCTTTGATTCTATGGCATCTAGGATGGGCTGTCGTTTGGCCTGATACTTTTGATGAATTTCTTCAATTTCCCTCTCCATTAATGGATCCAGTGTATTCAGCCTCGTCTGTAGTTCGCCCACGTCCCAGTCGTTTAGCTTAAAGAGACAGAAACAATCAGTTAAAGAACAAAAACATCCATTTGCCATATCTTGTACTCAGATGTTCCTCTCTGGTAGGACAGAGAATTATGTCTGCTAAAATTACTGGAGTTCTATGTTCTATTCCATTGCTATAGAATAAATAAGAGGCATCCTTAGGATAGGCCCCCAATGAGTTATCAGTGGGGGCTGCCCAAATGATCAGCAGAATGAAGGGGTCTGAAAACCTATTCAGACACATTGCTGTATCCATACATGCGGCTGAGCTGCATCACAAGAAACGGAAAGTCAAAATACAGAATTAGGCTTCTTGCACACGAACGTTGTGTGGCCGTACGGCGGGTCCACAATACACTGGCACCGTCCCGTGTGCACTCCGCATCATGGATACAGACCCATTCACTTGAATAGGTCCGCAATCACGGAGATGAGAAACAGAAGAACGGATCGGAACCCCACGGAAGCACTACGGAGTGCTTCCCTGGTGTTTCTGTCCGTGCTTCCCTTAGAGGTCTGGAAGTATTAAGTCAGTGTTACCTAATACATTCCAGAACTGTAAGGGATACACAGCATCATAAATCAATATAAAGGTGTGTGACCCGTCAGTGGTGGAAGTTCAGGACCGGTGATGTACTGCAGACTCGCCACATGACACTTGCTCCTCTGAAAGGGGCCTAAGGGCTTAGTACTTCATTTTCCTTTGCTTCAGGCCCCATGCACACGGCCGTGTGCGGGCCGTGGAACCGCGGCCTGGATCCCTCCTGAGAGCAGGAGCGCACAGCGTCACTGGTTGCTATGACGCCGTGCGCTCCCTGCTGCCGCCGCAATACAGTAATACACTGGTATGATCTATACCAGTGTATTACTGTACTGTGCCGGCAGCAGGGAGCGCACGGCGTCATAGCAACCAGTGACGCCGTGCGCTCCTGCTCTCAGGAGGGATCCAGGCCGCGGTTCCACGGCCCGCACACGGCCGTGAAACACGGCCGTGTGCATGGGGCCTCACTGTTGAATTACTCAATTATTCCATCACCAGTCTATTTGGATGGAAAAACGCTAATTGTTGTGTTCTTGAATTGGATTACTATCTAATTGGATTACTATTGGAATTGGATTACTATTACTAGGAAAATGTATGACCCTATGATCTGTATTTCATCACACAAAGTATATGACTTGTTCTTTCAGGCAACATCTATGCCATATGGGCAAAAGTATTGGGAGACACCTCTTAATTCTTGAATTCAGGTGTTTCAGCCAGTCCTATTGCCACAGGTGTATAAAATCCAGCACCTATCCATGCAGTCGGTCTCTAAAACATTTGTGAAAGGAAGGGCAGTTCTAAAGAGCTCACCTGTTAGTGACAATATTCCAAAGTAGAAGCAATTAGGCTAGGTCTACATGACGACATTTGTCGCGCGACATTTTGTTGCACTAATGTCGCGCGACAATTTTTATAATGGCAGTCTATGGTGTCGTTCTGCAACATGCGACATGCTGCGACTGCAACGCGACAGTCGCAGAAAATCCATTCGAGATGGATTTTTCTGCGACTGTCGCGTCGCAGTCACAGCATGTCGCATGTTGCAGTGCGACACCATAGACTGCCATTATAAAAATTGTTGCGCGACATTAGTGCAACAAAATGTTGCGCGACAAATGTTGCGCCCCATCTGTCGCGCAACTTTTTGTCGCGCAACAAATGTCGTTGTGTAGACCTAGCCTTAGGAACCACAGCAACTCTGCAGTAATTGAGTCAGCAGAGCATTGTAACTTTACATGGTCTGTCATTAACATCAGCACAAAAACTGCTGGGAGCTTTAGGGCATGGGTTTCCATGGCTAAGTAACTGCATGCAAGCCTTACATCATCAAGAACCATGCCAAGCATCAGATGGAGTTGTATAAAGCATGTCACCACTAGATCCTGGGAGGGAAGGGATGCAAATGAGCTCTTAACAAGCTCTGCCTCTAATGCCACCAGATGTAAGGCAGCTATCCTATAAGTCAATGTCCAGCTCCTAAAATAAGCCTTGAGACATGACTTGGATATTAAATAAGCCAGCACCTCATCTGCAGACAGCTGTTTCGGGGTGATCACCACTAGATCCTGGAGCAGTGGAAACGGGTTCTTTGGAGAGATGAATCACTCTTCTCTATCTGGCAGTCTGTTGGACTAGGAGAATGTTACCTGCCTGCATTCTGCCAGCTGTAAAGTTTGATGGAGAAGGGATAATGCTGTGAGGTTGTTTTTCAGAGGTTGATGAAGGCTCCTTAGCTCCAGTAAAAGGAAATATTAATGCTTCAGCATACCAAGACATTTTGGACAATTTTATGCTTCCAACTTTGTGGAAACAGCTTGAGTTAGGTCCTTTTCTGTTCCAGCATGACTGTGCCATAAAGGCATTATTGGTCGAGTTTGGTGTGGAAAAACATGACTGGCCGCACAAAGTCCTGACCTCAACCCCATCAAACACCACTGGAATGAACTCGAACAGAGATTGTGAACTAGGCCCTCTCATCCAACATCAGTGCCTGACCTCACAAATGCTCTTCCCAGAAGAGTAAAAGCTGTTATAGCTGCAAAGGAGGACCAGCTTCATATTAATGCCTAGGGATTTGTAGGTGTAGTGTGCAGATGTCCCAAATGCTTTTAACCATATAGTGTATATCAGACAGTAACATCTATATACAGTAATATCCATGTACATATCTGTGCATAATATTGCTGCCTCTTTTTATAAGCTTTCTTATGGTTGCCACATCTGTTCTTAGGTGATTGGGCCCTTTAACTGTGGAACTGGCAGTTTCTTGAAATTTCTCTCTTACTGAAGCTTTTGCCTGACCTTGGTAAAATCCATATGTGCATTATGTTTAAAATAAATCTGATTGATTTTAAGGAGAGAGAAAAAATATCACATTTGCTGGTGTTTTTACTGAAGTGCAGAAGGAAAACTCTGAAGTGTATTGATCCTGAGTGTTAAACCTGCTGTATCTGATTACTGCATGAGCGCCTGTGCTCAGGGTAATGACATCTGCAGCACGAGATGTGTCAGGTGTCTAGATAAGAAATAGAAATAATGGTCTTCTCATCTATCCCTAAAAATGTCTGTTTCCAGGAATCCCAGAACTTCAGAGACATTAGAGGCAAACACTATACTTACAATTTATGAATGCACAACTCTACGTATGTGAATGCGGTTGTATGAGGTGAAGAGCACCACTCTTGTTCATGGGCTGGGTCTTGTTTTGCAGCTAAATACCAGACATAGCCTACAGACAGTAAATACATATTTGGGGATATGGATGTCACAAAGGGGAAATCCCCACTCCGGAACCCTGTCTGTGAGTCTGAGCAGAGAGCTGGTAAAAAGTGCTTCCCGGTTTGGTGGGCCTGCCTCATCCATGTATTACATGGGCAGCCTTTCATCTGAACTGCTGGCAATCATACCCCGATGCATCTTTCTCCATCAATCACAGCATTTTCTCAAGGCTTTCTGAAGTCAGACTATCATTTACAAAATGTGTTAACCTTAAAGGGGTTGTCCAGAATTAGAAAAACATAGCTGCTAGGGATGAGCGAATCGACTTTGGATGAAACATCCGAAGTCGATTCGCATAAAACTTTGTTCTAATACTGTACGGAGCAGGAGCTCCGTACAGTATTAGAATGCATTGGCTCCAATGAGCGGACGTTATTGCTTCGCGAAGTCTCGCGAGACTTCGCGTAATAACTTCATAAATCAATTTGTACTGTAGAAAAACAATTTCCCGAACTCGGGGTTGGTTCCAAGTTGAAGCAATAATTTCGGCTCATTGGAGCCAATATATTCTAATACTGTATGGAGCTCCTAATCTGTACAGTATTAGAAAAAAGTTTTATGCAAATTGACTTTGGATGTTTCATCCGAAGTCTATTCGCTCATCCCTAGTAGCTGCCTTCTTCAAAAAACAGCACCACACCTGCCTATAGGTTGTGTGTGGCAATGCAGTTAAGTCCCTTTCACTTCAATGGAGCTGATGTGCAATGCAAAATATCGGACTGAAGATCCTTAAGACTGTATTACAAGCGTTCCCTCCCAGCAATTACCTGCTCGCTTGCGGAAGAGACTGCTGCTATTAAATGCAGTAATCTCCTCCACAAGAAGGGAAGGAACAATCGCTATGCCATCATTCATTCTCATGCTGCATTATGGTTTGCCGACAGCAGATCATTTGATTAGACACCACCATCTGCCGCCTGCAAATGATAATTTCTAACATGTCAAAAGATTTGGTTTGCCCAATGAAAGAGCGTCAGCAGTATTACACTGCAACATGATTGCTAATAACAACATTATTGTGTTATAACTATAACCTACTGGAGGATCCTTTAGTAATCTGGTGGGCTAGTCGGAGCCTACAAACTGTGGAAAGCTGTGGTGCCGTTTCTGGAAGTATACAAACTAAAAAGACCGGGGCTACTTGAGAAACCTTAGACATGTTCTACACCGTAGGACATGTTGACTAATCTCTCAATTTTAAAATCAGTTTGAGGGTTTAGTGAGACTGCAGAGTGCACCTGTCTTTGCTATTGTTTTGTTATATTGTTATATTGATTATGACATCCGCACTTGCTACCTTGTGTGAGATGTCTATTGTGGTACTTGTGGTTCGCCGCGGGCATCCTCCACCGAATGCTTTTTGCTGGGGATCGCCATTAGCAACGGGCCACAAGTGCAGGATTTGCTCCCCTGTATATATGCACGACTGCATGTGGGTTTGAGCACCTCCTGGTAATGCCACCCTGTCTTTTTAGTTTGTATATATTGATTCCTGGAGGTGTATAAACTCCAATTTAAATGTGCCTGTTTTCCATCTACAGGCCACATTTAGGTGCACCTGTGAGGCCTGGGCCATATCAGCCAGTCTTGAGTGGGACTCGCAGACTCCTCCCTCCTCCCATTGCAAGCATGGCTACATGCTGGAGGTAACTGGTGAGCTGTTTGTGAGTCGGCCTCATGCTCCTGTAATTTGCCCACTGGCTCCTGGTATTGCCCATACGGCTCAGGTAGGAGAGTGTTAGGTCCTGGGCTACTTGAGAAACCTTGGCGTGGTGCCCAGGCTTAGACATGTTATACACCGTAGGACATGTTGACTAATCTCTCAATTTTAAAATCAGTTTGAGGGTTTAGTGAGACTGCAGAGTGCACCTGTCTTTGCTATTGTTTTGTTATGCCGTTTCTGGAAGACCTCCATGTGAATGACCTCCAATCAAATCTCCATGGGGGACCTCCACAAGTGCCCCAATCATACCTCCATGTGAATAGCCCCGAATCAGACCTTATAAATGCCCCAATCAGACCTCCATGCGAATGAACCATGCTCAGATCAGTTAAAAACAAAATAAAAATTGACTTACCTCTCCTGCTCCAGACGTCGCTACTTCTGACATCCATGCTCTTCTTTCTGCTGCACGCTGTGACCGAACGTGCACAGCATGAGGTCACAGAACACCGACGTCCTCATGCTGTGCAAAGTCACAGCAAGTGGCTGAGGAAAACCAGGAAGCGGTGAGTACAGAGCCCGGGGAGTGCTGCATTCACCGCTTTCCGGTCCTCCTGTACTAATGAGCTCTTCCATAATAGAAGCCCTCATTAGTATTCGTCCCATAAGATGCACTGACATTTTCCTCCCAATTTAGGGAGGAAAAATAGGGTACACAGGGAATGCAAGTAGCTACCGAAACAGACATGTCAGCAGTGGTGACAGGTTCTCTTTAAGATATTCTGGCAGCAATTGGGAAATTGGGTAAAAAAAGAGAATTTAAATATAAGCCCTAAGGCCTCTTTCACACGGGCGTCATATTTTTGGCCCGGATAAGAGGAGTGTGCGTTGCGGGAAAATGCGCGATTTTTCTGCGCGAGTGCAAAACATTGTCATGCGTTTTGCACTCGCGTGAGAAAAATCGCGCATGTTTGGTACCCAAACCCGAACTTCTTCACAGAAGTTCGGGCTTGGGATTGATGTTCTGAAGATTGTATTATTTTCCCTTATAACATGGTTATAAGGGAAAATAATGGACCATGTGATCTGACGTCACCACAGGTCATTTAGCCCACAGCTAAAGAAGAGACCGACCGGGAACTACGCGATCAAGAGGAGAAGGCGAGTTAACTTTTTTTAACCCTTCCAGCACTATTATACTAAGCATTCTGTATTCAGAATGCTCTTATTTTCCCTTATAACCATGTTATAAGGGAAAATAATACAGTGAATAGACTGTCACCTAGAACCCATGCGTGAAAATCGCACCGCATCCGCACTTGCTTGCAGATGCTTGCGATTTTCACGCAACCCCATTCATTTCTATGGGGCCTGCGTTACGTGAAAAACGCAGAATATAGAACATGCTGCGATTTTCACGCAACGCATAAGTGATGCGTGAAAATCACCGCTCATGTGAACAGCCCCATAGAAATGAATAGGCCAGGATTCAGTGCGGGTGCAATGCGTTCAACTCGCGCATCGCACCCGCGTGGAATACTCGCCCGTGTGAAAGGGGCCTAAGCAATATTGCTAAAATCTGCTTGGCCTCAAACAATGCTTCTGTGCTGAATGGAGTGGCCACACACCAGTTTTCAGAAGAGATAATGGCACCTATTGATGATGCCTCTTGGATTTCTCCTGGGACGATCCTACTCAGAGGAATAAAATGCTAGTAAACATAAGGGTTGAATGACACAACAAATTTTGGTGGGAGTTTATCAAGCCTACTGCACCAGAATAGTGGTGCCAAAAAGTCTCACATTTTCATGTAAGACTTTGATAAAAATAAGTGTGACTTACTACCCAGTTATGCAGCACTCGCCACTTTTCTGGATTGAGCGGGGCTTAGTAGGAAGGGAGTGACCTCCTGCAGCCCAACAAATTTACAATAAGTAACACCAGAATCTGTCATATATTATTGCTTAAATTTAAGCCAGCTCATAGCTTGCATACTTTTGACTTTCTGCCACACAAAGGGCCAGAGATGTACTTGATATATTAAGAGTCCTGCACCTCTTAATAACTAAAGACACATATTACTCACTCACTTCAAATGAAATGCCAGTCTTGATAAACTTCCCTTTTTACCTCTGTCAGCATTTCCTCTCACACATACTGTCCTGTAAATTATTATTTCAGTAATACTTACAAAGCTGTAGTCTCCATTAAGAGGTATTTTAAATTCAGATGAATCTGAAGAGTTTTCTGGGGTCTTTTTACTGGATGCGCCTAACTGGATCTCGTTCTTTTCGAAGTACTCCAGAAACGATGGTTTGGCAGGTTGCGAAGGCTTGCTAATTTCTGTAATGTAAAATGGTAGTGTCTACATTACATTAACTTTACAAGAGTACATGGAAATTGGCTGGTGTAAGTCTGCATTCACACTGGTCATTGATGATTTTTGACAGGGGTTCCTATATTATCAGTCTCTAGCGCTATTCTACCCTTCAAAAATACTTAGATACTGAAGGAAACCTGAAACACCATACAGTAAGTCCATGCAGTCCATCAGGATTTGTCAGAAGCCATGATGTTAATATGAAAAAATCTTAAAGGGGGTTTTCTGAGACCCCCAAAAATGTAAAGGGAGGTGGAGAATGTTAAAAAGTAAAAAAGAAGCAATACTAACCTGCTCAGTCCCCAGCTGTTCCAGCTCCACCTCTCGGGTGCGCCCAGCAGTCCGTTTCCAGAACTGTAGCAATGACATGCCCGATTATGCTACGTGAACACTGCAGCCAATGACTGGCCTCAGAGGTCACATGAGGTAGTTGTCCACGTCATTGTAGAATCACCAAAAACAAAGACCACTGGAGCAGCTACACTGGAATAGCGGGGGATTGTGCAGGTGAGTATTACTTAATTTTCTTTTATTTTATAACATTCCTGGCCTTCAGCTCAATTTTTTAGGGTCTCTGGAAACCCTTTGAAAAAAAACATGGTGCAATTTTTTACATTCTAGAATGCACATAAAAGTAAATGAATAACTGTACAACACAAGTAACCCCAGTGTGTGGATAATCAATTAATTCTTTGGTTATCAGTACTGTATTACAATTCATGTAAATGTCCTGTCTCACAAATAATCAAGCCTCTTCCACTACTTGATCATTTTGCATCTACAATATCCTCTACGTACAAGGATTAGGCATATGTTTTTCCTGCGAATTGGTGAGACAAGTCTGTTTTGATATGACCTTGAGTGAGTGGAGAAGGTTACGACTGACAAGTCCCTATTGTGAGATACGGTAAAAGCTTTTCTTCCTATGGGAGTATACTTTTTCAGACTCAAGTATTGGTGAGTTTGCCTGGAACAATTTAAAGACTGCAGTGGGATACAATTACAATCCTCAAAAGTCTAAGCAAAAGGACAAACCTCAAAGAAACAACTAATCAATACAATGTCAAGGTGGACTGGCAGTGACCTAATCGAAAAACTTTTCCAATGGTTCAATACCTACACGCAGTTTTCTACAGTAATAAAATAGCTGAGATATGTCCATTGCTCAAAAAAGGTCCCATTCGATATGTACCTTAAGTGTGGAATTAAGGATCTCGCACCCGACCAGTATGGAGAACGATTGGATCTCAGTTTTTCCACCAAAGAAGTGGGCACCATGGATCCCACTGTGATCAGCATGGCCAGCAGTAGGTTGGTTGATGCCTTCTATTAACATCCTCTTTTATAGTTGACCACATGGTGGCCAAATAATACAATGATACTCTGCATATATTACACTTCTATAAGGTGCTCAAATATCTGCAGACAGTTGTCTAAATCAGCCCTTCTCGAAGTGTTGAGGCACAGCTCAGGGGCCAGTAGAATTGCTGAAGATCCACCCAGTCTGGTTCCCTCGCCAGGTGGAGGAGAGGGCAGGGAGAGGAGTTAGAGCTTTGAGTTTCAAGGAGGATAAAGCAGTGACTGGATATGCAACATCAGGGACACTAAACCAAAGGATTATTGTTCCTACAGTAGGTGAGGACACCACAGTTTAGAAGGCAGCGCACAGCACTGTAGTCCTGGTATATTGTGCCACCTGGTTATCTGACATATTCCACAGAGCTTTAGTAACATTATCATCCCTGGCTGTCCCACAATCCCTATCAGTATATCTTTTGAGTGTGGGAGGAAACAGACTACCGTAGGAAACCCACGCAAACACAAGGAGAACATACAAACTCCATGCAGATGTTTTCCTTGGTCTGATTGAAACCTAGGACCCCAGTGCTGCAAGACATCAGTGCTAATGACTGTGCCACCATGCTGCCTAATTATTTATATATATTACAGCCTCTAGTCTTCTTGGGTCTGATACCACAAAGTTTGCACACCTGGATTTGGGGATTTTCTGCCATTCTTCTCTACAGATCCTTTCAAGTTCTGTCAGGTTGAATGGGAACCGTCAGTAGACAGCCATTTTCAAGTCTCTCCAAAGATATTCAAGTGGGTTCATGTCAGGGCTCAGAGTCACTCAAGGACATTCACAAAGTTGACCCTAAGCCACTCCAGTGTTGTTTTGGCTATGGGCTTAGGGTCATTGTCTGGTTGGAAGGTAAAGCCTAGTCTGAGGTTCAGAGCACTCTGGATCAGGTTTTCAATAAAAATATCTCTGCACGCAGCTCTATTCAACCTTCCCTCAACCCAGACCAGTTGCCTTGCCCCAGCTGCTGAAAAAACGTCCACACAGTATGATTCTACCATCACTATGATTCACTGTAGGGAAAGTATTGGGCAGGTGATGAGCAGTGCCTAGTTTCCTCCCGACATGACGCTTAGCATTGTGGCCAAAAAGTTCAATCTTGGTTTTGTAAGGTCAGAAAATATTGTTTCTCACAGTCTGACAGTACATTAGGTGCTATTCTGAAATCTCCAGGCGGGCTTTTATGTGTCTTTTACTGAGGAGTGGTGTCTTTCTGGCCAATCGGGTCTAAGCCTAGACTGGTGGAATGCTTCTGGAAGTTTATGGATCTTTGGAGCTCAGCCAGCGTAACCAATGGGTTCTTTGTCACCTCTCTTACTATGGCCCCTCTATCCTGATTACTTCGCTGGGGCGGCTAGCTCTAGGAAAAGTCCTGGTTGTTCCGAACATTTTTTCTCAGAATTATCTACTATGTTTTTTTTTTCTTTCTGTTGTTCCTCCCTAACTGGCTTTTATCATGCTCCTTGTCAAAGAGTTGTGTCCCCCACAAAGTCTGCCACTGTCCAATACTCACTGACAGTATCCAGCTGTGTAGGGACACATCCTATTGACAAGGGGAATGCTAACAGCCAATTGTCAAATAGGCCTGGGCTATATTATCAAGTGACAGATGAAGGTCACAAGGTAATTGAGATAATTGTACCATTCAAAAACTCTCAATGTAGGCCAGGCCATTTTAATACATTTACAATATGAATAACAGAAGGACAGATGCCCCAGAACTGTTATCTCATGGATGATAGAAGGATTTACTATGACAGACATGTCAGAACAGATGACAGCTCCTGTATAAATCTAGTGACTCAAATGTGATGTCTTCTCTGATTCTCTCTTCTTCTCATCTCTATCTGGCCCACACCAACATGATGACTACACCTCATAATTGCGGAGTTTGCTGCTAAGATATCCCTAGCCTTGATAGCAACACAAATCTCTATCCTTTCATACTACCGTCCTACTGCTACTACCAATACTGTGAATGCTTCTGCCCCCAAATACTTATACTATTGAAATAATAATGGCCAAGAACCTGTGTGCAGATGAAGACAGAGACTTGGATTAGGAGTTATGGGGCCTTACTTGTAAGTTTCCTTAACTCATGCTGGTTTAAATGGAGAGGCTGCATTACATTAAATCTCATATCTTCATTAAAATCAGCACTCATAAAATTCTATAATGAGAAAATCCCTTTAACTATATTGTGCAACTTTACCATCAATAGCAGTTTTGTTAGAAGTTTAGTACTGGCAGCTGAATAATTTAATTGATGTGCAGACACTGCTGGCACCGTTTCCTGGCTGCCTCTAACATTTGCCCTTTAAGGCAAATTGGCAGAACCTTACAGCTATTTGAGATATACAAACATTCAGTTTATAGCTCTTTTGGACCATTTAATAGGAAAAATAGAACCCTTTTGTAATCTTGATCATTCTCTCTGGCAGTACAATGGGGGAGGGGCTGGTAATAATATAATGTGCAGCCTGTACATGTTTATACAAATCTCTACATGCATGTGGCTGGTAAACTACTAGAAAGAGTATATTTGGCTCATAAAATGCACATTAAATATTTCTACAGACTGTACAAATTAGCAGACCTCTAAAAGAGTGCATTTGTCTTAAATTAATTTCAAACAAACCCTATAATGTTAGAGCATCTACAGAATGTCGAAGCAAACATCATCTGCAACCACTAAAAAGTATCCAAATTAATATGCCTTAACACCAAGTACATAGATGGATAAATAGAATAGATCATATCAGCTCAGACCCCCAAAGCTAATAAGACCCCCAATCAGACCTCTGCTCAGACCCCTAATACTAATAAGACCCCCAATCAGACATCAGCTCAGACCGCCTATATTTATAAGACCCCCCCAATCAAATCTCAGATATTGACCCGTGGACCCCAATCAAACCTTAGATTAGACCCCTATTGTTTATAAGACCCCCAGACCTCAGATCAGACAAAAAAAAAAATACAACTTATATCTCCTGTTACGGGTGGCGATCCTGAAATTCAGCGCTCTTCCTGCCATGATGTGAACAGATGTCGCACAGCGTGAGGTCACACGCTGTGCACAGTTAACAGCCTGTAGACTAAGACCAAGAAGCGGTGAGTACAGAGCCCGCACAGGGATCGCTGCATTCACCACTCCCGCAGCTGCACTAAAGAGCACAATGATGGATGCACTCATTAGTATTCGCCCCATAAGACACTATGGGCCAGATTTATCATTAGCTCAGGTCAGAATAATGGAGTGAAAAAGTCCCAAGAAAAGTCCCAAACGCTAAAACTGGGCACAAATTGGCGACTTTTTTCTGCTCTGCACTATGCTCGCCAGTTTTCTGAAAGTGGGCGTGTTTTCTTATGTAAATGAATCTCTAGACAGATTTACTATTGGGACTATTTAAAAAGTCGCAAAAAAGTCACAATTTCACTCCAGTGAGGACCATGCTCATCTTAGGAGACTTTTTAATAGAACATGGGACTTTTTCATAGAAACGTGCAACTTTTTCGTAAAGATGTGCGACTTTTGTAAAGCTGCTTACTGGCGGATAAACTGCTACTGTCAAACCACATTTATTTCAGTCTTAAAGGGCCGATCATAAATCTGACTTGGCTAAAACTGACTTTAGCCATATGTTAAAGTGGAGTGAGCTGTAGGAGTATGATAAATCTGGCCCTATGACATTTTCGCACCACTTTGAGGGGGGGGGGGGGGGAGTGCATCTTATAGGGCGAAAAATATTATTTTGTCAAGGCTGATTTTTCAGCCTGTAATTGTGGGAGGGGCAGAGTCCCTATAAACTCATCCATTCCACACGGGCGTCTTTCGTGCTGAAGGCTGTTCCTGTCAGGGGCTACGTCACAGTCGCGTCACAAGTAGGCGTCCAGCTAGGTAAGCTTGTGCTGTGGGTGCTCCAGCTGCCCGACCTTCTCCTTCTGGAGCCTCGCCCCCCCCCCCCTTTCAAAACAACTGCTTACCACTTGAGCAGTAATTCCTATCTGTGCCAGGGGGTGCGATGTCGCATCCAGTGGCAACCTACATCGAAGGGGGGGGGGGGGGGGGTCAGCTGGTGCAGCGATCACGGCACATCAGAGGCTGGCAAGATGCCGCTCAACTCCATTCATTGCCCGGCATGGGTCGCGTGCGCCGCTCGATCACAGGCAGGCGCGACTTCGGGTAATCCACCACTCGGATATATAGTTTTAGGGCATGGATGTCAAACTCATGGCCCTCCAGATGTTGCAAAACTACAACTCCCATCATTCCCTGATAGCTGTAATATGCCCAGGCATGATGGGAGTTGTAGTTTTGCAACAGCTGGAGGGCCACGAGTTTGACATCCCTGTTTTAGGGTCCTCAGGTCCTTGTAATAATTCGACCCTGTTGGGGTCACGGCTTTTACTGAACTGGGGGTTCATGATAAAGAAAAAAAAAAGAAAAAAATGAGTCACAGCGTATCTCAGATTGTTAATAGGGGATAACTGCTGCTTGCACAGGACATTTATCATATCATTATATGGTGGGTTCTTGTACCATTTAATCCAAGCATGTCACACTTTCTCATGTATTCGAATATTGTCTTTAATTAAGGACATGTTGTTTGTTTTTATCTACGGTTCATTTCTGGTTGTGTGTGACGCCTCTCCAGGCCAAGTTCTAACAGCAATACCACGCCTGTTCACGTCGTTTAGGACACTTTTCATCATCCAAGGTTTGTGGTCTGTCATTCAGGCACCATTCACATCATCTAGCCACGTTGATTACTGCTTGTTGTCTCGATCTTACGCCATCTGTCGCTTAATCACGCCACGATTCTCTCATATAGATATATGTTGCCTGCTCACGTTATTCAAGACAATTTTCCTATTACCAATGTCCATCGCCTGTTTACGTTATTCAGGCCACGTTTTCTCATATCTATGTCTGCCGCCTGTATACGTTATTCAGATCACGCTTTCCTCATATCTATGTCTACCGCCTGTCTACGCTATTCAGGCCACGTTTTTTCCTCATTTCAATGTCTATAGCCTGTTTATGTAATTCAGGCCAAGTTCCCTCTTATCCATGTCCACCGCTTGTTTATGTTATTCAGGCTACATCTCCTCACCTCAATGTCTACCACCTGTTTACATCATTCAGGCCACGTGTTTTCCTCATCTTAATGTCTATTGCCTGTTTTTGTTTTTCAGACCATGTTTCCTCATCCCTTTGTCTGCCGCCTGTCTACGTTATTCAGACCACGTTTTCCTCACTCTCAATGTCTATCCCCGTTTACGTTATTCAGGCCACGTTCCCTCTTATCCATGTCCACCGCCTGTTTACGTTATTCAGGCCACGTCTCCTCACCTCAATGTCTACCGCCTGTTTTCGATATTCAGGCCACATTTGCCTCATATCTATGTCTTCCGCCTGTTTACATTACTCAGGCCACGTCTCCTCATTTCAATGTCTATCGCCTGTTTTAAACTATTCAGGCAGTTTCCTTGTCGATGTTTCGTCGCCTGTCACATATCCAGGCCACCCTCTTCTTCACCCTGTTACGTCAGTCAGACCACGTCTCCTGCATATCAATGTTTACATCACACAGGCCTCTTTCTCTCCCTCCAGTGTTGCTGTTTCTTTCAGGCCACTTCCTTACAAAAATCGATCTCCTGCGTATGTTCCACACATGTTTTCCTTCGCCTGTCTACGTTAGTCAGATCACGTCTGTCGCATGCTAATGTCTGTCACTTACATTCTGGCCATGTTCCGTCAATGTCGGTCATCTGACACTTATCCACGCATTCTCTGTACATCGCCTGTTATGCTCTGCGGGTCTCTTTGTCAATGTCCATCGCCTGTTCACGCCATGCAGGCAACCTTCCTGATCTAGGTCTGTCGTCTTCCATCTTATTTGAGCCTCATACCTTGTCTGTCGCATGCCACCCTCTTACTCAAAATTTCAGTTGCCTCCAATTCACGTTCTGTCTTCATATGCTGATTCTTACTACTCAATCGCACTCCACCTTCTCGTTACTTAGGTCACGTCCGTCTTCTAACTACACTTTAATTCACTATTGGTTGTCTGTCATCTAAGCTCGCGTAATCACAGAACGTCTGTCATCCACTCACGTCACTTCCTGGCTTCTAGTATCTTATTCTTATTCCATCCAGGGAACCCTTATTTCATGTCTGCTCCAATCTAGGGCACAGCCACTTCTCACGGTTATTCAGGCGTTTAGGCTTCTTCATCGTCACTGGTTTCCGCTATTGCTCATTCACGTCTTTCATTCGGATCTACCGGGTTTTCAAGTCAATTCACATTTCTTGTCTCACACGTGGCTCATTCACGTTCATCTTCAACCACGTACGTCATCTCATCCCAATGGTTTTCCTCCAAGATTGTCTCTAGGGTCACATATCTCGCTTGTCTGTCACTTCTGCCATTAACTGTCTCTTCCGCCAGGCCATCTTCTAAATTTCTAATGGTTATCTCATTTAAGCTTCGGTTGCAGTATTGCCTCCACGATTCAATTCAGGATCAGGGTCTTTATTGCAAGTATTGGTCGCCGGGTTCGGATATCAGGTATTTAACCTCTCTCCACTAGGGTCTACCACATACACGGGTCATCATATGGAACTGTTCTGCTGTCATTTCGCCGGGCTAAAAGCTCCAGCGTGCGCTTCATGCCAGCCGATTCTCCATTCCTCAGAATGGTATCTGAATTTCAGTTATCCGGTGGCCCAAAGAAGATCGGCAGGCCCCTCAGGGTTCCAACAAAGGCAAAACACTGGCACAGATAAATTGGGTCGTCCCATAGTCTTCTTGGGTAGCAGCCAGGTCTGCAATAACTATAATTTGGCAACATGTAATTACAACAAATGCAGAGCACTCCACGTCTGTTCTGCCTGCTTCAGAGCTCATCCCCTTTCGGCTTGCCCTCAAAGAACGTCCAGCAATAAATGACTAGGTGGGTTTAGGTTGACCTGCTGGCAATACTTCTTCGTGATCACCATAACCCTCACCATGTACAATTCTTGCTAGATGGTAAAATCATCTTGTATCATGCCCTTTGTTCACAAATTAGTCTTGCTTTCCTTACATTATAACTTTCACATGTCATGCAGACATATCCAAGGCATTCAGAACTTAGCTGCTGACGCATTATCACGCTTTAATTTCCATAATTTTTTCCAGGTCATGCCAGAAGCGGAGCAAACGGGATTATACCCTCCAGACTTCAATACACTGCGCATGGATTAGAACATTAATTGCTTTTCTCGCATATTGTCATAAACACCTTAAATTCGTTTATAATCCAATTAAATTATATTTGGCTGGGGTGAAACACTATTCAATGTTGAAAGATCCAGGTAGTAGGTCAATCTTCTCATCCCCTGCAATCAAGGCAACTCTCAGGGGTATTCAAAAAAGCTGCAGAAAAACCACTTCAAGCAGACAAACAGTTTCAGGGGAACTGTTCAGGAAACTCTCCAACTCCTTAGACGGTAATCCTTTTGGGCTGGGCCGCCATGTATTTAGGTTTCTATGGGTTTCTACGACCACGGGAATTCACTGGTTTCTCTCCCAAAACCAAAAAGGTTTAACTAGGAGCCAACTAGTATAAAAATCCCGACCATTACATTTTATATATGCCATCAACTAAAACATCATAAACCAGGCCTCCCGTTCAAGTTAAATATTTTCAGACTTTCAACAAGTGGTGCCCTGCCCATATTTTAAATCGGTTGATAGCAACCTTGGGTAATTTCTCTCCTGATAGTCCGTTACTGCCTTTCAAAGCCAAGCCCCTTACGTCAGCACAGTTCATATCCCACATCCGCATTTTAGCAACTGGGTTAGGTTTCGACCCCAAAGCCATATCAGGGCGCTCGTTTCGCTTCCGCGGCTTCTAAGCACAATGTGCCCTGCCATATCATCCGTAAAATGGGTCACTGGCAATCATCACCAGGTACATTCCTAACCCACACAACTAAATTTCTGAAATTTTTTACCCCTTATAGGCCTACCCACGTCCCCGGCTATGGGCACAATCCAAGCAGTTCAGTTAAGTCAGCAGGAAGTGGATAGATAGACTATTCTGTCACCATCGTGTTCAGGTTCACTATCCGCAGCCATGACCACAAATACAAAATTATATATATATATATATATATATATATATATATATATATATATATATACACACATATATACAACTTTTTAACACTTTGAACTCCCTTCTCCGTCCCCCAGCGCTCCCACCCTCTCCTCTCATCTCAGCTGAGGACGTTGCCGCATAATTCAAACAAAAAAGATAGACAACATCAGAGGAGAAAGCTTCAGTACACAGTCCCCACAGACCCTGTACACAACTGCTCAGTCCTCTTCTCCCAAAACCCGCTTCTCCACCCATTACAGAATAAAAACTCTCCACTCAACTCTCCAGATCACATCTTACCACCTGTGCACTTGACCCAATCCCATCCCACCTCATCCCTAACCTCACCCTAACGCATCTCTTCAACCTATCACTAACCTCTGGTGTCTTCTTTTAAACATGCTACCATTACACCCATCCTCAATAAGCCTTTACTTGACCCATCTTCTTTGTCCAGTTATCGCCCCATATCACTTCTTCCGTATGCCTCTCCTCTAATCACATCTTCCCACAATCGCCTCCAAGATTTCTCCCATGCATCCCCCACACTCTGGGACTTGCTACCCCAACATATCAGACTCTCACCTACAGTGGAATCCTTCAGAAAGATACCTAAAAACCCACCTCTTCAGACAAGCCTACAACCAGTGACCCTCCTCTATACCGCCATGACCAGCCTTACCCTCACCTACTGTGTCCTTCTCCCATACCATGTAGATTGTGAGCCCTCACGGGCATGGCCCTCTCTCCTTCTGTACCAGTTTGTAACTTGTCTTGTTTAAGCTTAGTGCAATTGTCTGTGTTATGTATATATATCCCTTTTCATATGTACAGCGCTATTGAATGAATGGCGCTTTAATAAGTATATATACACAGTACAGACCAAAAGTTTGGACACCTTCTCATTCAAAGAGTGTTCTTTATTTTCATGACTATGAAAATTGTGGATTCACACTGAAGGCATCAAAACTATGAATTAACACATGTGGAATTATATACATAACAAAAAAGTGTGAAACAACTGAAAATATGTCATATTCTGGGTTCTTCAAAGTAGCCACCTTTTGCTTTGATTACTGCTTTGCACACTCTTGCCATTCTCTTGATGAGCTTCAAGAGGTAGTCACCTGAAATGGTTTTCCAACAGTCTTGAAAAAGTTCCCACAGATGCTTAGCACTTGTTGGCCCATTTGCCTTCACTCTGCGGTCCAGCTCACCCCAAACCATCTCAATTGGGTTCAGGTCCGGTGACTGTGGAGGCCAGGTCATCTGGCGCAGCACCCCATCACTCTCCTTCGTGGTCAAATAGCCCTTACACAGCCTGGAGGTGTGTTTGAGGTCATGGTCCTGTTGAAAAACAAATGATGGTCCAACTAAACGCAAACCGGATGGAATAGCATGCCGCTGCAAGATGCTGTGGTAGCCATGCTGGTTCAGTATGCCTTCAATTTTGAATAAATCCCCAACAGTGTCACCAGCAAAGCACCCCCACACCATCACACCTCCTCCTTCATGCTTCACTGTGGGAACCAGGCATGTAGAGTCCATCCGTTCACCTTTTCTGTGTCGCACAAAGACACGGTGGTTGGAACCAAAGATCTCAAATTTGGACTCATAAGACCAAAGCACAGATTTCCACTGGTCTAATGTCCATTCCTTGTGTTCTTTAGCCCAAACAAGTCTCTTCTGCTTGTTGCCTGTCATTAGCAGTGGTTTCCTAGCAGATATTCTACCATTAAGGCCCGATTCACACAGTCTCCTCTTAACAGTTGTTCTAGAGATGTGTCTGCTGCTAGAACTCTGTGTGGCATTGACCTGGTCTCTAATCTGAGCTGCTGTTAACCTGCGATTTCTGAGGCTGGTGACTCGGATGAACTTATCCTCCGCAGCAGAGGTCACTCTTGGTCTTCCTTTCCTGGGGTGGTCCGCATGTGAACCAGTTTCTTTGTAGCGCTTGATGGTTTTCGTGACTGCACTTGGGGACACGTTCAACGTTTTCCCAATTTTTCGGACTGACTGACCTTTATTTCTTAAAGTAATGATGGCCACTCGTTTTTCTTTACTTAGAATTTGTATTATGGCAAGAAAAAAAAGCAGCTAACAGTCTATTCAGAAGGACTATCAGCTGTGTATCCACCAGACACCCCATTTATAAGGCAAGAAATCCCACTTATTAGACCTGACAGGGCACACCTGTGAAGTAAAAACCATTTCAGGTGACTACCTCTTGAAGCTCATCAAGAGAATGCCAAGAGTGTGCAAAGCAGTAATCAAAGCAAAAGGTGGCTACTTTGAAGAACCTAGACTATGACATGTTTTCAGTTGTTTCACACTTTTTTGTTATGTATATAATTCCACATGTGTTAATTCATAGTTTTGATGCCTTCAGGGTGAATCTACAATTTTCATAGTCATGAAAATAAAGAAAACTCTTTGAATGACAAGGTGTGCCCAAACTTTTGGTCTGTACTGTATATATATATATATATATATTTTTTTTTTTTTTTCCAACTTTATACTCTACAAGAGTTATCAATCCAAGCATAAAGAGTCAGTGAACTTAATGCTTACGTTTCATAGTACCAGACTCAATGTCCTCATCTTCATCCTCGTCGTTTATTAACATGGTGCCAAGCTGTGTTTCTAGGTGTTCATTTTCCACCATTGTGCCATCTGCCCCTTCACTCATGGTGCTGAACTCCTGCATTGTCCCAATGTCTTTATTTCGGGTATGAACCATCGTGCCAGCATCAACATCATCCTCATCCTTAAAAAGAGAAGGAAAAAAAACAAAAAAACACAAAAAACTTGTTTTGAAACAGCAAAAGTCATATGCTGGCATTGGGAATTATTACAACTTTATATATAGGCTACAGGCTAATCTTCTGAGGATTTGTCTGTGAATTGGTCACACATCTTCCTAAGGGCTGATATTTGTGGGTAAGACTCCAGGTAATGGTGGGATGATAATCTTAAAAGGGTTTTTCAGGAATTATCATATTGACATCAATATGACATTGGTGGGGGTCCGACTCCCAGGACCCCTATTGATCAACTTGATGAAGATGCCGTGGCATTCGGTAAATACTTAGCCCTCTTCCTAGGCCATGATCGTTCACATGATCTAGGCACAGCTCAGTTTCTTTCAAGTGAATGGGTTGAGCTGCGAAACCAATGGTCAGTGCCGTCCGCATACGTAGTTCCGTTCGCAAAAAAGATAGAGCATGTCCTATTCTTGTCCACAATCGCAGACAAGAATAGGCATTTCTATCATAGGGCCGGCCATGTGCGGTCCGCAAAATGCAGAACGCATACAGCTGGCATCTATGTTTTTGTGGATCCGCAATTTGTGGACCCCCGTAGTGTTAGGGAAATGATGAGAAACCTGAGGGAGTTTCCAAGCTACATACACATGTTTACAAACAGCTGATTGGCTGCAAGTATTTAATCTGCTGACTGGTGCTTCAAATTGTACTGAGATTTCCTGCTGTGAGTGAGGCAGGGGTAGCTACCTAAACCAGACTTTGGAAACAGAACGTTTTACATCGCTGCTGCCAAAGATCAGACAACAAGCTTGACATAGCACTGATTTACAAGTTTTTGTTGCATTAATGTGTTTCTAGTATTAATGTTTGCACGTAACCACTGTGAATGCTCATATGGTGATCAGTGTACAGTCCCTATAGATATGTTTAGTAAATACCAACCGCATTCTCTTCCTCCTCTGGTTCCACTTCACGTTGCTGGAATTCACTACGTTTAATATTTGCCTCCATTGCTTCATTTATTAAATGTTTTAAAATGGATGCTCCTTTGGTAACTTTGACAAATGGGTGCTGGGTAAGATAAAAGTAATATAATACTAAATGTCAAACCTAAAGAAAATCACCAGCTAATTAAATAAATACCCCATAAAATTACTTTATCTAGTAAACTATCACACAATGTACACATAAGGCCTTATGCACACGACAGTTGTTTTTTGTGTCTGCAAATTGTGCGTCATCTAAAAATAACGGATGCGGCATCCGTTTTTTTTGGAGGATCAATTTTTTCCCCACAGATCCCTTGTAATAAATGCCTCTTCTTGTCCGCAAATGTGAAAAAAGTAGGACATGCACTTTTTTTTTTTTTCTAAAGGGGAACACGGACAACGGACACGGAACACATACGGATGAACTATCAGCCTTTTTTTGCTGACCCATTAAAATGAATGGGTCCCCATCCTATCCGCAAAAAAATAAATAAAAAATAAATGGAACAGAGGCCGAGAAAAACAACTGTCGTGTGCATGAGGCCTAAATCTAAAAGACATTTATGATTAAATTTATACATTTTTTATTATTTTTTATATATTTGTAGTGTTCAGAGCTCAGTTTTTCTGATATACACAGTCACAAAACTCCTGTATGGACAAACAGTACAAAAATCTGTCAGCCTTCAGCCACCACTAGGGGAAGCTTTGGAGTTTATTACATAGCGTACATATACTGAAATAACATGGAGGCAGAGATCAAAATAAGCCAGAATTCTGGCCCAATTTACGCCAAAAACTGGCAGATATAATTTGCACGGCATTTACTAAGTGTTTTAGACTCTTCAAGAGTGTTTTTCTCCTTTCACAAGGAGCCTGTTGTAAAAGGGGCATGACTTGAAGATGTTATCCCAGACATCATATAGAACATGAAATCTCTCTCTACCAGCCATGCACCTCTCATGGATCTAGTATCTTTCCCCATTCACTGCTCCAGTTGCCCTGCTAGATTTATTTCAAGCTAAAAGCTCAGGTATGTGTCCTTTCTGCTGTAGTTCCTTACCTGGAACGGTCACAGTTTTAACAATAGATATGGCTGATAGCAGTTGGAAGTATGGAACTCAGCATGTGCGTCCACCTCAGCGATGTTACTCAGGTGGAAAGAGAAATAAGGAAAAGAAAAAACAGCAGGTGGCGCTATACCAAAAGATTTTATTGAGTAACTCAGCGACTATACAAAAGTTCTAATTACATGCAAATACAGAAGTGTTCAGATCCAGGTGCTTCTATGGAAATATAGAATATTTTTCATGGGACAACCTTTTTGAGATGTGCCAGAAATCACCACAATTTTGGCACATAATTGTGATGTAAAGTAATCCAACTTATAGATGGTGTAATGTTACATTAGACAGTCTAAAGGTGCATCAGATTTATTATCCAGCATCAGTGTCATAAATCTGGCACAGTTTGTCTAAGTTGACACTGTCTAGTATTTGTAAATTTGCCCCAGGGTATCAATTTTGCTAAGATTGTAACATTGCAAACGTGTAGGTCCATGACGCTAACCCTAGTGACTTTAGACTGGTGTGACCATTACCAGTCCAGCTAATGCGGTAACACATCTGATCGTTAATAATAGATGGCATTTATTTATCTTGTATTTAATGGGTGTTGTATTTGGCGGAGCCCAAATCTCAGGTCAATAAATAATTCAGTGAAATATTTGTAGCACATACTATTCCCACCACATCATGTCCTAGTTTTCCGAAGTCATGACTTCCCTGAGTGCATGAACATTTTATTTCCTCAGAAATAAAAACACTAAAGGGAATCCTCATGGTTATGAGGGAAATCCACATTCTGAAAGGTCCCATGATTGAATTGTCACATTTAGGATGCACAAGCAATTAAAGCAAAACAATATTCCAGCTGCTGCCCCATGTAATGGAGGCTTGCAGTATTAGGTCCTGCTTAAAGGAACAGACTTTTTGAGATTGAAGAGGCATTGTTTTTTCCTTCTCCCATTTTGGGAAAAGAGGGAAGGCTTTGGCTTTGTGTGTGGCAGACTATGAGACAGATATCATTGGTCTGTCTAAAATGAAAAACTGGTGAGCCAAGTCCACCCCTCTAATGTTCTCCAGCCAATGATGAAGAGGTGCACAAGAAAATTGACCTTTTTTTTCTCACAAACACCTTGGTATGAATGCAGTTTGGTCTCAGTTGCTTGAACCTGAAGGCTCTTTCCCACAAAAACCCTTCTGGTGCCTTGTTAAAACACAGTTGGATAAGGCCTAGTCTCCTCCGCAAATTAAACTGGACAGATGTAGATCTCAGTAACTCACTCCAATATAATTTTTCCAAGGTAATTGATTCTTCCAGCACAAAGTTTACCCAATAAGTTCAAATATCCCAACCATGAGTAAGAGCTCATATGATCTCCGATAACTAATAATGCCACATATCAAGGTGGCGAGATCCTTAACAAGCAGCTTTTGTTGGGGAAGGACTAGGTCTGCTGCTTGTTAATGGCCCTTCATTTTAGTTCACATGGGGGTATAGAACCTGGTATCCCATTATTCGATTTTTTAAAACCATGCGCTGTCATCCTCCACAGTACTGCTAATTGTCCAGAAGCAGTGCATGGCTGCTAGCATCTCTTCTCTCCTGGTGGTCTCAAATGTTGGAATACTCATCACTAGTGTTGCACTTCTGTCCATGTCACTCATGATTGCCCCACCTCCTTCCCACTGCTTGTGTGCACTCCCTTACGGCACATGTATACTCACCCTGGCTGTTATAGAGCCAACACCTGCACAGTATAATCTGTCCGAAGCCTATATGTACCTTTTTCCTTTGAGAGGGTGCCTGAGCAATAAGGTTCCTAGCTTGTCTAGTTCCTATGAAGGTATTCCACAAGTGTGTATTCTGAACCCCCATGTCCTGACTTCTGCCTGATAACCATATAGACTCTGTGCTGCCTGTCCTGACCTATTGCTTGTTTTACCGTGCTGCACAAACTGCCTGTCTTAACCTTGGTTTGCCCTCTGACCACGTTTCTGCTTGCTGTCTTGGTGACTATGGACCTGCCTGGCTCATCAGCTCCTGAACGAAGACTGCTCCTAGAGCTAGAGCCTGGTGGCCACCCTGTAGCAACATCCAGATCCCAGTACGGAAGTAAAAGGGTGAATACCAGGGGACCACTTACAAGGCCCTAAGGAGTAGCCCCAAGTTAAATATATTCATTGGCACAGTGGCTCCACACCTGCTGCATTACGGAGAGGAAAAACACCATAAATTATGTCACATTTCAATTTTGCCCCTGGCTTAAGTAGTATAGTTACAGATAAATCTGTCCTATAGTAACTTATCAGTCAACGATCAAGCAATGAAATAATTACATTATTTAACATATCTTTTAAAAAGTAATGATCAATGCTGTCGCTATTCATAAATATCCATAGTTCATATGGGAACTGTAAACTGGCTTTATATATATAGAAATGAAAAGGATTATACCTGTAGCAGTTCAGTTGCACTCCCTCTCTGCTCCGGATTTTTGACTAGACACTGGTTAATAAAATCTATGAAATGTTTTGACCAAAGTTCTGGTCTTCGAAGTGTTGGTGGTGGGTTTGATGGAATCATGAATATAGCCTAGGAAAAAAAACAAATACAAATGTAATATGATCATCTTGTTCTCTTGAATATAGACAAAAGTTCTGATCCAGAGCCCATATTGGGTTCACACAAAAATGTAATTCCACACTCATGATGAATCATATGCCCCCTTCAACAATGCTGTACACCCATCCAATTGTTAGAACTGTTCCGTTTCAAGAAGGTCAGCATATTAGGACAACCCTCCATTCATGGAATATAATGTGGTGCAAATGTGTTAGAGGACAGCATTGGATCATTAAATTGGCAAATGTAAATCTAATAGCTTTGTAACATCTCCTGTTTACTTATTGTACGCACCAACTCAAGATGCCTTTACTCTATGCAGGAGAACTGAACAAGCTGCTGTTCCTGATCTATCTGGAAACTTTTCACATGCTAAATGAGAATTTGGAAATCTCATTTAGTTTACGAAAATCGGTACAGAACTGTAATGTCCCATCCGGTTTGGGTATTAAAACTATAGGACTGTCCCACTCACTTTTAGACTCCTCAATAACATCTAGTTGCAGCATTAGCTGCACTTCCCCTGAGATGGCTTGTCGCCAAGCCTCGGGTACTCGGTATGGTTTTAACCAGACTTTTGCCTGAGGCTCAGTGACAATGTCATGCTAAATTGTGGAAGTACATCCAGGGAGGTCTGAGAACACATCTGCTGACGAACTTCCTAGCCTCATAAGTCTGTTTAGAGGAGAGGCTGTCAGCAATCTTCACTGTGACAACCGCTTCCCTTGCATCAGACCAGGGTCCGGAACCTCTTCCCCTAGAAAATTCAGGCGCGGGCTGTCGTGAGTTCCATTCTCCCTATCTTTCCAAGGTTTGAGAAAATTCACATGGTACACCTGCTCCGGCTTTCGCCGCCCTGGCTGGTGTACCCTGTAGTTTACCTCTTCAACTTTTTCAATTACTTCGTAGGGTCCCTGTTACCTAGCCAGGAAATTGCTCTCCACGGTCGTTACCAGAACAAAAACCCGATCTCCCAGGTTAAAGTTTCGAACCCGAGCCTGCCGATTATAGACCCGACTTTGAGCTCGCTAAGCTGCCTCCATATGCTCTCTTACAAGAGGCAACATGGTTAACAAACGTTCCTGCATCTGGGTGACATATTCAATAATACTTTTATATGGGTTGGGTTGTTGCTCCCACGCCTCTTTGGCTATGTCCAAACAGACCACGAGGATGTCTGCCATATAGCAGTTCGAAGGGCGAGAACCCAGTAGAGGCCTTGGGCACATCTTGCACTGCGAACATAAGATAGGGCAGAAGGAGGTCCCAGTCCTTCCCATCCTTAGACCCCACTCTTTTTAACATGTTTTATGTTTGGTTAAACCTTTCTACCAGGCCGTCAGTTTGCGGATGATAAACGGACGTCGATAGCTGTTTGATGTGCAGCAACTTATAGAGTTCCATGACCTTGGACATAAAAAGGGTCCCCTGGTCAGTCAGAACCTCTTTAGGTAGCCCCACACGGGAAAACATCTTCATTAACTCTATAGCTATAAGTTTGGCCGATGTATGTCGCAGTGGCACTGCCTCCGGATACCGAGTGGCGTAATCTAGGATGACCAAGATGTGTTGGTGTCCTCTAGAGGACTTCGGTACTGGACCTATGAGGTCCATAGCGATTCGCTCAAACAGTACCTCGATGATCGGGAAAGGTACTAAGGGACTGCGGAAAAGGTGCTGGGGGCTAGTTGTTTGGCAGGTCGGGCAAGACTTGCAAAACTCGTCCACCTCTGAACACACTGGGCCCGTAAAACCGTTGTAATATCCGGTCCTGTGTTTTCTGCATTCCCATATGACCACGAGAACATGTTGGTGGGCTAACTTTAACACGAGTTTGCAATAAGCCTGGGGCACGACCAACTGGGATTGGGATAGGGTTTGGTCCCGGTGTTGTGCTGTACCGAAATTTTCCCCGCAGACGTTGAGGTCTGCCAACTCAGGACCCAGTGGCAATTCCTCCACGTCTCCCACCATTACACTCAGTGGGGTTGTCTCCCCCTCTTCCACCGAAGTGGCGGTCACCCCTACTGCTGGCCCTTCAGCCTCAGATTCCCAGGCTTTCTCCTGAACAAGGCCAATCTCCTGGGTTTACCCCTGACTCACGGGTATCAGTAACTCTTACAACCGGCCGTAGAGTCGGGAAGCCCAGAAAGTCTCTCCCTATTATGAGTTCGTAGTGTAGATTTGTGGTGACTGCCACCTCGTGGGTCCACCTCCAGGCTACCGTTGTTAAAGACAACAGCGCGGAGGGGTAGTCTTTTAAGTCTCCATGGATGCACATCACCCCGAGTCCAGCAGTGCCTCCGCTTGAGTGTCTCCCACTTCCACCTGGCATAAGTGGTCTAGAGATTCCTGGGTACCTGTTGCACAGTTTCCTGACATAAAGCGACTGATGGTAACCACAATTAGTGTCCATGGGCTCAACCCGATGAGGACAGTCTGCCCTTACATGGCCAGGCTCCTGACACTGCCAGCAGACTAACGGAGCCAGGCCCATAGTGGGTACATCCCGGGTGGGTTTCATCGGCCCAAATCTCCGGGCCTGGGGTGGAGATTTCCGGGGTTTGATTGCCCCCCTCTCAACAAAAAAAAAAAACCTGTAGATTCTTAGTAGCCTCATAGCATTCCACCATCTCCAGGGCATTGCCAGGAGACACCTGGCTGATCCAGTGCTGGAGAGGGGGTGGCAAAGCCCTCCAGAACATATCAGCCAATAGTCGATCCAGCATAGCCGTGGGACTCAGCACATCAGGCTGATCAACACATTCACCCCCAGTCTTGCCAGAATCTCACCCTTTACCTTCTGGTAGTCGCTTGTTTGTCCGGCAAGTCGAAATACACCCGCTGAGAATCGGATGACAGGAACGGAGAGACGACCTCTGCCCACTAGTCTCGGGGTAGTTTCTCCCTTGTGGCCACCTTCTTGTACATTGCCAGGTAGGTTTCGACGTCATCTAAGCATATTTAACCAATCATTAGTAACAGGAGTCATCCCGGAAGATTGGAAATTGGCAAATGTCGTGCCCATTCACAAGAAAGGTAGTAGGGAGGAATCGAGCAACTATAGACCAGTGAGTCTGACATCAATAGTAGGCAAATTAATGGAAACCCTATTAAAGGATAGGATTGTGGAACATCTAAAATCCCATGGATTGCAAGATGAAAAACAGCATGGGTTTACTTCAGGGAGATCATGTCAAACAAATCTTATAGATTTTTTTGACTGGGTGACTAAAATAATAGACGGTGGAGGTGCAGTAGACATCGCATATCTAGATTTTAGTAAGGCTTTTGACACTGTCCCACATAGAAGACTTATCAATAAACTGCAGTCATTGAGCATGGACTCCCATATTGTTGAGTGGATTAGGCAGTGGCTGAGTGACAGGCAACAGAGGGTTGTAGTCAATGGAGAACATTCAAAACAAGGTCATGTTACCAGTGGGGTTCCACAGGGATCTGTACTGGGACCAATTTTGTTTAATATCTTCATAAGTGATATTGCAAAAGGCCTCGATGGTAAGGTTTGTCTTTTTGCTGATGACACAAAGATATGTAACAGGGTTGATGTTCCTGGAGGGAAACGCCAAATGGAAAAGGACTTAGGAAAACTAGAAGAATGGTCAGAACTCTGGCAACTGAAATTTAATGTGGATAAGTGCAAGATAATGCACCTGGGGCGTAAAAACCCAAGGGCAGAATATAGAATATTCGACACAGTCCTGACCTCAGTATCTGAGGAAAGGGATTTAGGAGTAATTATTTCAGAAGACTTAAAGGTGGGAAGACAATGTAATAAAGCAGCACGAAATGCAAGCAGAATGCTTGGATGTATAGGGAGAGGTATAAGCAGTAGAAAGAGTGAAGTGCTTATGCCGCTGTACAGAACACTGGTGAGACCTCACTTGGAGTATTGTGCGCAGTACTGGAGGCCATATCTCCAGAAGGATATAGATACTCTAGAGAGAGTTCAGAGAAGAGCTACTAAACTGGTCCATGGATTGCAGGATAAAACTTACCAGGAAAGGTTAAAAGACCTTAATATGTATAGCTTGGAAGAAAGAAGAGACCGAGGGGATATGATAGAAACTTTTAAATACATAAAGGGAATCAACTCGGTAAAGGAGGAGAGCATATTTAAAAGAAGAAAAACTACCACAAGAGGACACAGTTTTAAATTAGAGGGGCAAAGGTTTAAAAGTAATATAAGGAAGTATTACTTTACTGAGAGGGTAGTGGATGCATGGAATAGCCTTCCTGCAGAAGTGGTAGCTGCAAATACAGTGAAGGAGTTTAAGCATGCATGGGATAGGCATAAGGCCATCCTTCATATAAGATAGGGCCGGGGCTATTCATAGGATTCAGATATATTGGGCAGACTAGATGGGCCAAATGGTTCTTATCTGCCGACACATTCTATGTTTCTATGTTTCTATGTCATCTTGGGGATCGCCGCACGGACCGCTTTTCGGACACTTTGGGATGTTCCGGCCGTCTGTATAGCCATCACGTGTTGTAACAGCAGCTGGTTTGTTTCTTGCTGCTGCCTGTTGGCCTCCCATTGTTGCAGGTTGGTTTCTCACTGCTGCTGGTTAGCTTCCACAAGAGCCTTCATTATGGCCTCCATTTTGTCGAGGGTCACGTTTGAAATTTAGCAGAGCAAAAAAAAAACAAAAAAACAATACTTCGGCGATCACACATGCCTCACTGCGCTTGCCCGCATCCTCCACCAATTGTGGGGTTTCGGTCAGGTAGATAGGGTAAGCGGACGTAGTACAGAGGCAAAAGACAACTTCTTAACGCAAAACTTCAGTGTTTATTCACACTTGAGTCAAATGCACAAAACAATGCGTTACTTTGTAGTCTTTGTGTTTACTTCACACACAATGGAAAGTACATCTTGGTGTTACACAAATTGGAAAGTTCATATAAGACAAGTCACCTTGATGTCAGTTCTGCCTCCAGCAGTCCACGGCAGGCTTTAGGGGGCCTGTTTCCTCGGCCCATGGGTCTCAGCCCTCCAACCTGGCACCAAGTCTCAGATCCCAACACAAAGATCCTGCTGCTGAGACCAGCTGCCTATTTAAAGGACAGCCAGGTGCTGCCAAAAACCCGAACCGGCAATTAAAATCCAGTCCGGTATTTGACCCCACCTGGCTGCAAATCAGCCCAGCAGCACACGCTGGGAGGAAAATACCTGTTTTCCCAGACCATTCCCCTCACTGTGTCACAATATATACAGAAAATATATAGAGAAAGAGAAATGCACTGAAGCTCCAGTGCCACTAATGGCTAAGGGAGTGGGTAATCTGAATGCTGAAAGTTGTAAACAGGTTCATCAGAATTGATGATGCATTGTCCACTTTTGGGAAACTCTCCTTTAGGGCTCATGCACACGAACGTATTTTCCTTCAGTGTCCGTTTTTTTTGTGGACTGTATGCAGAACCATTCATTTCAATGGGTCCGCCAAAAAAAAACAAAAAAAAACAGAAGTTACTCCATGTGCGTTCCGTTTCTGTATTTCCGTTCCGCAAGAAAATTGAATATTATTGTCCGCATTACGGATAAGAATAGTATTGTTCTATTAGGGGCCAGCTGTTCCGTTCCGCAAAATACAGAAGGCATACGGACGTCAACCGTATTTTTTGCGGACCACAAAATAAATACGGTCGTGTGCATGAGGCCATAGGGTACATTTACACAACCGTATGTGTTTTCCGGTCTGCAAATTGCAGATCCGCAAAACACAGATACTGGCCATGTGCATTTCGCATTTTGCGGAACACACATAGCCAGCTCTATGATAGAAATGCCTATTGTACCGCACCGCACTCCGTGTGCTGTCTGCATCTTTTGCGGTCCCATTGAAATAAATGGGTCCGCATACATTCGGCAAAATTGCTGAACAGATGCAGACCCATTCATACGGTCATGTGAATGTACCCTTATACGAAGACTAATATTCATTGTAGTACAGAGTTCAGACTAAAAATACTTCAATTACTCTTACCGGTAATATGTTTTCCATGAGCCCATGACAGCACCTGTGAGAGAGATTCTCCCCCTTCCAGACAGGAAACAGGAACTTCCCAGATCTTTAAATTGGTCCACTGCCTTCCACCACTCAGTATTTTACAAGATTCCTGGGACCAGCAATACACCTATATACAGTGAAACTAAGAACATAAGCAAAAAATAACACAAGGAAAACTGTGCCAACTATATGCCCGGGCATATCTCCTCTTTGACACAACACTTGACTATATATAGATTTAATTTTTTTTTGCCCCATGACAGCACCTGTGAGAGATTAGACTAGATGACTATTAGGGAGGGACTACAGCCTGCAGCACCTTTCTCCCAAAAGACATGTCCTGCATAGACGAAAGGTCCAATCTGTAGTGCTTGTAAAACGTGGAGGGAGAACTCCCTGTTGCTGCCCTACAAATTTGCTCAATGGTAGCGCACACCTTTTCTGCGCAGGAGGAGGCTACTGCCCTAGTGGAATGAGCTGAAAAATCCAAAGACACCTGACAACCTGAATATGCCAGATATCGCAATATCGCTCTCTTAATCCATCTGGCTAAGGTACGGCTTGTGATTTGGGGGACAGATGAAGGACTGTGGAGGAGATTGACTCCATCCTGAATTTTTGGTATGTCAGATATTGGTTGAGGTTCTTCAGATTTATTATCAGTCGGAATGTACCGTTGGGTTTGGGAACCAAAAATAGGGTCCAATAGAAGCCCTTTCCTTGTTCATTTTCCGGAACTGGTACAAGGACTGCCTTGCCAAGGAGGTTGTTTATTTCTTCCATTAGCGCTGCCTGTTTTGGAGAATGTTGGTTTATGGATGTGATTTTTAATGTCCTGGGTGGTAGCTTTTTGAAGTCTAGGCGGTAGCCTTCTTTTATAATACTTCTTACCCAGGCGATTGCGGTAATATTTCGCCAGGTAGGAGAAAACGAAGAAAGACGACCCCCTACCTGGGGTCTGGCGTCATTGCTGAGAGGAACTCAAAGTCTGAGGTCTGGATTTAAACAGCACGCTTTTTGATTTATCCGATCTCCATTCCCTTCTTTTCTTTTGATCCCCAAAACCCTTCTCTCACTATTCCGAAATGGCTTCCCCTGTCTAGGAAAGGACGGCGTTGGAAATCCTTTTTTCTTATCTGATGCCTCATCTAAAATGTCGTCCAAGGCTGACCCAAACAAAAAATTTCCTTGACAAGGAAGGGCACATAGCTTAGGCGTTGATGCCACATCGCCATTCCACCCCTTCAACCATAGGGACCTTCTGGCTGAATTAGACAGTGCGGCCGCTCTAGCAGATAGTCTCAATGCATCAGCGGAGGCATCAGAAATAAAGTCTACTGCTCTGGACATGGTTGGTATAGCTTCCAGAAGCTGATCCCTAGGAGTCTTGTTCTCTATATGAGACTCTAGTTCCTCCAACCAGACTTTTAATGACCTTGCCACTGAAGTAGTTGCTATATTCAGTTTGAAGGCAGACGTGGATGCCTCCCAATTTTTTCTTAAGTAGGCGTCTGCCCTTTTGTCCATTGGATCTTTAAAGGGATCCTAAATCCTCAAAAGGAAGAGCCGATTTTTATTTATTTTTGCAATGGAGCGAAGATCTGGCCGTCCGGTTAAGTATCTGGTTTGCCGCTGCTCCCTCCATGCTGGCTGGCCGGTGGTCCCTTTTTCAAATGGGCCGCGTAACGTCCGCCATGTTTAGGCTCCTCCCCTTCCGGTCGGTGGAACACACGTGTCACTTCCGGTGCGACGCGCGCGTCCAGACTCGGCCTGCCACAAATAAGTGGAGAAGATACACCTTCCCCCTCATGCCGAACTTCGCCGGCCTGGCAAGGGACGATGAGGCAGCCCCAGGCATCCCCCCATGGCGCTGAAGAAGGGAAAAAAAAGCCGGGCTTCTCAGCGGCTTCTAGTGGAGACTTACGCCAACAGGTACCTCTACTAGGTTTCAGTCCTTTTAACCCTAGAGGTCCTGCAGCCCCAAAAACAGACCTGAAAAGAAATCCTCCTGTCTCTGGACAGGAAACAGGAAAGAACTAAGTGGTGGAAGGCAGTGGACCAATTTAAAGATCTGGGAAGTTCCTGTTTACTGTCCGGAAGGGGGAGAATCTCTCTCACAGGTGCTGTCATGGGGCGTAATGGAAAACAGCGCTATATCAACTAGAAGCTGCGGGTAAAGACAAGTTCTTGTGTGAACATCATGAATGCATCTGCTCATCCTCCATCTAATATTCCAACCTGATTTGATATCTGAGCAAATTATAATCAATAAAGAATCCTGGGCAGAGTCCCAAGATAAGGAGGATGGCCGGTAAGAGTACTACAGGGTCCATAAATGGATCCATTACCTAAAGATCAATGATGTCAGTCATACTGCAGCGCTGATGTTTCTGGGATTGGATTATATCACAAGTTGGAAAAAAAAAAAAGTATAACAGAGGTGTAAATACGATATGAAAAGGTTCCTATTCCATTTCCTGGCAGTTGTTATTGAGGACATTTTAGCAAAAAAATGTCTGCAAGTAAAGATCTGTCATCTCTCTTAACATGTCTGTTTTATTTAATACGTCACTACAATTCACATGACCACATATTTCCTGGGTTGTCTGTTGGCCAGCATCTGCCAGGCCGACCACGGCTCCCTGACCCCAACTGTATCGCAATAGTTTATGATACAGTCAGTCTCTATCTGATTGTGGGTCTATGGTACTGTACTCCTATGATGAGGCGAGTACACTGCCCTACGATCAGATAGAGACTGACTGTATGATACAGTCAGTTTGGGTCAGGAAGCTGCAGTCGGCCCGGGAGATGTGGCCAACACACAGACCATGTTTTCCAGGCTGATCGTGGTCGTGTGAATCAGCCCTAATACTTACAGCACTGATAAGATTAGAAGATAAGTGTTAGACTGTGCAGGCACATGCCTCTTTGACAAGATGAATGGTGAAGTTGTCTATTTATTCATACATTCCAATAGGTATAACAGAGGAGGGGCACAACATCAAGTTATGAGAAAGATGCTCCAGAATTGTTATTTAATGGGGAATAATAAAAAATAAGAATTTACTGAAACTGACATTTCAGGAGAGGGGACAGGTCCTCTTTAATTGCTATAAATACCAAATTCCTAATATAAAAAAAATAAAAAAAATAATCACTTTCTTTATAAAGATGGAGCAAATATCCCTGTAGGGCTCCTGTGTAATTCAACTTGTTATCATTTGCCCTTGTGAACCTGTCATCAGAATAAGTTATCATTTCGGATCTAAAGTACAAGATTGTCTTCTATTTTGAACATGCATAGTTCTGGCCTCCAAGATGTATAACCTTTTTGTTCAATCATAAGATAGTACAACATAAAGGGGCTGTGGTCAAATGTAGCACTAAAAGTATAATGGTGGGTCACTTAAAGGGGGAGTCTGTCACTACAAAATTCACTGGTAAACCAGGCCCAATGCCCTGTAGGAATGGCTCCACTGAATGTAATGATACCGTTCACTTAGCAATCCATTGAGTCATTGTGGAGAAAAAAGTACTTTTAATCCATATGCAAATGAGCAGATGAGTGCACTGAAGGTGGACCCAAGCAACTCTGTGCATCCTTGCCCGTCCTGCTTCCTCTGCCCAGCGCCTACTTTTCTTCTTGATGCTCCTGCATAGTCATCTTGTTAGGCCCTGTCAATCAGGGAGAGAGAGGGGCTGGCAGAGGAAGCAGGAGGAGTAACTGTGCACAGAGTGGCTTGGGCCTGCCCTTGGTGGATATAACTGCTAATTTGCATATAGATTAAAGTACTTTTTCTCCAGAATTAGAGGGGTTTTCCGAGACCTATATATACTGATGCAATGGAGTATGGCGGAGCTCACCTGAGTGACCACCAGTGGAAGCACGGAGAAAAAAAAACACCAAGAACCAGGCGTGGATGAAAGCAACAGAAGAAAGTGATCCAGCTTCCAAGATGGCAGTAATAAACGTGATATCCTTTATTTCATGGGTGCAGAATAAAATCCAACATATGCCGTACTTCTACGCGTTTCGGGTTGTCAGGTTCTGATCCTTACTCATGACAATAGTAAATACTGAGTGTCGGTCTTGTATAGAAAAAAAGAGGCCGGACATCTCAGGTGGAGGTCATTAGCAATAACCACTCCTTCTTACATGCAAATTAAAATATCCTGGAAAACCAGCAAGACGAAAAAAACAACATGTGCTGGGATCAGTAATGTAATATCAAATCCTGCCTGCGATTGAGTCCCTTTGGTATGCGTGTATCCATAAAGAAAATCCAATAGGATTCTCTATTTAGGAGGGCACGCCTGTGGTCGCCACCTCGCTTGGGACAGTTAACTCTTTCCACTGCTTGTACTTTTAAACCAGTAACATCGCCCGCATGACATGCCGTGTAGTGTGCACTGACCGCAGACACATTTCTAGATAATACAAAGGGTATATCAGAGATGTGTCTGCGTATCTTCACCTTGAGATTGGTTGTAGTACAGCCAATATATTGTAGTTGACATAATGTGCAAGTAATGCAATGAACCACAAATGTGGTATTGCAAATAACATCCTGTTTCAAAGTGTGTATTTTACTGTTAGCTGTAGATTGAAGGGTTGGGCCTGATTGTATAAAGTCACAACACATACAAATGCGGCGACCACATTTGAAAGTGCCCTTAAATTGCAGCCAGCACTGTGATGTCTGAACAGAGTCCGAGAAAAGACTAGGACTAATTTTTTGTGCTATAGTAGGCGCCCTGCGGGCAATGCAGGTGATACCTAAGCACACTATATCTGACCATTGCAGATCATGACGTAAGGTAGAAAGGTGTTTTCGGATGATAAGGCAGATTTAGGAATATTCCAAACTGTAGGTCGTGGCAAAAATAGGATTCTTGCGATATGTTCATTTACCTTTAGATATTCTGCCTCTATTATCCGGGAAGACCACATCTGTGTGTTTTTTGGACGAAATGTAAGACCTAGTAGCCTCTAAAGAATCATGAGAATATCCACGTGCCCTGAGGCGATCAGAGGCTGAATCCAACTCCCTGGAAAATGCCTCATCCTTGGAGCAGTTTCTCCTGAGACATGTGAACTCGCCCCTAGGAATATTTCTTGTAAGGCCCCATGCACACGGCCGTTGTTCACAGCCGTGTGCGGGCCGTGGAACCGCGGCCTGGATCCCTCCTGAGAGCAGGAGCACACGGCGTCACTGGTTGCTATGACGCCGTGCGCTCCCTGCTGCCGGCACAGTACAGTAATACACTGGTAAAGATCATACCAGTGTATTACTGTATTGCGGCGGCAGCAGGGAGCTCACACCGTCATAGCAACCAGTGACGCCGTGCGCTCCTGCTCTCAGGAGGGATCCAGGCCGCGGTTCCACGGCCCGCACACGGCTGTGAACAACGGCCGTGTGCATGGGGCCTAACTCTATATAAGACCGGCACTCAGTATTTACTATTGTCATGAGTAAGGATCCGAACCTGATTATCCGAAACGCTAAGAAGTATATGTTGGATTTTATTCTGCACCTATTAAATAAAGAATATCACGTTTATTACTGCCATCTTGGAAGCTGGATCACTTTCTTCTGTTGCTATATATACTGATGATCTATCCTCTGGATAGGTCATCAGTATCTGATCGGTGGGGGTCCAACACCCGGATCAGTCACATAACCTAGGTGCAGCTCAGCCCTATTGAAGTGGATACGGCTAGGCTGCGATATCAAGAAGAACAGCTATACAATGTACGGCACTGTGCTTGGTGAGCTGAGAGGAGGCTGCAGCGCTACCAAGAGCACTGCTGCCTTCTCAAACAGACCCCCACCAATCAGTCTCACTTCGTGTGCTGTCCACATCCGTTGATCCATCCCACGGCCCCACAAAAAAAAAAAAAAAAAGGACCATGTCCTATTCTTGTCTGTTTTGCGTTACTTTTACGCACATAGGCAGCATCTGTAGTAGTCGTGTGCATGAGCCCTAAAGGGAATCTGTATAAAGTAAGGGACTCCGAGTCCGGTCCAATTATGTAATTTATTTTCATACTTAGGCCTCATGCACACGACCGTTGTTTTGGTCCGCATCCGAGCCGCAGTAGTTGCGGCTTGGATGCAGACCTATTCGCTTCAATGGGGCCGCAAAAGATGCGGACAGCACTCTACGCTCCGTTCTGTGGTCCTCAAAAAAAATATAACCTGTCCATTTTGCAGACAAGAATAGGCAGTTATATCAATGGCTGTCCGCGTCGTTCCGCAAAATGACTGAACGCACACAGACGCCATCAGTGTTTTGCGGACCCGCAATTTGCGGACCACAAAACACACAACAGTAGTGTGCATGAGGACTAACTTGCATCCTGACCCTGTGCTCTCAGAAACTAGCCGTAAAATGCATTGAGAGGACTCCTCTTTGAGTCCACTTCATTATACAGTCAGGTCCATAAATACTGGGACATCGACACAATTCTAACATTTTTGGCTCTATACCCCACCACTGTGGATTTGAAATAAAAAGAACAAGATGTGCTTTAAAGGGAACCTGTCACCGGTTTGATACATATGCAAATTAACCTGAGATGAGTCCTGTCCCTGACTCATCTCAGGTTAATTTGCATATGTATCAAATAGTTTTTTTTACACAATAAAAGCATACAGAGCTATGGGGACGGGATATTGTGGATGTGCTAGCGGCCATCTAGCAACCCATGTCCTCATCTCTATACACAAAATCCCGGTGACAGGTTCCCTTTAACTGAAGACTGTCAGCTTTAATTTGAGGGTATTTACATCCAAATCAGGTGAACGGTGTAGGAATTACAACAGTTTGCATCCAACTTGTTAAGAGACCAAAAGTAATGGGACAACTGGCTTCTCGGCTGTTCCATGGCCAGGTGTGTGTTATTCCCTCATTATCCTAATTGATAAATGAGCAGATAAAAGGTCAGAGTTCATTTCAAGTGTGCTATTTGCATTTGGAATCTGTTGCTGTCAACAGATGAGATCCAAAGAGAAAAACAAAACAAACCCATCAGAGAGATAGCAAAAACATTAGGTGTGGCCAAAGCAACTTTTTGGAACATTCTTAAAAAGAAGGAACGCACCGGTGAGCTCAGCAACACCAAAAGACCTGGAAGACCACGGAAAACAACTGTGGTGGATGACCGAAGAATTCTTTCCCTGGTCAAGAAAACACCCTTCACAACAGTTGGCCAGATCAAGAAGACTCTCCAGGAGGTAGGTGTATGTGTGTCAGAGTCAACAATCAAGAGAAGACTTCACCAGAGTGAATAAAGAGGGTTCACCACAAGATGTAAACCATTGGTGAGCCTCAAAAACAGGAAGGCCGGATTAGTGTTTGCCAAACGACATCTAAAAAAGCCTTCACAGTTCTGGAACAACATCCTATGGACAGGTGAGACCAAGATCAACTTGTACCAGAGTGATGGGAAGAGAAGAGTATGGAGAAGGAAAGGAACTGCTCATGATCCTAAGCATACCACCTCATCAGTGAATCATGGTGGTGGTAGTGTAATGGCGTGGGCATGTATGGCTGCCAATGGAACTGGTTCTCTTGTATTTATTGATGATGTGACTGCTGACAAAAGCAGCAGGATGAATTCTGAAGTGTTTGTGCAATATTATCTGCTCATATTCAGCCAAATGCTTCAGAACTCATTGGACGGCGCTTCACAGTGCAGATGGACAATGACCCAAAGCATACTGCAAGAGCAATCAAAGAGTTTTTTAAGGGAAAGAAGTGGAATGTTATGCAATGGCCAAGTCAATCACCTGACCTGAATCCGATTGAGCATGCATTTCACTTGCTGAAGACGAAACTGAAGGGAAAGTGTCCCAAGAACAAGCAGGAACTGAAGACAGTTGCAGTAGAGGCCTGGCAGAGCATCACCAGGGATGAAACCCAGCGTCTGGTGATGTCTATGCGTTCCAGACTTCAGGCTGGGATTGACTGCAAAGGATTTGCAACCAAGTATTAAAAAGTGAAAGTTTGATTTATGATTATTATTCTGTCCTATTACTTTTGGTTCCTTAACAAGTGGGAGGCACATGTGCAAACTGCTGTAATTCCTACACCATTCACCTGATTTGGATGTGAGTATCCTCAAATTAAAGCTGACAGTCTGCAGTTACAGCACATCTTGTTAGTTTTATTTCAAATCCATTGTGGTGGTGTATAGAGCCACAAATGTTAGAATTGTGTCGATGTCCCAATAATTAAGCGCTGCTCCCCGCTGCTACCATGGAAGTGAATTGGAGTGCACAGCACACGCGCAGCCCCTGCTCCCATTCATTTCTATGGTGCAGACGGAAATAGTCGAGCCAGCTATTTTCGGCGGCCCCATAGAAATAATTGGAGGGCGGCTGTGCATGCGTAGTGCGCCCTCCATTCATTTTCCCGCTCCGTTCTCATAGTAGGTGCATGTCCCCCCTGTATCAGACAATGGGGGCATATCCTAGTGATATTCCCCCATTGTCTGGGATGGCAAAACCTCTAAGTATGAAGAAAAAAATTACATAATCGTACTCAGCATCACTTACACTAGTATGTTCTTTTTTTTTTTTTAAAAGCTAAAAGATTCCCTGTAAGCTACAGATTGCACTGTGAAAGATATCATTACATTCAGCTGAGCCCTAGAAGACACTGGGGTAGATTTACTAAACATGGTGTAAAGGAAAATTGACTTAGTTGTCCATGGCAACCAATCAGATTCCATCTTTAATTTTTCAACACCCCCTTGGAAAATGAAAGGTGGAATCTGATTGGCTGCTATCGGTAACTAAGCTAGTTCTACTTTACACCAGTTTGATAAATCTCCCCCACTGTGCCTGCTTTCACAGTGAATTCCCTGGTGACAGGCTCAGCTCATGGGGATCGTGGACCCATTCCCTTCAATGGGTCCGCGATCCCTCCCTTCCGCAAAAAAATAGAACATGCTCTATCTTTTTGCGGTGCGGAGGCATGGAACAGAACCCCAGGAAGCACTGCGTAGTGCTTCCGCAGTGTTCCGTTCCGCATCTCCAGATGCGGAATGCACACGGAACGGTGCCTGTGTATTGCGGATCTGCAAAGGAGATCCGTAATATGGCAACGGGCAGCACACGTTCGTGTGAACGAGCCCTAACACAGATCTAAAATATATTTCTGTAGATCCACGGGCCATAATCATGCACTGTACAGCAGCGGAGGCCAACAAGAATGTGATTAAGAATGGCAGGCAAATTACATTATATTGTACTACATTGTCGCTACAATGAGGTTTTACCTACCTAATGACCCACTTTTCTCATTTAATCAGTGTAGCCCATCGTAAAAATGATCTGAGCACCCTGTGGACATTTACACTGCTGCACCGACAAGCACATAAGCGTTCCTTCACGACAATCTCCTGCTCGCCAGTGGAGGTGAAAAGCTGCATTTACAGGCAGAGATCACCTCCACAGTATTAGGATGCATGATGGCTGTTATCATCGCTCATCATCCTACAGATTCACAGACATCCCAACCTGCAAAAACTCATTTCAGGGAGGTTTTTTTTTTTTTTTTTCACGAACTTTTTATTACATTTTCCAAACATATGCAGTATCTGCACACTTTGCTCTATGGTGTGGAGGACCGGGCTCATTACCCTGCCCCAAATTATCATATTTATATATATGATTAAAGCATCCAGGGGGTGTGAATTTAACACTGGGGTAAATAATATAATTAAAATGGAGGGTTAAATGTGTAAATGTATTTTTTTAAAAATGCATCTCTCTCAATAGTTATATAGCTACTGAATGAGACAGAAGGGATGCCTTTAACATATATATCTCCTTGAGAAGCCAATTTGACCCTAAAGGGTTAATTCAACCTGTAATCTAAACTCTGTCCTGTCACTTCTCTTATCTCTCTGCTCTGCTATCTGACTGAGATAAACCTTTCCGGGAGATATTGTTTCACATGAGGGTGTCAGGGAGCCGCTATCTAATAGCGGGAGACTCCCTGAACCTCCGGGAGAGTTGAGATCCCTGGATTCATTGTTCCTGCAGACCCCTGTTCACACAGCACGATCTGCTGACTGGAATGTAGCACTTGTGTACAACAACACATCTGTAAATTATACATTTCTATTTTATTATACGTTGCTTTATATAATTTTATTCCATTATCTTTCATCCTCCCCCAAAACCACTAGAGCAGGAACATTAAAAGGAGTATGACTGCTCAAGCTGGTTCAAACTGATCTTAGTTCTTGACCATGTCATTACTGATGATGGCTCAATCTGTGGTCTATAGAGTACACTGATCAGCCATGACAGTAAAACCACTGACAGGTAAGGCGAAGAACTCTGTTTACAGCATTATAATGGCACTTGGCAATGGGTAGGATATATCTGACAGCAAACCCCTACACTCATCTTCTGGGAGGAGAACCCACAGTCAAATGGAGCTGAACAAATAATATCCCCCTTAAATAGGGATGAGCGAACTTGTGTTTTCAAGTTCGGCATACAAGGTTTGGCTTATCTAAGAATTCCGTTATGGATTCCGCTACTAGAGGAATCCATAACGGAATTATTAGATAACCTGAACCCGAACCTTAAAAACCCAAGTTCGCTCATCCCTACCCTTAAACTAAGGGTGGGTTCCCACTAGCATTAGGGATTCCGTTATGGCGTTCCATTATAACATGGTTATAACGGAATGCCCAGACAGAATGCAAAACGGAAGACTTTTTTTTCCGTCTTGCATAACGGGACCCAGGCGGATTCGTTTTGATTCCCCATATACTTCTATTAGGACGGAAAGCAAACAGAATGCCTTTTAAAGGCTTTCGTTTTGCATTCCATCATAATACAAGTCTATGAGCAGAAGAACGCATCCGTTCTTCCGTCTTATGCATTCTGTTATTTTCCGTTACAACCACGTTATAATGGAAAGCCATAACGGAATCCCTAACGCTAGTGTAAACCTACCCTTATGTGAAAATGGAAGAAGGTAGTTTTAGGCCTCATTCACATTCCATGTCCGCCTGACATCCGTGAAAGAATCCATCTGTATTTCATCTGTAAAGGATCCCTGTTTGCTCTGTGTGTCCATTTGTTGCCCTCCGTGTGTCAACTGTGTTCCATGGACACTGCTAGGCTGAAATTTATTTTCCAGTGCATCTCCATGGTCATCAGTGGTCCATGAAAAAATGACCAAACACAGATGTCATCCATGTTGTGTCTGTGTTCTTTCATAGACTTCAAAGGGCCTGCTTGATTATGGACCACAGTGGTGCCTGTCTCCGCGATTTTTCCACTGATCCAAAAAAAGCTGACAAAAATGGAAATGTGAACGAGGCCTTAGGCTATATGCACACGTCCGCTGTGTGTTCTGCGGTCTGCAAAACACGGATGGCGTCCGTGTGCGTTCCGCAATTTGCGGAACGGCACGTACAGCCTTCAATATAACTGCCTATTCTTGTCCGCAAAGCGCGTTTTTTTTGCGGTCCACGGAACGGAGCTACGGATGTGGACAGCACACTGAGTGCTGTCCGCATCTTTTGCGGCCCCATTGAAATGAATGGGTCCGCCCTCTGAACCGCCAAAACTGCGGCTCGGATGCAGACCAAAACAACGGCCGTGTGCATGTAGCTTTAGTTGTGATTTTCTTTCTGCTTTGCTGAATCCACTAACAGTCTGATCAAAAATGAAAGCAAAGAATATTATAAACTACTGGATTCACGGCCTCCTCTGATGGATTACAGGGTGGTCGTAACCATAAAAGCAAGCAGTGTAAAATTTGATGGACAAATGAATCCAGCCAGCAAAGGAAGCAATATGAAGAATACCTTAGTAAGTGGCTTGTATTAACTTTCTCTACATACTGTAATAAATGCTATTTGCCAACTTGAGACAACCCCTTTAACTCTACTCACAGGAATAATAGAGGAAGTTATCACCTACTCACAGGATAGGGTAAAACTATTAGATCGGTGGGTGCCTTTTACCTCCAAAACGAATGGAGCGGCTGGTCAAGCATGTGCACTGCTGCTCCATTCATTCTCTAAGGGACTGTTGGAGACATATAAGTACAGCACTTGGATATACAGTCCCATGAATACAGCGGCAGTGAGCATGTTCGATCAGCCACTCCATTTATTTCAGGGGGACATGGCCCTTGTTTTCATAATCAATGGGGGTCTCAATAGTCAGACTCCCCCATACACATACACTTGATTACCGATTCGACTCCTCTGGCAGCGGCTTATCACATGCGGGAACAAATGCAACATTCCCAATACTTCAGGACACCCCCATATACATTAGTCACTTGACACTGCCAAAATCAAGGGGTTCACCCAACATACATCTAATGTGTATGGGCACCCTCAGTCAATGGGGTACATTGTGGACTATAAGTACCCACTGTATGAGGGCAGGGGGCGCTGGGGCTTCTGTGACACATGAAAGCCACAATGCTGATGTGAACAGTCCCTTTCCTCATCGTAAATATCCACAAGACAGTCCTTTAGCGTCCCTAACAAACAGGCAGTATATTCATGCCGTATTCATTAGTGGTAGATGGACACTGGTCCTTCATTGGTGAAGATGATAAACATGTATTTATTTTCCCATTTTGACATTTTAGATGCAGGTAGGAGTTTAGGAAAACAGTTTGGTTGTAAAATTTGCAGTTTCTAGTTTTTCATCTGGGTTTTTAGTAATTGAATATAAATTTATATTTTCAGTTTCCATAAACACGGATTACTTTCATTCGGTGTATTTGTGAACATGTCAGAATCTCCTACCGTATGGATTACAGCAGCTCACTGGTAGATCACCGTCTCCCTCTTGTGGATCTCACAGAAGTTGCTTCAATATTTGTGAGTAACAAAGGGGAATACAGAAGAAATTCACATTTAGCTATCCAGCAACCTATGAACACAGTAATCATGTTCAAGAGTTAAGGTGGATTTAGACGGGTCGAGTTATAGTTGATTGTCTGGAAGGATGCGTTCCTTCCCGACAGTCGGCTACTCGTTTAATGGAGGTGAAGCGTGATAACCTACACGGTAGAAGAACAAAGGATCGTCCTCATACAGCTGCACTAATTCTGTGCAGCAGATCTCTGTTTAGACAGCATGATCTGCTGCCAAGAAACGATAATTTAGGTGCCTGCACGAACGACAGGCTCACCCGATGGACGAGCGTGTCACCTGCACCTTTAGACTGGCAATTTGTTAGGAACGAGCACTCACAGGAACGTTGGTTCCCGATAATCTGCCGGATAATTGCAGTGGTATTGGAAGTTTATATTGTTATATATACTATTCTATACTACAATCATTCCTGTGATTATCTTTATTACAAAAAATCTGGAGAAAAAGTATGTATATACTGTGAAATAATGAAAAAAGGTCTGGTGATGGTCTATGTGCTCACCTTGATTAGTTGTGCTAAAAGGCACTACTCTCATTTGTGCTTGTGAATGAATCCCGTTGCCAGGAAGGACTGGAAGGACATCCAGTGATGAATGCAGTAGTAGTATCAAAAAGAACCCAACTGCGCTGTCATCCGAGAAATTCTCATAGATGCCAGAATAAGTGACTGCAAAACTTAAAACGCATTTTATAAAGGTTGGAGAACAGTGCAGTTTTGTACTTCACCCGTACCTACTTGCACGATCCACCCTAAATGGTGGCCCACAACTTGGCAATGGTCCCTGATTTGACTAAGGCCTAAACCTAATGGGGTAAAAGTGTAGTCAGACAAAAAGAGGTAAAATCCAGACAGGCAAAACCAGGACCGGATCACAATAAAAAAGCCAAGTCAAACCAAAGAGATATGTCAGAACCAACACAAGATACAAACACAGAATCAAATACCAAAAGGGCTCTGTGCCAGGAGATAAGGCCAAAATGAATAATCAGCAGTCAGGAGCAAGGTCAAAGACAATGCAAAAGTCAGAATAACAGTAATCCAAACAATAGTATAATACACCACAATACGAAGCATGTGACGCAGGAACCAAGCCTCATTGGCCCTACGTCCCTGTTAGGTCAACCAGCCCGACAGTCCGCAGAGCAAGTTGTCACAGCAACGGAATGACCCCGGCCGGCATCAGGCAAGTATGTGACAAGGAGTTTTGGAATGTACAATGACCCCTTCTTTAGATAATAAATGACAGATACCTGTTTCCTTCCTGTGATTATGATTGACTATTCTTTATCCCTATATAGTACAATTCTGCATATTTTATATTTTTGGTGCCACAGGTTCTATATCCGTTTCAGAGCTCTCACAAGCGGTCCAAAACGGATCAGTTTTGCCCTAATGCATTTTGAATGGAAAAGGATCCGTTCAGAATGCATCAGTTTGCCTCCGTTCTGCCTCCATTTCGCCTGACGATGCAGAGGCAAACGGATCCGTCCTGGCACACAATATAAGTCCCCTATTGACTTTCAATGGTGTTTAAGACGGATCCGTTTGGGCAATGTTAAAGATAATACAAACTGATCCATTCTGAACAGGTGCATGCGGTTGTATTATCGGTGCGGATCCGTCTGTGCAGATCTATGACGGATCCGCACCAAATGAGAGTGTGAAAGTAGCCTTAACATACAGCAGGGGTGGTCAACCTTACAGACCCAAATTTAAACACAGGTCACTGTATTTTTGGCCCTACAAGATGCACCTAGGTTTAAACAAAGAAAAATAAGAGAAAAAAAGATTTTTCATCTGATCTCAGGTCTGATAAAAATATATTTTTCTTATTTTTCATTACCAGAGAATAAAAGAAAAAATATATTTTTCATCCGACCTCAGATTAGACTCCTAAATCAGATCCCCAATCCTCATCTGACCTAAAATAAGATCCCCAAACTTCATCAGACCTCCAAATCAGACCCCCAAAATAAGAACCCCAATGCTCAGATCGGACAACACAAATCAGACTCCCAGTGTCAGACCCTCAGTGCTCAGATCTCCCCCTTCTCAGATCTGACCCCCATTGCTCAAATCAGACCCCCATTGCTCAGTTCTATAATTAAAAAAAAATAATTATCTCTTCCCTCTCCTGATCAGGCACTGGGTTACTGCTCGTGCACCTGCTACTCTGCAGGTCTGAAACGCTCTCCACTGTGACCTGATGAGCACAACGTCAGGTTATAGTGCATGTCTCCACATACTACGTTTTCACACTGTGTGCATCAGGACATAGTGGATAGTAAGCTCGACCTGCAAATTAGCAACATTACCTGATCAGGAAAAGAGATCTGAGCATGGGATGGAGAGTGAGCCGGCCTGACTGCTTTCCGGCTCCACAGCTAGAGCCGCATGCGGCTCAATAGCCACAGGTTGGCCACCCCTGACATACAGGGTCTTGAAAAGGTATTCATACCCCTTGAGCTTTTCCACATTTTGTCATGTTACATCCACAAACTTAAATGTATTTTATTGGGTATTTATGTGATAGACCAACACAAAGTAGCAAGTATGTATGAAGTAAAAAGAAAATGATACATAGTTTTCTAACTTTTTAATAAATAAAAACCTAAAAAGTGTGATGTGATCCCCTTAAATAAAATCCAGTGTGACCAACTGCCTTCAAAAGTAACCTAATTAGCAGAGTCCACCTCTATGTAATTTATTCCCCGTATAACTACAGCTGTTCTGTGAAGGCCTCAGAGGTTTGTTACAGAACATTAGTGATCAAACAGCATCATAAAATCCAAGGAACACAACAGTACAGGTCAGGGATAAAATTGTGAAGAAGTGTAAAGCACTTACGAGGGCAGTCAATGGCTGATACAGTCATGTAGGTAAACAAACCTGTTATTGCTGTAGCAAAGAAAGGGTCTTTTTCCATGACAGAAATTCAAGACCGCCCCTTGGATTTCTGCCATGGTTTTGCATTTTGCATGCAGCATACCGCCTGTGGGTTTAACCCCATTCAATAGGGCCAATCCAAGTGCAGACACCTGGCACTATTTCTGCGCCCCATATGGACGGGAGATTGGATTCCAATTAAAAGACAATGGGAGGCCATTTCCGTGTAGATTTCAGCACAAATATCTAAGCACAAAATTTGTCATGTGAATTAGCACTAAACAAAAACCATAGGGCACCTCTGGTACGGTAGAACTAGAGAAGTGGGGAATTTATCTGGTTGAGTTAGTTCTCTTGCTATTTGATGCTATTTCTTCCCTCTAGATAAAATTGTGTACTACTAAAGGGGTTTTCCAGGCTTTTAATATTAATGACCTATCCTCAGACGGCGCTTGTGCCGTCTCCTGTCTCGCTTCCTGCTCACTGCTGCTATGTCTATGGCAAGCAGGAAGAGATACAAGAGACGGGGTGCACCTTCTCTTCATACAGCTCATCGGACGGGGTGCCGGGAGTCAGACCCCTGCCGATCTGATATTGATGACCTATCCAGAGGAGAAGTCATCAATATTAAAAGCTTGGAAAACCCCTTTAAAGACATATATTCCTTTATCTTTATATCCGTGGTATATTTAGAGTATACAGGCTGCCCTAAACAGCATTTACAGGGCAGTAACTTACCTACATCTAAAAAAGGATTCACTTTGGCACTGTTAATACTTGTATGAGGACCACATTGTGTGGGCCCCAGAATGTACTATGTGTATCTATACCTGATGGAAATTAGATTCTAAGCCCTCTTGACTTGGATACACTGCTGGAAAATATACTCGTGTGATATTAATAAAGTAAAGAAATATTAATATTATTGTAAAATTATATTCTAACATATCAAATGTGAAGTGGCTTCAAATAGAAGCTTTAATTTAAGTCACCCATGTTGCATGAACATACAGTTTTAAGTCTTAAAGAGGTTGTGCCAAGTATGAAAGTTAACCCCTAGCCCAGTGGTGGTGAACCTATCTGTGGGCACGCACACTCTGGAAAAAGTCTATGGTGTACAATATGCCTTAGACTTTTCCTGCCACTCATCAGCGCAGGGCGCACTATGAACAGCACAGACAGTGCACAGAATGCAGGCAGGATATTATAGCTAAATTATAAAGTACATGGAAAATATACTACATTGGACTGTAGTATTCAGGTTAAATTGCCGTGTGGGCACTTTTTAATAAATAAGTGGGTTTTGGGTTACAGTTTGGGAATTCAGCGTGTAAAAGGTTCGCCATCACTGCCCTAGCCTGTGGATAGAGGATAACTTTCATACTTGGCACAACCCAAAGCTTTTTAAGGAGGTCCAACTGCTAGAACACTTAGCGATCCCATGAATGGGTGTCCTACGTACCAGCCCACATGGAGCGGCAGGCTAAGCGTACACCCTGCCACTCCACTTATCCTCTACACCGTTGCCAAAGATGGTCGAGTACAGAGCTTGGTTATTTTCAGCAGTCCCACAGAGATTAAATAAAGTGGAATGGGGTACATACTGCAAACCTCTCCTTCAGGACTGGAACATGGCCAGGGCGCACGCTCCGCATACTGCTCCATCAGGATTGGAACATGGAACCTCCATTCTCGGGATCATTGGTGGTCCCAGTGGTCAAGCCTGCACCGATCAGTTAGTTATGCCCTATCCTGTTTCATACTTGGCACAACGCCTTTACCTTCCATTCTAGTCATAATTCATAGCTCTTACCCTCATTGGATGAATATCAGCATATGGCGGCTTCCCTTCAGCCATCTCAATTGCAGTTATGCCAAGGGACCAAATATCTGCAACACAGTTATATCCAATCTCTTGAATCACTTCTGGAGCCATCCAAAATGGAGTACCGATAACAGTGTTCCGCTTTGCCATGGTATCCTGATGAAAAATAACACTTCAGCTAAACAATACAGAGCAGCCACATATTAGACCTATTTTATGGTTTGCCTCGGATATTAGCACTTTCCCTTTTGGCCCAGTTGTCTTTAATTAGCAGGAGGTTGGGTTTCTACGTAGAGGCCACGGGAGAGTTGTGTGCCACATGGTAAAACTGCAGTAGTTTGCCACTTTTTTTGCCATGTGCTTCATCAGTACTTGCTGAGACACTGTGGCGAGTCGTGGCAGAATGGCTGTGGCACACTAACATTCCGTGGTCGCTAGGTGGATGCCCATCCTCAGACAACCACCTACTTTCTCTCACTCTGTTTTCTGAGACCACAAGGGAAGGTTTAGCCTGGCACTTCTCTGGTGTACCATTGAGGCCAGTGACGGGTTTACAGTGGTCACGTGTTGTCAATGTGGATTCATTCACCACTGCAGAAGGAAAAAAAGAGCCTGGCTGAGAGAGCTGGAACGGGGGTGCTGGATCTGCTAGGTAAGTACTGCTAAATTCTCTAATCCCCAGTACTTCTCTGGTTCTTACTGAATCCACACAACCCATTTACTGTTACAATAAACTGATATCCACTGGTCTACTGAGGTCACTGCTTCTGCCCCATAGATTTGAGGTCACATGTCTGACTGACAGATGGAATCATGGATGGGACCTCTATGTGGATAGTTTTTGCATCATTATACTGTATGGTGAAAATTACTTACAGTCAGCTGACCTGCCACCCCAAAGTCTGCTAGTTTAGCAACCCCTTCAGAGCTTAGTAATATGTTCCCGGCCTTAATATCTCGGTGGATTTTCCTCATGAAATGAAGATATTCCAGTCCTTTTAATGTTGATTGGAGAATGGTTGCTATTTCTTCTTCTTTTAACTGGGGAGAGAGAATAAAATAGTGTTTGTCATAGAAATCGGTAACATATACATTATATGGCTGCAGCCTGTTATACTACTAGCTCTTGGAATGTCACTCGAGGAATATCAATGGAAGGCTCGTTTCCTATGGTGCTAATGAGACTTAAAGGGAACCCGTCATGTGGATATTTGATTATAATCTAACTAATTATATACAATCATTAACTACTAAAAAGTACCTTAGATGTATTCACTTACTGGTGTGACAGATGGTGACCTCATAATATACACACAAATATGCCGCATGCTAATGAGCTGATTTGAGTCCAGCGTGATGTCAGTAAGTCCAGCGTATATTTAATTCAGAGCTATAGCCACTCCCCTGCCCACCTGCTGCTGATTCATATGGAAACAAACTGTCATTCAGCAGCAGGTAGGCGGGGAGAGTCAGGAGCTCATGAATATTCAGGACTCATCATTATCAGCTGGAGCTTTTCAATACAAGATGTTGGCAGATTGACTGGGTCAATTAAAGAAAGTGACCCAGCATTTTGCTAAGAGAATCAGTCACTTATTTATGTTGCCTTTAGTTAGGACACCATAAAACTGGTGACAGGTTCCCTATTATAGCGTGGAATTGCATCATGAGCAACTTTGTAGTCATATATATGTTCTTAATGCTGCAATGTTCTACAGTTCCCAGATCCCCACCTCTCTTGTTCCTTCTGTTCCCAGTACAAACTCTACTCCCCCCTTCTTTATCAATACCAAGACTCCCGGTACTGTGTTAGGATAGGCCAGTGGTGGCGAACCTATAGCACGGGTGCTAGAGGCGGCACTCAGAGCCCTCTCTGTGGGCACACACACCCTGGAAAAAGTCTATGGTGTACCAATATGCCTCAGACTTTTCCTGCCATTCATCAGCGCAGGGCGCACTATGAACAGCACAGGCAGTGCATTGCATGTAGGCAGGCTATTATATCGAAATGATAAAGTACATGGAAGATATACTATATTGGACTGTAGTGTTCAGGGTAAATTGCCGTGTTGGCACTTTGCGATAAGCAAGTGGGTTTTGGGTTGCAGTTTGGGCACTTGGTCTCTAAAAGGTTCACCATCACTGGGATAGGCCATCAATAGCTGACTGAGGGGCTTGAACCCATAAAACCCCTGCCAATCAGCTGAATGAAGGAACCATTTGGTTGCATGTGCGCCAAGTACTGCAGCTCAATCCCCTTCACTTCAATAGAACTGCGTTGATGTGAGCTGTAGTACCAGGCACTGCCACAGCGAAACGTACAGTGCTGTGACTGGGAAAACAATAAGGCTTCATGCACACGACTGGTCAGCAAACAACGGATCTGCAAAATATGGATACCCTCCATATGCATTTCACATATTTCTCATTCCCATCAATAGAAAGGATCATTCTGCACCTTATATGGAGGAGGGCAGCGAAATCATCTATGTCGGTACTTCATCAGGAGAACCAATATAAGATCTTAATGTACTGGTATCACACTCCTGACCTCCTACATAGAATGAATCCAGTGGTTCCGGGTGATTGTTGGAGATGTGGCTTACATAGGGGTACATTGCCTCACATTTTCTGGGATTGTCCCAAGATAGGCCCTTACTGGTCTGAAGTAGGCGCTCTCCTGACCGACGTTTTTGGAACCGAAATCCGACCCGAACCTGTGTCCTTCCTGCCTAATGTGGTCCTAATATTGTTAGATCAATTCAACGCTTTATTTTTGTCTGGTCTTCAATGCTCCGTCACGGAATATTGTCAAGTGTTACATATGCTCATCCAATATGTATGTGATGTGTTTTGTGTATTGCTCCTCCTTGGAACTTCTGTGCACTATGACATTGTAAGAGTGTATTCACGTTTTTTGTTTTATATACCATAATAAACATACAATTATAAAAAAGAAAGGATCATTCTCGCCCGCAATATATGTTCTACAATATGCTACACGGATTCACATACAATACGGAGGTGTGCATGACTCCAGAGAAATGAATAGGTCAGGGAATAGGTCAGGGAGCGGGGGAGCAGTATACTTACCATCCGTGCGGCTCCCGGGGCGCTCCAGAATTACGTCAGAGCGCCCCATGCGCATGGATGACGTGTCCATGCGATCACGTCATCCATGCGCGTGGGGCGCCCTGTCGTCACTCTGGAGCGCCCTGGGAGCCGCACGGACGGCAAGTATACTGCTCCCCCGCTCCCCACTACACTTTACCATGGCTGCCAGGACTTTAGCGTCCTGGCAGCCATGGTAACCATTCAGAAAAAGCTAAACGTCGGATCCGGTAATGCGCCGAAACGACGTTTAGCTTAAGGCCGGATCCGGATAAATGCCTTTCAATGGGCATTAATTCCGGATCCGGCCTTGCGGCAAGTGTTCTGGATTTTTGGCCGGAGCAAAAAGCGCAGCATGCTGCGGTATTTTCTCCGGCCAAAAAACGTTCCGGTCCTGAACTGAAGACATCCTGATGCATCCTGAACGGATTTCTCTCCATTCAGAATGCATTAGGATAAAACTGATCAGGATTCTTCCGGCATAGAGCCCCGACGACGGAACTCTATGCCGGAAAAGAACAACGCAAGTGTGAAAGAGCCCTTACTTGGCTTCTCATACAACTGGTCATATTGTGTGTGTCTGAACAACAAAACATATTTATTGTTTACTTGATAAATTTATAAGATAATAAAGACTGTTTTCTTTCAAAGCGTACTCTGTATCTATACCAACATACATTTTATTGTAAGAGCCTACAGGGCAAAAAGACCAGTGGTTGTCCATGCCTTTGAAGAAGCCACAACAGTAGAACTGAAGTCCCATTTGGTCTTCAGAATTTTCCCAGTTCACCGGAGCGCCACAGCCTTCTTACAGTCCTATAAGGGTATGGCCAGATTCTCTGGTTTATGCTTACAATTGTGGAAGCCAAAACCAGGCGTGAATTCAAAAAAGAGAAGTCATATCTGTCCTTTGAACTTTTTCTCCTTTTATGATCCACTCCTGATTTAGCCTTCCAGAACTACATCAGGAAACCTGACCGTGTGGCCGTGCCCTAAAAACCTCATGAAACCTTTACTTTTCAGTTAGTAATGTGTAGATAATGTTGGGCAGAGTGGTGGCACTGGGGCTTACTAGATGGAGTGTCTGTCGTCATTCTTCTGCGTTTATGGGTGACCTGCAACTGGTCTCTGAGTTAGTATTTTCTCCTGGAGTCCTCCGTTTCCTGTAACTCATTCTCCTCTTTACCAAGGTTAGGCTACTTTCACACTCGCGTTTTGTGCGGATCTGTTCAGATAATACAATCGTCTGCATCTGTTCTGAACAGATCTGTTGTTATTATCTTTAACATAGCCAAGACGGATCTGTCTTGAACACCATTGAAGTCAATGGAGGACGGATCAGTTTTCTATTGTGCCAGATTGTGTCAGTGGAAACGGATCCGTCCCCATTGACTTACATTGTGTGCCAGGACGGATCCGTTTGGCTCAGGTTCATCAGACGGACACCAAAACACTGCAAGCAGCGTTTTGGTGTCCGCCTCCAAAGTGGAATGGAGACTGAACTGATGCAAACTGATGCATTCTGAGCGGATCCTTTTCCTTTCAGAATGCATTAGAATGCAAACTGATCCGTTTTGGACCGCTTGTGAGAGCCCTGAACGGATCTCAAAAACGGAAAGCCAAAACGAGAGTGTGAAAGTAGTCTTAGGCCTCTTTCACACTTGCGTTGTCCGGATCCGTCGTGTACTCCATTTGCCGGAATTACACACCGGATCCGGAAAAACACAAGTGAACTGAAAGCATTTGAAGACGGATCCGTCTTCAAAATGCGTTCAGTGTTACTATGGCAGCCAGGACAGCCATAGTAGTAGTGGGGAGCGGGGGAGCAGTATACTTACCATCCGTGCGGCTCCCGGGGCGCTCCAGAATTACGTCAGAGCGCCCCATGCGCATGGATGACGTGTCCATGCGATCACGTCATCCATGCGCGTGGGGCGCCCTGTCGTCACTCTGGAGCGCCCTGGGAGCCGCACGGACGGCAAGTATACTGCTCCCCCGCTCCCCACTACACTTTACCATGGCTGCCAGGACTTTAGCGTCCTGGCAGCCATGGTAACCATTCAGAAAAAGCTAAACGTCGGATCCGGTAATGCGCCGAAACGACGTTTAGCTTAAGGCCGGATCCGGATAAATGCCTTTCAATGGGCATTAATTCCGGATCCGGCCTTGCGGCAAGTGTTCAGGATTTTTGGCCGGAGCAAAAAGCGCAGCATGCTGCGGTATTTTCTCCGGCCAAAAAACGTTCCGGTCCTGAACTGAAGACATCCTGATGCATCCTGAACGGATTTCTCTCCATTCAGAATGCATTAGGATAAAACTGATCAGGATTCTTCCGGCATAGAGCCCCGACGACGGAACTCTATGCCGGAAAAGAACAACGCAAGTGTGAAAGAGCCCTTACTTGGCTTCTCATACAACTGGTCATATTGTGTGTGTCTGAACAACAAAACATATTTATTGTTTACTTGATAAATTTATAAGATAATAAAGACTGTTTTCTTTCAAAGCGTACTCTGTATCTATACCAACATACATTTTATTGTAAGAGCCTACAGGGCAAAAAGACCAGTGGTTGTCCATGCCTTTGAAGAAGCCACAACAGTAGAACTGAAGTCCCATTTGGTCTTCAGAATTTTCCCAGTTCACCGGAGCGCCACAGCCTTCTTACAGATTACTCTAGGCCCGTGACGTCACATTCATCGGTCAAGTGAATGGGGCTGAGCTGCGATACCAAGCATGGCCACTATCCAGTGGACATCACTGCTCTTGGTAAGCTATGAGGAGGCAGCAGCACTCACTCAAGCACCACTGTCCCCTAAACAGCCGATTGGTGGGGGTGTCAGATCTTTACGGATCAGATACTGATGACCTGAGGATAGGTCAACAGTACAAAAAGTCAGAAAACCCCTTTAAAGGGTTTCTGTCACCCCAATTTCCGCTATTAAACAGGCCGACAATATAAATGTGAAAATGTCACCAGAATTTAACTCTGCATTTTATTTTATTTAAGTATGCCCCCGTTTTCGTGTAATTTTAACTTTTCTTACATGCAAATGAGCCTCTAGAAGTGGGGGGGGGGGGGGCGTTGCAGCTGCTCCTAAAGGCTCCGTTCGCCCTCATTTCCACGCTCTTCTGTCTTGATTGACAGGGCCAGGCTAGCTTTGGTTCTCCTGCTGGCCCCGTCTGCCGTGTAAATCTCGCGCCTGCGCTGTCCCGTTCAGTATTCGGCGCAGGGGCAGTGAGAAAGCCGGCTGCAACGCCCCCCCCCCCCCCCCTGCTCCTAGAGGCTCATTTGCATATAATAAAAGTAAAAATTACACGAAAACAGGGGCATACTTAAATAAAAGAAATGCAGAGTTAAATTCAGGTGACATTTTTCACATCTATAATGTCAGCCTGTTTAATAGTGAAAATTGGGGTGACAGGAACCCTTTAACTATTGAGGATACAAAATTAAAGAACTACATAACTGCATGGTCCTGTAGAAAGAAACACAATAATGCTAAAGTATGTGTTCAACTTACAGTTTGTTTCCGCAGTCGGATGATGTCAGAGACAGAGCCCCCTCCACAATACTCCATAACAATCCACAGGTCACTGTTCTTAAAGTAGCTTCCATAATACTTCACAACGTGGAGGCTGTGGAAGAAGAGTGGTGAATATGTACTTATACAAATTAAATTTGGCTTGCGTGAAGTGTGCTCACTGTTCAATGAAATCTATGCGGAGAAGAGGTATCCAAGTAAGAAAAGTGGGAAATACGCTGGTTTGTATGGCTACGGTAGGAGAATAGCTAAATAGCCCATGAGAGGCAAGCAACAATAGAAGAGAACTGAAAAACAAAAAGGCTTCTATGAATCAAAAATGAGCAGCTCACATCAATGAAAGCGTTAATATGAAAGTGTACCTGAGTTTTCAAAAAAAATAATAATTGCATAATGGCTGTGTTTCTTTTGTACAATCATACATTTTTAGGGCTTCCCTAATGTATTTTTCAGCTTAATTATTCCTCCTCTTCAGCTGCACAGCTAGATGCATTTCTATCAGAAGTAGGGGGCATCTTCCTTCTGTAGATGTTCTGGGGCAGTGCCATAAATACCCGAGATGGCTAAAACCCCTGAATAAGCAGCATATGCACTCCTGTGCAGATGAATCCATGGTTCCCCAAAATTCTTTGATTACACGGGTTGTAGTGTTGAGACGCGAACTTGACAGGTGCCATATGTGAGATATTATTAAGATGACACATCACTGTGGTGATGAATGAAAAGTTGCCAGTGGCATATCTTCAGTTGAGGCAGACCACACTACTGTTTTGGAGCCCGGGGGAGGGGAGCCCGACGCTGAACACAATGCATTTTCATTCAACCGCCAAAGGGATTATTTAGCTTCTAGTCCAGTAAACGGTAATTGTAGAAATTCCTATGCACTAGTGGTGGCTGCATGCAGCCAGCTTTATAATAGAAGGAAACCAGGTTTATCAATGTATTTTTACCAGTTGTCTGGTGTAAATACATAGAGAAATATAGTGTTTGGAATGAGCACCATATTTATGAAACACCTGCATTGACCTTTGTGCTGACTGGGAGCAACTGTCACACGTGTACTGGGAAACTGGGTGAGTCAATGGGACCCATACTAAGTTTTGCTATGGGGCTCTAGGAGGTCTATAGCATAAAACCTCAGGTAGAAAGGCAATAAAAACCATACTCTGTTTGAAAACTATTATAGAAAGATGTGAAACCAATGGGATTTCTAATGCCAAATGCCTGGACAGGTTAAGAAAGGTACATGGCGCTGTAGATATTGGTGGAGGCTAGAGATGAGCGAATTTCTTAAAAGTTAAATTTGGCTAATTCACCGAGTTTCACGAAAAAAATTTGCTTTGTGACTAATTACTTAGTCACAAAGCGATTTTTTTGTAAGTAGGGGGTGCAATGAAACGGAGCTGCGATAGCGCCGCCCCGTCATTGTACCCCTCAGATGCGGCGTTCATACATAATTGCGACATCTGAGTGTAAAATTAACAATAAAAGAAAAATGTAATCAAACTTACAGCCTCCATTTGCTCGCGATGGGCCGGCCGCCGCCATCTTGCGTGAAGATCTCGGCAGAAATCCTGTGCGGCGCGAGATTACGGCATCACGCCGGCCAGCGTGATGATGTAATCTTATACCGCACAGGATTTCAGCCGAAGTCTTCAAACAAGATGGAGACTAGCGGCCCGTCGCGAGCAAACAGAGGAGGAAAGTTTTTTTGTTTTTTATACTATTTCAAGTTAAATCGATTCGCTGACACGAAGCACAAGGAAATTCGGCTTCTAGGCGAATCAAATTTATCCTGAAATTCGGATCAAATTTGTGGGATTCTATTCGCTCATCTCTAGTGGCGGCCTATACAGAATATCATCTACATTCTAAAAGAGCACTACAGCATTAAAAATGTAAGATCAGAGTTTGTCCTGGAGAAACCAGGACATGTGTTAAAAGTAATCCAATTCATCCACTTCACATAGATTTCTATTTCTGTGTGTGGTAACATTCCGCATGAGATGCGTATGAAAAGTGTTCACAGGAAACTCATTTAAATGAACTGAAGAGGAAATCATTTGGCTGTATAAAAAGGTCAAGGCTTAATAATTTAGGAAGATTTAAATATTGAATGAGCCCCAGTTCCCTTGTGTCCTGACAGCAATTGCTCCATAGGCTCCTCAGCACTCAGAAATATGAAGAAACACTTGAAGCAAAGGGCGATGGGAAAAGTAAGCGCAAATTCCCTCTAAGGAAATCACATCTATTACTTCAGAAATTCATGCTGCTGCTCGTTTACGGGATGATTAATTGAATAATTAATTGAATAATTGACAGGTTATTTCATGCAAAAATATTATCATTCAGATTTTCTAAGGATTAATCCACCAAATCATGAATAAGAGATTAGGGTTTTTTGATACTTGCTTCTATTTGTCTATACATTCCTATGGATCCGGGACAAATGCTGACATACTTAAAGGGGGTTTCCAAATTTGCATCAACATCTTTTAAAATAATCATTTATGAAGGCAGCTGTAATTTTGTAATGTATTTCTATTACCTTTATTGCTCCTATCTTTCAATCTGGGCTGTGGTCACATGACCATGTCCATGTAGCTCCTTCCTATTTCCTGTGATGTTATGTCCATGGGCGTATCAAAGGAACAGCAGGGGCAATTATGGGGGAGAGTTTATATAGCTGGGTGGGAGGAGAGAAACTAACTGGGCGTTGTTAGGGGCGGTGCTAGAGTTGTGGCAGTGGAAAGAGAAGTGCATCATGGGTTTGGTTGGATACAGGAACAGGAAGTGCTCCTTACAGGATGGAAACAAACCAGAGTCATTGGTTTACATGGTGAAAACGGGTCAGGAGAGTCCAAATTAAAAAAACAGTTTGAAGATGTAAGGTAAGTAAGGACATGAACATGTTTGTTAAAAACCATAGTAATCTCAAAAACCCCTTTAAATCATCCATACATAAGACTGAAGAAGGACAAAATGGAAGATTTAAGCCATATTGGTAGACCATCAATTGAAAAAATAGAACGATAATTTGTGATGGCCAGTGGCAGACATCTGGCTATCAAAAATGTGATTGGCCAGGCTAGAAAACGTGGCCATTGTTGGCTGTTATTACATGTGTATGGCATAATAGATCCAAAACGCCCTATCCTATGACTATCTGGTCCTTGAGCACAATGGCAAATTTTATTAAAAAAGGTTTCCTGGTCGGCTAGTTTAGTTTGGCATGTTACTGGTGGGATCGGACACAATACGATATGGAAGGCTTTAGTCGTCATCAGTTCCCTCATGGTCAGTTGTTTCTGTTATCATTCAGGTCAGTGGGATAGAGAGATTACAGAGACGGATGTCTTCGATGTGATCAGTCGCAAAGCAAAATAAAACTGAATGCAAATCTTACCCTAAACTATAATAATATACTGAGTACTGAACAGCTACCCTTCTAGATTCACGGATATTAATGATAAGTATACAGATTTAGGTCTTATGCACAAGGCCGCATTTTTTTGTCTGCATCCGAGTCGCATTTTTTGTGGACCCTTTTTAATGGGGCTGCAAAAGATGTGGACAGCACACTGTATGTCCATTCCGTGGCCCCGCAAAAAGAAAATAGAACAGGTCCTATTCTTGTCCATATTACGGACAAGGATCGGGCAGTTCTATAAAGGGCAGAATGTTCCGTTCGGCATTATTCGGAACGCAAGCGGCTGGTATCCGTGTTTTGCGGATCTGCAATTTGCCATGTGCATGAGCCCTAAAATGTATGGGGGGTTCACAACTCTCAAGCATCAACCGTGCTGGATTTTATCTATGTTGTGCCGGGAGATAGGCCGCTCTCAGAAGTGTCTGGCCGTTTTTTAGGCTTTAGTAAGATAGTATCTTTTTAATGTGCTGAGTATACCTGTCACACTGCTGCATGATGGAGATCTCCTTTATAATTTCCTGCAGGTCAGACTCCACAGGAATCTGTTTAATGGCCACAATCTGGCTTGTTTCCTTGTGGTTTGCTTTAAATACACTGCCATATGACCTATGGAAGAAAGAACACACATCATGAAAGGCAACTGGCCTTGGATAACTGGCCAGCTTGGCATGTATCTGTACCGAATCATGGGTAATAGGTTCTACAGTCCTACAGTAAATAGCAACGCTTTTTCTTCCTCCTCTCTCTGATCTGTCTCCATGTTTTCTTAAACAAGACAATGCAGGGCACATCCACATTTACATGACCAGGTATGAACAATACCTTATACCAGGCATCCTCAAACTGCGGCCCTCCAGCTGTTGTAAAACTACAACTCCCACAATGCCCTGCTGTAGGCTGATACCTGTAGGCTGTTCGGGCATGCTGGGAGTTGTAGTTTTGCAACAGCTGGAGGGCCGCAGTTTGAGGATGCCTGCCTTATACCATTCATTAGTCCAATTGGTTTCCTAGATTTTCTTAAATGCACTTTGTTTAAACTGATTATCTATTCTCTGGATAGATCATCAGCTTCAGTTCGGCGGGGGTCCGACACCCGGGACCCCCGCCGATCAGCTGTTTGAGAAGGCAGCAGCGCCGTGTCACGACTAGTATCAATGGCGTCACGACTAGTATCAACTAGCGTGGGCGGGGCTAAGCTCCATTCAAGTGAACAGTGCTTAGCCCCGCCCAGGCCATTGATACCAGTAGTGACGTCACTGGGCCGGCGGTAGACAGTGAGAAGGCCGCGGCGCTACCTCCTCAAACAGCTGATCGGCGGGGGTCCCGGGTGTCGGGCCCCCGCTGATCAGAAGCTGATGATCTATCCAGAGGATAGATCAGTTTAAACAAAGTGCAGAACCTCTTTAAGGTTGGAAGCTCAAGAGCGTGTCCTTTCTGCTGCAGCTCTCTCCTCTTAAGGCCTCTTTCACACAACCGTATGGCTTTTTCAATCTTTTGCGGTCGGTTTTCACGGATCTGTTGTTCTGTTTTTTTGTTTCCGTTTCTGTTCCGTTTTTCCGTATGGCATATACAGTATGCAGTAATTACATAAAAAAAAAATTGGTCTGGGCATAAAATTTTCAAAAGATGGTTCCGCAAAAACGGAACGGATACGGAAGACATACGGATGCATTTCCGTATGTGTTCCGTTTTTTTTGCGGACCCATTGACTTGAATGGAGCCACGAAACGTGATTTGCGAGCAATAAAAGGACATGTTCTATCTTTCAACGGAACGGAAAAACGGAAATACGAAAACGGAATGCATACGGAGTACATTCCTTTTTTTTTGCGGGACCATTGAAATGAATGGTTCTGTATACGGAACGCAAAAAAGGCCCGTAAATGAAAAAAAAAAAAAAAAAAAAACGGTCGTGTGAAAGAGGCCTAATCTTCAGAGGACTAAGGGTAGCTTCACATTTCTAGAGTTCACCGGATTCGGCTTAGCCGGATACTGACGTTCATGCCAGACCCCATTGACTATAAAGGGTTCTGGTGGGGATCCAGACGCTTTCCAGCATGAGTTAAAGGGGTTATCCGAGTTAATAAAAATAAAAAATAAAACTCTTAAAATCCATCAGGATATACATATATTTTGGTTAAGCTAGATTTCATCAAGTTAAGGCCTCCTGCACACGACCGTTGTGTGCACCCGTGGCCGTTGTCCCGTTTTCCGTTTTTTTTTCGCGGACCCATTGACTTTCAATGGGTCCGTGGAAAAAATAAATAAATCGGAAAATGCACCGTTTTGCAGCCGAGGCCGTGATCCGTGTATCCTGTCCGTCAAAAAAATAGGACCTGTCCTATTTTTTTGACGGACAATGGTTCACGGACCCATTCAAGTCAATGGGTCCGTGAAAGAACACGGATGCACACAAGATTGGCATCCGTGTCCGTGATCCGTGGCCGTAGGTTGCTTTCATACAGACGGATCCGAAGATCCGTCTGCATAAAAGCTTTTTCTGATCTAAGTTTTCACTTCGTGAAAACTCATTTCCGACAGTATATTCTAACACAGAAGCGTTCCCATGGTGATGGGGACGCTTCTAGTTAGAATACACTACAAACTTTGTACAAGACTGCCCCCTGCTGCCTGGCAGCACCCGATCTCTTACAGGGGGATATGATAGCACAATTAACCCCTTCAGGTGCGGCACCTAAAGGGGTTAATTGTACTATCATATTCCCCTGTAAGAGATCAGGGCTGCCAGGCAGCAGGGGGCAGACCCCCCCCCCTCCCCAGTTTGAATATCGTTGGTGGCACAGTGTGCGCCCACCATCGGCCCCCCTCTCTCTATAGTAGTAACAACCATTGGTGGCAGTGTGCGGCCTCCCATTCCCCCCCCCCCCCCCCATCATTGGTGGCAGCGGAGTTCCGATCGGAGTCCCAGTTTAATCGCTGGGGCTCCGATCGGTAACCATGGCAACCAGGAAGCTACTGCAGCCCTGGTTGCCATGGTTACTTAGCAATAGTACAACAGTATAAGATTAATACTTACCTGCTTGCTGCTGCGATGTCTGTGAACGGCCGGGAGCTCCTCCTACTGGTAAGTGACAGTTCTTTAGCAATGCGCCGCACAGACCTTTCACTTACCAGTAGGAGGAGCTCCCGGCCGTTCACAGACATCGCAGCAGCAAGCAGGTAAGTATGAATCTTCTACTGTTGTACTATTGCTAAGTAACCATGGCAACCAGGACTGCAGTAGCGTCCTGGTTGCCATGGTTACCGATCGGAGCCCCAGCGATTAAACTGGGACTCCGATCGGAACTCCGCTGCCACCAATGATGGGGGGGGGGGGAATGGGAGGCCGCACACTGCCACCAATGTTGTTACTGCTACAGAGGGGGGGGGGGGCGATGGTGGTTGGCAAACTGTGCCACCAATGATTTAATACAATAGAGGGAGGGAGGGGGGGGCGATGGTGGGCGCACACTGTGCCACCAACGATTTCTAACATTAGAGGGAGGAAGGGGGGGCCCGATGGGGGGGCGCACACTGTGCCACCAACGATATTCAAACTGGGGAGGGGGGGGGGTCTGCCCCCTGCTGCCTGGCAGCCCTGATCTCTTACAGGGGAATATGATAGTACAATTAACCCCTTTAGGTGCCGCACCTGAAGGGGTTAATTGTGCTATCATATCCCCCTGTAAGAGATCGGGTGCTGCCAGGCAGCAGGGGGCAGTCTTGTACAAAGTTTGTAGTGTATTCTAACCTGAAGCGTCCCCATCACCATGGGAACGCCTCTGTGTTAGAATATACTGTCGGATCTGAGGTTCACGAAGTAGCTCATATCCGACAGTATATTCTAACATAGAGGCGTTCCCATGGTGATGGGGACGCTTCAAGTTAAAATATACCATCGGATTGGAGAAAACTCCAATCCGATGGTATAAAAGAACTCCAGACTTTACATTGAAAGTCAATGGGGACGGATCCGTTTGAAATGGCACCATATTGTGTCAACATCAAACGGATCCGTCCCCATTGACTTGCATTGTAATTCAGGACGGATCCGTTTGGCTCCGCACGGCCAGGCGGACACCAAAACGACTTTTTTTTCATGTCCGTGGATCCTCCAAAAATCAAGGAAGACCCACGGACGAAAAAACGGTCACGGATCACGGACCCCGTTTTTGCGGACCGTGAAAAAAAACTGTCGTGTGCAGGAGGCCTAAAACCCATATGTACACCTTTTCATGGTTCTGTCATTGCTTTGTTTACATGCTGAGGGGGCGTATAACAAGAAAGCCTGAGCTCTGCCTCATGAATATTTCTGGGTGTGAACAACCTGACCTTTCCCGCCCCCTGCTCTGCACTTTGCATCAAAAAAAAAAAAACACACAATCATCTCCTAGCTCACACTGGCAGAAGATCTTCCTGTCACATTGCAGCTGCCGGATCCGCCGATCAGTGTGACAACTGACAGCATTTGTAGACGGATCCCAGGTGCGAATCCGTCTAGAAATGCATTGCAAGTACGGATCCGTCTATCCGCTTGTCATGCGGATGAACGGATCTGTGTGGCAGTCTTTTTCACAGTTTTCATGGTCTGCTCATGCGCAGACCGGAAGGACGGATCCACCCTTCAGTTGTTTTGCAATGCCGGATCCGGCAGGCAGTTCTGTTGTCTTAACTGCTCGCCGGATCACTATGCTGCAAGTGTGAAAGTAGTCTTAGTCCTGCGATCTCTCGCCGTGCTGCGCCGGAGCTCTGCCCCGTCCCCATTATAGTCAATGGGGATGGAGCAGCAGTCTAGCGGCACGGCCAAATAGCGGCAGGGCGGATCCGACAGGGTGAACAGCCAGTCGGATACGTCCTGCCGCTAGTGTGAAAATACACTTGCGCTAGTGTGAAAGTACCATTAGCAGTATCTGTATCTAAGCAATATCTATATTATTCAAATATATATTCAATATACAGACGTGGACAAAATTGTTGGTACCCTTTGGTCAATGAAAGAAAAAGTCACAATGGTCACAGAAATAACTTTAATCTGACAAAAGTAATAATAAATTAAAATTCTATAAATGTTAACCAATGAAAGTCAGACATTGTTTTTCAACCATGCTTCAACAGAATTATGTAAAAAAATAAACTCATGAAACAGGCATGGACAAAAATGATGGTACCCCTAGAAAACACAGAACATAATGTGACCAAAGGGACATGTTAATTCAAGGTGTGTCCACTAATTAGCATCACAGGTGTCTACAACCTTGTAATCAGCCATTGGGCCTATATATATGGCTCCAGGTAATCACTGTGTTGTTTGGTGATATGGTGTGTACCACACTCGACATGGACCAGAGGAAGCAAAGGAAAGAGCTGTCTCAAGAGATCAGAAAGAAAATTATAGACAAGCATGTTAAAGGTAAAGGCTATAAGACCATCTCCAAGCAACTAGATGTTCCTGTGAGTACAGTTGCACATATTATTCATAAGTTTAAGATCCATGGGACTGTAGCCAACCTCCCTGGACGTGGCCGCAGGAGGAAAATTGATGACAAATCTAAGAGACGGATAATCCGAATGGTAACAAAAGAGCCTAGAAAGACTTCTAAAGAGATTCAAGGTGAACTTCATGCTCAAGGAACATCAGTGTCAGATCGCACCATCCGTCGTTGTTTGAGCCAAAGTGGACTACATGGGAGACGACCAAGGAGGACACCATTGTTGAAAACGAATCATAAAAAAGCAAGACTGGAATATGCCAAACTACATGTTGACAAGCCACAAAGCTTCTGGGAGAATGTCCTGTGGACAGATGAGACAAAAATCGAAGTTTTTGCCAAGGCACATCAGCTGTATGTTCACAGACGAAAAAATGAAGCATATCAAGAAAAGAACACTGTCCCTACTGTGAAACATGGAGGAGGCTCTGTTATGTTCTGGGGCTGCTTTGCTGCGTCTGGCACAGGGTGTCTTGAATCTGTGCAGGGTACAATGAAATCTCAAGACTATCAAGGAATTCTAGAGAGAAATGTACTAGCCAGTGTCAGAAAGCTTGGTCTCAGTCGCAGGTCATGGGTCTTGCAACAGGACAATGACCCAAAACACACCGCTAAAAACACCCAAGAATGGCTAAGAGGAAAAAATTGGACTATTCTAAAGTGGCCTTCTATGAGCCCTGACCTCAATCCTATTGAGCATCTTTGGAAGGAGCTGAAACATGCAGTCTGGAAAAGGCACCCTTCAAACCGGACACAACTGGAGCAGTTTGCTCATGAGGAGTGGGCCAAAATACCTGCTGAGAGGTGCAGATGTCTCATTGACAGTTACAGGAAGCGTTTGATTGCAGTGATTGCCTCAATAGGTTGCGCAACAAAATATTAAGTTAGGGGTACCATCATTTTTGTCCATGCCTGTTTCATGAGTTTATTTTTTTACATAATTCTGTTGAAGCATGGTTGAAAAACAATGTCTGACTTTCATTGGTTAACATTTATAGAATTTTAATTTATTATTACTTTTGTCAGATTAAAGTTATTTCTGTGACCATTGTGACTTTTTCTTTCATTGACCAAAGGGTACCAACAATTTTGTCCACGTCTGTAGATATTGCTTTGATAAATATATGTATTATGTATAGCTGAATCCAAAAATATGATTGACATTTATTTATTTTTTCCCAGGGTGTGTTAAATGTGTAATGTCTGCTAGTGGGGGGGAAGGGGGGGAGGGCTGTAAGAACAGGGAACAGGGCTGTAAGAACGATCCATGTGTACAAACTGGCACCTCTAGCCCCAGTGAGTGCAGGAGGGAAAAACATACCCTGCTGCTGGAGAAGAGATCGCCTCGGCTCTGGTAAGTACCGCGCATGAGCGATCGCATACCAGAGCCGAGGCAGTGTGAGGAGAGCTGGAGAGGGGAGGGCACCAGAGCCGGCTTGCTGACGTCAGGGGTCACATGACCCAGAATTAAACTGGCCAAATGGAGAAAGATAGCTTATAGAAGTGATTTAAAGAAACCTTCAGTGAACTAGAATAAGAGTAATTAGAATAAATTTATTTAAGTCGGATAACCCCTTTAAGGGGTTTTGGGCCAGACAAAAAACGCTGCATGTACTGTTTTTTGTCCTGCTGAAACCCAGCACTCCTGCTGCAAACTGGCTGGATCCCATTATAGTCAATGGGGTCTGGCAGTAAACATCAGTATCCGGCTAGGCCAGATCCAGTAAATGACGGTAGGCTGTTCTCTGCTGGAACAGCCTGACGAATCAGTGAAGCAGAGGTGTGAACCTACCCTTAGGCTTTTTATTTTTTTGCTAAATATCATGTTATTGTTTAAATTAGGTGGATGGTCAGAATAGCGTATATTTCTATTTTTCAGATGAATGGCATATCAAAAGATTTGAAACTTTTTCACTTACCCTTCACCAAGTTTTTCTAGGATATCAAATACTTCCTCCGGTTGTTTATTTAAGTTGTCTTCACTTAGTTTTTTTAACTGCCTATAGTAAAGTGCAGACAAGAGGTTTCTGTTAGCAGACATGAAATATAAAAGGGAACAGCATGTCACAGGCACTCCTACACTTCTCAAAGACACCATTGCCCATGTCTTTATTTCTATTAAACCATTTTCCTCAACTATTGTAGTTTTCTCAATGACCACTGAGCTTCAGAATAGGGTAACACATCCTCTTCTGTACAGATCACTTCTCAGCAGTCATCTCATTATCATCACAGGCAGGATGAGGATCACAAGAAACAACCTGCTATCATAAAGCTGGAGGCAGATAACCCAGGGTCCACTGCTGAGCTCATCTCCTACCCCTCCCCTGCACAGTGACCTAAGCAGATAACAAAGCATGCTCACAAAACTCTCCCACAGAAGTCATTGAGAAAGGACTATTGTTTTGATGCGTCCATGCATAACAGACACTTATGATGCTGTCAGGTTGGGAATTACACAGGATCTCCAACCATATGGGTGCAAAAATACATCCATAATATCCTTGTCCAAAACCAGTTTCAAACTGTATAGGCCTGATCTGCATTTACCCACAGCTTCTCTGTAGATTTGTATGGTACAGTTATCTGAATAACTTTCCTATGACATTAAAGGAGCTAAGACAGTAGGGATGTGTCTAATAATGACAATATTCTTAGCTGATTCCAGCAGAATTGTGAATGCAGCTCTGGACTATAACACAAGCTGCAACACATTATTAGTAAAGGGTAAGTAAACCATTGTATTTACATAGCGTCAAAGGAAATAGGGTTTTGACTGACAGCTATATCATGTGTATGGGCGGCCTAAAGGGAATGTGTCACCACAACATGACCTATTGTTTCAATCATGTTTTTAGGCTAAACATATTTTGAAGAATCTTTACTGATGCTTTTTAAATTTAAACAAATTCCTAAAAGGCCTCATGCACACAACAGTATTTTTTGCACGGTCCGCAAAACGGGGTTCCGTGATCCGTGTCTGTTTTTTCTTCCGTGTGTTTTCCTTGATTTTTGGAGGATCACCAGACCAGAAAAGTGAAAAAAAAAAAAAATATATAAGTCAAGTTTGTCTTGAAAATGATAGGAAAAAAACGGACACGGATCACGGACGCGGATGACAAACGGTGCATTTTCCGAGTTTTCAACGGACCCATTGAAAGTCAATGGGTCCGCAGAAAATCACGGAAAACGGAACAATGGACACGGATGCACACAACGGTCGTGTGCATGAGGCCTAAAAATGTAAGACAATATGTTTATCATCTGTTAATCGTATCCGTTTCTATCCAGATACTTCCTTTGATATACATCAAATCTTTATTTAAAAAAAGAAAAGTTGCAAAAAAACTGTATGCACATCCGTCAAACGTATATGTAAAAAAAGAGAGATAGCCACAAAGTTGCATACATTTGTATACTTTTTTTTAACTGTGTGTAAATGTATCCACTTGACGTACGGCAAAAACGCACTGTGAACAGCCCCTTTGACTCGAGGCGGAAACTGACATCAGGTAGTGACATGGCGGTGTAAGCCAAAAAACGCACTGTGAACAGCCCCTTTGACTCGAGGCGGAAACTGACATCAGGTAGTGACATGGCGGTGTAAGCCAAGTGACGTTGATCTTTTTCTTTGGGCTGCTGCCGCCGGATGTCACACCCCTGTGGTCTCTGCACGGCAGCGCTCAGAAAGGTCTCTTCGTTCCCTCTGTGTTCACTAAGTGATAGATAATACATAATAGGAAGTGGCAGAGACGAGCCGGGCATTTTAATGGTATTTAAATAGCACCTTCCGGCTTCTGATGCAAAAAAGAAGAAGTGAAGAGGCTTGCCCAAGAATTTATTACACAACCCTTGAAATGTAAGAAGATCCTGACAGGCCGTGCTGTATCTATGTGGACGCCGCACAGCGAGGCCATTGTGTGAGTGAAATACAGAGGCTCCGATTATGACGACACATCCTGTACTAAGACTCCTACACAGTCCCCCTTAGGCCTCATGCACACGGCTGTGGTGTGTTCTGCGGTTTGCAAATCGCGGATCCGCAAAACACGGATGGCGTCCATACGCGTTCTGCAATTTACAGAACGGCACGGACAGCCTTTAATATAACTGCCTATTCTTGTCCGCAAAGCGCGGACAAGAATAGGACATGTATTTTTTTTTTTTGCGGGGCCACGGAACGGAGCAACCGATGCAGACAGCACACGGAGTGCTATCCGCATCTTTTGCGGCCCCATTGAAGTGAATGGGTCCGCATTCGAGCCGCCAAAACTGCGGCTTGGATGCGGACAAAAACAATTGCAGTGTGCATGAGGCCTTATACGGATGATGGGAGTACAGCTGGACGTCAAGTTAGGGCACATGCTCCTGCTACATACAGTACTAGACACTAATACACTGCTGGTAATCTAATGTCCCATCAGCTCTGGGCAAAGGACACAAAGGAGCATTTTTAGTTTCCTTTCAGAAGCCCATGGTATAAAGCTATATATTTCCCCTGCTTTCTGGCTAGGCCAAGTACATTAAAGGGGTATTCCGGTTGTTAAAAGTTATCCTCTATACACAGGATAAGGGGGATAACTATTGATGATGATCCTACTCCTGGGACCCCCACCAATTACACAAACCGGTATCCCATATCCCTCGGAGCTTCCCAAATGAACAGAGCAGCAGCTAGGGCATGCAAGCTGCCACGTCATTCATCTCTAAGGGAGTTCTGGAAATAGGTGAGCGCTGTACTCTGCGGTCTTCACTACATTCATCTGTAAGAGAATAGAGCGGCACTGCACGTGTCTAACAACCCATGTCCTCAGCTCTATACCCAAAATCCAGGTCACAGGTTCCCTTTAACCGGCCGCTGGGGTACTCTTTCTTGTGACCAGTGGGGGTCCCAGCAGTAGGATCGTCATCGATCTAAGGGTCCATTCAGACATCCGAAGTGCATTGCGGATCCGCAATACACCCGGCCGGCACCCCCATAGAAATGCCTATTCTTGTCCTCAATTGCGAACAAGAATAGGACATGTTCTATTTTTTTTTCGGGACCCGAAGATCGGCGGCACGCTCCGGAAATGCGGATGCGCAAGTGTGCTCTCCGCATCCATTCCGTCCCCATAGAGAATAAATGGGTCAGCACCCATTCCGCAATTTGCGGAACGGATGCGGACCCATTATTACAGATGTGTGAATGGAGCCTAATAGTTAATATCCCTTTAATGCCTCTTGCACACAAACGTTTTTTTTCTGTTTATGTTCCATTTTTTGCGTTCCAAATACAGAACCATTCATTTTGATGGATCCGCAAAAAAACGGACAAGGATAGAACTGTTCTATCAGGGGCCAACTGTTCCATTCCGCAAAAAACGGAATACACACAGACATCATCCATATTTTTTGCGGACCGCAAAATACTGAAAAAGCCATACGGTTGTGTGCAAGACGCCTGTCAAGAAGAACATGCATGTTAACAGTGGACCTGGACTAAAGCTGCTTTCACTGGTGTTTTTTTGCACCTGTATTTTTTGTTGGAAAAACTCCAGCTCCAAATACCAGCTGAAGTCTATGGGAAACATGAAATGCAGGACACAAGGGTTTTTTGCTGCTGCCATTTGTTATTAAGTGGTGCTTTTTGCCGCTCTTTCTTTTCAAAAGCGCAGCATGCTGTAGAAAAAAAATGGCACTGAAAACGTCACGGCACAAAAAACTGAAGCAAAAAACACGAGCCTATTCAAACACTTGACATGCTGCAGATTTTAAAATCCACACTGCAGACCAATTTCTGCACCATATTACTAAAGATCTGATCTACTTGGCCGATACTGTATACGAAAACCAGCTGAACGGCGCTAAACCATGAGCAGGTTTTTGATAGGCTATTTTCATACTAGCGGCAGGACGGATCCGCTATTTCGCCGTGCCACAGCTATTTCGCCATGCCGCAGCTCCGTCCCTATTTACTATAATGGGGACGGTGGCGGAGCTCCGGCGCAGCACGGCAGTGCAATTTAAGAGGCCGCCGGACTAAGGGTACTTTCACACTAGCGTTATTCTTTTCCAGCATAGAGTTCCGTCAAAATGGCTCTATGCCGGAAAAGAACTGATTAGGCATATCCCCATGTATTCTGAATAGATAGAAATCCGTTCAGTTTGCATCAGTATGCCTTCCATTCAGTCACTGTCAGGCGTTTTAGCCGGACATAATACCGCAGCATGCTGCGGTATTATGTCTGTCCAAAATGCCTGATCAGTCGCCGGAATGCCGGATCCGGCATTAATTCCCATTGACTTGCATTAGGGTACTTTCACACTTGCGTTGTTTGATTCCGGCAGGCAGTTCCGTTGCCTGAACTGCCTGCCTGATCAGACAAACTGTATGCAAACGGATGTCATTTTTTCTGACTGACCAGGCATTTTTCAGACTGTTCAGGATCTGATCAGGATCCTGAACAGTCAGAAAATGCCTGATCAGTCAGAAAAATGCATTGCAATACCGGATCCGTTTTTCCGGTGTCATCAGGCAAAACGGATCCGGTATTTATTTTTTTCTCATTTTTAAAGGTCTGCGCATGTGCAGACCGGAAGGATGGATTCGGCAATCCGGTATTTTGGCACTAATACATTCCTATGGAAAAAAATGCCGGATCCGGCAGTCAGGCAAGTCTTTAGTTTTTTCGCCGGAGATAAAACCGTAGCATGCTACGGTTTTCTCTTTTGCCTGATCAGTCAAAATGACTGAACTGAAGACCTCCTGATGCATCCTGAACGGATTACTCTCCATTCAGAATGCATGGGGATATGCCTGATCAGTTATTTTCCGGTATAGAGCCCCTGTGACGGAACTATGCCGTAAAAGAAAAACGCTAATGTGAAAGAAGCCTAAGTGCCGGATCCGGCATTGCAAAAGAACTGAAGGACGGGAAAACTGTGAAAAAGACTGCAAGACTGCTGTCAGGTGTCACACTGATTGGCGGATCCGGCAGGCAGCTCCGACGACAAAACTGCCTGCCGGATCACACTAACGCTAGTGTGAAAATAGCCGAAAAGTACTGCGTGTCCGACTTTTTAGTCTGGCGGCCTCTCACCGCGAACTGCGCCGGAGCTCCGCCCCGTTCCCATTATAGTCAATGGAGACAGAGCGGCGGTCCAGCGGCACAACGAAATAGCAGGACAACGGATCCGACAGGGTGAACAGCCTTTCGGATCCGTCCTGCCGCTAATGTGAAAAGCAAAGGGTTCCACATGGTAATCGCACCAACAATGGACCTGCACGAATACCCTTGGCACGGCTGTCCCCTGAAAACAATGGGAGGTGGTTTCAGCGCACACTGAGCACCGAATCGATGCTGAATAGTGTTGAGCGAAGTTGTGGTTTCAAGTTCGGCGTATCTAAGAATTCCGTTACGGATTCCATAAGTTATGGTCCGCGGTAGCGGAATCCATAACGAAATTCTTAGATAACCAGAACCTGAATCTCGTACGTCGAACTTGAAAATAGAGGTTTGCTCAACACTACTGAAGAGGAATTACTGCGACAGTGTAAACAGGACCACATAGTAAACATGAAATAATAAAAAACCCAAGATGGTCATTGTGTGCAAAGTTGTGTAGAAGCAGTGCTAACAGAAAGAGACCTGTCCCAGATCTTGGGATACATGAAGAAGACCTCCATGTTCAGCCTTGGACAGAGCAGCTTTGCAGTTCTGTTCCTAGTATATATGAAGCAATAAAGTGCAGCTAGCAGTTATGGACCAAGTGCAGACCTAGAAGCATAAAAGACCCTCCTGTGTCCACAGACATGACTCTGCAGCTGTGACCACCATATGTCTGTACCTCCAATTCATAAAACATCCCGACATTATGAAAATAGTATAAAAACTGCTCGAGCACATGATACAATGTAATACATCTCCAGTCAGCAATGAGTGGTGGACGCGCTACCTCCTGGGGTGGTTCCTCATCTGCACAGCCTCCATGTTGCTGTCAGGTAGGTGGACGCAGCCTCCTCTGCAGGTACCTGAGGCACAGGATGATGGCAGCTGCGGTTCCTGCAGACAGCAGTGTGCACAAACATTTACATACCCCAGAGAACGGAAGTAGGAACAGGAAGCCAGAGCCTCACACACAAGTCACAGCAGCTCTGATGTCACCTCAGATAGGTTATCAGGGAGCTCCTGCAGGTGTCTGTCCTCCCGTACAGCAGGGTGGAGACCAGGGCACGTGCTGCCTTACAACTACAACTACCAGCATAGCCTGCCACCTACTGTACAATGTTTGACCATGTCCCAAAGCAGCACCAGGACTGCAGGGTGATAGAAAGGGGGCATTTCATCTAAATACTGTATAGACATTACCTATACTGTATGCCGTGTTCACATTCACATAAGGCGTTTAAGGGGAAGATTTATCCACCTAACGCCATGGATTTGGCGTTAAAAAGACGCCAAGCATGGTTTTGTGACTTTTTAAATGCCTTTTTTCGACTAGATTTAGTCAGAACTGCCATTTTTACCCCTATCTCGCCAGTTTCTGAAAAGGAGGTGAGGGCATGGCCGTCGGCTCCGATACGCTGGTGTAAATGACTGAAATCTACTCTGCTATGGGCTGGAATCATTTTCAGTCAGGCGGACGGACTGCCGGAGGAGGCATTGAAGTAAGGGTGCATTCACACGACCGTATCCGTTTTGCGGTCTCAAAAAATATGGATATGGTCTGTGTGCCTTCCGCACTTTTCGTGGGTCCCAGTGAAGAAATGCCTATTCTTGTCCGCAAAATATGTTCAATAATGTTGAGAGTGGGCAAACGGATGTGGACAGCACACAGATGACATCCGGGTGCTGTCCACATTTTTCTGCAGTCCCATGGACACGAATGGGTCCACGTGCGATCCGCAACAAAATGCAGCTCAGATGTGGACCAAAATACGGTCGTGTAAATCCACCCTTATGCTGAGACCTGCTCCTCGTCATTAGTGATGAGCGAAGCGAGCTTCGGATGCTATATCCGAAGTCACTTTGTTCAAAACTTCAGTTTAATACTGTACGGAGATCCACCTCCGTACAGTATTAAAATGTATGGGCTCCGATGAGCCGAGGTCAGTTTTTTGCAAAGTCGCACGAGACTTCATTGAATCACTTTGGTGTTTTTAAAAGTGGAAAACCACTATAAAATTTGGAACCGAACTCGGCTTCGGTTCCGACTGGTATGATGCTTTTTACTAAGGGCGCTGTCACACATCGTGGCTGTGCTACGTTTTTGGTGGGCAGGATCTGCTGGATGGAGACATTAAGGGGTTCTACACTTGTTTAAACTGATCGGCGAGGGTCCGACACCCGGGACCCCCGCCATTCAGCTGTAGCGCCGCTGCCTTCTCACTGTTTACCGCTGGCCCAGTGATGTCACGACTAGTATCACTGGCCTGGGCGGAGCTAAGCTCTGTTCACTTTAATGGAGCTTAGCCCCGCCCAGGCCAGTGATACTAGTTGTGATGTCACTGGGCCAGTGGTAAACAGTGAGAAGCCCGCGGCGCTACTGGAGCGCCACTGCCCCCTCAAACAGGTGATCGGCGGGGGTCTCGGGTGTCGGTGATGATCTATCCAGAGGATAGATCATCAGTTTAAACAAGCTGCAGAACCCCTTTAAATATAACTATTTTGTAATTAATGTACTTCAGTTCTGTGTGTGATTTTAATTTTAATTTTTCCTTTGCTGGAAGAAAATGTAAAAACCACATGAAAAACACACCAAAAACACAGCACCACTGCGACATGAGGCCCCTTTCACACTAGCGATGCAGATTCAGAAAAAATGATGGTTTTGCACACAAGTTTAATCAGTTTTTTTCTGTTATTGCGTTCAGTGTGTGTTTTCGTCTGTCCGTATTGCATGCGTTTTTCACGCAAGTGAAGAAAAACTGAAAAATAACAATCTACATCTCCTAGCAACCATTTGTGAAAAACACATTGCATCCAGATAGAATGCATAGTGTAGTGAACGCATAGCACCTGGACTCAGTCTCGACTCATTCATTACAATGGGTCTGTGTACACGTTTTTCACGTATCATCTTTGTGTTCAGGAAAAATCGCAGTACGTTCTATATTGTGCGTTTTTCACACAGCTCTGGCTCCGTAGAAGCGAATGCCGTTTGCGTGAAAAACGGAAGGCATCCAGATGCAATGTGTTTTTCACTGATGGGTGCTAGGAGATTGTGGATTGTTATTATATGCCTCTTTCACACGAACAATACGGATTGTGTCAGGATGCGTTCAGTAAAACTCACGCCATTTCGCAAGTAAAGTTCAGTGTTTCAGTTTTTTTCAGCGCAGTTTTGATGCGTTTTTCAAACAACATCTCCTAGGAACCATCAGTGAAAAACTCTTTACATCTGGATGCAATGCGATTTTAACGGAAGCCCCATTCACTTCTATGGGGCCAGGGCTGCGTGAAAAACACAGAACATAGAACATGCTGCAATTCTCACGCAACGCAGAACTGATGCATGAAACAACAAAAACGCTCATTTACACAGACCCATTGAAATAAATGGGTCAGGATTCAGTGCGGGTGCTATGCGTTCACTTCACGCATTGCCCCCGTGCGGAAAACTCACTTGTGTCAAAGGGGTCTAAAGGTTACATAGCATCATATATCAATATACTGCTATGTGAGCCTGGCAGTGCTGGGAGGTCAGGACGGGAGTGAATGGGTCTGCATCCGTGATGTGGAATACACACGTGTATTGCGGAACCACCATATGCGGCCCGCAAGAGGCCTAATAAGAATTATTCGTTTTTCTCCAGAACAAAGGTATCATTACATTCAGCTGAGCTAGCCCTATAAGGCATTGGGCCAGATTTATCATTACACTTACGTCTTACTCCACTTTTACATATGTCTAAAGTCACTTTTGGCTGAGTCAGATTTATTAATGGTCCTTTAATACTGTGATAAATGTGGTTTGACGGTAGCAGTTGATCCTTCAGTAAGCGGCTTTACAAAAGTCGCACGTATTTACGAAAAAGTGGCATGTTCTATTAAAAAGTTGCATGTTCTATTAAAAACTTGCATAAGATAAGCATGATAAGATAAGAGTAAAATTGCGTAATTTTTTGCGACTTTTTAAATTGTCGCAATAGTAAATCTGTCTAGGGATTCATTTACATAAGAAAAAACGCCCACTTTCAGAAAACTGGCGAGCATAGCGTAGAGCCAATAAAAGTCGCACATTTTTAGACAGTTTTAGCAATAGCGCAGAAATTTGAGACTTTTTTACTCCATTATTTTGACTTGAGCTAATGATAAACCTGGCCCATTGTTTCTGGTGTAACATGGAATTTCCCTTTAAGTGCAAATATTAGTGAGTTGACCAAAGATACTTGACATGGAATAGCCGAGGGCAGATTTATGAAAACTGCCTTGGTTGTCTATACCAACCAATTACATTGAAGCTTGCATTTTTCCGGATCACTTGCAGAAATGAAAGCTGTGCTATGATTGGTTGCTGTGGGCAATCTTTCTTTCAGTTTGATAAATCCGCACCTATGGCCTCATGCACACGACAGTGTTTTTTCACTGTCAGTGATTTGGCTTCAGTGGTCCGTGTCCGATTTTGCTTCAGTTGTGTTTCCTTGTGTCTTCCTTTTTTTTTGTCTGACAGAGGAAAAAAAAAGGAAGGTTAATGAAAAGTGTCATTTTATTGCACCAAGGTCTTGTAGAAAAAAACGGACACGGATGACATACCAGTTATGCATCAGTTTTTTTTGACGGATCCATTGACCTGAATGGTTATATTTTTTTGACGGACTGGAATCACGGATCACGGAGAAAAAACTGAGGACTATCATTTTTTTTTCACAGCTCCATAGGAATTAATGGGACCTCCGCTAAACTGTGAAAAATGACGGAACAGACGCGGATGCACACAACAGTCGTGTGCATGAGGCCTGAGGCTATGGACACACAAAGAGATTTTTCCACAGTTGTATTTCTGCAGCATTCTTGGAAATTTCGATGTGGATTTTACACTATGCAGTGCAAAGGGTGGCATCCGCAGCATAAATTGACTTTCTGTGGATTTAAAATGTGCAGATGTAGATTTTTTTTTTTATCTAATCCAGTTTGCTGGTACTGTCCAACCCTGCAGATTTGCTGCGCACAAATCCATAGCGCATCTGTCCTGTGTGAACATCTTAAAAATCCATACTGACACTAAGGCTTCTGTGTGATGTGCAGGCAAAAGTGGCAGCACAAACGCAGAGGCTCTGTTTCCACCACCGGAGCACCGACTGTGTATGCGCCACTACACTTCCAGGTAGTGGCGCATGAACAGTCGCTGCTCCAGAAGCGAAAACAGAGCAGCAGCACAGGTGGAAGATTGTCCGACCCTGTCAATCAAGCGTCAGGAGCTGCATCAGCAGTGGGGACAGCCCCTCGCCGGTGAAGAACGAATTAATATGCTCATCTGCATTCAGCAAAAGGAAGGACTATGAGAAGTTTGCGGTCTATGCTTTGGGGTTCTGGGAGTCACGTTACACAGATTTACTTAATTCTCTTATTTGGCCTTTACACCAGGCCGTCTGTGATCCAGCTTTAGGGCTTGTACACACGACCGTTGCCCCTCCGTGCCCCTGCTGTGGACCGCAAATTGCGGTCATCGGCCGTGAGGGCTGCCGCATGCAGATCGCAACCCCATTTACTTGAATGGGGTCCGCGATCCGTCCGTTTTGCAAAAAGATAGAGCGAGTTCTATCTTTTTGCGGTGCAGAGGCACGGCACAGAACGGAACCCACGGAAGCACTCCGTAGTGCTTGCGTAGGGTTCCGTTCCGCACCTCCGGATTTGCGGACCCGTTCAAGTGAATGGGTCCGCATCTGTGATGCGGAATGCACACGGCCGGTGCCCCGTGTATTGCAGGCCGCGAAAGGCAATGTTCATGTGAACAAGCCCTTATTCAGCCAAAACCAAGAGTGTATCGTAAGGAAAGTATAAAGGAAATACGTATTCTCTCCAGAAGTGTGACTAAGGGCTCATGCACACAGACGTTGCCTGTTTTACAGTCCGCAGATTGCACTTACTGGCCGTGTGCATTATGCATTTTGCAGAATGGAACGTCCTGCCCTCTGTAGAACTGTCCTATCCTTGTCCGTAAAATGGACAAGCATAGGACATGTTCTATTTTTTGCGGGGCCACAGAATGCACATACAGATGCGGGACGCACACTGAGTGCTGTCTGCCTCTTTGGCGGCCCCATTGAAATGAATGTCTCCGTTACCGACCGGCAAAAAATGCAGATCGGATGCGGACAAAAAAACTTGATTGTGTGCATGAGCCCTTAAGGTTATACGGTGCAGGTAGCAAGTCCCACCCAAGCCCTGGTGCATTAGGGGAACAAAGGCTTCACTGCCACATAGGACCACAGTATTACAGAAGGTACGAGAGACAGGAACTTGTTATCTGTGCTTTATCCCCTAAAAACACTGGGGCACACTTACTAAGATGTGTACGCTTCCCCTTGAGCTGCCATCAGATTTGTCTAATTTATGATGAGGCATGTGCTTGTGCCTGGCTGCCGTAGTTTTTCGCCAACCTTTACATCTGTTTCCAGCTGTAAATATTAGTAGATTTGCAGGGGGCCGTCCCAGCCCTGGCACGGACCCAGACCGCCCACTGCTGAACACAGCGTAAAAGCAGCGGAGACACTAAATACTGTCACTTGGTCAGTTAAAAAAAATGAAAAATAAAAAAATTGGTAAGATTGGTATCCATGTGCTCATACACTTCCATTCGGTCAACAGCTACTAATTCCAAAACACCCAGAGACACAAATGCTGAAGCACGTGTTTTCAATGGGGAGAGCAGAATAATTCCCCTAAGACCCTGTTCACTTCACGCCATTACTCTCCATCTCAGCACGGTGTCTAAGTGGTTAACACTGGTGCCTTGCAGCACTGGGAGTCCGGGGTTCAAACCCAAGGATAACATCTGCATGGAGTTTGTATGTCCTCCCCGTGTTTGGGTTTCCTCCGGTTTCCACAGACATACTGATAGGGACCGCAGATTGTGAGCCCCATTGGGGACAGCAAGATGCTAATGTCTTCAAAGCACTGCGGAATATGTGAGCGCTATATAATAGCATAAAACAAATAAAAAATAAATACATTTCACATATACTGCCAACAGCTGTGAATTATCCACTATATAGGCCTACACTGGGATATGTCAGCCATAGTGTCCCATTTAAAAATGTATACCACATAGCATGTTGTTTTTTTTGTTTTACCGATATATACCAGCCTGACAGAGGCCAAAATACCATTCATTTAGACTAGTCAAGTGAACGAAGTCTATGGATGCATTTAGCATGTACACCAGGAGTTTTTCCCGACATACATGATAACAGTAACATGTGAACAGGGCCTAATAATGTGTACGCCCACACTAAGTAAACTGCTAAGACAAGATGTAGAAAATCGAGGCATCAGGTTAGTGATGAGCAGTCATCTTTACTAATGGAGTCCGAGACATAAAATGAAAAGGTGAGTCTTCAAGTGAGAAATATGCAGATAATCGCGGGGTATTTATCAAGAACACAGGCTTAGTTGTCCACAGCTACCAATCAGATTCTACCTTTCATTTTCCAAAAGAGCTGTGAACAATATAAGGTGGCATCTGATTGGTTGCTGTGGGCAAATAAGCCAGTTTTCCTTTAGACCACTTTTGATAAAATCTCCTCCAATCTTTCCTTAAAAGCAAAAATCAGACTTTATTAAAGGTGCACACTAGATTTAGAGTAACCCCACTAAAAGGGGGTCCCATTATGACAACTTATCCCCTATCCACAGAGTCCACCGAGCAGAGTTTCCCATTTGAGAGAAGCCCGGAGGTGCAAAACCTGTCTGGTTTGGCAATTCTTTTCTGAAGCTGAAGCCTAGTAACCTCGAATCCAAAAAGGCAAGTCAAGGGAGGAATTATCAATAACCTAGCCAAACAATACCGAATACTACATATATCCAAGTACTATGATAGGTTAAAAAAATACCCCCTCAGGTAGCAGATTTGGATTCTTTTACTACAACTGGCAAGTGAGCTATTCCTGACTAAACTTGCCTCATGATCCTCAGGGCATTCCTCAGCCGATTACCTGACTTAAAGAGGACCTGTCACCATGCCTGACATGCCTGTTAATAGCTTCATGCATTCCCCATGTACTAACAATTCTGCAGCATCTATTCTTATGTCTGCATGTTGTGACATTCCTGTATTATTTCTACTAGAAGTTATGAGTGAATTGCTAGCAGTCTGCAGTAAGGGTACAGAGGGGTGGTAACTAGTATCCAGAGGATAGATCATCAGTTAAAACAAACTGCAGAACTCCTTTAACTTATTGCGTTATCTTGAAACAAAAGCCATTGAAAAGCAATTGAAGGTGTTTGCTTAAATGGGTTTTCTCATCTCAGACAATAGGTGCATATCGCTAGGATATGCCCCCATTGTCTTATAGGTGCGGGTCCCACCGCTGGGACCCGCACCTATATCGAGAACGGAGCCCCGAAAGTGAAGGAGAATGCACTGCACATGCACAGCTGCTCTCTATTCATTTCTATGGGGACGCCGAAAATAGCCGAGCACTGGCTCGGCTATTGCCGTCTGCCTCATAGAAAGGAATGGGAGAATGGACCGCGCATGCGCGGCGCGTTCTTATTCACTTCTATGGCAGAGGCGGGGATTAGCGCTTGGTGGTGGACGGACCACGGGAAATCTGGGGTCCTCCAGCCACAGCGCTCCCTACTCTGTTCTCAATATAGTTGCGGGTCCCAGCGATATGCCCCCATTGTCTAAGATGTAAATACCCCTTTAACACATTTAGTTTAGATAACACGTCTCATAAAGCATGTGTGTTAAGTCTACTACATCTGTACTCCTATCTCAAGAACAGGCCTCCTCAGTTATTGGAGAGCACGCAATGCATGCACAAGTGTGTTCTCTATTCACGGGAATAAGACTTCCCAAAATTGCTGAGCCAGCACGCTAAACTATTTTGGGAATTCCCATAGCAATGAATGTCTTGCATGTGCAGCTACTCCTCCATTCACTGCTAGGGGACTTCTGAAATTGGAGGGTGGCTGCACATGAGCAAAGTGCTATCTGTTCACTTTGGGCCCTGTTCTTGAGAGGGCAGATGGGGAGCTTCACTGCTCGAAAAAATTATATTGGTAAACATCTCAATTCAAAAGGAAGGAGTTCCTCCCTGTCCATATCCCATTGGTTGCTTTTTTCCTGCCTCTCCGGGGGGGGGGGGGGGGCAGGAAAAAAGCAACCAATGGGATATGGACAGGGAGGAACTCCTTCCTTTTGAATTGAGATGTTTACCAATATAATTGGTCTTACCTCCTTCTATATGCCGGCGGTTTGCGCGGCTGCTTAACGGCCGCCACAGTGCCAGTTTATGCTGTCACACTACACCAGTGTAGCAGTGTCTTCTAATTCCACTACAAGCTCTTTAATCTTGCTTTGTTGATTGGTCCTGATGAATCTATTAGATGAAACGCGTTAAGCCTAGACGCTGCATGTGGGAGCTGTAGCTAGTGGAGGGCAGGCGGTTAGTTCAGAGAACTTGCTGTCTGGGTGGCTAACAATTGCAACAGCAACACATACACTCACCTAAAGAATTTTTAGGAACACCTGTTGTATTTCTCATTAATGCGATTATCTAGTCAACCAATCACATGGCAGTTGCTTCAATGCATGTAGGGTTGTGGTCCTGGTCAAGACAATCTCCTGACTCCAAACTGAATGTCAGAATGGGAAAAAAAAGGTGGGCTACAACAGCAGAAGACCCCACCGGGTACCACTCATCTCCACTACAAATAGGAAAAAGAGGCTACAATTTGCACGAGCTCACCAAAATTGGACTGTTGAAGACTGGAAAAATGTTGCCTGGTCTGATGAGTCTCGATTTCTGTTGAGACATTCAAATGGTAGAGTCCAAATTTGGCGTAAACAGAATGAGAACATGTATCCATCATGCCTTGTTACCACTGTGCAGGCTGGTGGTGGTGGTGTAATGGTGTGGGGGATGTTTTCTGGGCACCCTTAGTGCCAATTGGCCATCGTTTAAATGCAAGGGCTACCTGAGCATTGTTTCTTACCATGTCCATCCCTTCATGACCACCATGTACCCATCCTCTGATGGCTACTTCCAGCAGGATAACGCACCATGTCACAAAGCTCGAATCATTTCAAATTGGTTTCTTGAACATGACAATGAGTTCACTGTACTAAAATGGCCCCCACAGTCACCAGATCTCAACCCAATAGAGCATCTTTGGGATGTGGTGGAACGGGAGCTTCGTGCCCTGGATGTGCATCCCTCAAATCTCCAACTGCAAGATGCTATCCTATCAATATGGGCCAACATTTCTAAAGAATGCTATCAGCACCTTGTTGAATCAATGCCATGTAGAATTAAGGCAGTTCTGAAGGCAAAAGGGGGTCCAACACCGTATTAGTATGGTGTTCCTAATAATTCTTTAGGCGAGTGTATATAATGGGTCAGAATTGATCAGCTGGTCGGACTCCAGCATATATTTAGAGATATACTGACCATTAGTTTCTCATACTCACTACATACTGCCTTACCCAGTTTTTCTTCCCCCCCCCCCTTTTTTTTTTATCCAGTCCATGTTTTTGATAATACAAGCCTGTAAGTGCGATCCTTCTTATTGTGTATTTTGATATAAATAAAGTTTATTCGTTTTAGTGCCTCCAATTGTCCGAGATAGGGAGTTTCACCAACTGGAAATTTATGACATATACCAGGGCTGGCCAACCCGCGGCTCTCCAGCTGTTGCAAAACTACAACTCCCAGCATGCCCAGTCTGCCTACAGCTATTAGCCTACAGCAGGGAATGATGGGAGTTGTAGTTTTACAACAGCTGGAGAGCCGCAGGTTGGCCAGCCCTGACATATACTATTGATACAAGAAATTTGCACAGGTTGAAACCAGTAAGGCTACTTTCACACTAGCGTTCGGGCGGATCCGTTCAGAACGGATCCGCCCATAATAATGCAGACGGAGGCTCCGTTCAGTACGGATCCGTCTGCATTATTTTAGCAAAAAAAAGCTAAGTGTGGAAATAGCCTGGGACGGATCCGTCCAGACTTTCAATGTAAAGTCAATGGGGGACGGATCCGCTTGAAGATTGAGCCACATTGTGGCATCTTCAAACGGATCCGTCCCCATTGACTTACATTGTAAGTCTGGACGGATCCGCACGCCTCCGCACGGCCAGGCGGACACCCGAACGCTGCAAGCAGCGTTCAGCTGTCCGCCTGTCCGTGCGGAGGCGAGCGGAGCGGAGGCTGAACGCCACCAGACTGATGCAGTCTGAGCGGATCCGCCTCCATTCAGACTGCATCAGGGGTGGACGGCTGCGTTCGGGTCCGCTCGTGAGCTCCTTCAAACGGAGCTCACGAACGGAATACCGAACGCTAGTGTGAAAGCAGCCTAAGTTATGGCGGCCTTAGGCTGCTTACCAAATGGTGACTTGATAAGAAGCATATCAATGGGAAGAACTGAGGGTGAATCCAGGCGTCCACTTCAATTGCCGCTCCCTCCAATTTCAGAGCCCAGAATGAAAATGATCAAGTAAAAACAAAAAGGATTGCGGGGCGCTAATGAGAGACTAATAGTGTTTTATTAGGCATGTTTTAAAGGGGATCACATAGGTCTGAGAAAGAAGAGATCCCTTTTCAAACACGTCCATCATTAGCAGCCCCCAATCCCTTTTTTTTTTTTTTTTTTATCATATATCATTGATATGCCATAAATATCCCAGATGAGCATACCCATATAAAAAGATACCATATTTTGCACTTAAAAATACACAATGTGTCTTATAAAGCAAATACTAACGAGTTCTTCTATTATGGAAGTCCTCATTAGTACAGTAGGACCAGGGAGAGTAGCGCTGCTATTACTCGCCACTCCTTGGTCTTTTCTGGATGGAGCACTGTGCCCAGTGTATGGACGTTCAGGTCACAGTGCAGCGCTGCAGGAAGAGCACAGTGGATCTCCTGAGTGGTGGCACCATACTGGGCAGGAGAGGTGTAGTGGATTATTTTTTTTTCCTTATTTGAGGTCGGATTAACATTGGTGGTTGGATCTGAGATCTGATTAACATTGGGGGTCGGATCTGAGATCTGATTAACATTGGGGGTCGGATCTGAGATCTGATTAACATTGGGGGTCGGATCTGAGATCTGATTAACATTGGGGGTCGGATCTGAGATCTGATTAACATTGGGGGTCGCAACTGAGATCTGATTAACATTGGGGGTCGGATCTGAGATCTGATTAACATTGGGGGTCGGGTACCTGCACAACTTATTGCAGCAGCAAAACTGCTTATTCCAAAATACTGGTTATCAAAGAAGGTACCCAGTCTGAGAGAATGGGTTAATAAAGTTCAGGAGATATCTCAAATAGAAGAACTAACTAGCTGGGAGACTTTGTAGCATGATAGGTTTCTTTTAACCTGGAAAAAATGGTCTGAGTGGTATAGGAGCTACATTAATTGAGAGATGGATGTGGATACACTCTTATTTCTGCACCAGGTTTTAGGGTTGGGAGTCTTTCTGATGCACATCTCTCACATGATTAAGTTGTAACTTACTCCCATTTAGCTGCCGGTTGTGAAAGTTGCCTAATTTCATACAGCACAGAGGAGTCAGCTTTATACAATTCTACCTCCGCTACCACATACAAGCCATGTTTTGTGTTTGTGTCATTCCCTATGTCATTTTCTTCATCTAATTACCTTAATTGCAGATATTTCTGTAGTGATAATTATCAAAGTATGTGATCATTAAGGATTATGGAGTACTTCTTGATGTTTATTGGTTCTTTTTACCTGCAAGTGTCATGTCGATTGATGGAAATATTTGTCAAAATTTGAAAATAAAGATTTGGGGGTCGGATCTGAAATCTGATTAACATTGGGGGTCGGATCTGATTATTTTTTTTTTCTTATTTTCCTTTTCTAAAACCTAGATGTTTCTTAGAGCAAAAAATACTGTATATGAAAACAACACAAATTAAATTTAAAACAGGTTTGCTTTTGAAAGTTTTTGTTTAATGCAGAAAGAAAAGGATGAAACAAGAAAACAAAATAAATAAAGAAATATTAGAATAGTTATCGTTCATTCTCTGGGAATGTCATTGACTTTACATAATACTAAATCTACGCACACAAACAAAATGTGATTCTCCTTCCACTGTGCAGTCACTACAAAGTGCACTGAAGTTACAAGTCCAAACAGCCCTGATAATCCAGAGCATGTCACATGAGGGAAGACTGGCCGCCTTTATTGGTAGATTCCTTTGCATGGTGGGCTTGCAGAACAGCAACTGCTTCTTCAACCTGTAAAACAGTGTATTTTAGCACAGAGGAAAAAATAAAATCATGCTTTACATGAGGTGAAATGGGTCAGGTGCCTGACAATTATGTAAGGCTCAGAATAAAGCAATATTTTAAGTAAAAAAACATCATTAAAAAAATTCAGCCTTAGGCCTCATACACACGACTATCAGTGTTGTGTTCTGCAAATCTCGGATCCGCAAAACACATATAGCGTCCATGTAAATTACGTATTTTCCCATTTTGCACGCCCCTCCTATGTTAAATATGCCTATTTTTGTACTCAAAACGGACAAGAATAGCACATTCTATTTTTATTTATTTTTTTGCAGCCCCATTGATTTGAATGGGTGCAAATTGAATCGGAAAAATACAGTTATGTGACTTATTCTAACTCATACACTGTATAAGTATTTTTGGACAAGACATTATTTTGCAGTATTGCGGATATATGAAGGAATTTTTCAAACAATACCAGCAAAAGAATCTCTTTAGTTTAGCCTTAATTTGATAATAGCATTCAGTAACAAAGAAAGTCTGCTTTATACGCAGTTTTCTAATACAATGGTCCCCAGCCTGTGGCTCTCCAGCTGCAGCAAAAGTACAACCCCCTTGCATGGTACATGCCAGTAAATGCAGTTTTGCAACAATTGGAAACCCGCAGGTTGGATATCACTGCCTTAAAGGGGTTAGCCCATGACTAATCAAAAAACAAAACAAAAAACAAAATCAGACATCATATAGTACACGACAAGCTCTTTCTAACAAAGCTAGAACCAGTCCTGTCCCCCATATGGGTCCAGAGATCTCCCCATTCATTACTATGCTAGATTATTATTATTATTTTTTTAACTCTAACAACATAAGTGAAATAACAGTCATCGAACATTCTTATTACAGAATAGAGTGTATACATTTATACTTCTACTATGCTAGATTTACATCAAGCTGATAGTCAAGGGGTGTCTTTTCAGTTGCAGCTCAGGGGGTGTGTCTCAGCTCTCCCTATCACAGCTCAGGGGGTGTGTCTCAGCTCTCCCTATCACAGCTCAGGGGGTGTGTCTCAGCTCTCCCCATCACAGCTCAGGGGGTGTGTCTCAGCTCTCCCCATCACAGCTCAGGGGGGTGTGTCTCAGCTCTCCCCATCACAGCTCAGGGGGGTGTGTCTCAGCTCTCCCCATCACAGCTCAGGGGTGTTTGTCTCAGCTCTCCCCATCACAGCTCAGGGGGGTGTGTCTCAGCTCTCCCCATCACAGCTCAGGGGGGTGTGTCTCAGCTCTCCCCATCACAGCTCAGGGGGGTGTGTCTCAGCTCTCCCCATCACAGCTCAGGGGGGTGTGTCTCAGCTCTCCCCATCACAGCTCAGGGGGGTGTGTCTCAGCTCTCCCCATCACAGCTCAGGGGGGTGTGTCTCAGCTCTCCCCATCACAGCTCAGGGGGGTGTGTCTCAGCTCTCCCCATCACAGCTCAGGGGGTGTGTCTCAGCTCTCCCCATCACAGCTCAGGGGGGTGTGTCTCAGCTCTCCCCATCACAGCTCAGGGGGGTGTGTCTCAGCTCTCCCCATCACAGCTCAGGGGGGTGTGTCTCAGCTCTCCCCATCACAGCTCAGGGGGGTGTGTCTCAGCTCTCCCCATCACAGCTCAGGGGGGTGTGTCTCAGCTCTCCCCATCACAGCTCAGGGGGGTGTGTCTCAGCTCTCCCCATCACAGCTCAGGGGGGTGTGTCTCAGCTCTCCCCATCACAGCTCAGGGGGGTGTGTCTCAGCTCTCCCCATCACAGCTCAGGGGGGTGTGTCTCAGCTCTCCCCATCACAGCTCAGGGGGGTGTGTCTCAGCTCTCCCCATCACAGCTCAGGGGGTGTGTCTCAGCTCTCCCCATCACAGCTCAGGGGGTGTGTCTCAGCTCTCCCCATCACAGCTCAGGGGGTGTCTCGCAGCTCTCCCCATCACAGCTCAGGGGGCAGCTGAAGGATGAAACTGAGCATGTGCGGCCATCTCAGTGAGCAGGTCAAAGAAATAAGAAAAGAAAAAAACACTGCAGGTGGTGCTATACAGATACATTTTATTCAACAGCTCAGTGGCTATGCAAAATTTTTAATTATATGCTATTACAAAAGTATTTAGATCTAAGATTTGAAAACTGTATAATATTTTTCGTGGGACAACCCCTGTGAACATCAGATTACATGCCACTGCCCTACAATACTGTTTAGGACATTCTGCACTTTACCCATCTTCTGCTTACACCATCATAACTGCATTCATAAGCTGTTCATTCATAGCATACAAGCAAAAGACAGTGGCAAAAAAAAAAAAAAAAAAAAAAAAAAAAAAAAAATCAAATCTGCATGCAGCCACACAGGGATTGTTTTCAAGACGGTAGTATGTTATGACGTTAAATGCTTCCAATGTCTAAAGAGTAGCTTATATCTTGGTATAAAAAAGGCCAGAATCTTAGCTTTCCAACAATACCAGGCTAAATATTCTGGGAACAAAACTTTGGGTGCAGCACGCTTCTGATGTCTGGGAACAGCATGAAAAGTTATACTTACAGAATCAGTAAGTGGGGATGCTGCAAGTGACATCAGGAAGATACAGCACAGCCTGCTACAGGCATCTGTCCTATTGTAGGGCTGCGATCCGCGGCACCTGAGGGGTTAACTGCCGCGGATTGCAGCTACCTCTGAGTGCCGGCTATGTGATTCTGCAGCCAGTACCCGCCTCCTGTATTTGAATTAAGGAGCGAGTTAACTTCATTGGTGGCGCAGTGGCGAGGGAGGGACTGCTTATTTCTCCCCTGTGTTGCTGAGGGAACATTGCGCATGCTGAGATAATATCGGCAAATGGCAAAAGTATCGATTGGGTATCGATAATTCGATACCCAAGGCAACCCTAACCTAATCAGCATCTAATTAGGTGTTGTGAGAGTCAGTCATTTATCTTCAAAGAAATTATTTTTTAACAAAGCTTTACACGTTGGGGAAAAGTTGCATGAAAGCCCATAAGTGTGAGGTTCTGAGTGCTAGGTGCCTACTAGAGATAAATCAATTTGTAAGAATTGCAACATCTCAGAGTTCTGCACCTGCGACGGGGTGTCCCCAAAGCAGAGGACATTCCCCCTGCCTCTTGATTGACATCGCCAAACATCCAGTAGCAGCACAAATGTGGAGGGGCTCTGGAGCAGCAAACACGACACTACACTTTCGGGTAGTGGCGCGCATTCAGTGGCTGCTCCAGTAGTGGAAGTAGAGTCTCTGCGCTTGTGCTTCTACTGGAAGCGGTGGCGCAGGTGTGAGGTTGCCAGGGCTGGCTTAGGCTACTTTCACACTAGCGTTCGATCGGATCCGTTCTGAACGGATCCGATCATATTAATGCAGACGGAGGCTCCGTTCAGTACGGATCCGTCTGCATTAATAACTTAGAAAAAATTCTAAGTGTGAAAGTAGCCTGAGCGGATCCGTTCAGACTTTCAATGTAAAGTCAATGGGGGACGGATCCGCTTGAAGATTGAGCCATATGGTGACATCTTCAAGCGGATCCGTTCCCATTGACTTACATTGTAAGTCTGAACGGATCCGCTCGCCTCCGCACGGCCAGGCGGACAGCTGAACGCTGCAAGCAGCGTTCAGCTGTCCGCCTGTCTGTGCGGAGGCGAGCGGAGGTTGAACGCCGCCAGACTGATGCAGTCTGAGCGGATCCGCTCCATTCAGACTGCATCAGGGCTGGACGGAGGCGTTCGGGTCCGCTCGTGAGCTCCTTCAAACGGAGCTCACGAACGGACCTATGAACGCTAGTGTGAAAGTAGCCTTAGATGTCTGGACCTGTCAATCAAGCGGCAGGGAGAGCATCATCTGCTTAGGGGACACCATGTCGCAGAACTCTGGTTAGACAAAGTGATTTGCTCATCTCTAATGCTTACTTCAAGAAAATACATGGTTATGGGGGTATAATATAATTTTTTTTTTTTTTTACAATTCAGATTTTGTGTTTGTCTGGCAGTGAAGGAAATCCCTTATATTTCTATCTGCCTTATGGCTTTGTCATAACCATATGTTCCCCACCGAGGCAAATTACAATTAAGATAGAAATACATGGTTCTCTGCTGAGCTGCATTAACAGAAGACTTTTACATATGGCTAGTATGACAAGGTAGACGTGCCACTGTGTGAATTCGTAGCCATGCCACTACACAGCAGTCGAGTAACTATTAAAATACCTTTGAGTGAAGGGACTCTGGAGACTCCAGCATGTGTAACAGTTCAGAGTTGTCTATTTCTAACAGCATGCCAGTTATTTTTCCAGCGAGTGAAGCGTGCATACTGTGTATTAGAGGATAAATCCTTTCACCTGTAAATAATACCAGCGTTAATACCGAAATGCAGTAGCAACAACTCGTTTCTTTGAGCCATCCCTAACCAGTAGCTCTATGGTCCATATGCTGGCTTGTCTTGTTCACAAGCATAAATGCTATAAGAAATATTAACGCAAGCAGTTCATCCATCAAGCAGGGCAGTGGAAGATATTAGGAATCTGGCTTCTGAACACAATATGAATGCAGAGCATAGTGTAAATGCTGTTATAAGGTTCCTATACATGTTCACTTTTGAAAGATTATGTATATAACAGTTACTTACAGTACACTTATGTGAAAGGCTGTCATTCACTTATATATGGGTGTGGCTAGACAGCGACATGACTTGCGCCACAAAAAAGTCGCGCAACATTTCATGTAATGTATTTCAATGGACAGTCGCAAAAAACATCAAATATTTTTTTTTCTACTGTCGAATCACAGCATGTAGCCTTACACCATTGAAATACATTATATTAAGCCACATCCTTTTGTGTAGTGCAACATGTCGCCTAAAGCAGTGTTTCCCAACCAGTGTGCCTCCAGCTGTTGCAAAACTACAACTCCCAGCAAGCCCGCACTGCCAAAGGCTGTCCAGGCATGCTGGGAGTTGTAGTTTTGCAACAGCTGGAGGCACACTGGTTGGGAAACACTGGGCTAAAGAATAGGCATGAATCGCTATAAAATACAATGCCAAGTACCTAGCAGTTGTTTTTGCTCTTGTGGTGGGGCAGCTGCTAACATGGAGGCAGTGAGAGGCTCTTGTCCTTGCATTAGCACGGCTGGCTCCATTACCTATAACGAGAGAAAGATACCATTATATTTTATTAGAAAAGGCTGGCAGTTTCCGGACAATAGCCCCATGGAAGGCACTTTTACCATACGTTTAAATCTCTGATGCTTCTATTCGCTATAGCTGGATGCAGAAAAAAAAAGCTCTTTAAGTCCAAGTTTCTTTATAATTGTTAGATTTAAGGCTTTATACATTTTGTTATACTTGAGGTAGTTGTACTCAGCTATAAACTGGAAATTACCCATTTCACATTACACTTTAGTTGTCTATCCCCCCCCCCCCCCTTCCTTATGATACTGCAGCGTTGTCTGCCAGAAGTCCATACTGAGTAGAGGCTCCAAAATGGAGTATGGACCGCATTCTGCTGCTCAACTAACGAACAGGAGCTCTGTCCTCACAGGAAATGAATAATCAATATGAAGAGATTTAGTCTGAAGCAAAAAAAGAATCAAATGTACTTTATGATTAACCTATTAAAGTATTAGTGATGGAACAAAGTGGCGGATATACTAAGGCTGGCGTTACAGTCCATTGCCCAGAATTTATGAAGAGGCACAGGTGGTCAGTGCACTAGAAGTTCAAATTTACCCCCAGCTATAGAATACAATATCAGGAAGTAGCAGAATTGAACCCATCTATTAAACATGAGCTTGTTCTAACTAGTAGTGCCTATCAGCGAAAAGATCTAAAATGAAGGCTGCAAAAGTAAATGGGACACAACACACCTGTACCTGCTGTAGGTGTGCATTGTTCATAGGTGGCTGTGCATTTCGTACGGAGCAAGAATACTTGTACTGTGTCATTGTGCGCATGACTGATGGGTTTATCTGAGCTCGTGCACCAGCCGTCTGAGTGCCTATATTTGCTGAGCAAAAAATAAAGCCAAAATGTTTATTAAGAAAAATATTGTGTAAAAGCAAAACTCATAACTGACATAAAAAAACAGCTTCATCAATGCTAGGGAATCGTCATCAGTAGGTATGAAGAGTAGTGCAAAGCAGTCGTGCATAATGACTAAGTGCAGATGACGCAGCAACAATTTGAGAGATTTGCTTAGGATGTCACCCCAAAGTTTCCCATTTAAACTATGGTGAGGTAGATATCCCAGTTAGGTAGTTGTCCCATCCAGACTATGAACCATTTGGAACTTGGCGAAGAAGGTGAAAAGAAAACTTACCAACTCTTTGAGTCTGAGGACCAACCCTGGGCACCTGTGTTGAAGCTTGCTTCATTGTACTTATGTTAGAAGACATGCGTCTTGGAGGAACTGCCCGCAGTATAGGAACCGTTGGATGGTACTCTGAAGTCACATGGATGATGGACACATTATTAGATAATAGAGAAGATATTAGTAGTCTAAAAATATTTTCCTTTTCTTTATTGACTCTCTAAAGATGCTCTAAATAGATGTGTGTTGTTTGACTTTATCTCGCACTTTGGTGGCATATTGCTATGATAAGCCACCAATGTCAAATCTCAAGAAAAGGGCCCCCAAAGCAAAGGAGAGCGCACCAAGCTCTGCTTTCATTTCGGTTTTGAAAAAAGCTCAGCAACTGCACGCGGCTGTTTCCGGAACTCCCAAAGTAAACGGAGAGCGCATTGCACAAACATGGCCGCCTCGCCTTCACTTCTACCGGAGTTCCCCAAGGTGAAAGAGGGTGCACGGTACAAGCGCAGCCATCCTCCATTTTCTTCTATAGGAGTTCCCAAAATAGTCGAGCCAGCTCTTGGCTATTTTGGCACTCCCATAGAAGAAAATGGAGGATGGCTGCGCTTGTACGGTGCACCCTCATTCACCTTGGGGATCCCCTTCTGAAGACAGGAGTGGGTCCTGCAACTACCGAACATTGGTGGCATATCCCAGCGATATGCCACCAAAGTCCAAGATGGGCCAACCAGTTTAAATGAATGATCAAAAGGAGTTGCTAGTTAAACTGTATTGATGCCATTGCACTAAAACGTTAACTATGTAGACTGGACATATATAATGGATGCTGCATTTTCACATGAGCAGAAGACTGCCCCTCCAAAGCAATCATGTGAATGAATACATAATTATCTAAAAATGTTCCTTCTGCATTGAGTTCACTTACGTGGTGGCCTGGACTGCTGGGATGCCCAGTGAGGTGTCGGGCGTACTGGTGCTACAGGGCTCGGATTATAAAAGGCTCTGTTTGATGGCTTCAAGTGAAACAAAGCAAATATAATCATTCCTAGGATATCACAAGTGGCGGGTCATCCTATAGTATAATATTGTATATAAGAACTGCATTTGTCGCTGCATATCTACTATATACGTGTTACATTTTGCAAAAATGTCTACACCTGTAAGTCACATTTAAATTGACACCTAAAAACCTGAGAGACTGGAGACAAATAGAGTGCTAGGTTACACTATGTAAAGGGGTTGTCAGAGAGTTTAAAGGGAGTCTGTCAGCAGTTTCGACCCACTAAGTGGAAGCTGGAAAGAGCAGTACAAGCATACCTTTTATGGGGATTTTATTATCAGAAGTACTGTGAATATGAACTTTTATTATGAAAGTTCTGCTCCTGCAAGTGCCCCGGAGGCAGAAATTCACTGCGAAGTGTGCTCTGAATTGAGTGGCTTCACAGCCCCTCCCCTCTGAGTGACAACCAACCAGGAGACCACTACAGCTGTCACTCAGATCAAAGGGGAAGGTTTGTGAAGCAGTGAGCTCTGCCTCCTTGGCATCTGCCAGAGCAGTGCCTGGCAGAATACAAGTTTAAATTCACATTATTCCAGATATTAAAAGATCTGCATGTTTGTATTGGTTTTCCCGGGCACTATTTAGTGCCGTCAGCAGTTTAGCAGTTTTGACTATGCTAACAGACTCCCTTTAAAAAGAAAAAGCTGAAAATATATTAAAATAAAAAAAAAAAAGGGTTAATTACCCTTACCAATAATTGGATTTTCCAATAGCCTCCCCCGCGGCACTGACAGGAGGGTGCTCCCCGCCCCCAGCACAGGTAAACTTTAAAAGGGCCTCCTCCCCTTACACTATAATGTGATCTATAAACTGTACAACTCAATTGAAAAACAAACTGAAATCTTTTAGGTAGAGGGAAGAAAAAATATAAAAATAAAATAATATGGTTGCATAAGTGTGCACACCCTTAAACTAATACTTTGTTGAAGCCCCTTTTGATTTGATTACAGCACTCTTTTTGGGTATGAGTCCATCAGCATGGCACATTTTGACTCTGAAAGATTTGCCTACTCTTTGCAAAAACACTCCAAATCTGTCAGATTGTGAGGCCATCTCCTGTGCACAGCCTTCTTCAGATCACCCCACAGATCGGATTCAGGTCTGGGCTCTGGCTGGGCCATTCCAAAACTTTAATCATCTTCTGGTGAAGCCATTCCTTTGTTGATTTGGATATATGCTTTGGGTCGTTGTCATGCTGAAAGATGAAGTTCCTCTTCATGTTCAGCTTTCTAGCAGAAGCTTGAAGGTTTTGTGCCAATATTGACTGGTATTTGGAACTGTTCATAATTCCCTCTAGCTTAACTAAGGCCCCAGTTCCAACTGAAGAAAAACAGCCTCAAAGCATGATGCTGCCACCACCATGCTTCACTGTGGGTATGGTGTTCTTTTGGTGATGTGCAGTTTTGTTTTTGCGCCAAACATATCTTTTGGAATCATGGCCAAAAAGTTCAACCTTGGTTTCATTAGACCATAACACCTTTTCCCACATGCTTTTGGGAGACTTCAGATGTGTTTTTGCAAAATGTAGCCTGGCTTTAGTCTTGCCACTACCCCATAGCCCAGACATATGGGAGAATACAGGAGATTGTTGTCACATGTACCACACAGCCAGTACTTGCCAGATATTCCTGCAGCTCCTTTAATGTTGCTGTAGGCCTCTTGGTAGCCTCCCAGACCAGTTTTCTTCTAGTCTTTTCATCCATTTTGAAGGGACGTCCAGTTCTTGGTAATGTCACTATTGTGCCATATTTTCTCCACTTGATGATGACTGTCTTCACTGTGTTCCATGGTATATCTAATGCCTTGGAAATTCTTTTGTACCCTTCTCCTGACTGATACCTTTTAACAATGAGATCCCTCTGATGCTTTGGAAGCTCTCTGTGGACCATGGGTTCTGCTGTGGGATGCGACTAAGAAAATTTCAGGAAAGACCAACTAGAGCAGCTGAACTTTATTTGGGGTTAATCAGAGGCACTTTAAATGATAGCAGGTGTATGCTGACTCCTATGTAACATGATTTTGAATGTGATTGCCTTATTCTGAACACAGCTACTTCCCCAGTTATGCAACCAAATTATTTTTGTTTTCTTCCCTCCACCTAAAAGATTTCAGTTTGTTTTTCAATTGAGTGGTACAGTTTATAGGTCACATTAAAGGTCTAAAACGTTCTGAAATGATTTATCTTTGTCTCATTTTATTTACATCACAGAAACCTGACATTTTAACCGAGGTGTGTAGACTTTTTAAATCCACTGCGCATATATACACACACACTATATATATAGCTTTATTTTCCCTCTGCAACATTTCAACTGCTCATTGCAGTCTTTATCAAGCATGAGCAGTTGAAACGTTGCAGAGGGAAAATAAAGCCGGTCTTTTCACCTTTTACACTGGAGTGCTGCCTCTTTTTTGGAGAACTACAATTATTGATGACTGCTTTGCCCCGTGGTCTGAGGAATTTGCACCAGGATTCACTATACAGTGCTGCTGCTTTTCTTTGTTGGAGATAGATATAGAGATATAGATAGATATAGATATATATATATATATATATATATATATATATATATATATATATATATATATATATATATATATATATATATATATAGAGATATATATCTCTATATATATGTTCCATGATCACGCAAAAACGCAACCATCGATTTCAATGAAACTTGTTATACATATCCCTTGCTACCTGGAAAGAAATCTTGTGGTGGTCACAGCTCTCTAGGATGTACCATTCCTGAGACCTTGCCAAAAAAAAAAAAAAAAAAATGACCTGCATTAGCCAATACAAGCCTGCAAGTCTTTCTCTTCATATCCCAACTGCCATACACACTGTCACATGTCCCTTATCAGCCAATAGAAGCTCACAGGCCCTTAGTCTCCACATACACAGTTTTACTCCAAGTTTCCATAACAACCCAGCCATTTCTCTTCACTGCTGTAGGTCAACTTTTGGCTTGGGCTACACGACGGCATGTGTCGCACAACTACACTGCTACATGTGTTGTGCGACATTGATGTTGCAATAATGTCATGCAACAATTTTTATAATGATAGTCTATGGTGTTGCACTGCGACATGTGACATGCTGTGACGCGGCGGAAGACCTGTATTTCCCCCACTCTTCTTGCCGTTATGGCCAGAAGGAAGGTGGTCTTTAAGATCAGGAGTTTGAGAGAAATATCTTCAATAGGCTCAAACGGTGAGTCCATCAGTACCGTACGGACTAAGTTCATGTCCCAAGGTGGGATAGTAGAGTGTAATCTGAAGGAATCCCCGATTGCTTCTTTGATGAATGGCCTGATTAGCGGATGGTCTGATAAATTTGTGTCTAGAAAAACTGCGGAGATCTGAACCTTAAGAGTGGACGGCTTAAGCCCCTTGTTCAAACCTGCCTGCAGGAAGTCCAGAATGACAGGGACTTTGCTAGATCCTGTTACTAGAAAACAAAAGGAAAGCCTTTCACGTTCTGAGATAGATCTTGGAGGTTATGATCTTTCGACTCTTTAGCAAGGTGGAGATTACAGGGCCAGAGAGACCTTTCTGCTTCAGATTTTGGCGTTCAATCAAGCCGGCTCCCCATAGAAGTGAATAGGAGCATACCGCGCATGCGTGGCCCCCGCTCCCATTCATTTCTAGGGGCTGATGGAAATAGCAGAGCCAGCACTCGGCTATTTTCTCCGGCCTCATAGAAAATGAATGGAGGGCGGCTGCGCATGCGCAGTGCGCCCTCCTTCACTTGTGGGGCTCCATTCTCGATATAGGTGCGGGTCCCAGATTTCATTTTATTTCCCACCAAGCCAGGGAGTGTTTTACATATGCTGGAATGGGAACCTTCTTGTCCAGAGAGTTTGTTGCCATCCCAAGATGCCAGAAGAAAGGCCTAATTTCTGCAAAATTCTGGTGTGGCATTGTGCCCATCTGACGGCAGGGATTGAGGATGTCAGAATTCCCAGGATTGTCATGATGTTTCTGATAGTAGCGGATCTTAGATTGCAAAACTGATTTACCTTTAGTTTAAGGGATGACTGCTTCTCTTCTGGGAGGAAGGACATCAGTAAGCAAGCTGTTGAAAGGAACCCCTAAAAAGAGACTTTTTGCTGAGCCGGAATGAGGTTGGATTTTATGAGATTTATGATGCATGACAGATCCGCAAAGGTCTTTTGAACAAGGTCTAGATGTACCAGAAGCTGATTTTCTGATTATGCTGCTAATAGGAAGTCGTCTAAGTATGACACAATTAGAACGCCCTGTAGATGAAGATAAGTTATTTCTGGGAGCTGATGACAGGCCAAAGGGGAGCGCTTGAAACAAAGTGACAGAGGCGACCTCTCAAATACTGCTATCCTGAGAAATTTTTGATGATCTTTGAAAATGGGTAAATGGTAGTACGTGCCCTACAAATCTATTGTCAACATGTAAAAATGTTGAGGAAGCAGATTTATTGTTGATTTGATGGTCTCCATCTTGAACTTTTTGTAAGATAGGCACTTGTTCAGACTTCTTAGGTTTATGATGAGCTTGAAAGACCCCCCCTGGATTTCTTATTAGAAAAACTGGAGAATAAAATCCTCGCTGTTGCTGGTTTTCTGGAACTGGTAAGTAGGACCTCTATTTGAATCAAGTTGGTTATCTCTGTCTCTAGGGATGACTGTTCCTCTTTCTTGGTCACAAGTTTGTTGACGATAAAGGGGTCTGATGGTTAAGTACTGAACTCTAACATGAAACCCCTTTGAATGGCAGTTTGTATCCAAGGGGATACCTCTCCAAATTTCTTAATCTTGCTCCCACCTGACCTCTGGCGTCGAGTAGTTTTTGACAAGCTATCAGGATTGAAAAGGAATCCCTTGCTCCTTCCTCTTGAAGATTGCCATCTTCCTGAGTATTCTCTTTTGTTCTGGAGTAGGATTTCTTTGGCTATGAAAGAAGCGTCTCTGATGGAAGTGTCTTGAGTCCGTGGGAAAAAAATCTTACCGGAGGCCTGCTCCAAAACGTCATCCAACACTGACCCAAAAAGCCTATCTCCTTCACATGGATGGAACACAACCGGTTCTTTGAACCCGTATCTCTAAACCAAGAACGGAGCCATACGGCCCTGCGGGTGGCATTAGAAATAGCAGCTGATCTTGCAGACAACCTCACTAGATCTGCCGAGGCGTCTGTTGGATAATTCAAGGCCTGTTTAAACATAGGTTAATGAGGCGAGTATCTCCTCCATTGGGGTTCCTGCTGCAAGATTATCCTCTAGCTGATTGAGCCATACCGATAGGTATCTGGCGGTACAGGTGGATGCAATGCTTAATCTGAGCATAGCTGTATTTACTTCCCAAGCCTTTTTGAGTAAGTTCTCACACTTCTTGTCCATCGGATCCCGAAGTAACCCCATGTCCTTAAATGGGAGGGAGGATTTTTTGGATATCCGTGCCACTGGAGCATCAATCTTTGGAGTTTTATCCCAAAGATTTGAGTCAGTCTGAGAACGGACACTTTCTTTTGAAAGCGTTTGTAATTAGGGTTCTCCTTTCGGGATCCTTCCACTCCCTAGAGATTAAGGCCTTAACATTATAATAGATCAGAATCACACATCTTTTTCTCACTCTCCTAGACCCTGAAACATTTGATCCTGAATGGAGCGACTTTCTTTAGACTCCTCCAGGTGCATAGTAGCTCTTATAGTTTTTAAGAGACTGTCTGTATCTTCCGGAAGAAACAATAGTCTCCCTTGCCCGTCGACAGATGAATCAGAATCTGTGTCGGTAGCAATGTCCCCCTCATCCAAAACTAACCCGAATAACTGGGAACTATGGGATTTTTGAGACAGAGGCTTGCGGTAAAGGGGGAGGTAACCTAGACTCCACTGCAGCATTAACCTCTTCACAAATCATACTCCGCATAGAGTCTAAGGAAGGAAGGAGATTGTTCAGCCACCACTTTTTCAGCACATTTGTGGCAAAGTGATTTCTTGGCTTTAGATATAAATGACTTTTTGCAGATAGCGCATTTTTTGTGACTAGAATCAGACCCAGGTGCCTTGAGGTGGAGGTGTCTCTACCCTACAAAATTAAAATTGAAAAAAATAAGTAGGGGTTCAGAAAAACTTCAGAGGAACAGACACCAGCACCAGGCACCCAAGGTGGATAATAGGCGTAACATCACATACACCAATATCTGTCCAAGTCAGGAGAGGAGGCTTACCAGGCTGATGGTGCTTGCGGCCACATCCAGAGGGTTGCGGGCGGTATCTGGGTCAGTAGGAGCCAACATTGCAGGGAAGGGAACAGCACGTATGGCTGCTCCCTGAATTCAGCTTCCATTTAAAGTTCCTGGCCTTCTGAGAGTCGTCATGAGGTTCATACGTGCGTGATGCCGCAACATAATGTTGTCATGACACCCGCTACCAGAACAAGGCTCCCCAAACCTTCGGGGAGTCTCTGACCACCGGAATGCTGCTGCATGCCTCCAAACGGAGCATACAGGATAAATCCGGGGGCTGCCTTCAACAGGACTTATGCCAAGGGTACAGGGAAGGGAGGCCACGTGTCCCCGGAGCTCCTGCGTACTGCAATGGCCCTCCTACTAGTGGGGGGGAAGAGACCAGGCCGTACGCTTGATGCTACTGCGAACCTGCTCGGGAACACAGGAGGAGCTTCCACGCTATCCGGGACAGAAGCTCTGATTAGGTAATGGGATGAGGCCCTTTTATGTTTACTCTGAATTTAGTGAGTTTTCAGGTATAACAGTATACAAGTAAAGACAAAAGATGTATGATCATTTCAAAGCAGGACCACGAAGGATCCAGGGTGCACAGTTACAGAAAGAAATAATTACCATCTATCCAAGATGTTATAATACTTTGCATACATCCAAAGAAGGAAAAATAGTAAAATAAAATAAAATCAAGGTAACCAAAAATGTCAATGTTTCGCACTCTGTATACTCCACAGTCAGTGTTGAAAATGTAAAAAGGTTACAAACTGTCATCTGACACTTATCTCTTCTCAGTGCAAACCTAAGACAGATTATGCAACATTAAATACAGTCGCCGGAATATAAAACATATAGGTGGGAAAGGAAAGCGGGGGATGGAGAGGGGGGAAAGGGGAGATGCAACCAGTCATGAAAAGGGTAAGTGCCGAGGGAACCAGACTTTATGACAATCCTGTGGAACCATGTGGAGTCATATGAAAACCAAAAGCTCATGACACGTTTCCAAAATCTGGAGAGTCCAGGAAAGCAAGTAAAGGGTAGCAACTATTAGTAAATGCCTCGGACCTTTCCTGCTGGTCTGCTAACAACTTCTCCATACATAATATATATCTTAACTCTCTGGCCCATTCAAGCAGTGTAGGCGGAGAACTGGAACTCCAATGTCTGGGGATTACCATCCGCGCAGCTGACAGGAAATGCCTCAGAACTCCTTTCTTGACTTGGGCAAGGGAGCCAGGAATAAGAGACAATAGAGTTAGCTGGGGGGTGTTAGGGATTGTCCTACCAGAGTATTTAGTGTATATCCGCAAGATTTGGTCCCAAAACGAGTGGATTTTCGGACAGCTCCACCATATATGCAGCAGGGAACCCCCATCACTCTCACATCTCCAGCATCTCTCTGAAAGAGAGGGGAACATCCAATGCAGCTTGGTAGGACAATATTACCACCCAGAAAGGATATTGTAATTATTTTCTTTGACCTGCACCGCCAGTAAGATTCCATGGGAGAACGTACACATCTTCCTCACCTCATCAGTGAATGGAACCTGCAGGTCAGACTCCCATTTGTCAAAAAATGGGGCCCTTTCCCCACTATGGAGATCAAGAAGGACTCCTTAGAGTGTGGACAGGATACCTCTGTTTGTACCTAACCTCAGGTATATTGTGTCAAAATCCATCAGTGAGTCCACCGTCCCTTTACGGAACGTAACTCCAAAAAAGGAGTTTAATTGAGCATATCCCAACCAGGATGTCATGTTAAAGGCTGCATTCTTGCGTAGAGCTTCAAATGAGGAGAGCTTCCCCGCTGACAGAACGTCTCCGATTCTCAACAACTCATTGTGTGTAGTTCTGATGAGAAAGGATGGAGAGACCAGACCCGGAATAAATCCTGGATTCCCATGGAGTGAGGTCATGGGCCCCGGTCTAAAAGTAATCTGAGATTCGGCAACCCAATCCTCCCAAACTGCAAGGGCATGTCTTACCAGGTACAGCAAATCCTCTCTAGGTCTGTAGGTCATAGGTATCCAGGGTGCAGCTTGAAGGGAAAGAGGTGACATAGACTGCTCCAAAGTGACCCACAGTTTCATTGAGCCTTTATGCCTCCAATCTATAAGTCTGGTGAGTACCGCCGCATCATTATATAATTGAATAGAGAAGGCCCTTTTAAAGTTTGAGCTTCCGGTTTGTTTCCTGTCCTAGGGGCGGGGAGCACCCTCCTATCAGTGCCATTGGGGAGACACCGGGAAAAACTGTACTTGCCTCTTAAAAGAAATCTGTCACCTCCCTTAAGCTTTATAAAGTGCAGTACTGCATGAATAGTACTGCTTGCTCTTATTCTGGATTGCAAATTTTTATATGGATACTCCCTCCAGTTGCCCAGCTGTGCCACAGCAATACACTGACAGGATTTCTGAGCTCACACTCAGAAGGTCTTTTCTATACGCACATGGGGAGAAGTCCTGTCAATATATCCTAGCAGTGGACTGTGGCAGGGGGGCATGGAGGGAGAGTATCAACACACAAATTACAATCAAGATATATTTATTGCAGTTAATTGTCCTTTAAATCCTTTGCTGATCCTCTGGAAGCCCACCCTGGTTATTTCCTGCAGTTTTTTCTTTTTTTCTTTATACAACTGATGGACAACCACTTGAACAACTCCAACTGGTACAACAACTAGAATTCAACCTAGCAACCAGTTTCAAATGATTCGTCTTCAACTTAAGGGTTTCTTTACCTCTGGGGCCACCTTTTCTGCAGACCCCCAGCATGACTGGCATACTTACCCTATCCCAGCCGCCGAGTTCCAGCTCCATTGCCCCACCCTTGGGTGCTGCAGGTCTTCCTGCATCAACATCCGGTTTGTACAGGTGATGTAACCACTGCAGCGATGATGTGTCATCCATGCATCAAGTGACCCAGTTATGAGTGACATATCACCAATGTAGCGGCAGACGTCAAACCAAATGTGACTTGCAGTGCCCAAGGTGGAGCGATGGAGCTGGAACCCAGCGGCAATGATCAGGTAAATACAATTCCCACCGTGGGTCCAGTTACCCTGGAGGGTCTACAGAAAATGTCACCAGGGTTGAACAACCCCTTTAAGGTTTAAAAAAAAAAAAAGAATCGCTGTATACAAATATACACATTAGGACTGATTTACTAATAAAACTGAGCCAGAAATCAGGCACACTTGCTAAGAGCCACATTTATTTAAGGGGTTGTCTCACCTCAATAATCAACTTTTAATAAATTCCTTGTAGTCCTTGGATCGTTTCTGCAATGCAGGTCAATTTTCAGTTTTGCCTCTGTCACCCTGTTTTCCTCCTCAATCAGCCTCAAATTGCATGCTCGATTCTAGGGGTTACGGCCACCGCTGTAATGTTATCAGCGTCGGCTGTGCAAGTGCATAGAAACACTGCCGGTCAGCTTTTATGGGAGCGAGCATACATGTTCTTGCGCATGTGCAGTCACTCCCAGCCCCGGCCACCTCGTCTATGATGTTGTACTACAAGCTGCTAGGATCCCTTATGTTGCTAATTGACTATTAGCCTCATGAGCGCGCTCGCAGAAGCAAGGGGCGGGGTTGAATCCTACCTGCCCTGCTCACTGTGCGATCCATCCAATAATTTAGCTCCGCCCACAGCAAACAGGGAATTCAAGGCCGTGAGAGTGGCAAGGAAGCCAAGAACGAGCAAGGTGAGACTACCCCTTTGAGTCTGTTAAACGCTTTTTGCTTGACAAGGGGGCATGGGCACAGTGGAAAAGGCTGTGGCTTAACGAGGGAGCTTCGAGCATTTTGGACTTAATACATTTACCCGCTTCCTGCTGTTCCGTTACCCTAGCTCCTTCAGTGTTCTTCCAGTCCCACCCTGTAAATTCCAGATGGACTGGCCTCAGCGGTGACGCGTTTGGCACTTGTGTCTTTGGCTGCAGCAGCTTACCTGACCTAGTTTATCCAAAAGTCTACAGGACAGGGACCAGAAGACTGCTAAAGGGAGCCGGAACAGTAGCAGGGAGCAGTTGGGTATGGTTTTTTTTCCAATACGTACACAGCAGGCTGCTATTAATAGTCAGAAACGTCAGAAAAACTGGACAACCCCTTTAGGACGCAAGGAAGTGTGCCATAATGGCACCAAAATTTTGGCTCAATGCAAGCCAACCAATTGGTGGAGTAAAGTGTTTCTCAGTCGATCAAATTTACCATACAGCTTGAACTAAGGGGATATATTTTATTATCTCTATTGTGACAATTATTTCATCATTGACCGTCTGTAACCTACTGAACACATAGCTACTCTATGACCTACATGCTGCAACATGCCACCACAGATTAGCCTCCACTAGAGTACAACTAACCAGCAACCCATGCTTAGTTCAGTTCTATATTCATCATTGCTCTACTGAACTGCAGTATGTAATGGGAGCATAAGACTTTACTGGGTGCCCGGGAAACAACGCTGGAGATATCTATGTTAGCTGGAGTTAGGTGCAAGTAGGTGAGAAGGAATAGCAACGAAAAACGTACCTGTGGCATAGCAGGTAGGAAGTAGCTCGCTGGCTGCTGGAATGATCCCAGCATAGGGCCAGGCAGGGCTCTCATTGTTGCTAATCTCTGCATATACTGGTTGGTAAGAATTGCCTTTCTTTCCTCCTTTCGTTGTGCAAGGGCTACGTACAGAGGTTTTGTACTAACTATACGGCCATTCATCTCAGTGACTGCTTTGGTAGCCTCTTCTGGTGAGGAGAAGCACACAAAACCAAAGCCTTTGCTGTGTCCTCCCTCTGTCATGACCTAAAATGGAAAATAGACAGATTCTGTAGAAATCATTCACTGTAACACAAATGAATTACTCACAAAAAAACCCACACTTTTATACATAGTCTAATATATAGTGGAGAAGACATCACGCAGACCATACACTGAGGGGCTGAAGTTGGTTGTATTGCTTGTTTCGTCTTGTCATATAGCCAAATATGGCTGCTTAAAACATCTCCACTAATAGGCATGTGAGAACATAAAAGCTCATTAACTATACAATCATTAATATAAAGCATTTAGTGACAATTGCCCCCACTCATTTAAAAATGCCATATTGTTCGATTTATAAGACTTTTTCCCCCACAAAAACAGTGGGGGGAAATGGCATTGCGTCTTACATAAAGCAAATACTAATGAGTGATTCCAATAAGGCAGTGCTCCCTAGTATGCAGGAGGCAAGTGGAGCTGTGAATAAAGTACTGCTAGCGCTGGCAGTACTCACCATTCCCTGGTCTTCTCTAGGCCTGTGCTGCACTCTCCTGACTGAATATAGTATCCCAACATAGTGCGCAGACTATGACCTGACATTGCGTAACAGGTCCTGAGAAGACCAGGAAGCGTTGAGTGCAACGCAGAGAGGTAAGTGTTTACCGGTCCAAGGCCTGACCCCATGTGTCCGGTCCTGATTTAACTCCTCTAAAACATGGGTGCGTCTTATAAAGCGAGAAATACGGCAGTTCTGATTTGTAGGCTGTGTATTAAAAAAAGAGCTGTGTAATGTACTATTCACACATGCATTTTATGGTTTCATTCAGAGCTTCTGACTTTTGCAGCCCTTATCAATAAATTTATCGATGAAAAGACACGTTTAAGAGATCAGGTAATACCGTGAAGTCTCCATTGTGACTCGAAGTATAACAAAAAAAGGTAACAGGACTGTCTGCTAACATCACATATCCATATGCGATTTTGCATGTATGGATGTACTAAAGAGGTGCATTCCACCATATTCCAGGAGCTCATAATGACCACATGGATGTTGATGATGCTGTGAGAGCATTTCATGTCTCCACGTCTGAAGAGTCCCAGACCATATAAAACCATCTCCCCTCTCACAAAGTAAAACTGTAAGAAGTGCTCGAGTAATGAGAGAATCAAGTGTTGCACTAAACTATAAAGAACATGTTCTGATGAGCAATACTCAAAACAGCTCAGGATTTATTTATTAAAGCTGTATATTGTGCTACTTGTCCGTCTGGTTATTCCCCAGAATCTGAGAATATTACACATGATCACCTTTGCACTGGTAATGGTACCGTATGGAGAAAATTCCTTTCTTAGCCTTTCATCATCGATTCCATCATCCAGGTTTTTTACATATAAATTCACACCCTGTAATAGAATACAATGATGAAGAATATAAACTGCTCAAAAGACACAGACAATAATGATACCGACACGGAAATCAGTTTAACCCCAGCAATATCCTCAATGTATAACAGAACATGACACCGGGCAGACATCACTGTGACTCTGGCCCCAAGGACCACCTTAATATTCTAAAAATCTCTATTGGGATTAAGAAATAAAAGTATCCAAACCATCTGAGCACTTATTAATTTGATGTCATTTAATTCTCATGCATTCTGTTTAGTCCATACCTTATTTAGGACACTGCTGCAATGGACTACGATGGACAATAACCCTTAAAGAGGGGACTGCACTAATGTAAGTAAAGTAATAACGCTTTGTAATAGAGATTCTCTACTAATGTACAGGGAGCTGTCACAACGGCTGCAGGTTCATCCACATGAACAGACATATGGACATGCCCAACTCCATTGAGGTTTACTGAAGACACCAGGACAGACCTGAGCCCGGGCACATGAGGCAGATTCTACATTTATCATGAGGGTAAATATCGGAAGTCAGTTTTGCAGGAGTCTACCTTGGAGGGATTTGCTCCACATTTATCAAATGGCATTTACTGCTTGTTAAAGGTGTTCTGCAGTTCTTTTAAACTGATGACTTATCCACTGTATAGATCATCAGTATCTGAACGACTGTGTTCCGACACCCGGGACCCCTGACGATCAGATGTTTGAGAAGGCAGCAGCGCTCCTTCTCAAACAGCTGATCGGCAGGGGTCCCGGGTGTTGAACCCCCACCGATCAGATGCGGATGATCTATCCAGTGGATACGTCATCAGTTTAAAATTACTGCAGAACACCTTTAACCACTTCAACCCTCCTAGCTGAAACCCCCTTAATGACCAGGCCACTTTTTACACTTCTGCACTACACTACTTTCACCATTTATTGCTCGGTCATGCAACTTACCACCCAAATGAATTTTACCTCCTTTTCTTCTCTCTAATAGAGCTTTCATTTGGTGGTATTTCATTGTTGCTGACATTTTTACTTTTTTTGTTATTAATCAAAATTTAACAAAATTTTGGCAAAAAAATGACATTTTTCACTTTCAGTTGTAATATTTTTTTTTTTAATGACATCTATATATAAATTTTTCCCTAAAGTTATTGTTTTACATGTCTTTGATAAAAAAAAAAAAAAACATGGTTTGGGTAAAAGTTATAGTGTTTACAAACTATAGTACAAAAATGTGAATTTCCGCTTTTTGAAGCAGCTCTCAATTTCTGAGCACCTATCATGTTTCCTGAGGTTCTACAATGCCCAGACAGCAGAAAAAACCCACAAATTACCTCATTTCGGAAAGTAGACACCCTACGGTATTCGCTGATGGGCATAGTGAGTTCATAGAACTTTTTATTTTTTGTCACAAGTTAGCGGAAAGTTATGAATTTTTTTTTTTTTCCTTACAAAGTCTCATATTCCACTAACTTGTGACAAAAAATTAAAACTTCCATGAACTCACTATGCCCATCATGAAGTACCTTGGGGTGTCTTCTTTCCAAAATGGGGTCACTTGTGGGGTAGTTATACTGCCCTGGCATTTTAGGGGCCCAAATGCGTGCAAAGTAGTTTGAAATCAAAATCTGTAAAAAATGGCCGGTAAAATCCGAAAGGTGCTCTTTGGAATGTGGGCCCCTTTGCCCACCTAGGCTGCAAAAAAGTGTCACACATGTGGTATCGCCGTACTCAGAAGAAGTAGGGCAATGTGTTTTGGGGTGTCATTTTACATATACCCATGCTGGGTGAGAGAAATATCTTGGTCAAATGCCAACTTTGTATAAAAAAATGGGAAAAGTTGTCTTTTGCCGAGATATTTCTCTCACCCAGCATGGGTATATGTAAAATGACACCCCAAAATATATTCCCCAACTTCTCCCGAGTACGGCGATACCACATGTGTGACACTTTTTTGCAGCTTAGGTGGGCAAAGGGGCCCACATTCCAAAGAGCACCTTTCGGATTTCACCGGCCATTTTTTTTTTTACAGATTTTGATTTAAAACTACTTTGCACGCATTTGGGCCCCTAAAATGCCAGGGCAGTATAACTACCCCACAAGTGACCCCATTTTGGAAAGAAGACACCCCAAGGTATTTCGTGATGGGCATACTGAGTTCACTTGTGGGGTAGTTATACTGCCCTGGGATTTTAGGGGCCCAAATGCGTGAGAAGTAGTTTGGAATCAAAATCTGTAAAAAAAAATGCCCTGTGAAATCCGAAAGGTGCTCTTTGGAATGTGGGCCCATTTGCCCACCTAGGCTGCAAAAAAAGTGTCACACATCTGGTATCGCCGTACTCAGAAGAAGTAGGGCAATGTGTTTTGGGGTGTCTTTTTAAATATACCCATGCTGGGTGAGAGAAATATCTCAGCAAAAGACAACTTTTCCCATTTTTGTTATACAAAGTTGGCATTTGACCAAGATATTTATCTCACCCAGCATGGGTATATGTAAAATGACACCCCAAAACACATTCCCCAACTTCTCCTGAGTACGCGACACCACGTGTGACACTTTTTTGCAGCCTAGATGCGCAAAGATGCCCAAATTCCTTCTAGGAGGGCATTTTTAGACATTTGGATCCCAGACTACTTCTCATGCTTTAGGGCCCCTAAAAAGCCAGGGCAGTATAAATACCCCACATGTGACCCCATTTTAGAAAAAAGACGCCCCAAGGTATTTAATGAGGGGCATGGCGAGTTCATAGAATTTTTATTTATTTTTTGGCACAAGTTAGCGGAAATTGATTTTTATTTTTTATTTTCACCTAAAGTCTCCCTTTCCGCTAACTTGGGACAAAAATTTAAATCTTTCATGGACTCAATATGCCCCTCACTGAATACCTTGGGGTGTCTTCTTTCTGAAATGGGGTCACATGTGGGGTATTTATACTGCCCTGGCATTTTAGGGGCCCTAAAGCGCGAGAAGATGTCTGGAATATAAATGTCTAAAAAATTTTATGCATTTGGGGAAAAAAAAATAAATTTCCGCTAACTTGTGCCAAAAAAATATGTCTGAATGGAGCCTTACAGGGGGGTGATCAGGGAGTCTATATGGGCTGATCACCCCCCTGTCATTAATCACCCCCCTGTAAGGCTCCAGACGTCCGTATGTGTTTTGCGGATCCGATCCATGGATGCGTGGATCCGCAAAACACATATGGACCTCTGAATGGAGCCTTACAGGGGGGTGATCAATGACATGGGGGTGATCAGCCCATATAGACTCCCTGATCACTTCCCTGTCATTGATCACCCCCCTGTAAGGCTCCATTCAGAGGTCCGTATGTGTTTTGCGGATCCACGCATCCATGGATCGGATCCGCAAAACACATACGGACCTCTGAATAGAGCCTTACAGGGAGGTGATCAATGACAGGGGGTGATCAGGGAGTGTATATGGGGTGATCACCCCCCTGTCATTGATCACACCCCTGTACGGCTCCATTCAGACGTCCGTATGCGTTTTGCGGATCCGTGGATCCGTAAAACACATATGGACATCTGAATGGGGCCTTACAGGGGGGTGATCAGGGAGTCTATATGGAGGGGGGGGGGGGGGGGGGTGTAGTGTAGTGGTGTTTGGTGCTACTTTACTGAGCCATTGGTGTCCTCTGGTGGTCGATCCATGCAAAAGGGACCACCAGAGGACCAGGTAGCAGGTATATTAGATGCAGTTATCAAAACAGCGTCTAATATACCTGTTAGGGGTTAAAAAAAAAAATATCGCATCTACAGCCTGCCAGCGAACGATCGCCGCTGGCAGGCTGTAGATCCTGTCTCTTACCTTGCGATCCTGTGAACGCGCCTTTGTGCGCGCGTTCACAGGAAGTCTCGCCTCTCGCGAGATGACGCACGGATGCGTCCAGGAGGAATGAATCGACCGTCTCCAGGACGCATCCGTGCGTTAGCTGGTCCGGAGGCGGTTAACCCCTTCAGGAACCTGCCATTTTTCATTTTAACACCTTCCCGACCGCAATCTGTATATATACGTGATAGCTGCACATACCCCGTGCAGCTACCACGTGTATAGACGTCAAGCCAGCTCTTTAATCCAAGCACTGCAAAGCGCTTGGATTAAAGCTTCTGCCCCTGCCCTGCTGCTGTCACGGACAGCATACAGTCTAGTAATGCCAGGAAGGGACCAATCAGAGTGGCCCCTTGCCAGCAATCGATCCGATTGGTTAGTCTGTGCAGACTAACCAATCACATCGCGGCAGTGAAAAACATATGTTTAGTTTACTGGTAAACGGCTCTCCAGGAGTCCGGAATGACAGCACCAATACTACCCCCCCATTTGTTCCTTCCGGTACTCTAATTGGTTTGTATATTTATACTGCTACTGTATACAGTGTGAATTAACATTGTTCTCAAAATAAAGATGTGGCAGCCTATCCGGTGTAGTAAGGGGGTGGGGAGGGGCCCTTTGAACTGTCTCTCTCCCTGTCCCTACAGAAGCCAATAAGGACATCCTCCATGGGTGCTTTCATGGAGGACGTCCTGGAAAATGCCTGTTTCAGGCTCTGATCTGTGCTCTGTTGTTTTAGCACAGTTATTTTATTTTTTTCTACGGCGTTCAGATGAGGGGGTGGATCATGTGATATTTTTATAGAGCTGGTTGTTACAGATGTGGCAATACCCAATGTCTTTCTTATTTTTTAAATTTTTTTCACAATTTTATGTTTTATTTGGGGAATTTTATTTTTTTGTCCCACTATGGTACTTCAACTTCTGGGGTCTGATCCCCTCTGCAATGCATTACAATACAACCTGTATTGTAATGCATTGGCTGTCATCTCACAGGGCTGGATCTCACAGGCTTCAGTAGAAGGCAAGCCTCGATGCCTATGGAAGGCATCGGGCTTGCCTACTCTGCCATCGGGTCCCCGCCACTGAAGCGCGGGGACACGATGGAGATGCGGAGGGCACCCCTACCCTCCGCATGCCGCGGTCAGCTTTGACCGTGGCATACAAGGGGTTAATACAGCACAGCAGGGACCCGGCTGTCAGTGACGGCCGGGTGCATGCCACTGATCGGGCGGGCACAGCTCCTGCACTGCCTGATCAGTCTGCCATACATGTACGTCACTGGTCTTTAAGTCACCTCCAGCTGTGAGGTACATGTATGGTAGGGGTCCTTAAGGGGTTAAATAACACATCTTACCTAAATGTTCACACACTTATGGATCAGAGAGTGTGGACCCACTGTGACAACCAACCGGTTTGACTTAGGGCTAACCCTAAGGGTGTTATCCTGGAGCTTCCCCGGTATTCAAACTGTAAGGCAGGGATGTCAAACTCGTGGCCCTTCAGCTGTTGCAAAACTACAACTCCCATCATGCCTGGGCATACTACAGCTATCAGGGAATGATGGGAGTTGTAGTTTTGCAACATCTGGAGGGCCATGAGTTTGACATCCATGCTGTAAGGGGAACCTGTCACGTTGAACATGGTGTCTAAGCTGAAGGAAGCATCTTACAGAGCAGTAGGAGCTGAGCAGACTGACATCGTTTTATGGGAAAAGATTAAGTAAAACTTGTATTTAATTAATTTAAATTCCTGCTCATTGTGGGCTTTAAAGTCAAGGAGGCGGTTCTGTGAATGACCGCTACCTCTGTATACACAGTGATAGAGAGAAGGCTGTCAATCACTGATAGGACCGTCTCTGTGACTTCAAATCCCAGAATGAACAGGAATATAAATGAATAAAATACATGTTATACTGAATCTTTTCCCACAACACTATATATATCAATCTGCTCAGCAGCTCCTGCTCTACAACATGCTGCCTGCAGATTATTTCACATTTTCATGGTGACAGCTTCCCTTTAACCTCTTACAGACACAGGGCGTACAGGTACGCCCTGATGTCCTGGTACTTAAGGACACAGGGCGTACCTGAACGCCCAGTCTATTTCCGATCACCGCCGCGCGGCGGGCGGTGATCAGAACTGGGTACCTCCCTCCCCATCACCCGCTGCTCTGTTGTGGCAGCGGGTGATGGTTACCATGGCAACCGGACACCTTCACAGGCTTGCGGCTTTCCATGGTGCTGATCAGACTTCTGCTAAAGGCAGAAGTCTGATCAGACTAAGTGTAAAGTGAAAATACCTTACAGTACACTATAGTGTACTGTACTGTATTATACAGACATCAGAACCACTGGATCTTCAAGAACCAAGTGGGTCTGGGTAAAAAAAAAAAAAAAAAAAAAAAGTGAAAAAAGTGAAAAACAAACAAAAAAAACAAATTTATCACCGATTAAAAAAAAAAAAAAAAAAAATGCACTACACATTAGGTATCGTCGCGTCCGTAATAACCTGCTCTCTAAAAATATCACATGACCTAACCCCTCAGGTGAATACAGTAAAAAAATAAAAAATTTAAAAAAAAAGCCATTTCTTATCACCTTACATCACAAAAAGTGTAATAGCAAGCGATCAAAACGTCATACGCACCACAAAATAGTGCCAAACAGTCATCTCATCCAGCAAAACCTGCTCTCCGTAATAACCTGCTCTATAAAAATTCCACATGATCTACCCTGTCAGATGAATGTTGTAAAGAACAAAAAATAAAAACTGTGCCAAAACAGCTATTTCTTGTTACCTTGCCTCACAAACAGTGTAATATAGAGCAACCAAAAATCATATGTACCCTAAAATAGTACGAACAAAACTGCCACCCTATCCCGTAGTTTCCAAAATGGGGTCATTTTTTTGGAGTATCTACTCTAGGGGTGCATCAGGGGGGCTTCAAATGGGACATGGTGTCAAACAGTCCAGCAAAATTTGCCTTCCAAAAACCATATGGCATTCCTTTCCTTCTGCGCCCTGCCATGTGTCCGTACAGCAGTTTACGACCACATATGGGGTAAACTACAGAATCAGGGCCATAAATATTGAGTTTGGTTTGGCTGTTAACCCTTGCTTTGTAACTGGAAAAACAGGATTTTTGTATAACTTACCAGTAAAATCTCTTTCTCGCTCTTCCTTGGGGGACACAGGAAACCTTGGGTATAGCTCAACTCCATAGGAGGCGAGACACTAAGTGAAAACTGTTAAGCCCCTCCTCCAGCAGCTATACCCTCAGCCTGGAGAGAGAGACTACCAGTTGCGTGTCCAAGTAGTAAAACAAAGGTAATGACCAACCATGTGAAACCAAACAAGTCAACTACCCGACAGGGGCAACTAAACCGTAACGGTAAACCAGAACAAATGGGTGGGTGCTGTGTCCCCCAAGGAAGAGCGAGAAAGAGATTTTACTGGTAAGTTATACAAAAATCTTGTTTTCTCGCCCATTTCCTTGGGGGACACAGGAAACCTTGGGACGTTCGAGAGCAGTCCAAGAGGGGAGGGACTACAGCCCAAGGCGAAACCACCGGAGGTATCAAGAAACCGCCGCCTGCAAGACCAGGCGGCCCAAAGCAGCATCCGCCGATGCATAGGTGTTCACCCTGTAGAATTTGGTGAAGGTGTGCAAAGAAGACCAGGTGGCCGCCTTACACAGTTGTTCAGCCTAAGCCCGATGCCTCTGAGCCCAAGAGGCACCGACCGCTCTGGTAGAATGAGCGGTAACACCAAAAGGCGTCTCCTTGCCCTTGGCGCGGTAAGCCTCGACAATAGCCATCTTAATGAAGTGGGCAATAGACAAACTGGACGCCGCCAACCCCTTGCGCGGACCTTCCGGAACCACAAAAAGAGTCTGTTCGCCAAAAATGTCCGGTGACCTCCAGGTAAATATTCAGGGCCCTAACAACATCCAGGCGGTGAAGCTCCCGTTCTCGAGGGTGAGAAGCAGACGGACAAAGGGAAGGGAGGACGATGTCCTCATTGAGGTGAAAGGCGGAGACCACCTTCGGGAGGAAGGAAGGAACCGGACGCAGAACAGCCTTATCCTGGCGGAAGACCAAAAGGGGCTCAGTACAAGAAAGTGCCGCCAATTCAGACACCCATCAAAGGAACGTGATTGTCACAAGGAAAATAACCTTGCAGGACAAAAGGCGAAGAGAGACCCTCCGTTACGGCTCGAAGGGGGAGGACTGGAGCGCCGAGACCATGACGTTAAGGTCCCAGGGCGGAATGGGAGAACGATACGGGGGAACAGAGTGAGCGACTCCCTGGATAAAGGTTTTGACAGGTCCGAGAGGGGCCAAAGGACGCTGGAAGAGGATGGAAAGCGCAGAGACCTGACCCTTTAACGAGCTGAGACCCAGACCAGACTGTAAGAAGGACAGGATCGTGGGAAGGGAAAAACGAAGAGGATGAACATCCAGACTTTCGCAAAAACCTAGGTAAGACCGCCAAGTCCGGAAGTAAATCCTGGACGAGGCCGGCTTCCGTGCGCGGATCATGGTACGAACCACATCCGCCGAAAACCCCACCGCGTTAAAACTGTGGTCTCAACAGCCATGCCGTTAAATGTAGCGACCCTAAATGCTGGTGGAAGATCAGCCCTTGAGAGAGAAGGTCTTTTCTTAGAGGCAGCAGCCAAGGAGTGTCTCCAAGGAGCAGTATTAGGTCGGCGTACCAAGGCCGGCGAGGCCAATCCGGGGCTATCAGGATTGTAGGCCCACCCTCTGTCACGATTTTCAGGAGAACCCACGGCAGAAGGGGGAGGGGCGGAAACACATACAGAAGGGAGAATTCCGCCCACGGAAGAACGAGAGCGTTTCCGCCCAGTGGAGGATGTGAGACACTTCCCGCATAGCCGCTGCGAGTGCCCCCCTGATTTATGTACGCCACGGCCTTGGAGTTGTCTGACTGGACACGGACGGGATGGCCCTGAAGCAGGGGAGTCCAGTGCCGAAGCGATAGGAGAATCGCCCTCAGTTCCAGAATGTTTATCGGCAGCTTGGACCTGGACGGACCGGGAAGGAAACACCCACCCCCCAACCCTGCAGACTGGTGTCGGTGGTGACCACCAACCAGGTCATCGGTAGAAAGGATTTTCCATGGAGGGGGGGTCCGTAACCACCAGAGGAGGGAGGTCCGAACATGTGGAGGTAGGGGGAAGGGCCGGTCCAGACTCTCCAGGGACTTGTCCCACGCAGACAGGATCGCCGTCTGGAAGATACAGGAGTGATATTGCGCGAACGGAATCGCTTCAAAGCAGGACACCATCTGTCCCAATACCCGCATGCTGGACTGGAAGGACGGACGGCAGTGGAGAAGAAGGGTCCGTACCGAACGGTGAAGGGTCAGACGCTTTTCCAGTGGGAGACAAACCTCCGCCGCTTCTGTATCCAGCAGCATCCCCAGGAAGATGAGTTGTCTGGAAGGAGTAAGCGAAGACTTGGGGAGGTTGATAATCCAACCGAACCGCTCCAGGGTTTGCAGCGCCTTGAGGAGGGCGCCTTGATGAGCAGATCTTCCAAGTAGGGAAGTAGAAAAACACCCCTGGAGCAGAGCAAGGCCAGAACAGGGGCTAGGATTGGTGAACACCTGAGGAGCCGTCGCCAGGCCGAAGGGGAGGGCGACAAATTGATAGTGGTCGTTCCCCACCGCAAAGCGAAGAAAACGCTGGTGACACCGAGCGATCAGGACGTGAAGGTAAGCATACTGGATGTCAATAGACGACAGAAACTCCCCTTTTTAAAGAGAAGCCACCACGGATCGGAGGGACTCTATCCTGAACCGGCGAAGACTGAGAAACCGGTTTAACCGTTTAAGATCCAATATCAGTCTCACCGAGCCTTCTTTTTTGGGGACCACAAAAAGGTTCGAGTAGTACCCCTTGAATCTGTCCCTTGGAGGAATGGGAGTAATCACTCCCTTGTCCAGAAGGGTGCGAATGGCTTCAGGAAGGCGGGCGCACACTTGGGGTCCCTCGGGGCACGGGAGCGAAAGAAGCGATTCGGCGGGAGGGACGCGAATTCTATTTTGTATCCGGACGACACAATCTCGAGTGCCCAGGCGTCGGAAACGTGTGCCTGCCAGATATCCCTGTAAAGGAGGAGGCGGCCCCCCGGGTGGGTGGGGGCGCACCTTCAGACGGGGGTCTGCTTGGCCGAAAAGGGGCGAACAGGTTGGGACTTACGCCAGGAGGGTTGAGTCCGGAAAAAGGGCTTTTTATGCCTATCCTGGGAGGAGTTAGAGGACTGAGTGGTCGTGGGTCGAGGGCCGGAGGACCTGCGGGAGGACTTAAAACAAGAGAAACCAGGTTGGCCTCGAGTGGTGCTCTCGGTCCTAGGCTGGGGAAGTCGGGTGCTCTTCACCCCCGTGGCTTCAGAAATGAGCTCGATCAAGCGGTTCTCGAATAAGCGGGACCCCGCGAAGGGAAGTCCGGCAAGAGACCGTTTTGAAGCGGCTTCCGCCGTCCAAACCTTCTCTCCTGACCGAGACTGCCAGAGCAGAGGAACGAGCAATGAGGGCACCCGCATCAAGGAAGACCTCACAAATGAATTTCCCTGCCTGAACAACAAGCTGAGCTAAAGAACGGAGGTCCTGAAGGGGGACGTCCGAATCAAGTTCCTGATCCAGTTGGGAAGCCCACTCAGAGACCGCCTTCCCGGCCCAGGCGGAAGCAACGACTGGTCTGAGGGCTGAACTGGAGGCGGCAAATATGGCTTTTGTAAGGGATTCCATGCAACAGTCTTCCGTGGACTGAAGAGAGGAGCCGTCCGCCACAGGAATGGCCGTGCTTTTAGACAAGCGGGCCACGGGAGGGTCGACCTTAGGTGGGTCGACCTACAAGGCAGCCCACAACATGAGACTTTCCACGGCCTGGGACAGGGATCTTGCCCAATCAGGTGGATCCAAGGAAACAGGGGGCGTCACAGCAAGTGGCGGACCCTGTATTGGGGCCTGGCATGCAGAGCATTGTGGGTCTGATTGCCCCCGTGGAAAGGGTGCTTCACAGGCAGTGCAGGCGTGGTACCAGGGCCTAGAGGCCCCAGGGAGGTCAGACATGTTGGTGATGATAGGTTGGCAGAAAAAAAAAATGGGGGGCGGGGGCGTAACTGTCCCGGCTAGGGGCTGGTGTCAGGAGGGGTTAACAGTCCTACCAGACTGAAGACAAGCAGTGCGGCAGGAGCATCAACAGTGGCAGAAGAGATCCACGACGTCAGAAGACAGCAGCGGTGGCGAGGCTCTTGTGAAATGGGAGGCTGGAATAAGAAGGTAGCGGGAAGCGAAGCCCCGGCCCCCACCAAGGCTCCGTTCGTGCGCGCGATTCAAATAGAGAAAGAAGAAGGAGGGGGGAGGGGCGTACTGCGGCGCTGTAATGAAAAAGCCGCGATTCCATAGCCCTTGCGCCTCCCCCCCCAATAAGTATACGTCCGCCGCATGTCCCGATCTGATGTAAGGGGGAGCCTTTTCACCCCCGCATAATAAAGCGATCGCTGTTAAATACCCCCCCTACGCCGGACGTCGCGCTGCCGCCGGCAATTAAAGTGTGCCGGCTGTTGCGGCAAGCCTGCCTGCCTGCGATCCTAGGCAATAAGTATGTGCCGTCTGTATCCAGCAGCCAATTAGCCGGCTGCCTCAGCCTGGATGCCCTGAAGGCACTTAGCCTGTAGAAGGGTGCCTAGAAGGTGTCCCAGGAAAGGGTGGGAGGCCTTGGGGTGAGCAGAAGGCAGAGAGCAGGAGGGGAGGCTGTAACAGCCACTCTCACCATCCTGAAGTCTTCACCCTCTGTCCATTCCAGCAGGGTCGCCCCTTCAGCTACTGGCACCGCAGTGGCAGGAAGCTGGAGAGGGGCTTGATGTGTAGGCGACCCTTACGCTGCCGGGGAGCTGGGCTGCCCTGGTCCTCCTTGTCTTCGCGGATGACCGGCACTGGCGCAGCTCGACCGCAGGAGAAACAGAGTTCCAGGTGTCTCTGTTGTCCCTGTGAATAGTAAAAAATGAAGGAGAAAAAACAGCCCTGCAAAGCAGGGAGTGTCTTGCCTCCTTGGACACCAAGCAAAAACTGGTAGTTTCTCTCTCCAGGCTGAGGGTATAGCTGCTGGAGGGGCTTAACAGTTTTCACTTAGTGTCACGCCTCCTAGGGAGTTGAACTATACCCAAGGTTTCCTGTGTCCCCCAAGGAAATGGGCGAGAGAAATGGATTCAAATGGAAAATCTACCAAAAAAGTGAAATTTTCTCTCTTTTCCATCAATTCTTGTGGAACACCTGAAGGGTTAACAAGGTTTGTAAAATCAGTTTTGAATACTATAAGGGGTGTAGTTTGTAAAATGGGGTCATTTTTGGGTGGTTTCTATTATGTAAGCCTCACAAAGTGACTTCAGACCTGAACTGGTCCTGAAAAAGTGGGTTTTAGAAATCTTCTGAAAAATTTCAAGATTTGCTTCTAAACTTCTAAGCCTTGTAACGTCCCCAAAAAATAAAATGGCATTCCCAAAATGATAAAAACATAAATTAGACATATGGGGAATGTAGATTAATAACTATTTTTGGAGGTATTACTATGTATTTTAGAATTAGAGAAATTGAAATTTGGAAATTGGCTAATTTACAAATTTTTGGGTAAACTTGGAATTTTTTTATAAATAAAAATGTATTTTCTTTTACTCCATTTTACCAGTGTCCTGAAGTACGATATGTGATGAAAAAAACAATTTCAGAATGGCCTGGATAAGTGAAAGTGTTTTAAAGTTATTCACACAAAAGGGACACTGGTAAGATTTGCAAAAAATGGCCTGGTCTTTAAGGTGAAAATGAGCCCGGTCCATAAGGGGTTAAACCCTTCTACACAGATATTTTGACTTTGCCGCGGGAAACAACCAGGCCGCTACCTGATGGCATAGTCTTGGTGTGTTTGGCAGCTGACCTACTGGGGTCAGAGACTTCAGTGAAAGCACTAGGAGCACAGGATGCACAAAATGCACCAAAACCACTGATGTGTGAACAGGCACTTAGACAGGTTTTTGGTAACTTGGAGTAGAGAAACGCGACGAGACGGGGAGAAGCAGTGTGATGGAGACTCAGGCAAGAGAAACAGGCTGGATAATGGGTAGAAACACTGATGAACTAGGTGAACAGAACTTCACACGTAAAACTATAGGTACTGGAACATACGGGTGGAGCAGGTGAACACTGGAGGACTCGCAGGCACACAGGTCGGGGACAATGCAGAGATAATGAAGGTAAGATGCAAGAGAATAGCAGAAGTACCAATAAAGCAAGGTGAAATCTGAACACAGTCCAAGTTCAAGGTAGACCGAGTATATGCGTAGTCCAGGTAGCAGTTCCAAGGTCTGGACAGATGGTAAGGTACAGTACACAGGTAGTCAGACGAGATTACCTTGTCTTGTTATTAGAGATTAGAAAAACATCAAATCTTAGGCACCCTCCCCTTGGAGAGGCTACCTCAAGGGCTATGTACGCCTTTGGGTGCGATATTTTTTTTTTATTATTGCCTTGTACTCTGTTTTAGCTAAAAATCTTTTTTTTATATTGGACTGTATTACAAAAAGGGCAGTCTTTAACGTGGGGCAAAAGGGGCAGCTGCCCCTTGAGCCCCGCTGGCCACTAGTGACCAGGGAGGCGGCGGCAGGGCACAGGGAGAAGAGCGCTTCAATTGTGGAAGCGCTCATCTCCATAGTCATCTGTATCGCCATCCTCAGGACAGCGATACAGATGGGAGTGCTGCAGCGGGGCAGGGGAGGGAGAGGAGTCTCCCTTCCCCATTCCTCTGATAGGATCAGAGGCTGGTTCTGGCGGCATCGCGCCGCCTGAGCCGTACAGCGCGGGACAAAGGTCTGCATCGCTTTGCTGCCAGCCTGATGGAGGTAAGTATAAGTGTATTTTTTTTTTATATGGTACTACTACTGGCACATTATTGGGGGGGCGGGGGCACCCGTTACTGGCACATTATTGGGGGGGCACTTCCTACTGGCACATTATTGGGGGGGCACTTCCTACTGCCACATTATTGGGGGGGCACTTCCTACTGCCACATTATTGGGGGGGCACTTCCTACTGCCACATTATTGGGGGCCTACTGCCACATTATTGGGGGGGCACTTCCTACTGCCACATTATTGGGGGGCACTTCCTACTGCCACATTATTGGGGGGCACTTCCTACTGGCACATTATTGGGGGGCACTTCCTACTGGCACATTATTGGGGGGCACTTCCTACTGGCACATTATTGGGGGGCACTTCCTACTGGCACATTATTGGGGGGCACTTCCTACTGGCACATTATTGGGGGGCACTTCCTACTGGCACATTATTGGGGGGCACTTCCTACTGGCACATTATTGGGGGGCACTTCCTACTGGCACATTATTGGGGGGCACTTCCTACTGGCACATTATTGGGGGGCACTTCCTACTGGCACATTATTGGGGGGCACTTCCTACTGGCACATTATTGGGGGGCACTTCCTACTGGCACATTATTGGGGGGCACTTCCTACTGGCACATTATTGGGGGGCACTTCTTACTGGCACATTATTGGGGGGCACTTCTTACTGGCACATTATTGGGGGGCACTTCTTACTGGCACATTATTGGGGGGCACTTCTTACTGGCACATTATTGGGGGGCACTTCCTACTGGCACATTATTGGGGGGCACTTCCTACTGGCACATTATTGGGGGGCACTTCCTACTGGCACATTATTGGGGGGCACTTCTTACTGGCACATTATTGGGGGGCACTTCTTACTGGCACATTATTGGGGGGCACTTCTTACTGGCACATTATTGGGGGGCACTTCTTACTGGCACATTATTGGGGGGCACTTCTTACTGGCACATTATTGGGGGGCACTTCTTACTGGCACATTATTGGGGGGCACTTCTTACTGGCACATTATTGGGGGGCACTTCTTACTGGCACATTATTGGGGGGCACTTACTGGCACATTATTGGGGGGCACTTACTGGCACATTATTGGGGGGCACTTCCTGGCACATTATTGGGGGGCACTTCCTGGCACATTATTGGGGGGCACTTCTTACTGGCACATTATTGGGGGGCACTTCTTACTGGCACATTATTGGGGGGGCACATCTTACTGGCACATTATTGGGGGGCACATCTTACTGGCACATTATTGGGGGGCACATCTTACTGGCACATTATTGGGGGGCACTATGGGGGCATCTACTGAGGCCACAAAGCAGGGGTATTTTATATGGGGCGGCTCTGTATAGGGCCATTTTTTTTACTGGGTAACATTATGGTGGGTACTATGGGGAAGGGGAGAGAGGAGTACTATGGGCTCATCTATGGAGGGCACTAAGAAGGGGTATTTTATACTTGCAAATTATGGGGGACACTGAGGGCATCTACTGGGGCATTTTATACTGGTACATTATGGGGGCACTAGGAAGAAGGGATCAGAGCACTATTGGGGCATTTACTGGGGACACTATATAGTGGTATTTTATACTGGCACTATGGGGACATTAGCAGGGGGTATTTTTTGCACTGGCACATTATAAGGAGAATTATTACTACTGGGGGCATTATGATGGGCTTTACTACTACTGGGGGTCTATGGGGAACATGATTACTAGTATGAGCATTATTACTTCTGGGGCACAGTGGGGACATGTTGGGGGCACTGTAGGAGCACTATTACTACCATGTGTGCTCTAGCAGAGAATTATTCCTATTGGTGGGACTTTTAGGAGCACTATTACTGTGGGGGCACCTTGGCACAGTATCAGCTTACCACAATTATTTTTGGGGGACGTTATGTTTACACTATTAGTGTCAGGGGCACTATTTGCCGGGTGCAGTTATTTTAGGGCACTATCTACATGATACTACCATTATCAGGGGCTTTATCTGTTTCTGCAGTATAGTATTGGGGGTGGTAGGATGATTTGTCCAGAAGATGGGAGGATGATGGAAAAGTAGTGAACTAAGATTTTGTTTGTCAAACTGCAGAGACGAGAAATGACTGAAAAATGGTGTCTGGTCTGAAAGGAGAAGACAAGGAAAGGGAACATCTACATCAAAGGAGACATCACTGGATGTAAGAGGTATGTGGCTCTGTATTACCCTGTATGTAGGGGTGGATGGAGGGGTTAGTAGTACAGTACTATCTACACATTGTAAAAAAAAACAACAAAAAACTGTAATCTGCAAAATTGTGAAATACTATATATTTGTGTCAGAAGTTGTGCTTTTTTTAATTTTTAGAAGAATGACACAGCCATTTTATTTGATACTTTTGTGCCGATTCTTTTTTCCCCCTCTATATTAAGGGACACTAGAGTCACCAGAAGCACAACAGTAAACGTAGTAGTTCTGGTGTCTATAGCATGTCTCGGCAAGCTTTTTAACCACTACAGGACCGCCGCACGCAGGATTGTGTCCTGGTGGCGGCCCTGTTATTCCTCCTGGACGCGCCAGGCGCGTCCTCTCGCGAGACGCAAGATTTCAGGTAAACTAGTGCATCTACAGCCTGCCAGCGGCGATCATTCGCTGGCAGGCTGTAGATGCGATTTTTTTTTTAACCCCTAAAAGCTATATTAGACGCTGTTTTGATAACAGCGTCTAATATACCTGCTACCTGGTCCTCTGGTGGCCCCTTTTGCTTGGATCGACCACCAGAGGACACAGGCAGCTCTGTAAAGTAGCACCAAACACCACACTACACCCCCCGTCACTTATTAACCCCTGATCACCCAATAATAGACTCCCTGATCACCCCCCAGTCAGGCTCCATTCAGACGTCCGTATGTGTTTTGCGGATCCGCGGATTTGCAAAACACATACGGACGTCTGAATGGAGCCTTACAGGGGGGTGATCAATGACAGGATGGTGATCACCCCATATACACTCCCTGATCACCCCCCTGTAAGGCTCCATTCAGAAATCTGTATGTTATTTTTTTTTTTGTAAATTCCTTATTTAAGATTTTCATTTTTCATTTATCCAAGTCATGACCAGACATGAGACAACTATTAAACATCTCAATAAATGAAGCAAAAATGTTATAGATGACAATCGGCTAGGCAGATGAGTGCAGTGCCTAATGGGGGCACCCCACAATTAAATGTGGAATAATTTGAAGAAACTGAAACGCCAATTGACGTCTTAAGGAGGAGAAAGCCAGAAAAGGAAGGAGAACATTAAAAGGGATGGAAAAGGGGAGGGGAAGGAGGGAGAGGGTAATCGACAGCAAACCTCGCACTCATGCAGGGGATAGAAGCGCTCTACATTCTGCGGAGCCGTAGAAGTCCATCCAATGACTCCAAGTTTTAGTGAACCCCTTTTCGGTGTATCTCATCAGTGAAGAGGTAAGATCTTCCATTCTAGTTACAGAAGGCGTAGACGGTTACCTCCATAAACACGGGATGCAAGCTCTTGCTGTGTTTACCAGGTGCCTTATCACAGATTTGTTATAGGTAGAAAGAGGAATCTCGCACTGATTGAACAGGAAAAAAGCAGGAGTCTTAGGGAGGGTATAAGAGGTGAACTTGGACATAATCAACCACACCGAATCCCAGAAACTCATAAGCTGAGGACAGGACCAGAATGTGTGTAGTATAGTGCCTCTCGCGGAGCCACTATACGCCAATATAAAGGCGAGGTTGGCGGTAAAATGGAGTTAAGTCTACTAGGGACCCTATACCAACGGGACATAAGTTTGAACCCAGCTTCTTGGACACTGCTGGCAATAGATGTTTTGTGAATGCAAGTATATAGTCTCAATCGTCGTTCCGGGGAAAGTGTGATATCTAGGTCAGTTTCCCACTGGGCGATGAAGTTGGGAGGAGGTTGGTCAGGTGGAGTGAGTAGCAAGTTGTACGTTCGGGAGAGTGTACGTCTCGTCACACCAGGTTGGTCACAAAGAGACTCAAAATCCGTCTTGTCCCGGATAAATGTCACCGCCGGAGGGAGTGTGGTCAAGAAATGTTTAAGTTGTCGAGACTGCCAAGGGTTGATGGTAGGAGTTTCAGCCATCTCAGAGATCTGTTGAGGAGTGAGCCACAAATTCGAGGCGATCAAATGATGGGCCCTGAATTTGTTGCAATTCACCAGATTGCAAAAGGGTCCGCGTTCCATCCCTGGGGGTAATTGGGGGTTACCCAGGATAGGGGGATGGGGAGATATCGGGGCAATTTTGAATGGCAGAAAAGACTTTCAGGGAGGGGCCTATGGTCGGGTGTAGGCGCCCCTCCAATGGGATGTGAGCAGCCAACCAAGGAGTAGCAGGTAAAGGAGTTGATAGGAAGGACTGCTCAATTGAGATCCATTGTTTATAGGCCTTGTGGCGACACCAATCTACAATTCTAAGGAGATGGGATGCTCTGTGGTAGGAAAGGAAGTCTGGCAGCCCTAGTCCCTCTTCCAGACGGTTTGCCGGCCAAAATAAAATGGGTCAACATTTTCAGAAGATTGTGAAAGAAGAGTCTGGGGATATGGACCGGGAGGGCTTGAAAGTAGTAAAGGATTTTTGGCAATATGTTCATTTTAAAAATAGAGATGCTACCAAACCATGAAAACGTGTTTTTATGCCACCTGTCTAAGTCTGATTTTATGGTTCGGAGAAGAGGCGGGTAGTTAACCTGGTATAGGTCAGAGAGTGTAGGGGGTCAGGAAAATCCCAAGGTACTTTAAAGATGAACGCGTCCATTTAAAGGGGAAGTTCTCTGATATTGACATGACTGTGGCAGGCGGGAGAGTGATGTTTAAGGCTTCAGATTTCTGATAGTTAATCTTAAAGTTCGAGAGGTGGGCATACACTTTAAGTTCCCATAATAGGTTTGGGAGGGTAACCCTTGGGTTGGTGAGGAAGAACAGCAGATTGTCAGCGTAGGCTGCAACCTTGTGAGAGGTCCCATGAATCTGGAAGCCTAAAATATCGGGGTTCCCCCTTATGTGGCACAGAAGCGGTTCCAGACAGATCACAAATATCAGAGGGGACAGCCCTGTCTCGTACCATTGTGGATGGATAGGGGCGAGGAGAATTGGCCATTCACTTTGACCACTGCCGTGGGGTTGGAGTAAAGATTAGTAATACGTGCCATCATCTTTTCCCCCAATCCCACGTGTCGTAGAGTCTCAAACATGAATCTCCAACTGACCCTATCGAACGTCTTTTCAGCGTCAGTTGATAGGAATAGTGTTGGGATCTTAGAGGCGACAGCTTGGTAGATCATGTTTATTGCTCTTGTAGTGTTGTCACGAGCTTCCCTCAAGGGTAAGAAGCCAGTCTGGTCTAAGTGGATTAATTTTTGGAGATGTGGTAGGAAGCGAGAGGCGAGAATTTTAGAGAACAGCTTTAAGTCCACGTTAATCAGGGAGATAGGACGGTAGCTTTGGCATTGCGAAAGGTCTTTCCCTTCCTTGGGGACAACTGTGATGTGGGCTCTTAGGGTGTCATTGGGGAGAGTACGGGCCATATCAAATGAGTTAAAGGCAGCTAGAAAATGAGTAGACAAGATGTCCCCGAATTGCCTATAGTACGGTAGCGTAAGCCCGTCTGGACCAGGAGCCTTCCCTGATTGGGAATCTTTAATAGCTGCCTGTAACTCAGATAGTAATATGGGCATCTCCAATGCAGAAACCGCTTCTGGGGGGGGAGAGATGGTAAGCCCACAGATTCAAGATAAGACCTCATAGCGGGCATGGATTCAAGGTCAGCGGACTGATAAGAGTCCTCTAAATTATATAGTGTGTGATAGTATGATCTGAATGCTTCTGTTATTTCCCGCGGAAGGGAGGTCTTTGTACCGGAGGGAGTTGACACGTGGGGGACGTAGGAACACAGCCTGGTTTTTCCCAAAGCCCGAGCGAGGGTTCTGCCTTGTTTATTTCCATGTTAATAGTAGTGTCTACGGCATTTAATTAAGGTCGCCTTCGCTTTTGAGATGCAAAGTGAGCGAACCTGATGCCGAAGCTGAGCGAGATCTGCTCCCAGCTGCGAGTTCAGGGTCTGTTTGTGTTGCTGTTCTAACGCATGAATGCGCAACAGAAGGGCAGATATCTTTGGCGCTCTCCTTTTTCAGTCAGGACCCTAACTTTATAAAGGTGCCTCTGATAAAGCATTTATGGGCTTCCCAGACTGTAAGAGGATCACTCTCTGGTGTGATGTTATTCTCAAAATAATCAGTCAGGTCCCTCTGAATTTCAGAGGTAACCTGTAGGTCCTGTAGGAGTGAGTCATTCAACTGCCAGTGCCAGGCTCTGGTTTGGTGGGACGGGAAAAAGATATAGCGATTAGGGCATGGTCAGAGAAGGTTATAGGGTCGATCTCTCCCCTTGTAAGGAGGTCTAGACTAGCATGGCTCAGGAGGAAATAATCCAACCTGGAGTAGGAGTTGTGTGGGTGGGAAAAGAATGTATAGTCTCGGGATGTTGGATATAAGATGCGCCAGGTGTCCGCGAGTTGTTGAGAGAACAGGAGCTCCTTGAGTTTGGATATGGTTGAGTGGGGGAAAGAAACCTGGCCCTTGGAGGAGTCCAAGCGAGGGTCTAGAACAATGTTAACCACCTCCGGACCGCCTAACGCAGATGTGCGGTCCGGAGGTGGCAGCCCTGCGCAGAGTCACGCATATATGCGTCATCTCGCGAGGGCCGGGATTTCCTGTGAACGCGCGCACACAGGCGCGCGCGCTCACAGGAACGGAAGGTAAGCGAGTGGATCTCCAGCCTGCCAGCGGCGATCGCTCGCTGGCAGGCTGGAGATCCGAATTTTTTAACCCCTAACAGGTATATTAGACGCTGTTTTGATAACAGCGTCTAATATACCTCCTACCTGGTCCTCTGGTGGTCCCTTTTGTTAGGATCGACCACCAGAGGACACAGGTAGGTCAGTAAAGTCTCACCAAACACTACACTACACCCCCCCCCCCCCCGTCACTTATTAACCCTTTATGAACCCCTGATCACCCCATATAAACTCCTTGATCACCCCCCTGTCATTGATCACCTCCCTGTCAGGCTCCGTTCAGACGTCCGTATGATTTTTACGGATCCACGGATACATGGATCGGATCCGCAAAACACATGCGGACGTCTGAATGGAGCCTTACAGGGGGGTGATCAATGACAGGCGGGTGATCACCCATATACACTCCCTGATCACCCCCTGTCATTGATCACCCCCCTGTAAGGCTCCATTCAGACGTCCGTATGATTTTTACGGATCCATGGATCGGATCCGCAAAACACATGCGGACGTCTGAATGGAGCCTTACAGGGGGGTGAACAATGACAGGCGGGTGATCACCCATATACACTCCCTGATCACCCCCCTGTCATTGATCACCCCCCTGTAAGGCTCCATTCAGACGTCCGCATGTGTTTTGCGGATCCGATCCATGTATCCATGGATCCGTAAAAATCATACGGACGTCTGAATGGAGCCTTACAGGGGGGATGATCAGTGACAGGGGGGTGATCACCCATATACACTCCCTGATCACCCCCTGTCATTGATCACCCCCCTGTAAGGCTCCATTCAGACGTCCGTATGATTTTTACGGATCCATGGATCGGATCCGCAAAACACATGCGGACGTCTGAATGGAGCCTTACAGGGGGGTGAACAATGACAGGCGGGTGATCACCCATATACACTCCCTGATCACCCCCCTGTCATTGATCACCCCCCTGTAAGGCTCCATTCAGACGTCCGCATGTGTTTTGCGGATCCGATCCATGTATCCATGGATCCGTAAAAATCATACGGACGTCTGAATGGAGCCTTACAGGGGGGATGATCAGTGACAGGGGGGTGATCACCCATATACACTCCCTGATCACCCCCTGTCATTGATCACCCCCCTGTAAGGCTCCATTCAGACGTCCGTATGATTTTTACGGATCCATGGATCGGATCCGCAAAACACATGCGGACGTCTGAATGGAGCCTTACAGGGGGGTGAACAATGACAGGCGGGTGATCACCCATATACACTCCCTGATCACCCCCCTGTCATTGATCACCCCCCTGTAAGGCTCCATTCAGACGTCCGCATGTGTTTTGCGGATCCGATCCATGTATCCATGGATCCGTAAAAATCATACGGACGTCTGAATGGAGCCTTACAGGGGGGATGATCAGTGACAGGGGGGTGATCAGCCTGATCACCCCCTGTCATTGATAACCCCCCTGTAAGGCTCCATTCAGACGTCCGCATGCGTTTTGCGGATCCGATCCATGTATCCGTGAAAAACATACGGACGTCTGAATGGAGCCTTACAGGGGGGTGATCAATGACAGGGGGGTGATCAGGGAGTCTATATGGGTGATCACCTCCCTGTCATTGATCACCCCCCTGTAAGGCTCCATTCAGACGTCCGCATGTGTTTTGCGGATCCGATCCATGGATCCGTAAAAATTATACGGACGTCTGAATGGAGCCTTACCAGGGGGGTGATCAATGACAGGGGGGTGATCCGGGAGTCTATATGGGTGATCACCCCCCTGTCATTGATCACCCCCCTGTAAGGCTCCATTCAGACATTTTTTTGGCACAAGTTAGCGGAAATTTGTTTGTTTTTGTTTTTTCTTACCAAGTCTCATATTCCACTAACTTGTGTCAAAAAATAAAATCTCACATGAACTCACCATACCCCTCACGGAATCCAAATGCGTAAACATTTTTAGACATTTATATTCCAGACTTCTTCTCACGCTTTAGGGCCCCTAAAAAGCCAGGGCAGTATAAATACCCCACATGTGACCCCATTTCGGAAAGAAGACACCCCAAGGTATTCCGTGAGGGGCATATTGAGTCCATGAAAGATTGAAATTTTTGTCCTAAGTTAGCGGAAAGTGAGACTTTGTGAGAAAAAAACAAAAAAAAAAATCAATATCCGCTAACTTATGCAAAAAAAAAATATTTCTAGGAACTCGCCAGGCCCCTCATTGAATACCTTGGGGTGTCTTCTTTCCAAAGTGGGGTCACATGTGGGGTATTTATACTGCTCTGGCTTTTTAGGGGCCCGAAAGTGTGAGAAGAAGTCTGGGATCCAAATGTCAAAAAATGCCCTCCTAAAAGGAATTTGGGCCCCTTTGCGCATCTAGGCTGCAAAAAAGTGTCACACATCTGGTATCGCCGTACTCAGGAGAAGTTGGGCAATGTGTTTTGGGGTGTCATTTTACATATACCCATGCTGGGTGAGAAAAATATCTTGGTCAAATGCCAACTTTGTATAAAAAAATGGGAAAAGTTATCTTTTGCCAAGATATTTCTCTCACCCAGCATGGTTATATGTAAAATGACACCCCAAAACACATTCCCCAACTTCTCCTGAGTACGGCGATACCACATGTGTGACACTTTTTTGCAGCCAAGGTGGGCAAAGGGGCACATATTTTAAAGTGCACCTTTTGGGTTTTGCAGGCCATTTTTTTTTTTTTACAGATTTTGATTGCAAGGTACTTCTTACACATTTGGGCCCCTAAATTGCCAGGGCAGTATAACCGCCACAAGTGACCCCATTTTGGAAAGAAGACACCCCAAGGTATTCCGTGAGGGGCACGGCGAGTTCCTAGAATTTTTTATTTTTTGTCACAAGTTAGCGGAAAATGATGATATGAGACTTTGTAAGAAAAAAATAAAAATAAAAAATCATCATCATTTTCCGCTAACTTGTGACAAAAAATAAAAAGTTCTATGAACTCACTATGCCCATCAGCGAATACCTTAGGATGTCTGGGGTCATTTGTGGGGGTTTTCTACTGTCTGGGCATTGTAGAACCTCAGGAATCATGACAGGTGCTCAGAAAGTCAGAGCTGCTTCAAAAAGCGGAAATTCACATTTTTGTACCATAGTTTGTAAACGCTATAACTTTTACCCAAACCATTTTTTTTTTGCCCAAACATTTTTTTTTTATCAAAGACATGTAGAACTATAAATTTAGCGAAAAATTTATATATGGATGTCGTTTTTTTTGCAAAATTTTACAGCTGAAAGTGAAAAATGTCTTTTTTGAAAAAATAGTTACATTTCGATTAATCACAAAAAAAGTAAAAATGTCAGCAGCAATAAAATACCACCAAATGAAAGCTCTATTAGTGAGAAGAAAAGGAGGTAAAATTCATTTGGGTGGTAAGTTGCATGACCGAGCGATAAACGGTGAAAGTAGTGTAGTGCCGAAGTGTAAAAAGTGCTCTGGTCATGAAGGGGGTTTCAGCTAGCGGGGCTGAAGTGGTTAAAGTCACCTCCAAGAATCAGGAGTCACTCGGTGAAGTCCTCCAAGGCCCTAAGGGTCCTGGTCAGGAAATCAACCTGACCCGTCTTAGGGGCATAAACGGACGCCAATGTAACTAAAGTACCTGCTAATTTCCCTTTTACAAAGAGGTACCTGCCTGTCCCATCAGTGCGAGATTCAATCAGGTCCCAAGAGACTGCGCTGGAGATAAGGATAGAGACTCCTTTCGTCTTGGTAGCAGGGTCAGTGCTGTGGTAGGCATGAGGAAAACGCCTGTCAGTGAGCTTCGGTGTGGAAGAGGAGCGGAAGTGGGTCTCTTGGATGAACGCCACTTGTGCTCGTTTTTTCCAGAGGAGACGCAGTAGGGATGATCTCTTTTCAGGCGAAGGGGAAGGGAGGGATGAGGACAAGAGTAGGAAAGGGCAGGAAGGAAAAAAAAAGGGGAAAGCAGAGGGATCTGGCTATAAGCAGGAAAAAGCTGCAAAATTGAAAGTAACTGAGTAGCCTGTCCGAAGCAATTACCAAGGAAAGGACTCACAGTGCCCTAGTGGGGAGGTAGAACAGATGGCGCCTAGAAGAGAAGATGGAACCAAATCTCGAGGAGAGCGCCCAGTGACCTAAGGGAGAAGGAAGGATAATTTAGCATCCTGGAGGCCCCTTAAAGTAGCACAACAAAGTCCCCTTTAATAATGCAGGAGGAATGACGCATCAACGGAGGTCAGGATGGTAGATCAACGAGGAGGCAGTGGAAGTCGCCTGGAAGGCTGGTAGTGAGGCCTGGATGTACGGCCACGGAAGGAGCTTGAACGGCCAGGAGATGTGCGTCTCGAGGAAGGTCCAGACTTTGTGGCGAATCTTGCAGGAATGGAGGCAATGTCCAATCAGGAACTGCAAACGGGCGGATATCAAGGAATCTGAACAGATCCGGGAGGTCAGTCGAAGAGCGGACTAGCATAGATTGGCCGTTGGAGTATCTGACGATGATGTGGAACGGATGACCCCAGTGGTAAGATGCTCCTGCTTCTTTAATTGCTTCTAGCAGGGGTCTCACCATTCTCCGCATGGACAGGGTTAAGCGGGACACATCCGGCAGGATAGTGATCGGAGAGTCCTCGAAGAAAAGCTCCTTCTGTACCCAGGCTTTGCGCAAAATACTCTCCTTTACCGTGTAAAAATAAACCCGACAGATGACATCACGTGGCCTATCCATGTCACGATTCCTGGGTCCTGTGGACCCTATCTAGCTCGATCTTGGTCTGGAGGGGATTGTCCAGGACCGAATTGAAGATGTCGACCATGATGGAGTGTAGCTGGTCGTTGGGGACCGATTCCGGAATGTTACGGAGCTTAAGATCGTTCCGGCAGCCTCTATTCTCCACATCGTCAAGGTGTAGGAGAGAAGTCCTGCAACTGGGAGGTATGTGCAGATAAGGATGCAGAGTAGGAATGGACCGTAGAGGCTGTAGCTGCGTATTGGTGTTCTAACGAGGACAAACGGTCATCTAGTTGTCGGACATCATCACTAACTGCTTGCAGGGCCTGGGCCTGTTTGGTCTCGATGCGGGCCACTTGAGCTTCCAGATCAGATTTTGCGGGTAGCGCTCGCACCATTTCCCATAGTTTAGCCAGCGTGCGGTCAATGTAAGATGGGGGTGGGGGGGCCCCTGGGACTCCTCCGAATGCTGGGTGACAGGGGCGAGCAATGTGTGGCCCTGAGAGTGAGCAGAGTTCAGCAGGGCCGGAGGCATCCCCCCAATGGAACCCCTTGAGGGGCTAGTAAGAAGAGCATGGTCATGCACCTTGTCCCTCTCAGGAGCTTGACGACCTGCCGGGTGGGGCGAGGAGGCGCGGGTCTGCAGGCAATCGCCTTTAGTAGGCCCCAATCTAGCCTGGGTAGCGGTACCTGCGAGGTCCGGCTGGTGTGAAGCTGCATGGGCAGTGGAGGGCCCGGTCGAGTGTCCATTCCATTCAAAGAGGCCGGGGCTGAGTGGTAAAGATGTGGATCACTCAGTAGCTGCTCTTGTGGGAGCGGGATCCTTGGTGCTGGTAAGAACGGAAGTGCCGCGGGCCGTAGAGAGAAGGAAGCGGCGGCCATTGTGGGCGATTCCGAGCCCCCTTGCTGGTTGGACCGGAGGAAACGGCCAATGGATTGATCAGGAGGGACCGCGGATTGGCTTCTCGATCATCTCCCTTTAGTCATGGCCAGAGAAAAGAGGGTAGAAAGGTGGTCTTCGCTGGTTTTCTGGAGCAGGGCACGGAGCTCTCCTAACATGCGTCTTCACGCAGCCATGCCAAAGCCACGCCGCAGGCGCATTGAGGATGGAGTGGCCGGGAGAGAGGCCGCCTCTCAGTGCGCCTGCACCGATTAAAGAAAGGTACGGCGCAGGCGCAATATTTTGAATTCGAACAGGGCCAGCAGAGAACGAACCCGTTCCCTGTCAATCAAACGGCGGAGGGGGCGTCATGATGAGAGGAGGATGCGGCTGCTACCAGCATGTAGCCTCCCTACTTGCTGGTAGCAAAGTAATTTACATATGATAAAACTTGATTTTTAACTATCTACTGAACGAAAATTAATATTTAGCATATGTACAGGGAGCTTGCAGTGTAGGGATTAATATTAACGGGGGGGGGGGGGGGGAAAGGGTTTAGTGGGCTGACAGAAGCCCTTTAAGCTAGGGGGCTGAGCTGGTTAATGTAAACACTGCCTTTTCAGAAATAAAGCCAGTATTTACATTACTGCCAAGGAACACCTCTAGTGGCCACTCATCATTATTAAAGTTTACAACTCTACGAGGTGTGTGGAGTTTTTTGTATGTGTGTTATGGTAGAGGGCGTGATTGCCTGCTAGGGTGTGGGAAGGCGGGATACAGGGGGCACAAGTAAATTCTTGCCCAGGGTCCAATCAATATTAAAGATGGCCCTGATTACAAATATGGAACACTTTTTCTGTACAGGGCTGAGATGCACTAATAGAAGGATCTGAATTTCCCCTCTCTTCCATCAGCCAGCTAATCTAGCAACCTCCTTATCTCTGCTCTCTGACATTATAAACACTCATTGTAGCTCAGTTCTCATCTTACTGATAAGAATGTGGCTTAAATAAGTCTTTATGACAACTTAGTAAATTAGGGTACTTTCACACTTGCGGCAGGACAGATCCGACAGGCTGTTCACCATGTCGGATCCGTCCTGCGGCTATTTTGCCGTGCCGCCGCTCCGTCCCCATTGACTATAATGGGGACGGGGGCGGAGTTCCGGCGCAGCACGTCGGTGCATGGCGAAAGCCGCCGGACTAAAAAGTCGGACATGCAGTAATTTTTAGTCCGGCGGCTTTCGCCGTGCACCGCCGGAGCTCCGCCCCCGTCCCCATTATAGTCAATGGGGACGGAGCGGCGGCACGGCGAAATAGCCGCAGGACGGATCCGACATGGTGAACAGCCTGTCGGGTCCGTCCTGCCGCAAGTGTGAAAGTACCCTTAGAGAAGGATTATTCACACGTGTAGAAAAACAGTTAACCCTTTGTGACAAAACGGCTCAATATATTTAATAAAGACCAACTGAAAAAAGATTTTTTAGCCCAAATGAGTAAAATGCAATAAAATTAAAAAAGAAGAAGATTGCCTCCGAAGCTGTACATAGCTTTAAAACTTCAAGCACCTATTTAAGTTAAATAAAAAATACATTACAAAATAGTTTCCATTACAATTAGGACAGGTTTTAATAAAGTGTATATGAAGGTTTAGGTACGCTAAACATTTTGGGCCAGATTTATCATTAGCTCAAGTCAGAATAATGGAGTGAAAAAGTTGCAAATTTTTGCGTAATTGCTTAAACTGCGCAAAAATGTGCGACTTTTATTGGCTCTGGACTATGCTCGCCAGTTTTCTCTAGACAGATTTACTATTGCGACAATTTAAAAAGTCGCAAAAAAATGCGCAAAATCATTTGTGTAGACCATGCTTATCTTATGTGACTTTTTTGTAAAGAAGTGCGACTTTTTTAAAGCCGCTTACTGACGGATAAACTGCTATAGTCAAACCACATTTATCACAGTGTTAAAGGGCCGATCATAAATCTGACTTGAAAAAGGACTTTAGCCATATGTGAAAGTGGAGTGAGCTGTCAGTCATGATTGTCTAGAAATGCTACTCCAGTTTTTCTATGCCCCCTACTGGAGTGAAAAGAAATAACATAGCTAACCACATCCACTTCCCAAAACTGGAGTCAGGGGTGGCAAATTTTTGCACAAGTCCAACATTTTTTTTGTAAAAAGCTCAATGTTGAAACTTTTAGAACCAAGAGTTCCAGAGTGCAGGGTGTGATAAACCGCCCCTAATGTGTATTCTGAACTGTTAGCATTTAATGTGCTGACTTTTTGTACCATATTTCCATTACTTTTGGAACTCTTAAGAACTAGAAGTTATCTTCTCTTTGGAACAGCTAGTTCTAAAGCAGAAAGGAACCACCGGATTTCTCACATACAGTATAAAACAAGTAACATTTCTGGTAAAGAACCAGGGACCTTGATAAAATACAAGGGACAGAACAGACTGTTCTTTAGTATCAGAATATGATCCTCTAATATTACAGGGAAATTGTAGAAGACATTACACCCAGCTCCAGCCTAATCTTGACCACATTACCTGATAACGACTGATTCTCTCCTGTTTGATCTGTTCAAACCTGCGTTTCAGTTCACTCTGACGTTCTATCCTCTTCTGAGCTCTTCCAACATAAACCAAGCGTCCATTTATTTCCTTGCCGTTCATTTCAGCAACTGCCTGAGATAGATGGTGTATTTTTTTTCCAATTAATAGATACATGCTGAGAACATATAACACATCTTATTTCAGCCAATACTATAGGTAGGGCAGGGGGTGCACAGCTTTTTTTGGTCTGCAGGCCGCATTGTCACAACGCTCTATTTCAAGGGGCTGCAAATAAAAAAGTATGTTGATTGGTGCTCATTTGCATCAGCCTATTACACAGGCCAATGTAAAGTGACTGGGGAGGAATGATCGCTATGACAGTCATTCCTCCTTCATTTAGTTATACTGATCAGTACATCCCTGAGTACACAGAGATGTGCGGCGCGATTATACAGGCCAGTTATAATGAACACTTGTTATCTCGCAGTGTATTAGGGGCTTAAAGGGATTTCCCAGTAAAAAAAAAAGAATTTTTAACAAGTTCTTGCAGCATGACCCCTGAAAGCGAAGAGTTATACTTACCTGCTCGCTGCGCTGTTTTTACATGGCCATGGTCACATGCACCTCTCCAGCCAATCACTGGCTTCAGCGGTGATGTAGCCACAAGCAGCATGTCACTGCGGAAGCCAGTGATTGACTGGAGCGGTGTATGTGACCATGGCCACACACTGACAGGTGTAAAAGTGCAGGAACCGGAAGATGGAGGCAGGGCGGCATGAAGCAGGTAAGTATGCAGAAGGAACTTGTTAAAAGTCATTTTTACGGAAAAGTGGCAACATTTCCTTCCTGCCTTTTAGTCATAAATCGGCACTTTTCTTCACTGCAGAGGACGGCGCTTCTTGGTTATTGCCACCTCCTGCCAGTTACAGGCGCCATGTAATAACCAGTAAGCATTTTCCTTACTAGTGGGGAAAGCGCTTATTGGTTAACACTTTAATAAACCAGGCCTGAACAGACATTTTTTTTGTGATTGAGCTCCTGGTGGTTCAAACAGTTGTAACTTTTTTATGGGACTACCAAAATAATTTTTCCAACAATTTTTCACTTGACACATAGGGTCTTATAATTAATTTTTTTTAGTTTCTTTTGAGGTAAACTGTACAAAACTTTTTTTTTTTAGTTTTTTTTTTAAACTATAGCTCCTTATTCTTTAAATATGCAATCTGACACCAAAATAAAATGTTATAATTAGTTCCCTAATTTGTGTCGGTCATTTTGTTATATAATATGTATAGTTTCACATAAATGGGGCAATAATGGCGACAGTTTTGGTTGGTGTGGGTGTTTTTTCTTTTATGTATTTTATTATTTTTTATCTTTAACTTAATTTTTTATATATTTCTGCTACAAATACACTGACTTTGTTAACTTTTCACTTTTTATTTTTAATTGTATTATATTAATATTTTATTGTATTTTTTTGTTACTTATTATTTAAATATATTTTTGCCACATAATATGTTCCCCAAGAGGTCATAAAAAGACTGTCTGGGGACAACGAACACTACTATTTTGCACTTTATTTTTTTCTTTTATTTGTATTTAATTTTTTTAAAATAAATTTTCAATTTTTTTTGACACATTTTATTTAATTTTTCTCTCTCTTTATATATATATATATATATTATTTTTTACTTTTTCCGCATAATTTGTCCTCAAGAGGTCACTGGAAGACCTTTGGGGACAAAGACTTTTTTTTTTGCACAATTTCCCTCACTGTAAGGCCTATTGCACACGACCGTATGGCTTTTTCAGTGTTTTGCGGTCCGTTTTTCATGGATCCGTTGTTCCGTTTTTTGTTTCCGTTTCTGTTCTTCCGTTCCGTTTTTCCGTATGGCATATACATTGTACAGTAATTACATAGATAAAATTGGGCTGGGCATAACATTTTCAATAGATGGTTCAGGAAAAAACGGAACGGAAACGGAAGACATACGGATGCATTTCCGTATGTGTTCCGTTTTTTTTTGCGGATCCATTGACTTGAATGGAGCCACGGACTGTGATTTGCGGGCAATAATAGGACATGTTCTATGTTAAAACGGAATGAAAAAACGGAAATACGGAAACAGAATGCATACGGAGTACATTCCTTTTTTTTGCGGAACTATTGAAATGAATGGTTCCGTATACGGAACGCAAAAAACGTCCGTGTGCAATAGGCCTAACTAGGGCATCCAAAGGAGCCCCAGTTACAAGGGAAACCAGCCTGCTGTGGGGCAATTGTACACAGGCAGATCTGATCAGGGTCTCCTGACCCTGCAGCTCTGCACTCCTCTGCCCCCAAGCCAGGTCCACTCTGCATAGTGTGCTGCTCACCTATCTGAGGATAAGGCAGAAGGGCTGATACACTGCTTCTGCCTTCTCCTCGGCTCCCCCACTGTCACTGACAGCCGGGTACCCGTCCTGCTCCTGCTACAGTGCGGGAGCAGGAGCTGTAATGCTACATCGCATGATCAGCTGTGTTTCTATCTGGGAGGACAGGGGACGCAAACCTTGGTTCTCGGACCGCATGCGGCCCGCGGATTGTGCACCCCTGGTGTAGGGGGGACTACTTTGCACAAGCACATTTTGTCTTGTGTGGCGGACTTTACTATTTACAGTCAATCTGAAAGACCTTCTGAAAACAGTTTTGCAAAAATGTTGCTGAGAAATCACATGTCTTGTTGCTCTTACCTTCTGAATTGTGTCGGAAGACCTAGGTCGGTAATGGCTAACCTCCGGCACTCCAGCTGTTGAAAACTACAACTCCCAAGAGGCACACTTGCTTGGCATTTCTCAGAACTCCACAGAAATAAAAGGAGCATGATGGGTGTCGTAGTTTCACGAAAGATGGAGTGCCAGAGGTTAGCCATCGCTTCCCTAGGTGGCGAGGCTTAAAGCAATCCTCAGATTCAAGAAAAAATAAAATAAAAAATAAATCACATTAATTGGGGCAAAGATAACCCTTACATACTTATCTTTTCAGCTGCAAATTCGCAGATTCCTGGGCTCCTGTTCTGTCACTCAGACTACCTGATGCATACCGTACATTTGGCAATTTAATGTCCCATGCACACAACCGTATCAGTTATGAAGTCCGCAAATTGCAGATCTGCAAAATAAGGATGCAGACCAGTTGCATTCACATTTTTTATGGACACACTGACTTCAAAGAGTCCGTGGTCTGCATTTTCCTGACAAGTATAGGACATGTTCTCTCTCTTTGCGGAACAGACAGAGATACGGAAAACACATGGAGGATCTGTGTGCTTTCCACATCCGTATGTCCATTCCACAAGAAGACAGAATATGTTTGCAAAATGTGGACCACGGACCCATCGAAAACAATTGGTGCGCATATAAAATGCAGGTGGCATTTTATACACTGAACAAAAATATAAAACACCACTTTCGGGTTTGCTCCCATTTTGCATGAGCTGAGCTCAAAGATCTGAAACATTTTCTACATACACAAAAGCCCATTACTCAAATATTGTTCACAAATCTGTTAGTGAGCACTTCTCCTTTGCCGAAATAATCCATCCCACCTCACAGGTGTGGCATATCACGGTGCAGATTAGACAGCATGAATATTGCACAGGTGTGCCTTACACTGCCCACAATAAAAGGCCACTCTAAAAATGTGCAGTTTGATCACACAGCACAATGCCACAGATGTCGCAACGTTTGAGGGAGCGTGCAATTGGCATGCTGACTGCAGGAATCTCTGCCAGAGCTGTTGGCCGTGCAATGAATGTTCATTTCTCTACCATAAGCGGTCTCCAAAGGAGTTTCAGAGAATTTGGCAGTACACCCAACCGGCCTCACAACCGCAGACCACGTGTAACCACAAGCCCAGGACCTCCAAATCCAGCATGTTCACCTCCATGATAGTCCGAGACCAGCCACCCGGACAGTTGCAGCAACAATCGGTTTGCATAACCAAAAGAATTTCTGCACAAACTGTCAGAATCAATCTCAGGGAAGCTCATCTGCATGCTCGTCGTCCTCATCGGGTCTAGACCTGAATGCAGTTCGTCGTCGTAACAGACTTGAGTGGGCAAATGCTCACATTCTACGGCATCTGGCACGTTGGAGAGGCATTCTGTTCACGGATGAGTCCCGGTTTTCACTGTTCAGGGCAGATGGCAGACAGTGTGTGGCATCGTGTGGGTGAGTGGTTTGCTGACGTCAATGTTGTGGATTTAGTGGCCCATCGTGGCGGTGGGGTTATGGTATGGGCAGGAAGGAGTATGTTATGGACAATGAACACAGGTGCATTTTATCGATGGTATTTTGAATGATTAAGCCTGATGGGAACGCTAAAAACACTAATTTTTATTGGTGATAAATGTCTAAAATCTTCGGGTGTACAACCCACTCATACAGTCAGGTCCATAAATATTGGGACTTCAACACAATGCTAACATTTTTGGCTCTATACACCACCACAATGGATTTGAAATGAAACGAACAAGATGTGCTTTAACTGCAGGCTGTCAGCTTTAATTTGAGGGTATTTACATCCAAATAAGGTGAACGGTGTAGGAATTACAGCAGTTTGCATATGTGCCTCCCACTTGTTAAGTAACCAAAAGTAATGGGACAATTGGTTTCTCAGCTGTTCCATGACCAGGTGTGTGTTATTCCCTTATTATCCCAATTACAATGAGCAGATAAAAGGTCCAGAGTTCATTTCAAGTGGGCCATTTGCATTTGGAATCTGTTGCTGTCAACTCTCAAGATGAGATCCAAAGAGCTGTCACTATCAGTGAAACAAGCAATCATTAGGCTGAAAAAAAAAACTAAAACAGAGAGAAAGCAAAAACATTAGGCGTGGCCAAAACAACTTTTTGGAACATTCTTAAACAGAAGGAACGCATCGGTGAATTCAGCAACACCAAAAGACCCGGAAGACTGTGGTGGATGACCGAAGAATTCTTTCCCTGGTGAAGAAAACACCCTTCACAACAGTTGGCCAGATCAAGAACACTCTCCAGGAGGTAGGTGTATGTGTGTCAGATTCAACAATCAAGAGAAGACTTCACCAGAGTGAATATAGAGGGTTCACCACAAGATGTAAACCATTGGTGAGCCTCAAAAACAGAAAGGCCAGATTAGAGTTTTCCAAACAACATTAAAAAAGCCTTCACAGTTCTGGAGCAACATCCTATGGACAGATGAGACCAAGATCAACTTGTACCAGAGTGATGGGAGGAGAAGAGTATGGAGAAGGAAAGGAACTGCTCATAATCCTAAACATACCACCTCACCAGTGAAGCATGGTGGTGGTAGTGTCATAGCGTGGGCATGTATGGCTGCCAATGGAACTGGTTCTGTTGTATTTATTGATTATGTGACTGTTGACAAAGGCAGCAGGATGAATTCTGAAGTGTTTCGGGCAATATTATCTGCTCATATTCAGCCAAATGCTTCAGAACTTGTTAGACGGCGCTTCACAGTGCAGATGGACAGTGACCCAAAGCATACTGCAAGAGCAACCAGAGTTTAAGGGACAGAAGTGGAATGTTATGCAATAGCCAAGTCAATCACCTGACCTGAATCCGATTGAGCATGCATTTCACTTGCTGAAGACAAAACTGAAGGGAAAATGCCCCAAGAACACGCAGGAACTGAAGACAGTTGCAGTAGAGGCCTGGCAGAGCATCACCGGGGATGAAACCCAGCGTCTGGTGATATCTATGCATTCCAGACTTCAGGCTGTAATTGACTGCAACGGATTTGCAACCAAGTATTAAAAAGTGAAAGTTTGATTTATGATTATTATGTCCCATTACTTTTGGTCCCTTAACAAGTGGGAGGCACATATGCAAACTGTTGTAATTCCTTCACCTGATTTGGATGTAAATAAAAGTCTGCAGTTAAAGCACATCTTGTTCGTTTCATTTCAAATCCATTGTGGTGGTGTATCGAGCCAAAAATTTTAGCATTGTGTTGAAGTCCCAATATATATGGGCCTGACTGTATATACACAACACAGGCTTTGAGAGGGGTTACACTGTTTTATGTGAACCATATATATAACCACGTAGTGAAACCTCTGGATCTGGACGAAGTGGTGTGCTCATAATGTACTGATGACACACGATTGCACCCCCACAGTATTGTTAGCAGTCTGATCACAACACCCCCCCTAACAGAAATATCTGATGGCCAGCTTATCCAAGCTACTAGTGCACCACCAGAGTGAGGTCCTAGAAGTAGTTAGCGTGTATGCTACCTAGGACACATCCGGGGTAGTCTCTAACATAAGCTAGCGTGGCTGGCATTTGATATATCCAGCACAATCCTTGTCCCTAATCCTAGGAGACGTACAATTAGAATGGCTCAATGCGTTTATGTGTCGACATATACGTCATCAGGAGCCTAATAAAAGACGCAGGTAATTATAAGGATCCTAGCGCCGATGCTACCATCAGAGCGTCACTGCAACAAGTCAGGCAGTGACTTATAATGACCTGCGTCTCTTTTATTAGGCTCCGATGAAGTGCCAAGTATGACGGCACAGAAACGCGTTGAGCCATTCTAATTGTACGTCTCCTAGGATTAGGGACAAGGATTGTGCTGGATGTATCAAATGCCAGCCACGCTAGCTTATGTTAGAGACTACCCCGGATGTGTCCTAGGTAGCATACACGCTAACTACTTCTAGGACCTCACTCTGGTGGTGCACTAGTAGCTTGGATAAGCTGGCCATCAGATATTTCTGTTAGGGGGGGTGTTGTGATCGGACTGCTAACAATACTGTAGGGGTGCAATCGTGTGTCATCAGTACATTACGAGCACACCACTTAGTCCAGATCCAGAGGTTTCACTGTGTGGTTATATATATGGTTCACATAGCAGACAGTGTAACCCCTCTCAAAGCCTGTGTTGTGTATATAAGAGTGGGTTGTACACCCCAAGATTTTAGAGATCACCAATAAAAATGCATTCGCGTTTTTAATGTTCCCATCAGGCTTAGTTAAATTGATCATTGGAGTTGTTGCAATAACAAATTTTTTATTTGATACCATAAAAAAGTATTGCAATACTCTATACCATGCAAAAAAAATAAACCAAAAAAGCCACATGCATCCCGTATTTTAAAAAAATTGCCAATCGCGCAGTTTTTTTTTTCTGTTCCTGCGTTCACCACATAGATTTTTTTCTACTTTAATAGTTCGGACATGGCGATGTGATAGGTTTATATATTTTATACTTAATTTTATTTTTTTTACTTTTTATTTAATAACTATTTCCCCCCTTAGGGGCTAGAACCTTCACACTCTCCCTGCTGCCCTGTGCATAGTACATACAGCAGCATGCAGCCGACTATGGCAGCCAGGGCTTCAGTAGCGTCCTGGCTGCCATGGTAACCGATCAGATCCCCAAGATTACACTGCTGGGGCTCTGATCAGAAGCTGCCACTGCACCACCAATGAGAGGAGGTGATGGAACTCTGTGGCCACTGCCACCAATGATTTTAATACTGGGGGGGTTGAGGGGGGCGCTGCACCACTAATTATTCTAATACTGGGGGAGTTGAGGGGGGGCAGGCACACTGCGCCACCAATGATAATTAACATTTAATACAGGAGGCGGGTACTGGCAGCAAATCAGCGGCAGTTAACCGCTCAGGTACCGCACCTGAGGGGTTAACTGCCGCTAATCGCAGCTCCATGTCAGAGGCAGGGTGCCGGCAATGTGATTCTGCTGCTGGCACCTGTCTCCTGTATTAAAATTTAAAGAGTACCTTTTGTGGGTTTGGACTTGGTTAAGTTAGCAGGACATGTAGAGCGGTGCCCAGGGATCTCCCTGCATCTACTTTTATTCCTGGGCGCCACTCTGTTTGCCCGCTGTGCCCCAGTTACAGTCTCCTGCTCCGTATGCTAATTACTACTATCGGAGCGATGGGGAGGAGACATCAGCCTTTTTCCGGGCGTTCCTTCTCGGAACGCCCAGGAGAGAAGCTGATTTCTCCTCCCCATCGCTCCGATGCACAGGCGAACGGAGCGGCGCCCAGGAATAATAGGTGCAGGAAGATCCCTAGGCGCCGCTCTACATGTCCTGCTAACTTAACTAAGTCCGAACCCATAAAAAAGGTCCTCCTATCATTGGTGGTGCAGTGGGCCCGCCCTGTGCTGCCGAGGGAACATGAGCGCGCTGACAGCAGCGTGCCCATGTTCTGTGATACTAGACTGCGCAGAAGCGCAAGCCAGTATAGAAAAAAATGGAAATACAAAAGTATCGAATGCATTTTGAATGCACAGAGATACCGTGACGAGATCCTGAGGCCCATTGTTGTGCCATTCATCCACGACTATCACCTCATGTTGCAGCATGATAATGCACGGCCCCATATTGCAAGGATCTGTATACAATTCCTGGAAGCTGAAAACATCCCAGTTCTTGCATGGCCAGCATACTCACCTGACATGTCACCCATTGAGCATGTTGGGATGCTCTGGATCGGCGTATACGACAGCGTGTTCTAGTTCCTGCCAATATTCTGCACCTTCATGTATTTGCATTGATGTGTTGCATTGCGTGAGGCAAATAGTGGCCACACCAGATACTGACTTGATTTCAGAGTGGCCTTTTATTGTGGACAGTCTAAGGCACACCTGTGCAATATTCATGCTGTCTAATCAGCACCTTGATATGCCACACCTGTGAAGTGGGATGGATTATCTTGGCAAAGGAGAAGTGCTCACTAACACAGATTTAGACAGATTTGTGAACAATATTTGAGAGTAATGGGTCTTTTGTGTATGTAGAAAACGTTTCAGATCTTTCAGTTCAGCTCATGCAAAATGGGAGCAAAACCGAAAGTGTTGCGTTTATATTTTTGTTCAGTGTATGTGAGCAACCCAAGAGTAGCAGCAAGTGTATTGGAAGTGGTGCAGCCATCTTGGATGGTAGAAGAGCCTTGGAAACTGTTGATCCACAGCTCAAAAGGTGAACAGTAGGGTCAACAGGTAAGTGTTCTATTTGCTCCCCGGTAAATGTAAATCTTTTTTCTTGAAACTGAGGGTTGTTTTACACTGCAGACAATGCATTGCGGAAGGTTCCCATCTCAGCAAGCTGCCTCAAACACAGAGGCTGATCTGTGTTTGTATAAAAGGAAACAAAAAACTAATGCCTTCTGGACACAGGATTTTTGGCAACACTTGGACTGAAATAAGGAACAAAAAAGGATTAGAGGACAGGAAGTAAAAAAATTTGTTTGTAAAAAGAAAAGCTTTTACGTAGTTTATCAGTTACCAATCACAATGCTGCACCGGACATGAGCGCTTACTTTCTGTGCTTCTTCATGATTTCCAAAATTAACAAAACCGAATCCACGTGAGTGTCCGCTGTCATCCATCATTACTTTTACACTTAAGGTGTTTCCTAAGGAAGAAAACTACATATTTTTTTTATTCTGAGGCACTACACAGTATGGTAAATAGGTGAGAACAAAGATGCAAAAGCTTGACAATATAAAATGCAACATGCTACAGAGTGTCCACCTCCACTGGAATGTCCCAGCGGCAGAATCCACATGTGTTACATGAGGATTTTGCTGGGGAATACACAACATGACTGCCATATGGTGGATGTGAACATCCACAGCATACCTGACTTTTCTGCACAAAGTTTCCAACATATGCACCAAATCAGTCTGAAGTAACCCCGAATAGAAGGAGAGAACCCTCCCTATACAGCCTGGACTGTATGAAGTAGTGATACAGTGACAGATTATAGTATAGGCTTCTCTGAAGAGACGAGTTTGTGTCAAATAGCCTGAGGAAGGAGATTCCACAAGAGGGGAGAAGTCCTGGAGGAGAACACAGTGGACATGTTTCAAAGAGGAACACCTTCTGATGGCCCACAACTGTTCTACATGCACTGGAATAAACTATGTAGCCTATGTACATATCCTGATGTACTACTGTATATATTCCCTTCCACAGCAAGCAGACATCAGCGCTCAGAGAACACATTTTTGACAGCGAATATACAGGGAGTGCAGAACTATTAGGCAAGTTGTATTTTTGAGGATTAATTTTATTATTGAACAACAACCATGTTCTCAATGAACCCAAAAAACTCATTAATATCAAAGCTGAATATTTTTGGAAGTAGTTTTTAGTTTTAGCTATTTTAGGGGGATATCTGTGTGTGCAGGTGACTATTACTGTGCATAATTATTAGGCAACTTAACAAAAAACAAATATATACCCATTTCAATTATTTATTTTTACCAGTGAAACCAATATAACATCTCAACATTCACAAATATACATTTCTGACATTCAAAAACAAAACAAAAACAAATCAGTGACCAATATAGCCACCTTTCTTTGCAAGGACACTCAGAATCAATGGATGGCAGGCTTTTGTCAGTGTTTTGATCTGTTCACCATCGACATTGCGTGCAGCAGCAACCACAGCCTCCCAGACACTGTTCAGAGAGGTGTACTGTTTTCCCTCCTTGTAAATCTCACATTTGATGATGGACCACAGGTTCTCAATGGGGTTCAGATCAGGTGAACAAGGAGGCCATGTCATTAGATTTTCTTCTTTTATACCCTTTCTTGCCAGCCACGTTGTGGAGTACTTGGACGCGTGTGATGGAGCATTGTCCTGCATGAAAATCATGTTTTTCTTGAAGGATGCAGACTTCTTCCTGTACCACTGCTTGAAGAAGGCGTCTTCCAGAAACTGGCAGTAGGACTGGGAGTTGAGCTTGACTCCATCCTCAACCCGAAAAGGCCCCACAAGCTCATCTTTGAGGATACCAGCCCAAACCAGTACTCTACCTCCACCTTGCTGGCGTCTGAGTCGGACTGGAGCTCTCTGCCCTTTACCAATCCAGCCTCACTCATTTCATCAGTCCATAAAACCTTAGAAAAATCAGTCTTGAGATATTTCTTGGCCAAGTCTTGACGTTTCAGCTTGTGTGTCTTGTTCAGTGGTGGTCGTCTTTCAGCCTTTCTTACCTTGGCCATGTCTGAGTATTGCACACCTTGTGCTTTTGGGCACTTCAGTGATGTTGCAGCTCTGAAATATGGCCAAACTGGTGGCAAGTGGCATCTTGGCAGCTGCACGCTTGACTTTTCTCAGTTCATGGGCAGTTATTTTGCGCCTTGGTTTTTCCACACGCTTCTTGCGACCCTGTTGACTATTTTGAATGAAACGCTTGATTGTTCGATGATCACGCTTCAGAAGCTTTGCAATTTTAAGAGTGCTGCATCCCTCTGCAAGATATCTCACTATTTTTGACTTTTCTGAGCCTGTCAAGTCCTTCTTTTGACCCATTTTGCCAAAGGAAAGGATGCACATCACCTAATATGCTTAATTGGTAGTAGGCTTTCGAGCCTATACAGCTTGGAGTAAGACAACATGTATAAAGAGGATGATGTGGTCAAAATACTCATTTGCCTAATAATTCTGCACTCCCTGTATTACAAAGTATAAAAGCAATAGGTGAGCATTGTAAACCAAACTAGAAAAGCTACAATTTCTGGGGAAATTGAGTGAAGTATTCTTGCCTCCACCAGTAGTCTACAACTGGAGTGGGCGGAGTAACTGGGTGGAGTGGCTTGAGTAACTGTTGTGTGGTTGGAGTGGCTGGAGTAACTGTGAAAAGGTTGGACTGGGCAAAGTAACTTTATGGAGTGGGCAGAGTAACTGTGTGGAGTGAGTAAAGATGGTAAACATTACACTAACCAATTGATCAAATTTAAAAAGTGCACATGGCAAGCTTGATAGAGTGAGAAATGCATTTCAACTTTTATTTATTTATATAGCACATTTAATTGCAATGTTGTTTCCCAAAGTGCTTCAGTTACATTAAAACATACATTTATAAAAACATTAGCAGCAGATTTGTGTAGGTGGGCTTGAAAATGAGGGAGTGGTGGCAGTTTAGAAATCATGTCCTGATTTTTCAGCTCACACTCTAGCTTTTGTAACTCTGCTGACTGCTCACACACCTGGGTTCCTATGGCAACTCACTCTACAGCAAGGGCAGAGAAGAGCGGTTAAAAAATGAGATTTTTGTATAACTTACCAGTAAAATCTCTTTCTCGCGCTTCATTGGGGGACACAGGAACCGTGGGTATAGCTATGTCCTCTAGGAGGCATTGACACTAGATAAAGCTGTTAGCTCCGCCCCTGTCAGCTATACCTCCTCCAGCCTGGAGAGAGAGCTTCAGTTTGTGTACAAGCAGGAGAGGCAAGTCAACCAAAGAAAAAACATTGAACACCAACCATGCCAAAAGACCCAACGGGGTTCAAACCAGCAACTGCCACTACTGTGGTCGAACAACAATACTGGCTGGGTGCTGTGTCCCCCAATGAAGAGCGAGAAAGATTTTACTGGTAAGTTATACAAAAACCTCCTTTTCTCGCCCATATTCATTGGGGGACACAGGAACTGTGGGATGTTCAAAAGCAGTCCACAGGGAGGGAAAAACCACAGACCCATGGAAGCAATCGTCCTTGCAGGCCTCTAAGAAACTGCCGCCTGCAAGACCAAGCGGCCTAAGGCAGCGTCCAAAGTATGCACCTGGTAAAATCTTGTGAATATGTGTAAGGAGGACAAGTAGCCGCCTTACACGACTGTGCAGCCGAAGCGTGATTCCTCCGAGCCCAAGATGCACCCACGGCACTGGTGGAGTGAGCCGTGACACCTAAGGGCGGAACTCTGCCTCGGGCACAGTATGCTTCAGCAATTGTAGACCGAATTTAGCGTGCAATTTCCACCTTGGAAGCAGCCAATCCCTTTCGAGGACCCGCCGGAGTTACAAAAAGGGGATCTGTACGGTGAAAGGGACCGGAGGCTGCTAAATAGATCTTCAGAGCTCTGACAAGGTCGAAATTGAGCAACTCCTTTTCCTTAGGGTGCGAAGGAGATGGGCACAGTGAGGGAAGGACAATTTGCTCGTTAATATGGAAGTCAGAGACCACCTTCGGAAGAAGAGGAGGGACAGGCCAGCAAATCACCTTGTCCCTATGAATAACCAGGAAGGATTCTATGCAAGAGAGCGCCGCCAACCAGAAAAAAATACCTTCCAGGACAGGAGTAGAACAGAAATCTCCCGCAACGGCTCCAAGGGAAGCCTGGAGCGCCGAGAGGACTAAATTCAGATACCAAGGCAGTAAAGGAGGACAGTATGGAGTAACCGTGCCACTCCCGGAAGAAAGGTCCTTACAGACCCCAAGGGGGTGGCCAGAGGGGGCTGGAAAAGGATAGAAAGCGCCGACACCTGACACTTCAAGAACTAAGGGCCAGACCAAGGTCCAACCCCGATTGTAGAAAGGCAGGACCGTGGGGAGAGAAAAATGAAGTGGCAGAACTTTTCTGCTTCCACAGAAACCCAGGAAGGACCTCCAGGTCCTGTAATAGATCCTGGACGATGCAGGCTTGCGGACGACATCCGCCGAAAAACCTCTTCACGTAGAATGGCGGACTTAATAGCCACGTCCGGGCGACTCCAACGCAGACAGACTGCCTCGAACACCTTCTGCAGTCCAGGAATACAGAAGGGAGAGGCAAGCAGCCGTTTGTTCGAGGAGGAAGAAGAAATAGAAGGGTGTCCCATTCCAGGAATGGAACGTCTATCAGCGTGGCAAGATGTGACAGCAACCCTGCTCCATCTGGTGTGGGGAGTCTCGTAGTCTACCCCCGGAATGGGCGGTGGGGAAGTATGATCACCAGAAGGCTGACGTGACCTAGACATCAGTCATGTCTAGAGAGGTAATATAGATACAGGTAGCACACCCAGGACCAATGGGAAGGATTCACCTGTAGAAGGATAGATGTGGAGTGCGCCACATCCCACCAACCGTGTCCGGAACTCTGGAATAGAAGGCCACTAAAGAATACCGAAGGCCACTAAAGAATACCCTGTGCAGATGCAGATGCAACCAGGGATTAGTGGCTGTGCCAAAACCTCGAAGAGGAGGAAGCCAAGCAAGGGGAGCAACAACTGTATCGCTAGCCCATACCCCAGCAGAGAAGGGGGCCATACCACAGAGGCCACCAATTCAGAGCTAGAAGAATCTGCCACCTGACGAAGGAGCTGTGCAGTAAGAACTATTGTAGCGGTAACGCAAATACCACTCTCCCAGAAGTAGCCAGCGCCTGCCCCGACGGCGCAAAACTAAGGGGGAGGCGTGAGGCTATCCCGTAGAAGCCATGGTACCATACTGCCCAGTTAAGTAGAGCTAGCCTTAACACTTCACCTGGAAGGGCTCTGAACAGGAGCAACAGCAAGCTAGCGTCAGGGTAGAACCCCCAGCTGAGGGGGACTACAGAAGCAGTGAACACTCGACTTGCTGAAACGTACTCCCCATATTATGCGCAATGGCATATGCACTACGATATCAATACGTATATCAATACGATGAGGACAATGTCCTGACCGACTGGAACCGAGGAGGCCCATGGAGATGGGTGGTCTCTAGGACACAAGAAACATAGAATGTGTCAGCAGATGAGAACCATTTGGCCCATCTAGTCTGCCCAATATACTAAATACTATGGATAGCCCCTGGCCCTATCTTATATGAAGGATGGCCTTATGTCTATCCCATGCATGCTTAAACTCCTCCACTGTATTTTCAGCTACCACTTCTGCAGGAAGGCTATTCCATGCATCCACTACTCTCTCAGTAAAGTAATACTTCCTGATATTACTTTTAAACCTTTGCCCCTCTAATTTAAAACTATGTCCTCTTGTAGCAGTTTTTCTTTTAAATATTCTCTCCTCTTTTACCTTGTTAATTCCCTTTATGTATTTAAAAGGTTCTATCATATATCCTCTGTCTCGTCTTTCTTCCAAGCTATACACGTTAAGGTCCTTTAATCTTTCCTGGTAAGTTTTATCCTGCAATCCATGTACCAGTTTAGTAGCTCTTCTCTGAACTCTCTCCAAAGTATCAATATCCTTCTGGAGATATGGTCTCCAGTACTGAGCACAATACTCCAAATGAGGTCTCACTAGTGCTCTGTAGAGCGGCATGAGCACCTCCCTCTTTCTACTGGTAATTCCTCTCCCTATACACCCAAGCATTCTGCTAGCATTTCCTGCTGCTCTATGACATTGTCTGCCTACCTTTAAGTCTTCTGAAATAATGATCCCTAAATCCCTTTCCTCAGATACTGAGGTTAGGACTGTATCACTGATTTTATATTCTGCTCTTGGGTTTTTACGTCCCAGGTGCATTATCTTGCACTTATCAACATTAAATCTTAGAAACTTGCCTGGGCCAGTTGTAGGCCACGCCTGTGGGGATATATAAATCAAACTACCCAGAGGGTGGAGTGGGAACTAGAGGTCCGTCCACTGGATTGTGTAGGCTGAGCTTTATCAACCAAACGACCCCGGAGGATGGATTGGGAACTTCCAGAGGTTCTGCACTCAAGTGGGCAGAGAGGCAGGAAGAGGTTAACTGTTTTAACTTTAAGGCACATTGTACTAGAGATAGAATCCGCAGATAATCTGGTGCCGGCCGCAAGAGGTGGGAAGAATTTGCGCCAGAGCGCACGCCAACTTCCTACCAGGGATGTTATTAACCCCCTAAGTGCCCTGACACCAGCGGATAACATATAGGGGGGAGCCTTCTTCGCTCTCTTCCCTGCTTGTCCGCCGATGCATGTTCCCGGTCCGCAGCGGGGGATGAAGTTGCGGACGGGCCCAAGTATTTACGCACGGCCGACCGGAGCCGTTGGTCAGCTAGGGCGCAGAGGGACCATGAGCAAGAGCAGAGCGTCCGCTTGCGTCACTGATCCCACCCACCGGCCGGGTGTGTTCACCCCGGACTGGGAAGAGCGCGGGTCGGAATGCTTGCGGCGGACGACATCGTTCGGGTGTTAACCCTTCCGGAGCGGCGCTTCCAGGTGCCTGCTCCCGAAAGGGCGGAATCTGGTGGTAGCTGGGACCCAATAGAGCAGCGCGCTCACCTGACACCAGCTCCCGGTCCGCAGTGGAATCACTGATCCCCCTGCGCACAGCCTCCTGCTGTGTGAAGCAGCGCCTGCCTGGATGTTATTAACCCCCTAGTGCCCGTGAAGCCGTCGGCCTAGAGGGGAGTGAGAGGGAGTCCTGGTGCTACCATAAATAAAGGCTCGTGCCCGTTTCCTGGTGCCCGAATCCAAGAAACAATTCCCAAAGAGAGGGAGAGGGAATAGGGTAAAAACATACTTACCTAATCCCGTGTACTCACCTCATCTTCATATTCTTCACCCTCCCTAAGTGGACCCGCAAGGTCACCTTTTCCAGCAAGGTCACCTCCTCAGCAGCTGGCACCGGAGTGGCAGGAGTCTGGCATGGCGGGAGGGTCTTCTCTTTAGCGGACCTAGGTGACCCCTCTGCTGGTGGGATGCAGGGAGCGAGGCTGCCCTGGTCCACCTTGTCTTCTTGTGGGGGAGGAGGCAGCGTGGTGGACCAAGGCTGGCGTGCTCCCCCGGGAGAACAGGGAGGCGAGGCGACCACCGTTTCCCACCTGGAAAGAAGGAAAATAAAAAACTAAAATAGAAAAAAAATCTTCAGGAGCCACCCTGCAGAGCAGGGAGGTCTTGCCTCCTATTAACACTAGAAAAAACTGAAGCTCTCTCTCCAGGCTGGAGGGGGTATAGCTGCCAGGGGAGGAGCCAACCGCTTTATCTAGTGTGAACGCCTCCTAGAGGACATAGCTATACCCACGGTTCCTGTCTCCCCCAATGAATATGGGCGAGAAACAAACTGCTCCAACTTGCTCACTTCACTGGTGGTTGCCATCTTCAAACGGTTTTAGTTTAAAAACAAAATCCTACAGTAAAGAGCTTTATATTGTGAGAATCCAAAGACCCAGAGCTACATTGTGATGCATAGTATGTCTCTGAAATATTACAAATTAAGGCACAGTCGCAGTTTAGAAAATGCCCTTCAAATTTGAGGTGGCTAGAGTAGAGTTTCAATGAATGTCAATGGGAGGCGTGAGTTGCAAACAAATGGTCATATTGTGAAAACTATCAGGACTATGGCTTAGCCGTGGACATTTATAGTGGCAGCAGGGATAGGTGAACGTTTTAATATAAGATTTGTGTAGGGAGTGGTGGCAGTTTAGAAATTATGTGCTGATTTTTCAGCTACCACTCTAGTTTTGAACATTCCGCCATTCATTCCTATTGGACCAATTTTGCCACAAAAACGCAGATATTTCGTGAACCATTCGGCGAAACGTTTCACAAAATAATAGCACACCAATCGGGAACAATCAGTATGTTTCAGTATATTACTGTCTATGTAGTGTAAAAACTGTGGGAGGAGTTAGGGTGGTAAATTTGGCTATAATAATAAGAATATATATGTGAGATAACCGTAAGTGGTCTTGCCATGCAATAACACTTATTTAAAAGGAAGCTGGATGAGTGCTTGATGCCTTCTGTTAAGTACATACATGCTTCGGTGTGAAAAGTATTAGGCCTTATGCACACTACCATTTCCTTATTGTGGTCTGCAAACAGTATGGACACCGTCCATGTGCAATGAGCATTTTTCTTACTCATTACTAGAAATTACTATTCATGTCCGCAGTATGGACAGGAATAGGACATGTACTATAATTTGCAGAACAGACACATGGTTGCAGACAGCACACAGATGACATCTGTGTGCTGTCCATTTCTCTGCGGACCCACAGAAATAAATGGGTCTGTGTGCAATCCAGAAAAAATACGGATCGGACACTGATACGGATACAAAAAATGGTCATGAGCATGAGGCCTTAAGATATTCATGTCATTTTATAATGTTATCCTGCCCCTGTTAATGGCAATATATTGTTGTACATGCCATCACGCATGCCGGACAATAATCTGAATGAGAGGCGATCGTGGATGAACAGACTGTATACAGGTGCAAAAACGTAATAAACATTTCCTCCTTCAGCAGTCAAATCCACTGCTGCAGAGACAGTTTTAACAGCTCTTATATTACAAAGCATGACTACTTAGGGGGACATTTATTAGGACCAGCGTTTTAGACTGGCGGTGGATCTGTCGGAGTTATGAAGAGGCACAGGCCTATACACAACTTCGTCTGCTCCTCCGCCAGTGACCCTAAATGACCCCCTTAGGCCCCTTTCACACGGCCGAGTATTCCGCGCGGATGCGATGCGCGAGTTGAACGCATTGCACCCGCAGTGAATACCGACCCATTCATTTCTATGGGGCTGTTCACATGAGCGGTGATTTTCACGCATCACTTATGCGTTGCGTGAAAATCGCAGCATGCTCCTCTTTGTGCGTTGCGGTGCGATAATCCACGCAACGCAGGCCCCATAGAAGTGAATGGGGTTGCGTGAAAATCGCAAGCATCCGCAAGCAAGTGCGGATGTGGTGCAATTTTCACACACGGTTGCTAGGAGACGATCGGGATGGAGACCTGATTATTAGTATTTTCCCTTATAACATGGTTATAAGGGGAAATAATAGCATTCTGAATATAGAATGCATAGTAAAATAGCACTGGAGGGGTTAAAAAAAAAAATCATCTCACCTTAATCCACTTGCTCGCGTAGCCCGGCATCTCCTTCTGTCTTCATCTGAGCTTTGTGCAGTAACAAAGACCTCTGGTGACGTCACAGTCATCACATGATCCATCACCATGGTAAAAGATCATGTGATGACCGGAGTGACGTCATCACAGGTCCTGATCATGTATTTAATGCTCACCCCAGGTCCTGTTCAGCAAAGGAGTCAGAAGGAGATGCCGGCTACGCGAGCAAGTGGATTAAGGAGAGTTAAAAAAAAAAAATAACCCTTCTAGCGCAATTTTACTATGCATTCTGTATTCAGATTGCTATTATTTTCCCTTATAACCATGTTATAAGGGAAAATAATACAATCTACAGAACATCGATCCTAAGCCTGAACTTCTGTGAAGAAGTTCAGGTACCAAACACGCGCGGAAAAATCGCGGGTGTTCCCGCAACGCCCGTGTGAAAGGGGCCTTAGTCTTTTACACCGTCTTGACCAATGTGAAGCACACTGTGCAACTACCGACTGCAACAGTGTAATCACTAAAGTGATTAGTGAACGTATACTAAATTTTAAAGAAAAATATTACGGGAGCGTTTCTATTTCTATGCTGCAGGAACACGGGTCAAAGATGTGCTTGCAGAGCTCACAAAACCTAAATATATGGCCACATGGAAAATCAGCACCCGTAAAACCAGAATCCTAAACAGACATGCTGCATACTGAACCCGCAGGGCGAGTCAGTTAATGCTGCAGGATTTCTGTGCAGCTTGTGAAAGATATCTGAAATCTCATCAACTGTGCTTGTACTGCAGAACTTATGCCACGTTTGGCTGAACCAAAATCTTTTAAGGGATATCTGGTTCTGATAGTTTGGATATGTCATAAATCCATGACCTGTAGGGGTAACTGCTGGGAGCACCGCCAATTTCCCCTGCATAGTGGCACAGCACATTGAATGGAGTGCGCTCTCTCCACAACGGGTAAACCAGGAGTGGCAATGCATGGCAGGAATCACAGATCCATGTTATGGCATATCCTAGCAATAAGCATTAGACTACAAGCTGGAAATACACATTTAACCAGAAGATTACAGATTGCAATCTTTCTTATCGATCTATGTGCTACATACCAAAGGCAGAAAAGATTTGCTTTAGTTTTACATCATCCATATCTTCACCAAAATTCTTAATGTAGACATTAGTAAACTCCAGAACTTTCGCCCCATATTCCATTTCTCTTTCCCTCCGTGATTTAAAATGGCCAACAAATCTACGAATCATAAAGAGAAATGTAATTCTATATGAGCCTGATGCTAGCGGTAAGAGCACATATAAAACACTTCCTAATCACTGCAGTTCTTAAAACCTGTAAATTCCTGAGGTCCCTTCATGACCAGGCCATTTTTTTTTTTAGCAAATCTGACTAGTGTCACTTTATGTGGTGATAACTTTAAAACGCTTTTACTTATCCAAGCCATTCTGAAACTGTTTTCTCGTCACATATTGTACATTTTTATTTATTAAAAAAAAAAAAAAAACTACCAAGTTTAACCCAAAAATTTAAAAATTAGCAAATTTCAATTTCTCTACTTTTATAATAGATAGTAATATCTCCAAAAATAGTTATTACTTTACATTTCCCATATGTCTACTTCATGTTTGGATCATTTTGAAAATGACATTTAATTTTTTGGGGACGTTAGAAGGCTTAGACGTTTAGAAGCAAATCTTAACATTTTTAAGAACAATTTCCAAACCACAATTTTTTCAGGACCAGTTCAGTTATGAAGTCACTTTCTGGGGCTTGCATATTAGAAACCACCTATAGACCTATAAACCACATTTTAGAAACTACACCCCTCAAGGTATTTAAAAACGATTTTACAAACTTTGTTAACCCTTTAGGTGCCCCACGAGAATGAAATGAAAATGGGAATGAAATTCCCAATTTTTTTTTAGCAGATTTTACATTTTAATCTATTTTTTCTGTAACACATGAAGGGTTAACAGCCAAACAAAGCTCAAAATCTACCGTATTTTTCGCCCTATAAGACAGTAAGAAAAGTGGGGTGAAAAAGGCATTGCGTCTTATGGGGCGAATGCTGCCGTTTATACCGATACACCGCCGACCGCATTCTGCACAGCGCAGTCGGAGTTGCATCAGCAAGGAGGGGCTTGGGGCCGGCATCTAGTTTTGTAATGGCAGCGGGACCAGTTCAGTCATTGTATTCTATTGCGCCAGTGTACTAATCGTATCTAACTGCAGGCAATGTTTAACTATAGAATATCTTCAATCCAGCAGTTCAAAGCTCAAAGCTGTTAGCTCCTCCCCTGGCAGCTATACCCCCTCCAGCCTGGAGAGAGAACTTCAGTTTGTGAGAAGCAGTAGGAGAAGCAAGTAAACCAATGAAATAACGTTGAACACCAACAATGCCAAGAACCCCACTAGGTTCTAACCAGCAAAAGCCACAACTGTGGCCAAACAATAATACTGGGTGGGTGCTGTGTCCCCCAATGAAGAGCGAGAAAGATTTTACTGGTAAGTTTTACAAAAATCTCGTTTTCTCGTACATATTCATTGGGGGACACAGAAACCGTGGGACGTTCAAAAGCAGTCCACAGGGAGGGAAAAACCACAGAGCCATGGAGCAAGCTCCCCTGCAGGCAACTAAGGACTGCTGCCTCTAAGACTATGCGGCCCAAGGCAGCGCCCGCCGATGCATAAGTATGCACCTAGCAAAATTTTGAGAATGTGCGTAAGGAGGGCAGTAAGCCGCCTTGCACAACTGCGCGGCCGAACCTTGAATCCTCCAAGCCCAGGAGCGCCCACCGCTCTGGTGGAGTGAGCCAAGACACCGAAGGGCTGAACCCTGCCCCGGGTGCAGTATGCTTCAGCAATTGCAGACGTGCAAATGCCACACTGGAGGCCGCCAATGCCTTGCGAGGACTCTCCGGGATGACAAAAAAAAGGGGGGGTCCGTACGCCGGAAGGAACTGGAGGCCGGCAAATAGTCAAAGCCCTGACAACGTCCAAATGGTCTAACTCCCTTTTCCTAGGGTGTGAAAGGGGGAGAGACCGTGATGGAAGGACAATATCTACATTGAAATGGAAATCAGAGATCAGGAGAAAGGAATGAACGGGCCGGAGAACCGCTTATCCCTGCAAAGAACCAGGAAGGTTCTCTGCAAGAGAGCGCCCCAACCCGGACACCCGTCTGATGGATGTGATAGCCACAAGAAAAAACTACCTTACAGGAAAGGAGTCGGAGTGACACATCCCGCAAGAGTTCAAGGGGACAATTCTGGCGCGCTGAAAGGACTAAGTTCAGATCCCAAGGCGGTAAAGGAGGACGGTATGGAGGAACCGTATGTGCCATTCCCTGAGGAAGGTATTATGGGCCCCGGGTGAGTCAGAGGACGCTGGAAAAGGATATAAAGTGCCGAACCTGACCCATCAAGGAACCAAGGGCTAAACCAAAAACCCAGAAGCGCAGGATCCACCCCTGCTAAAGGGAAGCGCTCCACAAAAACGGTAAGTGGTCCACCAATGTCCCCCGAGCCAAAGATGCTTGTGGGGAGACTAAGAAGCTGGCTGATAAACTACAGAGAAAAAAACGCCTGAATGAGGCATGTCCAACCGCAAGCCAAGGAATCAATACATTGGATAGGTAGGAGATGAAAAGGAGTTCCGTCATCGACCGTGTATTGACTGTGTAGCAACACTGCACGACGGAAATTTCGACCAGACCAAGATGAGAGAAAAACTCCTGCCTCGAGGAGAAAAGAAAGGGGAGTTCCGTTCCAGGAACAAAACTCCATCAACAGTCGTGACAGCACCCCCGCTAAGCCTGGCGTGGCGAGTCTCGTAGTCTAGCCACGGAACGTGCAGTGAAAATGCATGACTACATTGGACTGACATGGCAGTCATTAGTCAAGTCTTGAGAGGTAGTTGTAGATACGGGTAGTACACCCAGGACCAACGGGTAGGAATCACCTGTAGAAGGGGGGGGGGGGATTAGGAAAACGTCACAGCCCAAAAGTCGGTCCGGAACAAGACTGGAAGAAAAAAAAACACAGAACCAATACCCTGCATCAACGTAGATGAGGGGAAGTAGTAACGTAGGAGCTACCAAGGTTTGCGGAGTGGCCGTGAACCCTGAGCCAGAGAAGGAAAAAATGGAAGGAAAAAAGTGGCAGGGCAAAGCCCATTCCTCATCTGAGACTGGCACTACACAGAAGAAACCACCAGATGATAGTGGCAGTGCCATACTCTGCCTAAGGAGGAGACCATGCAGCGTACGCCACCGAATTTGGCGTTAGAAGAATCAGTCACCTGACGAAGGAGCCGTGCAGGGGGAGCCAGAGTATGTAATGGCTACTCCAGGACCCCCGTACCGTAGGAGCCGCAGCGTGCCCCGCCATCACAAACTGAGGGGCAGACTAGAGGAATCCGGTAGAAGCCATGGTCTCATACTGCCCCAGGGAAGGAGAGCTAACCTTAAACATTCCACCTGGGAAGGGTGTTGAACAGGAACAACCGCCAAGCCAGCGTCAGGGTAGAACCACTACCTGAGGGATTGCACCACTGCAGCAACCAGCGTAAAATCTGCACCAGCGGAGAACACGCTGCAAAGCTAAACCAGAGTGCCAGCACAACCACTTCCCACATCAGGAATGGTGGATAGGGAATATAGAGTCAGTGTCACACTCGACTTGCTGGAACGTAAGCACAATATTACGTGCCATGGTGCATGCACTACATATTGTTGAAGACACATTAGAATAGTGGAGGACCATAGAGATAGGGGACGCTAGGACACATGAGTGACGCTGGGCAAACCCCTGAGGAGAGAGGTTGTCATATTCATGTTCCAAACCGGCACCGAAGGAAAAGGACAACGTGGAAACAGCCACAGTCTCCACTGGCGGCACCGAAATACCATAAGAAGAAGAATACAGGGCACCAGCGTGTATCGATACTCGCTACGCTCCACTTGTAGAAAAAGCAAAGGCATCTATAGCCGTGGCGCAGTTGAATTGCAACATCCAAGATGTGTACTCATTCCCCACGGTAGTGGATCACTTGTGGAAGGGGCAATGTTGCAATTATCCCACCAATGAAAGGGGGTAATGCTTACGGCAAGCACTGCACTTAGTGGTAGTGCAATACTCCACCATGAAGGGTGGCAATGCAGTAATGCATCTAGCAGGAACTAAATCCAAGTAGAGAGAATACGCCTCTTACAGAAAGGGCAAGGCATATAAAGAGTGCCGTATCAATACCCCACCTACGTAAGGGGGTAAGACATACAGTAAACACTGAACCAGGGATAATGCCATAGCACCACCTATGGAAGAAGGCTAATGCATACAAGAAGTACTGTCCCCAGTGGGAATGCAGTTCCTCCACCTACTAAAAGGGGGAACGCCTACTGCCGGCACTGAAACAGTTCTAGTGTGGTTAGACCTCAATAGAGGGAGGTAATATCCAAGGGAGTACTGCATCCAGTAGCAGTGCAAATACTCTGCCTAAGGAAGGGGATAATGAATACGACAAGTACCGCTGTCTACCTCAGACGCCATCTTGGAAGATCGCACCGGAATCACGGCAGAGACCGAACCACTGATCTCCCCCTTCAGACCGAACCTCTCCAGGCAGGGAGGGTGCGTCTGAGCATGACCCTAGGGAGGAAGGGTGGGGGTGTGGAGGTGACCGAGGAGGAAATTATCCTGCTCTGGCCAGCTGTGTACAGTCTCACCTCTCAGAATCTTGTCCATGGCAGACGCAGGCTCGCCGGTGGGAGTTATCAACCAAACTACCCAGGGGTGGAATGGAAACTTCTAGAGGTTCATCCACCGGATTGCGCAGCCAGTGCTTTATCAACCAAACTACCCTGAAGGGTGACTGGGTACTCCGGGGATCCACCATTGGAGTGCGCAGGCGGTGCTTATCAACCAAACGACCCCGGAGGGTGATTGGGAAGTCCGGAGATCCACCATTGGATTAGGCAGGTGGAGAATATCAACCTAACAACCCTGGAGGGTGATTGGGAAGGTCCGGATGCACACAATTGGAGTACACAGGCAACGTTTTATCAACCAAATGACCCTGAAAGATGATTGGGAAGGTCTGGATGCACACAAGTGGATTGCGCAGGTGGTGCTCATCAACCAAAACTACCCCGGAGGGTGATTAGGAAGGTCCGGATGTACACAATCGGATTGCGCAGGTAGCGCTCGGCAACCAAGCGGACCCGGAGGGTGAATAGAAAGATAGAGATCTACCATTGGATTGCGCAGGCAGCGCTTTATTAACCAAACCGACCCCGGAGGGTGAATGGAAAACTGAAGGGGGTTCTGCAGTGATGAGGACTGAGGGGGGAGGACCCGAATGGACTTTATTTAAATTTTTTATATATAAAAAAAAAAAAAAAAAAAAAAAAAAAAACTGGGATGCCCACCTCAATTGTGCAAGACGCAGAGGACTTAAATTCCTCAACATTAAATCCCTGCAGATAGAACCCATATAATCCTGTGCCAGCCTCAAGAGATGGCTGACCAGGAAGGGTTAATTGCCGAGGCCGAGCTCTGTGGGCTACTGGGGGAGGCAAGCGGCAAAATTCGCGCCAAACCGCCCTCCTCCCCGGGGATGAAGTGCAGACCAGTAGGCCGCAAGCTGGGGCCTAACAGTATGAGACTTGGCCGACTGTATGGCCAGAGCAGCAAGGGCTGCGGAGACAACGCTGCAAGCGCGCTTACCAGACACAGCGCATCACTGTAGTCCTCACCGGAATTAAAACCGACCCCAGAGTGAAGGGTCCCCCCGCAGAGAAATGCGGCTGCTTGCACGCACATGTCAAAAAAGTGGCGCGGGTCGGAGTGAAGACGGGGCCTAATTTCGGTGCCCGGACCCAGTGCTGGCGCTAGCCTCCTGGAGTGGTGCGCTTCTAGGCGCCCGCTTCCAGGGGTGGATTATCGCTGGGGAGCGGAAGCAAGGGGAGATCAGTGTAGTTAGTCTGTAAATACTCGATCCATGCATCCGGATCAAGCGGTGCGCACAGTCGCCTGCTGTTTTTAGTAGCGCCTGCGGGGGACATGGCCATTAACCGCGTGTGCCCGTGTACCGTCGGCACAGAGGGGTAGGGAAGAGGCTGTTGAAACTGGGCTAGTGAAGGCGGCGCTTGGTAAATAAAGCCAGTGTCTGGCCAAGGAGGGAGGGAGCTGGCAATGAAGCCCATCTGCTTGCCAAATAGGAAGGAAGGGGGTTAACATACTCACCAAGTCCTGTGTACTCACCTAATCTTCCTCCTCTTCACTTCACCCTCCCTAAGTGGGCCTATAAGATCACCTTCTCCAGCAGGGTCACCTTCCCAGCAGCTGGCACCGGAGTGGCAGGAGACTGGTATGGCGGGATGGTCTTCTCTTTGGCAGACCTAGGTGACCCCTTGGCTGGCGGGATGCAGAGGAGCGAGGCTGCCCTGGGTCCACCTTGTCTTCTTGTAGGGGGAGGAGGCAGCGTGGTGGGCCAAAGCAGGCGTGCTTCGCCCCAGGAGAACAGGGAGGCGAGGCATCCACCGTTTCCCACCTAAAAGAGAAAAACTAGATGTTTGTATAACTTACCAGTAAAATCTCTTTCTCGCTCTTCATTGGGGGACACAGAGACCATGGGTATAGCTATGTCCTCTAGGAGGCGTTAACACTAGTAAAAGCTGTTAGCTCCTCCCCTGGCAGCTATACCCCCTCCAGCCTGGAGAGAGAACTTCAGTTTGTGAGAAGCAGTAGGAGAAGCAAGTAAACCAACGAAAAAATGTGGAACAGCCAATGCCGAGAACCAAACTAGGTTCCAACCAGCAACAGCCACAACTGTGGCCGAACAACAATACTGGGTGGGTGCTGTGTCCCCCAATGAAGAGCGAGAAAGATTTCACTGTTAAGTTATAAAAAAATCTCGTTTTCTCGCCCATATTCATTGGGGGACACAGAGACCATGGGACGTCCAAGAGCAGTCCAACAGGGAGGGAAAACCACAGACACATGGAGCAAGCACCCCTGCAGGCAACTAAGAACTGCCGCCTGCAAGACCATGCGGCCCAAGGCAGCGCCTGCCGATACATAAGTATGCACCTGGAGAATTTTGTGAATGTGCGAAAGGAGATCAGTAGCCGTCTTGCACAACTGCGCGGCCGAACCTTGAATCCTCCGACTGTGACACCAAAGGGCGAAACCCTGCCCCGGATGCAGTATGCTCCAGCAATTGCAGACGTGCAATTGCCACCCCGTAGACCGCCAATGCCTTGCGAGGACCCTCCGGGATGCCAAAAAAGAGGAGCCCGTACACCGGAAGGAACTGGAGGCTGGCAAATAAATTGTCAGAGCCCTGACAATGTCCAAATTGTGTAACTCCCGTTCCCTAGGGTGCGAAGGGGAGGGACATGGTGATGGAAAGACAATTTCTTCATTGAAATGGAAATCAGAGACCACCATCGGGAGAAGGAATAAACGGGCCGGAGGATCGCTTATCCCTGTGAAGAACCAGGAAGGTTCTCTGCAAGAGCGCCCAAACCCGGACACCCGCCGGATGGATGTGATAGCCACAAGAAAAAACTACATTCCAGGATCGGGGTTGGAGAGACATCTCCCGCAAGAGTTCAAGGGGGGGAATTCTGGAAACGGTAATTGGTCCACCGAAGTCCCTCGAGCCGAAGAGGCTTGTGGGGAGACTGAGAAGCCGGCTGATAAACTACCAAGAAAAAAACACCTGAATGAGGCATGTCCAACCGCAAGCCAAGGAATCAATACATTGGACAGGTAGAAGAGATGATATAAGAATCACCGGCTGAGAGGAGGTCCGTCAGCGACCGTGCATTGACGGTGTAGCAACTCTGCTCGACGGAAATATCGACCAGACCAAGAAGAGAGAAAAAACTCCTGCCTCAAGGAGGAAGAATAGAAGGGGTGTTCTGTTCCAAGAACGAAACTCCAGCAACGGAAACGGGCCGCGACAGCACCCCCGCTCCGCCTGGCATGGTGGGTCTCAGTCTAGACACGGAAAGTGCAGTGAAAAGGCATGACTACTATCGGACTGACGTGGCAGTCAGTAGTCAAGTCTTGAGAGGTAGTTGTAGAAATTGGTAGTACGCCCAGGACCAACGGGTAGGATTCACCTGTAGAAGGAGAATATGGAAAAAAAACGTCACAGTCCAACAATCAGTCCGGAACGAGACTGGAATTAAAAAAAGACAGAACCAATACCCTGCATTAACGTAGATGAGGGGAAGTAGGAACGTCGGAGCTACCAAGGTTTGCGGAGTGACCGTGAACCCTGAGTCAGAGAAGGAAAAAAACGGAAGGAGAAGGGGGCAGGGCGAAGCCCATTGCCCATCTGAGACAGGCGCCACACAAAAGTAGCCACCTGATGAGGAGGCCATGCAGCGTACGCCACCGAATTCGGCGTTAGAAGAATCCGTCACCTGACGAAAGAGCCGTGCAGGAGGAGCCAGAGTATCTAATGGCTACACCAGGACCCCCGTACCGTAGGAGCCGCAGCGTGCCTCGCCAGCACAAACTGAGAGGGCAGACTAGAGGAATCCGATAGAAGCCATGGTACCATACTGCCTCAGGGAAGGAGAACTAACCTTAAACAGTCCACCTGGGAAGGGCGTCGAACAGGAACCACCACCAAGCCAGCGTCAGGGTGGAACCCTTACCTGAGGGGATGCCCCACTGCAGCGACTGCGAACGCTAGTACCAGCGTAAAAACCGCACCAGCGGGGAACACGCTGCAACCACATCAGAAATGGTGGATAACATATTGGAACAGTGGAGGACCATGGACATAGGGACGCTAGGACACATGAGTGACGCTGGGCAACCCCCTGAAGAGAGAGGTAGTCATATTTCCGCCCCAAAGCGGCACCGAAGGAAAAGGACACAACATGGAAACAGCCACAGTATCCACTGGCGGCACCGAAATACCATTAGAAGAAGAGCACAGGGCACCAGCGTGTAACGATACACGCTACGCTCCACTTGTAGAAGAAGCTAAGGCATCTATAGCCGTGGCGTAGTTGAAGTGCAACATCCAAGATGTGTGCTCATTTCCCTCGGTAGTGGGAAGAGGCAATGCAATGTTGCAATTGTCCCACCAATGAAAGGGGGTAATGCTTACGGCAAGCACTGCCCTCAGTCATAGTGCAAGTACACCACCATGAAGGGTGGCAATGCAGTAATGCATCCAGCAGGAACCGAATCCAAGTAGAGAAAGAATGCCTCTTTCGGACAGGGCAAGGCATATGGAGAGTCCTGTATCAATACCCCACCTACGTAAGGGGGTAAGACATACAGTAAACACTGAACCAGGGATAATGCCATAGCGCCACCTATGGAAGCGGCTAAGCATACAGTAAGTACTGACCCCAGTGGGAATGCAGTTCCGCCACCTATCAAAAGGGGGAACGCTTACTGCCGGCACTGACAGTGACCCCGATGGAGGGAGGTGATATCCAAGGGAGTACTGCATCCAGTAGTAGTGTAATACTCCGCCCAAGGAAGAGGGTAATGCATACGACAAGTATTGCGGTCTACCTCGGACGCCATCTTGGAAGATCGCACCGGAATCACAGCAGAGACTGAACCACTGATCCCCCATCCAGGGAGAGGAGGGTGCGACTGAGCGTGACCGTAGGGAGGAAGGGTGGGGGTGTGGAGGTGACAGAGGAGGAAAATATCCTGCTCTGGCCCATTGTGTGCAGTCTTAACTCTCAGAATCTTGTCCATGGCAGTCGCAGGCTCGCCGGTGGGAGCCATCAACCAAACTAACTACACGGGGGTGGAATTGGAACGTCTAAAGATACACTCACCATTGGATCGTGCAGGTGGAGGATTATCAACCAGACGACCCCGGAGGATGGAATGGGAACACAGCCAGAGGGTCTGCTCTGGATGACGCAGGCGAATTTTATCAACCAGACGACCCCGGAGGGTGGAATGGGAATTTTTGAGAGGTACTGCACCGGATGGCGCTGGTGGCGAATTATCAACCAAACGGCCCCGGAGGACGGATTGGGAACCCAGAGATCCTATACTGGAGTGTGCTGGAGAATTATCAACCACACGACCAGAGGGTGGATTGGGGATAATGAGATGTCCTCCTTTTTCCGCTATAGGACACGGGCCCAGCCTGGTACCCACAGACAGGGTGGTCTTGCGAGGATGAGGCTTAGGGGGGCCCGTATGAAAGCGCATTTTTATTTTTAATTTTTTTAAATAAAACTTGGATGCCCTACATCAAGTGGGCAGAGGGACAGGAAGGGGTTAATTATATAACATAGAAGCACCTGCACGGAGATAGAACCCTCAGAATAATCTGGTGCTGGCCCTCAGAGTCTGGCCAGAAAGGGTTAAGGTGTCCTGGAGGGGGTGGGGCCCAGCGGCTTCTGGGGGCGGGCGGGAAGGATTTGCGCCAAAGCGCACCCCTCACTCCTGTCAGGGAAGTTATTAACCCCCTAAAAGACCTGTCCGCCGGTGCATGTTCCTGGTCTGCAGCGGGGGAGGTCGGGACTATGCATTAGGGACGGCGGAGCGCAGAGGGACCCGAGTCGCATCAGTTGAATGCGCCCGCCCGGTGACGGACAGGGGTCGCACCCTGTGTGTCCGCCCGTTGGGCCGGGCAAAGAAGATCGCGTCCGGAGCACCGACGGGGTGCCGGCCGAACGTATGCAGTTAACCCCCTCTGGAGCGGCGCGACCGGCATCCGCTCCCGAAGAGGGTTGCAATGAGGTAGGTGCCGCAATAGTGGACGGCGCCGGTGTTACGGAATTTTCTGCTACCCACGTCACTTCCGGTAGTGACGTGGGAGGTCTGTCTCTCACCTCGGCTCCTCATTGGCTCTGCCGGGGGTTTGTCGGCGCAGGCGCGGAGTATTCACCCGTAGCGTGAATGCGCCGAAAGGTAGCAGAAAATTCCGGGCCAACCGAAGGTAGCAGAAAATTCCGGCTTCGCGCATGCGCAGTGGGCCGGAAATTTCTTCTACCTTCGGCTCCTACTGCGCCTGCGCAGAGCAGTCTTGTTTAGCGAGCAGAAGGTAGCAGAAGATTCCGGCCCACTGCGCATGCGCGAAAAAGACGACTTGGCGCAGGCGCGCCGAGTCAGTTAACAATAAAGGTTAACAAAATGCTAATATCTAGACCTCTTCAGCACCTCTATGACGTTTCATTGACAGTATTATTATGTCTATATCGTGGAAAATAGTTTTACATTACGTCTAGCTTGAAGTGCTGACTAATATAAAATTTTTAATCTTTATTTCATTTCCTTAAAACTATTTTCCACAATATAGACATAATGCTGTCAATTAGGTGAGGTGCTGAAGAGGTCTAGATATTTGCATTTTGTTAACCTTTATTGTTAACTGACTCTGCGCTACTGCGCCAAGTCATCTTTTTTGCGCATGCGCAGTGGGCTGGAATCTTCTGATACCTTCTGCTTGCTAAACAAGACGGCTCGGTGCAGGCGCAGTAGGAGCCGAAGGTAGCAGAAAATTCCGGCCCACTGCGCATGCGCGAAGCCGGAATTTTCTGCTACCTTCGGTTGTCTTGTTCACGCATGCGCAGTGGGCCGGAATTTTCTGCTACCTTCGGCCGTCTTCTTCGCGCATGCACAGTGGCCCGGAATTTTCTGCTACCTTCGGCACGTTCACGCCAAGGGGCGAATCCTCCGCGCCTGCGCCGACAAACCCCCGGCAGAGCCAATGTGAGACACACACCTCCCACGTCACTACCGGAAGTGACGTGGGTAGCAAAAAATTCCAGGTAGCAGAAAATTCCGGAACACCGGCAGACTCCGGAGGGTGGAGGGGAGCAGAAGACTCCTGCGCTCCCCTTCCTGCATGTTACGGCGTATTAACCCCCCATGTGCCGATGTCCCTTCTAATGACAACAAGAGGAGTGAAGGGAAAGACAGGAGGGGTGCTGATGGCTTGAGGGGAGCTGGTGATGGCCTCAGGCAGACAGGGTGGTCCTGGAAATGGTTTCAGGCATAAGTATGCCCCTGATTGTTGAATACAAGAGGGAGGGCCAGGAGGGTTAACCCGGCGTCAGCTCCGGAAGTGTAGATGCCGCCTTGTAGGAAGGTAGGAGCAACGCTCCCTGCATGATAATCGGAATTACGGCAGGTCCAAATTCGCACCAGAATGCATACAGCACACCATTAACCCCCTATGGTCCTCCACTCAATCATCAACCAAACGACCTGTGCTGGAGGGGAATACTTCAGGGGTGCTGGAATGGCTGCAGGTGCTGGGCTATGCTAGCCCTGTCTGTTCGCAGACTATTGCCACCACGAGGGAGGGGGAGACCAACCCAGAGGGTCAAACATACTCGCCTAGTCCCATGTACTCACCTCTCTTCTCTGCCGCCATCTTCACCCCTCCTCTGGTCCAGCAGGGTCACCCCTTCAGCTACTGGCACCGTAGTGGCAGGACGCTGAAAAGGGGGGCTTGGATGGGGAACCCCTTGGCTGGCGGGATACAGGGGAGCGAGGCTGCCCTGGTCCACCTTGTCTTCTGTGGGGGAGGCAGCAGTTCGGGTGACCGGCACTGGCGCAACTCGACCCCGGGAGAACAGGGAAAAAAATAAACTAAAATAAAAAATCTTAGGGAGATCCCTGCAGAGCAGGGAGGTCTTGCCTCCTATTGACACTAGAAAAAAATTGAAGCTCTCTCCAGGCTGGAGGGGGTATAGCTGCCAGGGGAGGAGCCAAACAGCTTTTACTAGTGTCAACGCCTCCTAGAGGACATAGCTATACCCACGGTTTCTGTGTTCCCCAATGAATATGGGCGAGAAATACGATATTACCCTGAATCTTGAGTTTACAGAAACACCCCATGTGGAAAACTGATGTATGGGCAGGCTTCAGAGTGGAAGGAGCACCATATGACTTTTGGAGAGCGGATTAGCTGGAATGGTAATTGGGAGCTATGTCGCATATGAAGACACCCAGAGGTGGCCCTAGAGTGGAAACCCCCCAAAAAGTGACCCTGTTCCAGAAACTACACCCCACAAGGAATATTTCAAGGTATGTAGTGAGCACTTAGACCCATTGGGCGTTTCACAGAATTAGGAAACACTTGGCGGTGAAAATAAAAAATGACAATTTTTTCCCAAAAAAATAGCTTTACACCCACATTTTTCACTTTCAAAAGGGGTAACAGGACAAAATGCACACCACATTGTGTTCCCCATTTTCCCCCGAATACGCCAACACCCCATATGTGCTCAAAAAATTATATATGGGCGCATGGCAGGGCTCTAGATACAAACAGCTAAATATGGATTTTGCTGACCTGAATTGGCAGACATGGATTTTAGGTGCCATGTCACATTAAATTCCTGAGGTTCCCAGAAATAAAAAACCCAAAGAAGTGACCCCATTTCGGAAAGAGCACCCCCGTGACTCACAGAAGGCAGAATTACTTGAGAAAGGCATTTCAAAGCATACATTTGTAAAAATTACTAGCAGACCCCAATTTTTCACTTTCACGAGGGGTTAAAGGAGAAAATGCACCCCAGTATATGTTCTCCATTTTCTCCCCATTTTGCAAACACCCCATATGTGCTCGTAGCCTGCTGTTTTGGCGCACAACAGGCCTCTAGAGGCAAAGTGCAAAATATGTTTTTTGCAGGCCTGAATTGGCAGGCATGTATTTTAGGTGCCATGTCGCATTAAAATTTTTTCCTGAGGTCCGCAGAAATGAAAAACCCCAAGTGACCCCATTTCGGCAAGAGCACCCCTGTACGAACATTTTAAGTGGTGGAAAGGCCACTTTTGACCTAACAGGTGTTTCACAGAAATGAATATGTAGTGGTTGGTGAAAAGTGGATATGTAAGCTATGCGGACTAAATCTGAGATATAAGGTGGTAAAACTACAGGGTACATCAAGGATGAAATTAATACTCCATGGATGAGTGCTAGATTCTGAAACAATCCTGCATGCATAGGCCAGGTTTTGCAGTGGTAAATGGTGTCTTTCCTTATCTCCCTTTTGGAACACACCCTGCATCTTTTTTATGTCCTTCCCTTCCTTGCTGTCTGGGGGACTTGACCTAGAAAAAATGTTGCCCTGGTACAACACAGGCACACTGACTTCCAGAAGTACTGGAACCCTCCCCAGCCTGGGTTTGAAAAATTAGGGCCTTAACAGGCACCTCTTGGAACTGGAGGAAAGTTCCTCTGTGGACTGCAGAATGAAATAGCACATATGCATTGTACATTGCCATCTGTACAATGTGTACGGCCAGCTTTTTGAACCACACTTTTGTTTTTTGTGTGGCACTGTAGGGCTTCAGAACTTGATCTGAAAGATAAACCCCTCCCATGTGCTTATTGTAGTCCAGGATGCAGTTTGGTTTGAGGACAGTGGTAGTGGTACCTCGCACATGAGCAGGGGAGCTGGTATTTGTGTGAACGGTGGTCAGTAAGGCTGGGTTCACACCTGAGCGTTCTGAAAGAAGCGCTCTGTATGCGCGATTGTACCGGCGTTTACAATTGCGCATACAGAGACAAGCGAACGAATTGTCACGCGTTCCTGAAAGTCTATGTACGGGAACGCGCGACAAAACGCCCCAAAGAAGCTCAAGAACTTTTTTGAGCGTAGGGCGTTTTTTCAGCGCATTCAAACGCGCTGTAAAACGCTCAAGTGTGAACCAGGGCCATAGGGAAGCATTGGTTTTCATGTGTTGAGCGTTTTACAGCACGTTTGAACGCGCTGTAAAACGCTCAGGTGTGAACCCAGCCTAAAAGGACATCCCTCTTGTACTTAACCACCAGCAAGTTCTCATGGAGGAGAGCCTTACTTTGACCCATTCTGAGTGGTTGCCCTAACAGGGATCTAGGGAGGCCTCTCTGATTTTTGCGCACTGTGCCGCAAGCCACAGTACTTCTGGCAGTTAGGGACCTGAATAGGGGTATGCTGGTATAATAGTTATCCACATAGAGGTGGCAACCCTTATCAAGCAAGTCCCACACAATCTTTCCACTAACTCCTAGGATGGGGGGGCATTCTGGGGGTTCTACGCAGGAATCTTAACCTTCATAAATGCGGAACTTGTGGGTGTACCCGGAGCTACTCTCACAAAGTTTGTAAATCTTTTTTGCGCCGTACCTTGCCTGTTTGCCAAGCAGGTACTGGCGGAATCTAACCCTCCCTTTGAAAAGTAACAGGAACTCCTCTACACTGAAATTTTTATCAGGGGTGTACACCTCAGCAAACTTTGTGTTAAAGTGGTCAAGGATGGGCCTAACCTTGAACAGACGGTCAAATGTCAGGTCATTTTGGGGTGGGCACTGTGTATTGTCGTTGTAGTGTAGGAATTTCCGAATTGACTCAAAAAGCTTCCGGGTCATGGTCTGACTGTAAATTGGAGTCTGGTAAATGTCCGAACTCCAATATTGTATGCGTTTGGCTTCTTTACTACGCCCATATGCAGCACGAGTCCCTAAAACTTCTTCATCTCTACTGCATCTACTGGGGTCCAACCTAGGGTTCTGAGCTATAAATTGTTGGGCCACCATTAAATTTACTAAATCTTCAGAGAAGAGGATTTCGAAAAAATCTTGTTCTGTGAAGCCCACACAATCTATCTGTATTCCGGAGTTACCCACAAAATTCAGAATAGGCGTATGCCTCTTCAGCTGAGTAAACTCATTGGGATGGACGGGCCATTTTTTATTTTATTGGGGTGTTTTGTGTGAAATGTTTAAAACTTTATTTAGTATGGGGTGTGTATGTAGTGTTTTCAAACGTGAAGGGAGTAGCATAAAATAAAAAAATTTGCTGGATGAACGCATAAACCTAACTACCTAACTAAAGAGAATGCTAAGAGTGTGCAAAGCAGTAATCAAAGCAAAAGGTGGCTACTTTGAAGAACCTAGTATATGACATTTTCAGTTGTTTCACACTTTTTTGTTATGTATATAATTCCACATGTGTTAATTCATAGTTTTGAGGCCTTCAGTGTGAATCTACAATTTTCAGAGTCAAGAAAATAAAGAAAACTCTTTGAATGATAAGGTGTGTCCAAACTTTTGGTCTGTACTGTATATATATATATATATATATATATATATATATATATATATATATATATATATATATATATAATCTAATAGATGGCAGCACCAACCTCAAAGTTTGAAAATCGAGTGCAAGCTCCAGTGGGAATAGCATCCCAAGATAATACTAATGAAAAATAGAGCAGCACTCCAGTAAAGTGAAAAAAAAAGCTGTTTATTCACCCAGTGGTGACGCGATGTTTCGGCTCCAACATGAAGCCTTTCTCAAGCCTGGTCTTGAGAAAGGATTCATGTTGGAGCCGAAACATCGCGTCACCACTGGGTGAATAAACAGCTTTCTTTTTTCACTTTACTGGAGTGCTGCATATATATATATATAATTACCTCTTAAAAAAAAAAAAAAAGAAAAGAAAAGGGACAGATGAAAAAATATATATCTGCGCCCCAAAAAAAAAGAGCCCAGGTGCTGAGCAGTGAAGTACAGACTGATTAGCACTTTGCAGTCACAGCTTTATAAAAGTGACTAGAAAAATCAAAATTTCTTCACCGCAGGCAAAATCGGATGGGAGTGGCAGGGGGAGGAGGGAGAGGGGGGTGGATTAGGGATCTGAAACTTCTGCTGCAGAAAAAAAAAAAAAATAATCACTGCAGCAGATGTGCCAGATGTTGTTCTATACAGGAGCAGTAAAGGCAGTGAAAGCTGTGGTAGAACCACAAATCCCAGCAGATAGAGCACAGAGAAGCGCTGAACCTCTCAGAATGCAGTCACCAGCTCCAATGGCTGCATGCAGGGAGGTTCTGCCCTTTCCTGTGCAGCTATAGTGCTGCCATTGTCTGGAGCGTTGTTCCAGCCAATCGCAGCGCTGGCAGGAGACCTAAAACACTGGTGTCCCCTGCCTCACCTCGGAGGTGACCGGTGCTGACCAGTTCAGCACCGGCCACCTCCCCCTGACCTTCACCCCGACCTGCAGCTTACATGTGCTTCCAGGGCTGCGATGTGCCGTCATCACTGATCAGCCAATCGCAGCGCACGGAGCTGCAGGGGGGCCAAAATAGCTGATGCTGCACTTACCCGGCATGGCTGCCTATCGGTAAGAGCAGCCATCTCGCTCCAATCCCCCCACGATTTTCCCCCAGACCTCGCGCCATAAATGTACGGCGCTGGTCCTTAAGTCACGTCCGGTAGCGCCGTACATGTATGGCGCGGGTCCTCTACGGGTTAAAGAATGTCTACAGTTTACACTTCTACTTAAAGGAAATCCCTACCACTCCTAGTACTTCATGACTCCAGATCACTCATTTGTAGTATGTCCATACTCACCCCTCTTGCCCCACTGTGCACCCGCAAACTGCCCATGGATAGGGCTCCAGAAGAAGTCCTCTCAATGTATTCCACGGCTGTTTTGAGGTCACATGGGAGAATAGGGATGAAGGTCGACATAAATTGGTGACAGTGATCAGTGGGAGAAGTGCTACTCATGTAGTACTGTACTTTTTAGGGCTTGTGGGTGGTGACACATTTACTTGTACATATGGGGCTATGGGGAAATTGCCTATAGCAAACCAGATACATTTACTATAGGAGGCATGGCAGAAATCAGAGACTGGCACTAGGGCCCTAATTGATAAAGTTTTTTATAAATGTGTCTATTTGTGTAAGGCCTCATTCACACGGCCGTTCCTGTGCCTGGACCTGCACGAGGATTAACCCTACTGATGGTGCTACTCAGAGGCTTTTCAGTGCCGAATCTGTGGATAACAACTCCATAGATGATTTTTTGAAGCATAGACCATAAGCGTTAGATGGAGGATCTTAGAGGATCTAATGAGGACTTGGCTGAGGATTCCATGTCTAAATCCTCATGAAATCGACTATGTAAAACCTTGTGGAGGGTAAATCACAATGTTAAAGGAACATTTCAACACCTCCACATATATCGCATCATTATGGCCCATCTGTCACACAGACTGCAGTGTATACTCCTGTGAGTGAGAACACGTTACACAGTTATAATTAAGCCATTGACAGTCACTGCATAAACTCTGCTTTATCAGATGTGCATTTATCTCATGACAAATACTGGAAGCAGCAAAACTTAAAGGAGTTCTCTCATCTGTGACATATTGCTTGGATATGCCACCGATGTCAAATAGTTGGAGGTGCCAACTCTAGGACCGGCACTTCTCTCCAGAACAGGACACCTGAAGTCAGCGGAGAGCATGCATCTATTCATTTTTATGGAACGGTGGAAAAAAATCCCATAGAAGTGAATGGAGCAGTGACCGCGCACGCTCCCCATGCATTTCTATGGGACTTCTGAAAATAGCTGAGTGCACTCGCTGGGCTATTTTCATAACTCCCATAGAAATTAATGGAAAGCATAACACACATGCGTGATGTGCTCTCCTTTACTTTCAGAGGCCTGTACTGGAGATCGGTGCAGGTCTCAAAGGTGGGATCAGCACCTATCTGACTTTGATGGTATATCCTTGTGTCAAAGTCTGAGTTGACAACTCTTAACATCCAATAGATTTTCTCATACCCAGATTCGAGTGTTTGGTTTCATGTGGAAACAAGAATATGACAGTATAAATTAAAAGCGCTCACACTTTGCGGTCATTGAGTAGCATGCCATTCATAGTCTGTATTGCCCGATTGGCAGCTTCTTGTGTCTCAAAGTGGACAAAACCATATCCTCTTGATCCATTTTCATCACACACGACCTAGATGATGAATAAAAGCTATATTTTCAGCAAAGCATTTAGCATACAAAATCCAGGCCAGTTTCACATGGGCATGTTCAGTCCGGAAAACGCAACTATCACACAGAGCGTGTTTCCCTCACCAAACACTGCTCCTCTGAACCGAAATTATGATGCTGCGAGTTTCTGCCTGACTGCGGGTCTACTGTACTTACGTGGTCAGGGAAGAACATAGAGCATCATCATTCATTATGATGCTGTTAGTTCGGGTTAGAGGAGCAGTGTTCAGTGCGGAAAAAGCGGCCATCACATGGAGTGTGTTTCCTGGACAGAACACACTTGTGTGAAACCAGCCTTAGGCTACTTTCACACTTGCGGCAGAGTGATCTGGCAAGCAGTTCAGTCACCGGATTCGGCAAAACGTATGCCAACTGATGGCATTACTAAGACTGATCAGGATCCTTTTCAGTCTTAAAAATGCCTGATCAGTCAAAAAAATGCATTGAAATGCCAGATCCGTCTTTCGGGTGTCATCCGTCATTTATTTCTTTCACCTTTTTTTCGGTCTGCGCATGAAGGACGGATGCGGCATTCCGGTATTTAGAATGCTGGATCCAGCACTAATGCATTCCTCTGGAAAAATCAGGCAAGTCTTCAGTTTTTTTGGGCCAGAGATAAAACAGTAGCATGCTGTGGTTTTATCTTTGGCCTGATCAGTCAAAATGACTGAACTGGACATCCTGAACGGATTATTCTCCATTCAGAACGCATGGAGATAAAACTGATCAGTTCTTTTCCGGCATTGAGCGCTTTTGACAGAACTCAGTGCCGGAAAAGAAAAACGCTAGTGTGAAATTCCCCTTAGGCCAAGTATCTTGTTAGGGTGGGTTTACATCACGTTTCATTCCTCCGTTTGATGTATACGTTACAAAAAAAGGATACAAAAACGTAGCACACCACGTTCTTGTATTCTACACAGTCCTATAAAAAATAAAATAAAAAAAAGTATATATTTATTTTTTTCTAATAAAACTATGGTGCACGGATGGCACTGTATGGCATCAGTTTCATGTATACGTTTTTTGTATACGTTAAACAGATGGGAAAAACTTGATGTGAACCCACCCTTAGAGAGATTGCAATTAATTTTACTTGTGGAGTGAAAGTAGTTCCTAAACATTTGTTTTTTTATCAATTAATTTGCATTAATTAGTTCTGATAAATCATTACCATTCGGCGTCCTGCATATGGTGGTATTAGAACTTTGCCGAACCTCCAAGCTGCATGGATCTTTATTACAGGGTATGGGGCGTATTTTTGCTATCGCACTTCGTATGAATATGTCAAAGTATAGAGGTGTCCTCCCCTAGAAGTACTGCTTCTAGAGAAGAATATCCCCTAATACACCACAGGACTCCATGAGCTGCTGCACAGCAGAAAGAGGGGGGAAAAAGTAAGAACCAACCTCACCTTACAAGATAAAATGTTCCCAAATGCTGAGAAGGTATCGTACAGAGCTTTGTTGTCAATAGACTCATCCAGGTTCTTGATGAATACATTCCCTACACCAGATTTCCGAAGCCCGGGGTCCCTCTGAGACCACATAATACGAATCGGCCTACCTTTGATAACTTCAAAATTCATCGTGTCCAAGGCCCGCTCAGCTGGATAAAAAAATTAACAGATATAGCATATTTGTATAAAAATACACGTTCCTTATGGAAGCAAAAGGAACAAGATCTATTAAGTATGATTACAGATACAGCAGTGGTTGTCAGGATAACCGAATGATACCGAAAAGTGTACGTACCATCCGCAGGCTGCTGGAAGTTGATGTAAGCATAGCCAAGGGATCTACGGGTAGAAATGTCACGGCATACTCTGATGGACATTATCGGGCCGGCTGGAGAAAACTTCTCATACAGCATTGCTTCGGTTACATCGGCATGCAGATCACCTACATACAGCGAGGCCAGTGGGTATCCCGCCCCTGTGGCATTCATGGTTTGCTAAGAAAGGATTTAAAGGTTAAAAGTGTTGCATTGAATTTGCCTCAATATGGAAGAACGCGACTCTCGTGGTTGGGCGATACTTCATCTGTATTGGAGATGGCAGGGGCCAATATCATGCTGGTAGCGGATGCCGGTTCTGCATAGTGCATTTCTAGAGCACACTATGTCAGTACCCAAACTTACCCGTTATTTCGCTTATACAATATTTAGTAAACCATTTTCACTGAATCACCACATTTTGAACACTGATCTGTGAGGCTGGGATGTGCAGGCGGCCGGCAGTGCGGTCTGTAGACGTCAGAGCCTCTCCTGCACAGCTCCTTAGGAAACAATACATTCTGGTCTTCTGGATGCTTTTCTCAGTTTACAGCAGAATTTGCAGCAGAGACCGCACCAGACACGGCGATGAGATGTTCGGAATCCGAAGCATGGCAAATTTATCCGGCAAGTTTATGTAACATGTGGATTTGATCCAGAAGATTGCCACCCTGTATGAACTAGACCTCTCCTGACATGTCTGTAATACTTTCATTCCCCATGTAACAATTCTGGAGCATCTATTATGATGTGTAGTGCAACCCCTCTAATTATTCCTACTAGAAGTTTATGAACAAATTGTGAGCAGTTGTAATAAACATCCATTTGTTTACGGCCCCTTTACATTGCACAACTCTGCAGACGATTGTCGGGAAGGAAGCGTTCCTTCCTGGCAAGCGCCTGCTCAACAGTGAAGGAGACCACTACATTTCCATGTAGCAATCTCCTCCACAGTATGGGGAGGAGTGATCGCTAATGCAATCGCTCGTCCCCATACTGAATCATTGTTCGCCAGCAGCAGAGGCTGTTTAGACGACACAATCTGCTGCAGGCAAAAATTTTGGTTCCTACACAAACGATCTTATTACCCGATGAATGAACGTTTCGCTCATTCATCAGGTAGCCGGCGGCAGCTTTACACCGGCAGATAATCACCTACAAACGTTTGTTTGGCCAGTGTGGAGGGGCCCTTACCAGTTGCAGGTGTGTCCCTGCACAGTATGACTGGATAGTGTTAGGCCTCATTCACACTTCAGTGAATCGCGGACATGTCCTCTTCATGGACACTACGCGGATCCACTGGCTTTAATGAGGTCAGTAATGCAGACCACACATGCTCATTGAGGTCCGGGAATACCACAGACAAAACACAGGTGCCCTTTGTACTTGGTCCATGGCTTTCGTGGACCATTGGTAGCAAATGCTCTGGAAATTTATTTTCAGCTGAGGAATATTAAAGGTGCAGCACCATCGGGCATCAAGACTCAGGCAGACAACCAGTGGGGACAATCAACGTGGAGTGTTAGCCATTTTTACCTGGGAACTCCAGATGGAACTACGTTCATCTCCTCCCCGAATGTTTCTTTGTCTGAGTCAACATATCATTTTGGGTTCTATCTGAGTATCTGAACTACCATTGGCAAAGTGTTAACACATTTGATCTTTGCGAGCCTTCCCAAACTGACTCCCTGAGGAACCTTTATTGGGGAAACGCATCGGGGTATCTGGAAGCATTTACAAGTGTATAGGGCAGTGATGGCTAACCTTGGCACTCCAGCTGTGGTAAAACTACAACTCGCAAGATGCCCCCCTTGCTTGGCTGATCTCAGAACTCTATAGAAATAAATGGAGCATGCTGGGAGTCGTAGTTTTACCACAGCTGGAGTGCCAAGGTTAGCCATCACTGGTATAGGGTATAAGAGGGAAAGTCAGCACAGGCACGAGGACAGAGGATCTCCACCATCAGTGGTCACCCCGGGTTTAGGGATAGAAAGTTTTTCCCTTTACTGTACCCCCTCTGCCCTAAATTACCTGTGCCGATTTCCCCCACAATTAATTATTTTTGTATCTACTTTTATTTAGTTCACACAAGCTAATATTTAACTAGACCTCACTAGGAGGTCATTTTACGTGATAGAAATACAATTTGAGCTTTTTAGGAGTCCTTTAATTAAAATTAGAGGTGGAACAAATCCAATTTTTTTTTCGAATCTGAACCCGAAAAGGTTCTCGAATCTATTGAATCTTTCGATGAACGGTGTAAGAAACAAAGTGATCCAAACAGGGATGGCACTGTGATGGGGCGGGGGGGGGGGGATCTGTGGATGACACATATACAGTAGGGATCGACCGATAACTTATTAGGAGCACAGAGCGCGCTGCTCTCGGCGTTCTCCGTGTTCCCTCAGCAGCACAGGGGAGAAGGAAGCAGTGTCTCCCTCCCCCCTGTGCTGCTGCCAATAGGAGGACAGGGGACAAGAGAAGGGGAGGGGCTGTGGCCGCTGCGCCACCAATGAAGAGAAATCTCTCATTCATTCAAATTGAACAGGAGGCGGAAGCTGCAGAATGACATAGCCGGCTCCTGACCTCTATGAGCTGTAGCTGCGATCTGCGGTATTTAACCCCTCAGGTGCCGCGGATCGCAGCTACCGCTCATAGGTGTTCGGGAGCTGGCTATGTCATTCTGCAGCTCCTGCCTCCTGCATATGAATAAATGAGAGATTTAACTTCATTGGTGGTGCAGTGCACCCCCCCCCAGCCCCCCAGTATTAATCATTGGTGGCACAGTGCGCCCCCCACCACCACATTAAAAACATTGGTGGCGCAGCGCACCCCCCCACCCAGTATTAATCATTGGTGGCAGTGGCCACAGGATGCCCTGTTCCCTGCTCCTCCGATCGGAGCCCCAGCAGTGTAATCCTGGGGCTCCGATTGGTTACCATGGCAGCCAGGACGCTACTGAAGCCCTGGCTGCCATGATAAGCTCCATGCTGTTGTGTGCACGAAGCACAGAGCAGCAGGGACAGTGTGAGCTCCTATTCACCCTGATGGAGATCTATCAGGGTGAATAGGACAAGGGTTCTAGTCCCTAAGGGGGCTAAAAGTTAGAAGAAGAAAAAAAAGAGTTAAAAAGATAAAAATAAAGCACCAAAATATTAAGTATAAATGAAAAAAATTTACAAAAAAAAGAAAAAACTACACATTAACAATAAACATTAATTTTCAGCAGATTTGTGTAGGAATTTATTTTATTTTTTTCAAAAATGAAAATTCCCAGAATATTGGTATAAATTATCGGTATCGGCCCTAAAAAAATCAATATCGGTCGATCCCTAATATACAGCATCTTATGCTATGTGCCATCCACAGATCCCCCCCATAACAGTGTCCCAGCAGTGTGAATGACCCCTAATACAGGGGCTGGGCGCTGGCATCTGGATTAGGAATGACAGCGGGAACCGTTGCAGTCCCTGTATTCTAATGCATCGGGCCCGCTCACTGTAGTATAATCTAAGCTGCATTGTTAAGATATAATAATCCACCTGTATTACTTACATTACAACATTAGTTCCATAGCAGAGAGGAGGGAGGACAGGCAGCGTGTCACTTACTACGTCATGCACCCATGCCGCCTGCCTCTTTCATAAAGTGGGCGGCGTAGGTACGTGATGTAGTGAGCGACGCGCCGCCCGCCCTCCTCTCTGCTACGGAACTTAATGTTGTAATGTAAGTAATACAGATGGATTATTATATCTTCACAATGCAGGTTAGATCATAAGATTATACTACAGTGAGCGGGCCCGATGCATTAGAATACAGGGACTGCACCGGTCTCCGCTGTCATGGATTTGTCAGATTCGAATTTCGTAAATGAGGTCGGGATTCGAGTCCACAAATCCAACAAGATTTGAGGGATTCGTGGGATTTGTCGTCCCACCTCTAATTTGTGATACATTTAAGAAACTAATTTTTTCAGATTAGTTACTAAAACAGACACATCAGGAGGGGTGACAGCTCTTAAAAACCTATTATAAAACCTGCAGTTTTGGCGTTGATAAAGCACAGAATGCATTATATTTACACGGCCAGACCACCCGGGACACCCCCAATCCTGCTCCTCAGTGACAAGTGCAGATTTGTTGCAGAAATCTCTAAGACTGAAAATCTGCCACTTTCATAAGAGTGGGGTTTGTCTCCTAGGTAAGCACATGGATTCCGAGAACCCCCGCTCAAATGATTGCGTTATGGGGGGGTCAAGAAACTGTTTAAAAGAAAAACACCCAGCAGACCAGCACTGATGGAGGACTGAAGCAGCCACTCACTGGTAAAAATGGCAGCATTCAACCAGGGAGTGTTTTTTCTTTTCTTTTTTATAAAGATTTTCCAACCTTCATTTTTTTTTTTTTTAAAGGGCTTCTGTCACCCCACTAAAGTCATTTTTATTTTTTGGGCTAGTTACATTCCTTATAGTGCGATATATGAGAATATAATGGTGTTACTTACTTTCCTTCAGCCGTTTCTTATAAAAACGAAGTTTTATAATATGTAAATCAGGTCTCTACCAGCAAGTAGGGCGTCTACTTGCTGGTAGCCGCCGCAAAAAACGCCCCCTCGTCGTGTTGATTGACAGGGCCAGCCGCGATCTCCTCCTCCGGCCGGCCCTGTCAGCATTTTAAAAATCGCGCGCCTCTGTTCATTTGGCGCAGGCGCACTGAGATGAGGCGGCTCGTCTCCTCAGAACTCCCTCAGTGCGCCTGCGCCGATGACGTCACCGAAAGAGAAGACGTCATCGGCGCAGGCGCACTGAGGGAGTTCTGAGGAGACGAGCCTCCTCATCTCAGAGCGCCTGCGCCGAATAAACAGAGGCGCGCGATTTTTAAAATGCTGACAGGGCCGGCCGGAGGAGGAGGAGATCGCGGCTGGCCCTGTCAATCAACACGACGAGGGGGCGGTTTTTTGCGGCGGCTACCAGCAAGTAGACGCCCTACTTGCTGGTAGAGACCTGATTTACATATTATAAAACTTCGTTTTTATAAGAAACGGCTGAAGGAAAGTAACACCATTATATTCTCATATATCGCGCTATAAGGAATGTAACTAGCCCAAAAAAAAAAAAATAAGACTTTAGTGGGGTGACAGAAGCCCTTTAAGGGTGGGATGGGGTTGGACAACCCCTTTAAGCTACTTGGTGTAGAATAAAAACAGTGCTTTGTGTCTGAATGGTCACTTAGATACATGTAAATGGGGAGTGTGCACCGCTACAGGTACCATATGGGCCTATTATGGGGTGCACGATACTTGATGGTTTTGCTTATTTCTATTAATTCACACCCACCTTTATAACACGAGCTCCGCGTCCCCCTGTAATCCATTTCTCTCTTTAGGCCCCACGCACACCACCGTAGTTTTAGTCTGCATCCTTTGCGGACCCAACATGTCCTATTCTTGTGCGTATTTCGGACAAGAATAGGCATTTCTAACAGAGGGCAGGACTGCAAAAACGGATACAGCCGTGTGCAGGAGGGCTTAGGCGGCCCTCATCGCGTGTCAACCACTACATGCGGCTGTACAGTACAAGGGGCTATCCCCCATAACTGTTAGGTCAGTGGGGGTTCAAGCACGGGAGTGGCGGTCTAGCCTGAACTTTATTCATCTCTATCAGAAATAGCGGAGTGCAGCGCTTGGCTGGCCGTCCCTGTAGACTACAGGAGGAAAGGACCCCCAGACTCATGATGGGCCCTGTGGTTGGTCCCCCACGGACCTGTTATCTCCTGTCCAGCAGATAGGGGGTTAACTTGTTATAACTAGAGGACCCCTTTTAAGTCTCAGGTTAGAAAGGTTCAGGCATATTGAAATCCAACATGACCAATCCTTATATACCCTGGCATCGTGCAAGACTCCATGACACTTCGCACCCACATATCCTTGACCCTGCTGCCAAATGATAGAAAACCCGAGTGCCCCTTTACTAACACAAATGAAGAGCTTTGTCCTTCAGCATATGGGGGAGCCCCGATACACCCTCCGTCCTGCAGATAATGGCGGGAAGCTCGGTACGTTACCGTGGAGCGTCAGTCACACACAGACACTGCGGCCGCACAGCTCAGCCCGCAGCGCAGGAGCGGGATACAGGCCGGGGGGGCGGGGCCTGCCAGTTATATAGCCTCCTATCAGGCGAGCGGCCTGCGGGGCATGCTGGGCATGTAGAACTAGGACAAACTTATGTTGCCCATAGCAACCAATCATCCCCTGGTTGCTATGCGCAACGGCTCAGTGATACCCATAGAATGAAACAGCCGCTTTGAGATGTATCTGCATTAACTCCGCCCCTTTTGAGGTCCATTTTCAAGGACAAAACTGCAAGAAATGGGGCGTTCATGAGGTGTACCCCTCCATTGCTAAACAAAAATGGTGCCAGGCCAGGTACAGGTCACATTTGGGCACCACTTTGGTACATTCACATGACCGTAGGTATTTTGCAGTCTGCAAAATACGGATGATGTCCGTGCGACATTAATGTTGCATCCGTTTTTTTTCAGACCCATTGACTTCCAGAACCGCATTTTGTGGCCAAGCATGGGCTCATACACACGACCGTCTATATTTTGCGATCCACAAATTGTAGATCCACAAAATACGTATCCTGCCCGTGTTGCATCTGCAGTTTTTGTGGACCTATGGACTTCAATGCTTCTGTGGCCAGGAATAGGGGATGTTCTGACCTTTGCGGGACAGACATGGAAAGCACCCAGATGTCTGCCGCATTTTGCGGATCTGCGTTTTTCTTCCTGGAACCCGCATTGCTTCTGATGCCCGCACGGCCGCTGCTGCCTATCCCCGTCACGCAGATCAAAACATCCGGCGACGGCGTGACAGGAACAAGTCTCCCTAACATCACCTGCGATGCTAAGGAGGCTGGTCACCTTTGCAGGGCGCTGTTAGCTGCTTCACACCCGCCCCCCTTGTATGTTTTGATCCGCACAATGGGGAGATGCAGCGGCGGCCGTGGGGCATGACAAGTGATGCGGGGGGTGGGGTAAGTATGAGGCTAACCCCTTTAACACATTTTAGGCCTTGGGGTCTGTGTGAAAATTGCAGAAATATATAATAAGGTGACATGAAAAAATGTAAAAAAAAAAAGTTTCAATAGCAGAGACCCGCAGCACATGTATGCGATCAGCCATAAGGCAGGCTTCAGAGTCAATTAGATGTATATATCAATACAGGCCACTAGGTGGCAGATTTGTATTGATAAAGTGCAAATTAAGTCTTCAATGATGGCTATTTAGCCATCATTGAATTCTATAGAATGATTGCCAGTTATTGTCAGCCGAGGTGACTTAAAAAAAGTTAAAAAAAATAGTTTTTACAAATATAAAAAAAAAAAAAGTTAAAATCACCCCCTTTCCTTAAAATAAAAATGCTTAACCAATAAAAAAAATATATATAATGAGTATTGCCGCATGGGAAAATGCCCATACTATTAAAATATAACAATATTAATGGCATACGGCAAATGGCGTAGCGGGAAAAAAAAATGCCAATAATTTTTTTATAAAAAGTGATCAAAAAGTCGCACACACTTAAAATTGGTAACACTGAAAAGAACAAATCGTCCCGCAAAGAATGAGCCCTCACACAGCTACAAAAAAGTTATAGGGGTCAAAATATAGTTATAAAAAAAAACTTTTTTTTTCCTCAAAGGTTTGAATTTTTCAGTATTAAAACGCAAGAAAAATTATACAAGTTTGATACCGTTGGAACCGTACTGACCTGGAGAATGAAGATAACAGGTCAATTTTACCGCATAGTGTACAGTGTAAAAAAAATATATAACCTTTATCAGAATTGCGGTTTTTCCAAATTCTACCCTATTTGGATTTTTTTTTCCGGCTCCCTACTACATGGTATGCAACCATAAATGGTGCCATTAGAAAGTACAACTTGTCCTGCAAAAAATAAGCTCTCATAAGACTATGTGAATGGAAAAATAAAAAAGTTAGAACTATGGGAAGGTGGGGAGTGAAAAATGAAAACGCAAAAATGGAAAATCCCAGGGTCCTTAAGGGGTTAAACAATAGGTAATTTTCTGATGACACATTCTCTGGAGATAATCCTGGACAACCCCTTTAAGTGGTCTGCACGGACACATGGAGCTGTACCCCTAGACGCCTGCCATTGATTCCTGTTTAGAAGAGCCGCACACTGCTTGGTTTCATACAGTTGTATTTACAAGTAGCCGACCATGTTTCGGGTGTGCCAACCTCAGAGACAGGACCTGATATGACCCTAGTCTACCTGGAGAATTACCTGGCCATCAGGTGCCGGGCAAGTCCTGCATTGTAGTAATGTCCGGTTCATGAACGAATCGTTCTTTTGAATCGATTCCTTTCACTGAACTGGAGGAGTCGATCCATCTGACTGAGCTGGTCCGCTCAGCCAGACTCAGTACATAGCAGAGACTCGAGCAGCAGGGCTTGTGTAATATGATCCTAGAGGGAAAGCCAGGCTTCTGTCAGCCTATCCCCGCCCTGCAACCAATCAGATCTGTGAAGCACAAGCACCGAGTCTAAGAAACTAGTTAGGGTACTTTCACACTAGCGTTTTTCTTTTCCGGTATTGGGTTCCATCACAAGGGCTCAATACCGGAAAAAGACTGATCAGTTTTTATCCACATGCATTCTGAATGGAGAGCAATCCGTTCAGAGGGTTGTAGTCAATGGAGTATATTCAGACCAAGGTCTTGTTACCAGTGGGATACCTCAGGGATCTGTTCTGGGACCCATATTGTTTAATATCTTTATCAGCGAAATTGCAGAAGGCCTCGAGGGTAAGGTGTGTCTTTTTGCTGATGATACAAAGATTTGTAACAGGGTTGATGTTCCTGGAGGGATACACCAAATGGAAAAGGACTTAGGAAAACTAGAGGAATGGTCAAAAATCTGGCAACTAAAATTTAATGATCCGTCTGACAAATGCCATCAGTTTGCGTCCGGATTGCTGGATCCGATGGGCAGTGTGAAAGTACCCTTAAAAGAATCGAATGATTCTACTTAGTTAGTAGACTCATTGTGCCCTCCATACAATAGAATGCCCCCAAAAGTGCCCTTCACTCAGTATAATGCCCCTAAGCACCCCTAGATATAATAGAACGTCTCTTGAAGTGCCCCCTACTCAGTATAATGCCCCTAAGCACCCCTAGATATAATAGAACGTCTCCAGAAGTGCCCTTCACTCAGTATAATGCCCCTAAGCACCCCTAGATATAATAGAATGCCTCCAGAAGTGCCCCCTACTCAGTATAATGCCCCTAAGAACCCCTCCATATAATAGGACGCCTCCAGAATTCCCCTTCACTCAGTATAATGCCCCTAAGCACCCCTAGATATAATAGAACGCCTCCAGAAGTGCCCCCCTACTCAGTATAATGCCCCTAAGAACCCCTCCATATAATAGAACGCCTCCAGAAGTGCCCCCCTACTCAGTATAATGCCCCTAAGCACCCCTCTATATAATAGAACGCCTCCAGAATTCCTCTTCACTCACTATAATGCCCCAAAGCACCCCTCCATATAATAGAACGCCTCCAGAATTCCCCTTCACTCAATATAATGACCCTAAGCACCCCTAGATATAATAGAACGCCTCCAGAAGTGCCCCCTACTCAGTATAATGCCCCTAAGAACCCCTCCATATAATAGAACGCCTCCAGAATTCCCCTTCACTAAGTATAATGCCCCTAAGAACCCCTCCATATAATAGAACGCCTCCAGAAATCCCCTTCACTAAGTATAATGCCCCTAAGCACCCCTAGATATAATAGAACGCCTCCAGAAGTGCCCCCTACTCAGTATAATGCCCCTAAGAACCCCTCCATATAATAGAACGCCTCCAGAAGTGCCCCCTACTCAGAATAATGCCCCTAAGCACCCCTCCATATAATAGAACGCCTCCAGAAGTGCCCCCTACTCAGTATAATGCCCCTAAGAACCCCTCCATATAATAGAACGCCTCCAGAAGTGCCCCCTACTCAGTATAATGCCCCTAAGAACCCCTCCATATATTAGAACGCCTCCAGAAGTTCCCCATACTCTGTATAATGCCGCTAAGCACCCCTCCATATAATAGAACGCTTTCAGAATTCCCCTTCACTCAGTATAATGCCCCTAAGAACCCCTCCATATAATAGAACGCCTCCAGAAGTGCCCCCTACTCAGTATAATGCCCCTAAGAACCCCTGCATATAATAGAACGCCTCCAGAAGTGCCCCCTACTTAGTATAATGCCCCTAAGTACCCCTCCATATAATAGAACGCCTCCAGAAGTTCCCCCCTACTCAGTATAATGCCCCTAAGAACCCCTCCATATAATAGAACGCCTCCAGAATTCCCCTTCACTCAGTATAATGCCCCTAAGAACCCTCCATATAATAGAACGCCTCCAGAAGTGCCCCCTACTCAGTATAATGCCCCTAAGAACCCCTGCATATAATAGAACGCCTCCAGAAGTGCCCCCTACTCAGTATAATGCCCCTAAGAACCCCTCCATATAATAGAACGCCTCCAGAAGTGCCCTCCACTCAGTATAATGCCCCTAAGAACCCCTCCATATAATAGAACGCCTCCAGAAGTGCCCCTACTCAGTATAATGCCCCTAAGAACCCCTCCATATAATAGAACGCCTCCAGAAGTGCCCTCCACTCAGTATAATGCCCCTAAGAACCCCTCCATATAATAGAACGCCTCCAGAAGTTCCCCTTCACTAAGTATAATGCCCCTAAGCACCCCTCAGATATAATAGAACGCCTCCAGAAGTGCCCCTCTACTCAGTATAATGCCCCTAAGAACCCCTCGATATAATAGAACACCTCCAGAAGTGCCCTCTACTCAGTATAATGCCCCTAAGAACCCCTCCATATAATAGAACGCCTCCAGAAGTTCCTCCCTACTCAGTATAATGCCCCTAAGAACCCCTCCATATAATAGAACGCCTCCAGAAGTTCCTCCCTACTCAGTATAATGCCCCTAAGAACCCCTCCATATAATAGAACGCCTTCCAGAAGTTCCTCCCTACTCAGTATAATGCCCCTAAGAACCCCTCCATATAATAGAACGCCTCCAGAAGTTCCTCCCTACTCAGTATAATGCCCCTAAGCACCCCTCCATATAATAGAACGCTTCCAGAAGTTCCTCCCTACTCAGTATAATGCCCCTAAGAACCCCTCCATATAATAGAATGCCTCCAGAAGTTCCTCCCTACTCAGTATAATGCCCCTAAGAACCCCTCCATATAATAGAACGCCTCCAGAAGTTCCTCCCTACTCAGTATAATGCCCCTAAGAACCCCTCCATATAATAGAACGCCTCCAGAAGTTCCTCCCTACTCAGTATAATGCCCCTAAGCACCCCTCCATATAATAGAACGCCTCCAGAAGTTCCTCCCTACTCAGTATAATGCCCCTAAGCACCCCTCCATATAATAGAACGCTTCCAGAATTCCCCTTCACTCAGTATAATGCCCCTAAGAACCCCTCCATATAATAGAACGCCTCCAGAAGTGCCCCCCTACTCAGTATAATGCCCCTAAGAACCCCTGCATATAATAGAACGCCTCCAGGAGTGCCCCCTACTCAGTATAATGCCCCTAAGAACCTCTGCATATAATAGAACGCCTCCAGAATTCCCCTTCACTCAGTATAATGCCCCTAAGAACCCCTCCATATAATAGAACGCCTCCAGAAGTGCCCTCCACTCAGTATAATGCCCCTAAGCACCCCTCCATATAATAGAACGCCTCCAGAAGTGCCCTCCACTCAGTACAATGCCCCTAAGCACCTTATACATATAATAGAACGCCTCCAGAAGTGCTCTCCACTCAGTATAATGCCCCTAGGCACCCTTCCACTCAGTATAATGCCCCTAAGCACCTTATACATATTATAGAACGCCTCCAGAAGTGCTCCCTACTCAGTATAATGCCCAAATCAGTGCCCCCAGCTTTCCCTTCTAGCCGTCAGTCAGGTCACCACTGATGTAACACTTATTACCTATCCGGCTCCTGAACTTGGGTTCACTTGCTTGTCAGCCCGAGTCAGCCGAGAGCCGACTCAGCAAGTGAATCGAAGATTCGGTCAACTGCGCATGCGCATTGAGCACCACCTGAGCTTCGGTTCACTTGCTTGTAAGCCGACTCTGCAAGTGAATCAAAGATTTGATTCATGAATCGGTTCTTTTGAATGAACTGATTCAAATGAACCGATTCATGTAAAAGATTCGAACTTCCCATCTCTACTGCATTGGGGACCCTGGCGGTGTTGTTGGCACAGAGCTGCAGGACACGTCTTCTCCATCTGTCCACCATATAGCCTAACCAGACTGCTGCAACCATAGAACCAGAACTGCAAGTAAAAACTGCCATCTGGGGCCGCCGCATCAATGAAGTCACACGTTGCTGTGCAGCAGGGCCGATGCAAGGATTTTTGCCAACACAAGTGAAGCTACATTTTGGCACCCACCCACCTCGCAGCTCACCTGGCCCTGGTCCCGTCTACAGCAACTGGCTTCTCCTGTGTGTGGTCCTGGTATCTTCTCTCTGCTTCAGACAAGTATTTTTCGCCCTCTAAGACACACCTAGGTTTTAGAGGAGGATAATAAGAAAAAAATATTTTCCATTACACCTCAGGTCAGACCAGCAATCAGACCCCCAATGTTAATCAGACCTCAGATCAGCCCCCCCATGTCAGGCATCAGCCCCCATGTCAGCCATCATGCCCCCCATGTAAGCCATCATGCCCCCCATGTAAGCCATCATGCCCCCATGTAAGCCATTATGCCCCCATGTCAGCCATCAGCCCCCCATGTCACATTTCTCCCCCTCCATGTCAAATCACCCCCCTATGTCACATTTCTCCCCCTCCTTTTTACATAATCCCCTCTGTCACATCACCCCCATGTCACATTTCTCCCCCATGTCAGATTTCACCCCCTCAATGCCACATTTCTCCCCCTCACGGCCTCAATGTCACATTTCTCCACTCCATGTCAAATCACCTATGTCACATCAGCCTTCCATTTATGCCGTGCGCTCTGGCGCTAGAGCGCTCATCAGTGATCACCTACCCACCTGTCCTGCTGTTACGGCAATCTGGCTGTGTGTGAGTCAGACTCACAGACACAGTCAGCTCCAGTCCCTGCTGCCGCCGCTGCGCCACTCGCCAGTCACACCCCCCGTGCCACTCTGCGGCGGCTCAACTCACAAGTGATAAAAAAAAGAAGGTTAATTTTTCAGCCCTGCGCAATTTTTCAGAGCGAGTTCAAAACATTGTAATGCTTTTACCATGATGATAGATCATGTGATGGACCATCTGATGAGCGTAGTGACGTCACCACAGGTCCTTTTCCTGTGCACAGCAAAGATGAAGACAGAAGAGATCCCGGCTGCGCGAACAAGTGGATTAAGGTGAGTTAAATTAAAAAAAATTTAACCCCCTCCAGCCCTATTGTACTATGCATTCTGTATTAAGAATGCTATTATTTTCCCTTATAACCATGTTATAAGGGAAAATAATAATGATCGGGTCTCCATCCCAATCGTTTCCTAGCAACCGTGTGCGTGAAAATCGCACCACATCCGCACTTGCTTGCGGATGCTTGCGATTTTCACGCAGCCCCATTTACTTCTATGGGGCCTGCATTGCGTGGAAAATGCACAAAGAGGCACATGTGATGCGTGAAAATCACCGCTCATCTGCACAGCCCCATAGAAATGAATGGGTCCGGATTCAGTGCGGTTGCAATGCATTCACCTCACGCATTGCACCCGCACGGAAATCTCGCCCCTGTGAAAGGGGCCATACTGTGCTTCCTCCAGGATGGTGCCAGCCCCGACGCGCTTTTCGGCAAACCTTCGTCTGGGGGTGGCGTCATCACAGAGGGGCACACACTATATATCCCCATTGGCCAATCCCGAACTCCAGCTAGTAACAGCGTGATTGAAAACACCTGTATCCCAGGCACCATTAGCAGATTAGTTGCTGCTGACGTGTACAGTCACGCAACGAAAGTCATGTGACCACACATAGTCTGTCAGATGATCGCGGGAGTACCGATGACATCCTATGCAAATGAGCGCATGCGCGGGCCCAACACATTGCTGTAGGGACATAATCCCATGCATAATGAAAGAACAGCAAAAGAGGAAAGGAAAGAGAAGGGACGGGAGCGGAGCAGGAGGGAAGAGAAACTAAAGAAAGACCTAAAAAAGAATGACTAATGGTTAATGAGAGCAAGTGACTTATTGCATACATATTAGAATGTGAAGACATGATTTATAAGCACACATAATTAAATGAGTGAAAATGTATATGAAAAATATATATAAAAATAATATATAAAAAAATAAACAAATCTATATAAAAATAAATGTCTATATTGAAGTAAAAAATGTATGTGACAATAAGTGAAAAAATATTAAGTGACAATTAGATCAACAAGTGATAATGATTCAATACTAACCATTTTTTTTTCAAAGAAATCCAAACAACTTTATTTGATTATTGAAATTTATACATGGTTCCGTTTTTTGCGGATCCGCAAAAAACGGATGACATACGGAAACATTTTCAGGAACAACGGATCCGCAAAAAACTGACCGAAAATCGGGATATAGGAAAATACTGACGTGTGAATGTAGCCTTAATGTGACCTATAAACTGTACCACTCAATTGAAAAACAAACAGAAATCTTTGAGGTGGAGGGAAGAAAACTAAAATAATGTGGTTGCATAAGTGTGCACACCCTCTTATAACTGGGAATGTACAGTACAGACCAAAAGTTTGGACACACCTTCTCATTCAAAGAGTTTTCTTTATTTTCATGACTATGAAAATTGTAGATTCACACTGAAGGCATCAAAACTATGAATTAACACATGTGGGATTATATACATAACAAAAAAGTGTGAAACAACTGAAAATATGTCATATTCTAGGTTCTTCAAAGTAGCCACCTTTTGCTTTGATTACTGCTTTGCACACTCTTGGCATTCTCTTGATGACCTTCAAGAGGTAGTCACCTGAAATGGTTTTCTCTTCACAGGTGTGCCCTGACAGGTTTAATAAGTGGGATTTCTTGCCTTATAAATGGGGTTGGGACCATCAGTTGCGTTGTGGAGAAGTCAGGTGGATACACAGCTGATAGTCCTACTGAATAGACTGTTAGAATTTGTATTATGGCAAGAAAAAAGCAGCTAAGTAAAGAAAAACGAGTGGCCATCATTACTGTAAGAAATGAAGGTCAGTCAGTCCGAAAAATTGGGAAAACTTTGAAAGTGTCCCCAAGTGCAGTCACAAAAACCATCAAGCGCTACAAAGAAACTGGCTCACATGCGGACCGCCCCAGGAAAGGAAGACCAAGAGTCACCTCTGCTGCGGAGGATAAGTTCATCCGAGTCACCAGCCTCAGAAATCGCAGGTTAACAGCAGCTCAGATTAGAGACCAGGTCAATGCCACACAGAGTTCTAGCAGCAGACACATCTCTATAACAACTGTTAAGAGGAGACTGTGTGACTCAGGCCTTCATGGTAGAATATCTGCTAGGAAACCACTGCTAAGGACAGGCAACAAGCAGAAGAGTCCAAATTTGAGATCTTTGGTTCCAACCACCGTGTCTTTGTGCGACGCAGAAAAGGTGAACGGATGGACTCTACATGCCTGGTTCCCACCGTGAAGCATGGAGGAGGAGGTGTGATGGTGTGGGGGTGCTTTGCTGGTGATTTATTTAAAATTGAAGGCATACTGAACCAGCATGGCTACCACAGCATCTTGCAGCGGCATGCTATTCCATCCGGTTTGCGTTTAGTTGGACCATCATTTATTTTTCAACAGGACAGTAACCCCAAACATACCTCCAGGCTGTGTAAGGGCTATTTGACCATGAAAGAGAGTGATGGGGTGCTGCACCAGATGACCTGGCCTCCACAGTCACCGGACCTGAACCCAATCGAGATGGTTTGGGGTGAGCTGGACCGCAGAGTGAAGGCAAAAGGGCCAACAAGTGCTAAGCATCTCTGGGAACTCCTTCAAGACTGTTGGAAGACCATTTCAGGTGACTACCTCTTGAAGCTCATCAAGAAAATGCCAAGAGTGTGCAAAGCAGTAATCAAAGCAAAAGGTGGCTAATTTGAAGAACCTAGAATATGACATATTTTCTGTTGTTTCACACTTTTTTGTTATGTATATAATTCCACATGTGTTAATTCATAGTTTTGATACCTTCAGTGTGAATCTACAATTTTCATAGTCATGAAAATAAAGAAAACTCTTTGAATGAGAAGGTGTGTCCAAACTTTTGGTCTGTACTGTAGCTGTGTTCAGAATTAAGCAATCACATTTAAAATCATGTTAAATAGGAGTCAGCATACACCTGCTATCATTTAAAGTGCCTCTGATTAACCCCAAATAAAAGTTCAGCTGCTCTAGTTGGTCTTTCCTGAAATTTTCTTAGTCGCATCCCACAGCAAAAGCCATGGTCCACAGAGAGCTTCCAAAGCCTCAGAGGGATCTCATTGTTAAAAGGTATCAGTCAGGAGAAGGGTACAAAAGAATTTCCAGGGCATTAGATTAGATATAGCATGGAACACAGTGAAGACAGTCATCATCAAGTGGAGAAAATATGACACAACAGTGACATTACCAAGAACTGGACGTCCCTTCAAAATATTTTCTGCATCATCCATTTGCCCAGTGGTACATATCAATGACAGAATATTTCTGACCGGAACATAAGAATAGCTCACAATACCTTATGTGCATAAATGCAGAAGCACTGGGGTCAGGCATAGAGGGATGGCCACATAGTCATATCATCTGTACCAAATACGGAAAAACACATTGGATTACCTCAAAAATGCTAGTCATACAAAGGATATCTTGTGCATAAATATGGAGGCATTAGGGTCAGACATGAAGGTATGGCCACAGGAAGACCTGCGATAAATTCTCATAATCGGTCAGAGTAACTTGAGAATGGAGCTTCATACACTGTCTGTGGAAAAAGATCAGAATCGATTATCTACTTGTGGGGTGGGTAGAGGCATTCCTGGGGCGCTGGATGCAGGATTATCGGCAGTGTTTAACGCCGTTTAAATAGTGTGCTCGATAGTGGTTCCGGTCATGTGACTGGAAGTGATGTGATGAGTTCCATAGAGAGGAAGTCCCAGTTAGCACTATACTGAGCGCAATAGTTCCGGTCACATGACCGGACGTGATGTGTGTGGAGCACACGTGTGCGTTCCATGAACTGTCACATGGGCGGAAGTGGTCTTTGTATGCGTTACACTGGGTACAGTTGTGGATAGGAGTAGATAATTGATCTGGCAAGTACTGGCTGTGTGTTACATGTAACAACAATCACCCGTATTCTTCATATGTCTGGGCTATGGGGTAGAGTGGCAAGACGAAAGCCTTTTCTTACGAAGAAAAGCATCCAAGCCAGGCTACATTTTGCAAAAACACATCTGATGTCTCCCAAAAGCATGTGGGAAAAAGTGTTATGGTCTAATGAAACCAAGGTTGAACTTTTTGGCCATAATTCCAAAAGATATGTTTGGCGCAAAAACAACACGGCACATCACCAAAAGAACACCATACCCACAGTGAAGCATGGTGGTGGCAGCAATATACATCCAAATCAACAAAAGAATGGCTTCACTAGAAAAAGATTAAAGTTTTGGAATGGCCCAGCCAGAGCCCAGACCTGAATCCGATTGCAAATCTGTGGGGTGATCTGAAGAGGGCTGTGCACAGGAGACGCCCTCGCAATCTGACAGATTTGGAGTGTTTTTGCAAAGAAGAGTGGGCAAATCTTGCCAAGTCAAAATGTGCCATGCTGATAGACTCATACCCAAAAAGACTGAGTGCTGTAATAAAATCAAAAGCGGCTTCATCAAAGTATTAGTTTAAGGGTGTGCACACTTATGCAACCATATTATTTTATTTTTATATTTTATACCTAAAAGATTTCAGTTTGTTTTTCAATTGAGTGGTACAGTTTATAGGTCACATTAAAGGTGGAAAAAGTTCTGAGATGATTTATCTTTGTCTCATTTTTTTACAGCACAGAAACCTGACATTTTAACAGGGGTGTGTAGACTTTTAATATCCACTGTAATATATATATATATATATATATATATATATATACACTGTTAAAATGTTATTAAAATGATCAAAAAATTAAAACACAGAGTATGCAGACCCGGGAAACAATCTACAGAAAGATGAGAAACCAGAAGATTCATTGAGGCCCTTTGGACATAGTGTGTCTAGCTTCCAGATCCATCTGCATTCTAATTGAGCAAGTCTACTAGAGGTATCCCCACCTTGGATATTCTTTGGTATACAGTCAATGCCCATACTTTTAGGCCTGAAAAATCACAATTATGGTGGAGTTTATTGAATACGCTTCACATATGATTTATTTTCCATTTTTATTGAGTCATCATATGGTTCTTTTCTCCACTTGTTGATGTAATTGTCACTTAATATCTTTTCACATATTGTCACATAAATGTTTTACTTATATAGACTTATTTTTTTTATATATATTTTTCATATACAATTTAACTCATTTAATTATGTGTGCTTATAAATCATGTCTTCACATTCTAATATGTATGCAATAAGTCACTTGCACTCACTAACCATTAGTCAATCTTTTTTAGGTCTTTCTTTAGTTTCTCTTCCCTCCTGCTCCGCTCCCGTCCCTTCTCTTTCCTTTCCTCTTTTGCTGTTCTTTCATTATGCATGGGATTATGTCCCTACAGCGATGTGCTGGGCCCGCGCTCATTTGCATCGGATGTCATTGGAAGTTCCACGATCGTCGCGTGACTGTACACATCAGCAGCAACGAATCCGTTAATGGCGCCTGGGACACGGGTGTTTGCAATCACGCTGTTACTAGCTGGATTTCGGGATTGGCCAATAGGGATATATAGTGTGTGCTCCTCTGTGATGACCCCACCCCCAGACGAAGGTTCGCTGAAACGCGCTTCGGGGCTGGCACCATCCCGGAGTATGGGTAATGTTTTTTTTCTGCTGTAATTGTTATGTATTCTTTGCACTTACACTTTAAACTGTTTATACATGGGCATTAAATGTGGGCAATTTACACTCATTTCCCCTGTGTCTTCCTCCTGTGGATGCCGCCTTTCCCCCCTGCACTATTTTCTTTGTATGCATTATTCTATTTATTAATAAAGTGAATTTATTTAGTATGCGGTCTAGTTCTTTATTGGATTGCGTTTAACATTTTACCATAGGCATACCTTTTTTTACTACATGGTGTCTGTATGTACGAGCATTGGTGCTCATTATATATGTAGCTTTGTTGGTTTACATTATTGGGAGATACATTCTAATATAGTATATCTTCCATGTACTTTATCTTTAGCTATAATAGCCGGCCTGCATTCAATGCGCTGCCTGTGCTGTTCATAGTGCGCCCTGCGCTGATGTGAATAGGAGGAAAAGGCATATTGGTACACCATAGACTTTTTCCAGGGTGTGGGTGCCCACATAGAGGGCTCTGAGTGCCGCCTCTGGTACCCATGCCATAGGTTCGCCACCACTGCTCCATAATACACTAATGTACAGTACAGACCAAAAGTTTGGACACACCTTCTCATTCAAAGAGTTTTCTTTATTTTCATGAGTATGAAAATTGTAGATTCACACTGAAGGCATCAAAACTATGAATTAACACATGTGGAATTATATACATAACAAAAAAGTGTGAAACAACTGAAAATATGTCATATTCTAGGTTTTTCACATTAGCCACCTTTTGCTTTGATTACTGCTTTGCACACTCTTGGCATTCTCTTGATGTGCTTCAAGAGGTAGTCACCTGAAATGGTTTTCACTTCACAGGTGTGTCCTGTCAGGTTTAATAAGTGGGACTTCTTGCCTTATAAATGGGGTTGGGACCATCAATTGCGTTGTGGAGAAGTCAGGTGGATACACAGCTGATAGTCCTGCTGAATAGACTGTTAGAATTTGTATTATGGCAAGAAAAAAGCAGCTAAGTAAAGAAAAACGAGTGGCCATCATTACTGTAAGAAATGAAGGTCAGTCAGTCCGAAAAATTGGGAAAACTTTGAAAGTGTCCCCAAGTGCAGTCACAAAAACCATCAAGCGCTACAAAGAAACTGGCTCACATGCGGACCGCCCAAGGAAAGGAAGACCAAGAGTCACCTCTGCTGCGGAGGATGGGTTCATCCGAGTCACCAGCCTCAGAAATCGCAGGTTAACAGCAGCTCAGATAAGAGACCAGGTCAATGCCACACAGAGTTCTAGCAGCAGACACATCTCTAGAACAACTGTTAAGAGGAGAATGTGTGAATCAGGCTTCATGGTAGAATATCTGCTAGGAAACCACTGCTAAGGACAGGCAACAAGCAGAAGAGACTTGTTTGGGCTAAAGAACACAAGGAATGGACATTAGACCTGTGGAAATCTGTGCTTTGGTCTGATGAGTCCAAATTTGAGATCTTTGGTTCCAACCACTGTCTTTGTGCAACGCAGAAAAGGTGAACGGATGGACTCTACATGCCTGGTTCCCACCGTGAAGCATGGAGGAGGAGGTGTGATGGTGTGGGGGGTGCTTTGCTGGTGACACTGTTGGGGATTTATTCAAAATTGAAGGCACACTGAACCAGCATGGCTACCACAGCATTTTGCAGCGGCATGCTATTCCATCCGGTTTGCGTTTAGTTGGACCATCATTTATTTTTCAACAGGACAATGACCCCAAACACACCTCCAGGCTGTGTAAGGGCTATTTGACCATGAAGGAGAGTGATGGGGTGCTGCGCCAGATGACCTGTCCTCCACAGTCACCGGACCTGAACCCAATTGAGATGGTTTGGGGTGAGCTGGACCGCAGAGTGAAGGCAAAAGGGCCAACAAGTGCTAAGCATCTGTGGGAACTCCTTCAAGACTGTTGGAAGACCATTACAGGTGACTACTTCTTGAAGCTCATCAAGAGAATGCCAAGAGTGTGCAAAGCAGTAATCAAAGCAAAAGGTGGCTACTTTGAAGAACCTAGAATATGACATATTTTCAGTTGTTTCACACTTTTTTGTTATGTATATAATTCCACATGTGTTAATTCATAGTTTTGATGCCTTCAGTGTGAATCTACAATTTTCATAGTCATGAAAATAAAGAAAACTCTTTGAATGAGAAGGTGTAACCAAACTTTTGGTCTGTACTGTATGTCCAGGATGGCATATACCATATCTTTAACGATGATCATAAATCACTTGAACAGAGAGCTATGCCCCTTTTAGGGTAGGTTCACACTTGAGTTTTTTGGAGGTTTTGAGGCAGATTAGCCTGCAGATTTTTTTCTGCCAAAGCCAAAAGTGGATTCGGAAGCAATTGGGAATATAAAAGGACTTATACTTATCCTTCCTGCTGGGTCCATTTCTGGTGTTGGCTGACAATCCCACAGGCAAATCTGCCTCAAAACCCGTGTGACCCTAGCCTAAGGCCTCTTTCACACGAGCGAGTTTTCCGCCCAGATGCGATGCATGTTGCGAACGCAGAGCATCTGGACTGAATCTTGACTCATTCATTTCACTGGGTCTGTGTACATGAGCGTCATTTCCCACAGATCATCTTTGTTGTGCATTTTCATATGTGTACAGTATTATCTAATGATATTATAGCCAAAATGAATGCACATTGTCTTTAAGAGTAAAATCAGCTTGAACCAAAGTTCTGTTCCTACGCGCTGTAAAACGCTCAACAGGCAAGAACCAATGATTCCCTATGGGAATGGTTCACACCTGAGCGTTTTACAGCGCGTACGATCGCGCTGTAAAACGCCAGACGCCCCAAGAAGTACATGAGCATCTTTGTGGCGTCTTGTCGCGCGTTCCCATACATAGACTTCAGCGGGAACGCGCAACAATGGGCGTTCGCTTGTTCCGGAGCCGCGTATGTGAGACGCCCAGAGAATCGCGCATACAGAGCGCTCAATCGCGAACGCTGAGGTCTGAACCCAGCGTTAGGCCTCTTTCACACGGGTGAGATTTCCACGCGGCTGCAATGTGTGAGGTGAACGCATTGCACCCGCACTGAATCCGGACCCATTCATGTCTATGGGGCTGTGCACATGAGCAGTGATTTTCATGCATCACGTGTGCATTGCGTGAAAAATCGCAGCATGCTCTATTTTGTGCGTTTTTTACGCAACACAGGCCCCATAGACGTGAATGGGGCTGTATGAAAACCGCTAGCATCCGCGGATGCGGCACGATTTTCCCGCATTGTTGCTAGGAGATGATCAGGATGGGGACCCGATCATTATTATTTTCCATTATAACAAGGTTATAAAGGGAAAATAATAGCATTCTTAATACAGAATGCTTAGTAAAATAGAGCTGGAGGGGTTAAAAAAAAAAAACACAAAACAAAACTGGCTTCGCTTCAGGTCCTGAAGAAAGAAGAGGAGCCGGGCTGCGCGAACAAGTGGATTAAGGTGAGTTACATTTTTTTTTTTTAACCCCTCCAGCGCTATTTTACTAAGCATTCTGTATTAAGAATGCTATTATTTTCCCTCATAACCATGTTAAAAGGGAAAATAATACAATCTACACAACCCAAACTGTGAAGAAGTTCAGGTTTGGGTACCAAACATGGTGATTTTTCTCACACGCGTGCAAAACGCATTAAAATGTTTTGCACTCGTGCGAAAATTAAATAAATAAAAAGTAATCGCACATTTTCCTGCGACGCACCCGCATCTTATCTGGCCCAAATCCATGACGCCTGTCTGAAAAAGGCCTTATGTGGCTGAAGAGTCCAAGATGAGTTCATGGCAAGTTCAGTTTATATAAGAGTCATCATAAATATGAACGGACATTGTATTTTAAAAGGTTATTGCTAACAAAAATATGGGTTTAGCTATGGGGAGTATACTGGCTTCTCCAGACATGTCTGTCTGAAGGGAACAATGTTTTTTTTCATGGCTAAGCCATTACAAGAATTTATATCCTTAAGACACATCTGGTGTGTGATGTCTATTCATAGGTATTATACGGTATTCATGTGTGCATTTATTTAGCTTTTTAGTATGAACATATCAATAATTCATGTATAATATGCAATATTGATATATATTATAACTAAGTATTAAGGTATACTTTATGCCGTGTGTGTGTCTCACTGAGAGAATATAGTCTTAGAAGGTATAGAAAGCATTAAGGTTTTCTGCTAATGGAAGTTTCTCAGAAAAGCTAATGTTATTCCAGGCGTTGTTACTCACTAGCTTGGACAGTTACATTACACAAGGCCACAGTGCAAGTGTAAGGCTCATTGTATTTCTTATCTGACCATAAATAAGATGGTATGGGAACCATCAAATTGGTTCCACTAAGGCCTCATGGATGCAGCATCCGTTTTTTTCCACAGATCCCTTGTAATAAATGCCTATCCTTGTCCGCAAAGTTGAAAAAGTAGGACATTTACCATCAGCATTTTTTTGCTGACCCATTGAAATGAATGGGTCCCAATCCTATCCGCAAAAAACAAAACAAAAAAAAAAACGTAACGGAGGCCCGAGAAAAACAACTGTCGTGTGCATGAAAATGATTACTTCAGAGTCCAAAAAATATCCCCCCTCCTTGATTTACGTTGAGAAAGGTTAAAAATGTACCTAATAAAATAAAGCCACGTTATCTAAGTTTCCACTTAAAAGTCTGATGTTACAACAGTGCCATCTGGAGGCAGATGGACAATATTATATTATTTTACCATTTGTTTTATACCATGTCAAGGGTATTATTTTACAGCTTCATTGTTTGTCTTTGCAATTGTATTGATTTTATATTCTTGGTTTATATTGTGTATAATAAATTACATATATATTTTTGCATAGACAATTGTCCCTTTGTTTCTCTGCTTGCACAAATCAAAGTAAGATACTCGATAAAAGAAATTAGAGGCGATTATGTCCGCCTGTGGGATCATTTAATTTTATATTTTTTTTATCCTCTTTTTTTTATGTGAAGATTATTTTTATATAGAAGATATTCGACATCTTTGTGTTCAGAAAAAAATAAAAAAATAAATCACATCATGTTCTATATTGTGTGTTTTTCACACAGCTCCGGTTCCATAGAAGTGAATAGGGCTCATCTGTATACGATGCATTTTTTGCTGACGATTGCTAGGAGATGTAGATTAGATTATTCTTCACGTGTATGAAAATGCATTCAATCTAGATACAATCCGGACAGAAAAAAAAAAAAAAAAAAAAAAAAAAAAAAAATTAAAAACGCAACACAATCGCAGAAAAAAAAATGATTGGACTTGCATGCAAAACAAATCAGTTTTTTCCTGAACAGACCCTGACACAATCCGTATCATTCGTGTGAAAGAGGTCTAAGCAATGCAAACTACTATAGTAAAAGTCTGTGCAGGCATTCAGAAATATTGCATTTAGGCCTCATGCACACGACCGTTGTTTGCCTCCGCATCCGTTCCGCTGATTATAGCGTTTCAGATGCGGACCCATTCATTTCTATGGAGCCGTTGAAAATGCGAATAGTGCACTGTTTGCCATCCACGTCCATGGTTCCAGTCCGTCAAAGAAAATATAACCTGTCCTATTCTTGTCCGCGGAAAACGGTCCGCGGACCCATTCAAGTCAATGGTACTGCAAAAAAAAGGCGGAGGCACACAAGATTGTCATCTGCGCCTGCTTTATTCCAATCATTTGCATGGCAAACCTGTCAGACTTTTTTTTACCTTCCTTTATGTCTGGTGGTCCTCCAAAAATAAAGGAAGTCACACGGAAACAAATTACGGAACCTCATTTTGCAGAACAGAACACAACGGTCGTGTGCATGAGGCCTTAGTCATTAAACCCCCTCCTTTTTTTGGTGAAGTTGCAGCATATACATCCACCAATAAATACAACAGGACACGCAGGTAACACGGATTATTTATTTTGCTCGAATTGTTACATGTTCCTGATTATTCTGTGTAGGGTGAAACTAGAACTGTTGAAAATACATACACAAATTTGAGTACATCAATAACCATTATTTTTTTTTTTTGAATTTTTTTTTTTTTTGCGCTAGACTAAATTTTTCACAACCACATGTGTGCTAGGTAATCAATCCAACACAGAAGCAAACCTTTAGGCAGAATACTGGTCAGTAAAAACAAAGCCAAAACAATAATAATAAAAAAATAAAGAGCTACCAGATATACAGACAGGCTCAGTTCCACATTCACTACTGCATTTAGAAAGCGCAAGTATTAACGGTACGTCTTGTTCGGAGACTGAAAGATCAGTGCATGGATATTTTTTATTTATTTTTTTTGTCTTGAAGCAGACAGACGGACAGACACTGAGAAAAAGATACAGCTGGGTGGAATGTAAAAAGTCGGAATGATGCTGTGACAGCCTGAACAGTGACTAACTAAATACAGTACTCTGCGCGTTTACAACCGATGTCATAGATATACAGACGTCTTACTGCAAAAATGCCTAGAATATTGGTGAAAGATAACAGACTGACATCCAAATCAGGTGAACGAAAAACAAGATGTGGGGTGTGAAAGTGTCTCAAACTGGGCCATGCATTGAAGAGACTGGACTAAAGAGGTTCAGCACCTTTTCAAGAAAAATCTGATTAATAAGGCAGTAAGAGACACAAACTATACTTCATTACTGCCAAGCTCCCTTGCTCCTTCTCTGTCCTTATTCTAGTAGCATTAGAGTGTTGAACTGAAGATCTGAGAAATCTGATAAATCTGTTACTAAGGGTTGCGATTCCCTAGCAACAAGTCTTTCTACTATATTCAGCAATGGATTGGCACTGTGCTGACAGCACAGAAGGAACAGAGCAGCTTTGTAGCAGCCGAGCAATGTCAATTCCACACCTAAGGCTCGTTTTCAGGCATCTGTAAACACTCGGACCCCCTAAGGTTCAACTGAAACAAACCTGATCGATAATGATCTTAAGGCAGAGATGCCCAACCTGCGGCCCTCCAGCTGTTGCAAAAACTACAACTCCTAGCATGCCTGGACTGCCTACAGAAGGGCATTGTGGGAGTTTTAGTTTTACAACAGCTGGAGGGCTGCAGTTGGGCATCCCTGATCAAAGTTCAGTTCAGTTAAACTATGGAAGGGCTGCATGTGGCTAATTTTCAAACAAGTCAGTGTTATTAATCAGATTTTAATATCTTTAGGAGGAGGACCTCTTTAAAAAAATGAAGAACAGGAGATCCAAAAGCCACCAGGAAGGAGTTCTGAGAAGGACAATGCGTTGAATTCATTAAAATAAACAAAATGTAAACAGTTAAAATACTATGGCAAAGAAAGAAAGAAAATGACCAGGTTTCTAAGATACTCCACAACAGAAATGATGGGAAGACCTTACACATACGCTCGATTTTCTCCTTTTAGAATCTGACAGTCGTTTTTTTTTTTTTTTAAAACTACGAACAATAGTTACCAATATAGTTGTACTTTACAGTAAGTATATTCTGTTTGAGCCCCTGATGTAATAACGTGTATGTTTTCTTTTAACACATAGTGGCAAAATAGTGCGCATCACACTAATAGAAAAATGCAATATGACTAAATATAAAAAAAAAAAAAAAAAAAAATTTGATTATTATATCCAGGCTTTCAAATTAAGATCCATCTGTCATAGTTAAACTTAAATCAAACAAGATCATTGATACAGGAACCAAACATCATGGTATGGACCCAACTCACCCCGGGGGTTACAAGTATGGTCACCAACATCCTGTAAAACAGGTACAGCAGAATTGTACTTCGACTTTTTGTCCTAAAATAGATTGTAATGTTGAAAGTGAGGGGGGCGACGGGGGAGGGGAGAAAAACCTCACTTAGAATGTTACAAAACCCCGTAATCACAGTGTTCAGTTAAAAAAAGACATAATTACATATTTAAGTTATATATATGATATACAAGTACAAATATATCATATATACAGAAGTATTAGAATGGATTTGTTCGGTAAAATACCTGAAATTTTTCCTTACATCCACAAATTATTCTGCTACACGGAGGTTGTGAAAGTCGATGTACTATTCTATTTACTGGTCGCACGAGGGGAGTATACAATACAGAGTGATAGTGGGGGGGAAAAAACAAAAAACAAAACTGGATGCGTGGCAGTTGTTAGTTGTCTCCCTCTACGTTGTCGGCCTCCTCGCTCTGGTGTTCTGAAGTCCATAGCTGGAAAACAAACCGCCTGTTAGTGCACGTTACAATGGCGTGATCTTGCCTCCTCAGCCAATGACTGCAATGTGGGTTACTTTAATTGGATCATTAGAAATGACTTGACATATGTGAACAGAATCACTTCCATTAGCAGAAGGGACAATTCAAAACTGCAAATTTTACATTAAAGTGGAACTTTATCCCCTCCATTTTTGGTCTTCAGGTCCACACATTTTTTGGGGAATTTTCACAACGCCATCCCAAACTAAATTATTTTTACAAAAGACACAAAATTTTTGGGACAAGTTGTATTCTCTACACCAAGGGTCAGCAACCTTCAGTGCGCCACAGCTGTGGTGAAACTACGACTCCCAGCATGCTCCATTCACTTCTGGGTTAGTCCTGAGTTTGCTGAACCCTGTTCACCCGTGATGCTAGGTAGTCTCATCCTCGTCTACTATTGGCTGCACCAACCTGTCTTCCTGGCTCAGGACCTTCTGGTGGTGGCAGCTGTGGTTGTGGTGGCGGTGTGTGTGTCAATGACTATCGCTACAAGGGGGTCTAAGGTGGCTCGCTGCTGATCCTTGCAGTAGGCATGTAGCTGTGTATCACAGCTGTCCTCCTGCCAGTAAATGCATGAGCACATCGGCATTACCTGGGCAATTGCCTTAATATAATAATGATGTACACATTGCCTTTCCTTTGGAGCCATATTTTCTTGTTCTATAGAGTGGAGTTATTAAAAGCCACCCGCTGGGCTGGGAACAGACGCCGACAATCGCAGGGAGAGATATATTTACAGCTGTACAAGAAGCGATCTTTGAACTTCAACAATTTATTGCATTTCACCATAACCCTGTCAGTGCTAGAAATTAGACACTAGCTGTATGCTATATACACACGGCTCTATATACACATGACCCCTCTCTCTTTCCTCCAGGCTGAATCAGGCTTAGTTTATGTAACGTTCGGTTTTGTGTTCAGATGAAGGTTCTCCAGTCATAAAATTGTATAAAATGATAACGTTTATTAGTAAATACAACACTCTGTTAGCTTGCCTATCTAACTTTAGACATATCAATCCACTGTAAGGCTCCATTCACACGTCAGTGGTGTGTTGCGGACCCGCAACACACCCGCCCGGCACCCCTATAGAAATGCCTATTCTTGTCCGCAGCTGCGGACCCGAAGATCGGTGCCGCACTCCGCAAAAGCGGATAGCACACTGTGTGTCCCCATAGAGAATGAATGCGGAACGGATGCGGACCCATTTGCAGACGTATGAATGGAGCCTAAATGTACATCTTGACATGTTGATTGTACTGTATACTCTTATATTTGGTGTATTGATAACGCCTAATGTGTTGGAACTTTTGCTGCATTAATAAAACAAATGTTATTTGCTGGAAAAAAAAAAAAAAAAAAAAAAAAAAAAAATCACCAGTAAAATCCTTGTTCTTTGCTCTCTTTAGCCGTTTGTTATTTACCTTACAGTTTTCTGGGCATGAACAGATGTGTCAGCACCAAGCTTTCCTACACTCCTGAATGTTAAAAGGGTTTTCTGAGATTTTTATTTTTACTGATGACTTCTCTTTTGGATAGGTCATCAGTATCAGATCGGTGGGGGTCTGACACCCAGGACCTCCACCATTCAGCTGTTTTGAGAAGGAAGCTCACCAAGCACAGCGCAGTGCATTGTATAGCGGCACTGCTTGGTGTCGCAGACCAGGCCCATTCTCTTGAATGGGGTTGAGCTGCACCTAGGCCACGTGAACTATGAACTACATCACTGGCACAGGAAAAGTTGAGAGAAGGCCACGTGGCTCACAGGAGCGCTGCTGCCTTCTAAAACGGCTGATGGGCTGGAGTCCCGGGTGTCTGACCCCCACCGATCAGCTACTGACCTATACAGAGAATAGGTTTGTCAGTAAATAAAATAAAAAAAAATCTCGAAAACCGCCTTTTAAATCCAGCTAGTTATTCTGCAAGGCAGCTCTCACCTCCAAAAAAAAGACTACTTTCACACTCGCGTTTTGGCTTTCTGTTTGTGAGATCTGTTCAGGGCACTCACAAGCGGTCCAAAACAGATCAGTTTGTATTCTAATGCACACAATGTAAGTCAATAGGGACAGATCCGTTTTTACTGACAATAGAAAACTGATCCATCCTCCATTGACTTTCAATGGTGTTCAAGACGGATCCGTCTTGGCTATGTTAAACATAACACAAACGGATCCATTCTGAACGGATACAGACGGCTGTATTTTCCGAATGGATCCAACCCTGACAAAGTAGCCTAACTTAGCAGACTTGATATTATTCTGCGTAACATTATATCAACCCCTTAAGGAACCAGACTATTTTCATTTTTGTCCTTTAATTTTTTCCTCCCAGTCTTCCAACACCAATGCCTTTTTTTTTTACTTTTCCGTTCACATATCAATATGATTTTTTTTTATTTTTTTTTGAGGTTGTAATTTTTATTTTTAATGGCACCATTTAAGTATACCTTGAATTTTCCATTTTAGGGTACATGCAACTTTTTGATCACTTTTTATTAAACTTTTTTTGGGAGGGGAAAGGTGACTAAAAAGTGGCAAAGTTACAGCATTCACTGTGCAAAAAAAACAATATTTTTATATTTTAATAGTTTAGATACTCTCTGAAGCAGCGATACTTATTATGTTTTTTGTATCATATAAAAAATTCGGAGGGGGGGTTTATTAGAATTTTTTATTTTTATTCCCATCAGGGGACTTGAAAATATGATAGTCTGATCACTAGCGCCATAAACTACAATAGTATACTATTCCAGGCTATGGGATTCTACCAAGCCCAGCTCTGCAGGCAGCCTTCACAAGGCCCCAGGCTGTAATTGCAACCAATTGTAGCACTGAAATTTTGACATGGGGGCTCCATGTCTAACCATCTGATGCCATGGTCGTTATTGATATTGACCGCAGCATCTGAGGACTAAGTGGGTCATTTATTAAGACCGGCGTTTTAGACTCTGGTCTTAAAAAAAACACTGTTCTGGCGGTGGATAGACAGAAGTTACAGAGAGGAGTTGGCCTCTACATAACTTTGGCGCATCCAGTGCCAGTCTAAATGTAAGCTAGCTTCCCCAGCTGTCGTACATTTAGACCATTTTCTACACCTAAAACAGGCATAGAAAATGATGAATGAGGCAGGCGTGCCGGCCCCGCCCACATGTTTTCTAGACCTGGCGTGAGCGGCAAAAAGTTGCAGACTATAGGTGTATTTCAGGTTAATAAAATGACTGGGATGGGCATCATCGCTGGTCACTGCAGCCGGGTGCCAACTGTGTTATTACACAGTCGGCACTAGCCACATATGGAGCGCAACCAGCTCATGATCCCGCTCCATACACCTTGCTGGCATACTAGTAGATTAGAGGCACCAAGAGGTTAATATTCCCTTTTATTAATGGAATTCATATATCACGCTTTACTTGAGAGCCTCTTGGCAGGATTATACTTACTGTAAGATTGTCCCTTAGTAGCTGCATGATAAGAGTGCTGTCTTTATAGGACTCTTCATTCAACGTGTCCAGTTCAGCTATCGCCTCATCAAATGCCTGGAAGACACAATTATTCACCATTACGCAATGTTGGCCAAAAAGGAAGCACAGTATTTGGCGGAGGCGCAGCGAGTGAAGCCGGTGAGCGTCCTTCACTTACTGCGCCGAATACTGAACGGGACAGCGCAGGCACGAGATTTCCACAGGAGACAGGGCCGGCAGGCGGAGACCAACGCTGTCTGGCCCTGTCAATCAAGTGTAGCTAGGCGCGGCCAGAGGTGGGAGAACAGAGCCTCTAGAAGCAGGGGCAATGCCCCCCCTGCACCTACAGGCTCATTTGCATATTATAAAAGTATTTTTTTTTCTCAATTACGGTGGCACGAAGTGAGATGGCACTAATATAGTTATGTTCAGCTGACATTAGTACATCACTAATGTCAGCCAGGTTAATACCAATTTTTCTACTGACAGAAACCCTTTAAATTGGCTTCACAGTGCCAGTTGCCAAAGTGCTACGGAAGAAAAACAGTAGAAAGCTAAATGAAACCACAGGAGATTCAACACTGGGATGCAGTTACCGATTTTGCTAGACTGCAAGCCTTTTCTGGGGAATTAAGGATTTCATAGTAGAAGACTGAGAAGTTTAGGGCCAGTCCAAGTCGAATAGGATGTGTCGGCTGCATCTCACTCTTGCTAATTTCAAAAGCTTCTTGGTAGGCCTGCTGAGAGCTGCCTACAGTACCTAGAAAATGAGGAAAAAGAAAGCATTAGCCTGTACAGTGTATTATCCGGTACATCTGTCACCGTAAGTGACTGATTAAAGCAGGACAACTCGATGCCTTGTCATGACTTAAGAGTAGAGACGAGAAAGTGACGTTTTGCCAACCTTTAGGATCATTGACAATTTAACAGGGACTAGGTCTACATCTGGTAAATTAAAGGTAATACTGATAATGCTTCTTTCTCACATTGTATTTTATGGTCTGGCAGGTTGATTTGCTCCCATTGCTATCTCTCAGACCTCCTTTGCCTTTTCTGGTGTGCACATGGTTAACTCTCTACTGAGCACAGTAGTTGATCATTTGCAGGGGCAGTAACGCCTGCGACTAATACCCTAGATGAGCTCATCTATATACAGCATGTGGAAATGGGGTCCAGATCAAATCTTTGGAGCCTTTCACCTTTGTTCACCATCTTGCCATAAACAGCTTGTTCTGCTCCCTCAGAAGATGCTACTTACTGGCCACAATCAGTGGCACCACAAGTCACTCTAGTAATCCAGGATGAAATATTACTATGGATATACAGAACTAAAGGAAACAAATAAGAATGTATTTTCATGTTTTTATGTCCTGAGAAATGAATCCTTTAAGTCGGATGCAGAGATAATGGTACAACCTCCTTAAAGGGGTTATCCGACTCTTTGTCCTCTGCATAGGTCATCAGCATCTGATCGTAGAGGGGCCAACTGTGACTTCGCTGGCCTGAGAAAAGGCAGCGGCATTCTCAGCTAACAGCTAATCCCAACCGATCAGAGCTGGAGACCTATAGGTCATCAGTTACAAAGAGTTACAAAGAGTCAAATAAGCCCTTTAACCCAAAACACAGGCTTCACTCCTCCCTCAGCCCACTGACAAAGTAAAAAGCCCCTAAATTAAAGCTATAAGGGCCACTACACATATGAAACTGGTAGGGCATGTTTTCACCAAAAAACTGTGTGAATGCCAAAAGCTTTAAAGGGTTTCTACCACCAGATTTTGACAGATTTAGCTGACTGACACTAGCGATCTGCTAGTGTCTGCAGTACCTAACAGTGCTCTTGTATCACCTCTGTCTACTGCCGTTAAACTTAAAAACATACTTTTATTGATATGCAAATGAGCCTCTGGGTGCTATGGGGGCGTCTTTTCAGCACCTAGAGGCTCCGTCTACTCACCATTTCTGCTGCCCACCGCGTCCCTCCAGCCCGCCCCGCTCCTCTTGATTGACAGCCAAACTCGTTCCATCACGGACGAATTCCCGTGCCTGCGCTTCTGTATTCGGCGCAGTGACTGTCGGACTGCTCCCTGCGCCGCAGGCGCAGTGAAAATGCCAATGCAGGGAGCGGTCCGACAGTCACTGCGCCTGCGCCAAATACAGAAGCGCACGGCGCAGGCATTCGTCTGAGATGGAGCGAGGTTGGCTGTCAATCAAGATGAGCGGGGCGGGCTGGAGGAATGCGGTGGGCGGCAGAAATGGTGAGTAGACGGAGCCTCTAGGTGCTGAAAAGACGCCCCCATACCACCTAGAGGTCTTATTTGCATATCAATAAAAGTACGTTTTTAAGCTTAACAGCAGCAGACAGAGGTGATACAAGAGCACTGTTAGGTACTGCAGACACTAGCAGATCGCTAGTGTCAGTCAGCCAAATATGTCAAAATCTGGTGGTAGAAACCCTTTAACAGGGCTGCACTTCATATTTCCCAAAACTTTTAGCCAACATCTGGAGCTGGAGTTTTAACTGAAAAATAAAATCAAAACATAGATGCAAAGAATATCACAAAAAATGCAAAAGTGCACAAAAAGGAGATTTTTGTATAACTTACCAGTTAAATCTCTTTCTCGCTCTTCCTTGGGGGACACAGACCTTGGGTATAGCTCAGCTCCCTAGGAGGCGTGACACTAAGTAAAACTGTTAAGCCCCTCCTCCATCAGCTATACCCTCAGCCTGGAGATAGAGGCTACCAGTTGCGTGTCCAAGTAGTGAAAGGAAAACAACCAATAACAGGAACAACCAACCAGCAACCCAACGGGGCGCCAAACCATAACCCTGTAACCAAACACAGAAGGGTGGGTGCTGTGTCCCCCAAGGAAGAGCGAGAAAGAGATTTAACTGGTAAGTTATACAAAAATCTCCTTTTCTCGCCCATTTTCCTTGGGGGACACAGACCTTGGGACGTTCAAGAGCAGTCCAAGAAGGGAGGGACCACAAACCCAAGGCGGAACACCACCAGAGCATCAGGAAACCGCTGCCTGCAAAACCAGGCGGCCCAAAGCAGCATCCGCTGATGCATGCGTATGCACTCTATAGAACTTTGTGAAAGTGTGCAGAGAGGACCAAGTGGCTGCCTTGCACAACTGTTCAGCCGAGGCCCGATGCCTCTGCGCCCAGAAAGCACCGACTGCTCTGGTGGAATGAGCAGTGATGCCGAAAGGCGGAGCTCTGCCCTTGGCTCGATAAGCCTCAGACACCGCCAGTTTAATGAAACGGGCAATAGCCACCTTGGAGACCGCCAAACCCTTGCGCGAACCCTCCGGAACCAAAAACAGGGAGTCCGTGCGCCGAAAGGATCCGGTGACCTCCAAGTAAATCCTCAACGCCCTGACCACATCCAGACGGTGCAGTTCCCGTTCTCTGGGGTGGGAAGGAGAGGGACAGAGCGACGGAAGGACGATGTCCTCATTGATGTGAAAGGCAGAAACCACCTTTGGCAGGAAGGTCGGGACAGGCCGAAGCACAACCTTATCCTGGTGGAAGACCAGGAAAGGGTCGGAGCAAGAAAGAGCCGCTAACTCAGACACCCGTCGGAGAGACGTGATGGCCACAAGAAAGATGACCTTGCAGGACAGAAGACGAAGGGAGACTTCCCGTAAAGGCTCGAAGGGGGCGGATTGGAGCGCCGAGAGCACCACATTCAGGTCCCAGGAAGGAACTGGAGGGCGGTACGGCGGAACAGAGTGAGCCACCCCTTGTAAGAAGGTCTTAATGGGCCCTAGAGGGGCCAGGGGACGCTGGAGAAGAATAGACAGCGCCGAAATCTGTCCCTTCAGAGAACTGAGGCTCAGCCCCAGGTCCAGACCCGACTGGAGGAAGGACAGGAGTGTGGGAAGGGAGAATCGGAGAGGAGGGATGCTCCGGGACTCACAGAACCCCAGATAGGACCTCCAAACCCGATAGTAGATCCTAGAGGATACAGGCTTACGAGCACGGATCATGGTGCGGATTACGTCCGCGGAGAAACCCCGTCGCGTTAAGACGGCGGTCTCAATAGCCACGCCGTCAAACGTAGCGAGCCTAAATGCTCGTGGAAGATCGGTCCCTGAGAGAGAAGGTCTTCCCTGGAGGGCAGTGGCCACGGTGCGTCTGCCAACAGCAACATTAGGTCGGCGTACCAAGACCGGCGGGGCCAATCCGGGGCGATTAAAATCGCGGGAACGCCCTCTGCCGCGATCCTCCGAAGAACCCGTGGCAGGAGGGGAAAAGGAGGAAAGACGTACAGAAGGGAGAATTCGCGCCACGGAAGGACGAGCGCGTCGGCGCCGTATGCCTTCGGGTCCCGTGCCCTGGCCAGGTATAGGGGGACCTTGTGGTTGAATTTGGAAGCCATGAGGTCCACGTCGGGGCGACCCCAGCGAAGACAAAGGGCTTCGAACACCTCTGGGTGCAGGGACCATTCTCCCGGGTCGATGGTGGACCGGCTGAGGAAATCCGCCGCCCAGTTGTCCACCCCCGGGATGTAAATCGCAGATAAGGCCGGCACGTGCGTCTCCGCCCAGAGGAGAATGAGGGTCACCTCTTGCAGCGCTGCGAGTGCCTCCCTGATGGTTTATGTATGCCACAGCCGTGGCATTGTCCGATTGGATCCGAACAGGGTGGCCCTTCAGTAGATGGGTCCAGTGTCTGAGGGACAGAAAAATCGCCCTCAGTTCCAGAATATTGATTGGAAGTCTGGACTCCGATAGAGACCAAACGCCCTGGACGGACCGGGGAGGGAAAACCCCCCCCCACCCCCGTAAGCTGGCATCGGTGGTAATCACCAGCCAGTTCAGTGGGAGGAAGGACTTCCCCCTTAGAGGGATATGCAACCACCAGCTGAGGGAAGCCCGAGCCAGGGGAGGCAGAAGAAAGGTCCTGTCCAGACTCCCCGGTGATTTGTCCCAGGCCGACAGAATTGCCCTCTGAAAGGTGCGGGATCGGAATTGTGCGAACTGCACCGCTTCGAAACAGGCAACCATCTTTCCCAACAACCGCATGCTGGATCTGAGGGAAGGGCGGCGATGACGGAGGAGACTGTGAACCGACCCGCGAAGGGCCAGACGCTTGTCCGACGGGAGGCGGACCTCCGCCAACTCTGTATCCAGGAGCATCCCCAGGAAGATCAGCCGTCTGGAGGGGATAAGGGAAGACTTGGGGTGGTTGATAACCCAACCGAACCGCGTCAGGGTCTCCAGGGTGAGGTCCACACTGCCGGATGCCTGAGAGAAGGAGGGTGCCTTGACCAGGATGTCGTCCAAGTATGGGAGAAGAAAAACACTTCTTGAACGTAGAAGGGCCAAGACAGGGGCCAGGACCTTGGTGAACACCCGAGGAGCCGTCGCCAGACCAAAGGGAAGGGCGACGAATTGGAAGTGATCGTCCCCCACCGCGAAGCGCAGGAAGCGGTGATGACATGGAGCAACCGGAACGTGGAGGTATGCATCCTGAATGTCGATCGAAACCATGAAATCCCCTCTTTCCAGGGAGGCCACTGCGGACCTGAGAGACTCCATCCGGAATCTCTGTAGTCGGAGAAAACGGTTCAGGCGTTTTAGGTCCAAGATCGGTCGCACTGAGCCTTCCTTCTTGGGAACCACAAAGAGGTTCGAGTAGAACCCCCTGAACCTTTCCGTCGGAGGCACGGGGGCGACGACACCCTTGTCCATTAGAGAGCGAATAGCCGCGAAGAAGGCGGCCGCTCGTACGGGATCCCGCGGAGGACGGGATCGGAAGAAACGGTCTGGCGGAATGGACGCAAATTCGATCTTGTATCCGCAAGATACAATCTCGAGCGCCCATGCGTCTGAGATGTGGGCCCGCCATACGTTCCTGAACAGGAGAAGGCGGCCCCCCACCCGGGTGGGTGGTGGCGCACCTTCAGGCAGAGGGCTGCTGGCCTGTGGGAGCCCGTGCAGGCTGGGACTTGCGCCAGGTAGGTTGCGTCCGAAAAAACGGCTTCTTGCGCCTATCTTGGGCTGGGCCAGAGGAAGAAGAACTGGCCGCGGGTCTAGACCCGGTGGTCTTGCGAAAGGACCGAAACCGGGACGAACCAGCGCGACCACGGGGGGCGCCCTTTGGCCTGGACTGGGGGAGGAGAGTACTCTTCCCACCCGTGGCCTCTGATATAAGTTCGTCCAGACGGGTCCCGAACAGGCGGGAACCCGTAAATGGTAGGCCGGCCAAAGAGCGTTTGGAAGCGGCGTCCGCCGCCCAAACCTTCAGCCAGAGTTCCCTCCTGACAGAAACTGCCAGGGCAGAGGAACGGGCAATGAGGGCACCCGCATCAAGGGAGGCCTCACAGACGAATTTTCCGGCCTGAACAATTAGTTGGGCTAAGGAGCGGAGGTCCTGAACAGGGACGTCCGACCCTAACTCCCGTTCCAGTTGCAAACCCCATTCAGAGACCGCTTTACCAACCCAGGCGGAGGCAAAGACCGGTCTAAGGGCCGAACCAGAGGCAGTAAATATGGCCTTGGAGAGGGATTCCGTACGACGGTCCTCAACAGACTGGAGGGAAGATCCGTCCTGTACCGGAATAGTAGTGCTTTTGGACAGGCGAGCCACGGGAGGATCAACCTTAGGCGGGGATGTCCACGTGGTCACAGAATCCGCTGGAAAGGGATAGCAAATGTCCAGCTTTTTGGGTGTAATAAAGCGGACGTTAGGCCGGGTCCAAGCCTTGGATACCACAGAAGAAAAATCAGCGTGTATGGGAAAAACCTTGGAGGCCTGTCTGGGGCGGAGAAAGGACACGCCGGCCTGTTCGGAGCTGGGGGGGTCATCGTGTATCTGAAAGGTATCACGGATGCTAGCGATAAGATGCCCCACCGCGGACGCCAATTTGGACGGAAGCTCTGAGTCCATGTCCACGTCCGAATCCGCCAAGCGTATCCCTTTGAGAGGATAGACTCGACTGAGCTCGCACGCATGGCGGAGAGCGAAGCATCTGGAGAAGATGTGCGCTCAACCCTTGAACGTTTCTGAGTATGCCGGGCCCTGGAAGATTCGCTGGGAGGCAGGGAACCAGTGGGGGCGGCAGAAACGGTAGTCCCAGCGGGTGCGACAGGGATTGTGGCAGCCTGCGGGAGAGGCGGTCTATCCACGAGACGGCCCACTACGTGTGTAAGGCTTTCCACTGCCTGAGACAGAGACCTAGCCCAGTCAGGGGGTTCAGAGGCACCGGGGGTCGCAGCGGGAAGCGGGCCCTGCATCGGGGCCTGACATGCAAGGCAATGCGGCTCAGATTGTCCACGCGGAAAAAGTTCCTTACAGGCGGTACAGGCATGGTACCAGGGTTTGGGGGCACCCGTGGGATCTGACATGCTGAAAGGTGGTTGTACTCTAATACAGAGACCACAAAGGGTTATAGCAGCTATGACCAGGAGGGTTAGGAGAGGGTTAACTGTCCTACCAGTGCCTCAGAAGAACGTCAGGAGTAGAGATGGAGCAGATCAGCAGCAGCAGAGAGCAGCAACAACAGTGAGCCAGCAGATAGCGCCCACAGAAGCCGAGCGATGTACACAGGAGTTTAGAGTCCCCCACCGTGTCTCAGCTTCCTGTCAGGAGTGAGGAAGCGCGGGAAATCTCAGCAGAATCGCGGGGAAAACAAGCTCCGCCCCCTCCAGCGCTTGCTCCGCCCCCAACAGGACGCGCGCGTAAGCCACGCCCCCTGCTGCCGAAAATGCTCTCAGGGCTAAGAAGAAGCCAGATGCCAGAAAATAAAGGGCCCGCAGGCCCCTGGAGTGCGGCGATTTGCCCAGGTGGGTGACCCTCTGCCACCAAGTCCCCTGTTTCGCCGAGAAACAAGCTCCGCCGCGATCTGCCCATGTCGGGCATAAGCCCCGCCCCCCGATCGGAACGGAGCGGGCGGCGGCGGGAAGGGAGAGGGAGAGAGAATGCCGGGCTGAAGAAAGCAGCGTGGGGGGAACGGCGTGGAGGAAGGCGGCCCCCCTGCTGAGGATAACCTGAGGGGAGCTGGGGAGGGTCTGCTTGAGCGCTCAGAATAAGCGACCACGGGTGCCCCCCTTACCCAGAGGGGTAGGTGCTGCAAATAGGGACGGGGTATGGGCTGGAATAGCCATCTCACCGAACGACGTCTTCACCCTCAGTTCCTTCCAGCAGGGTCGCCCCTTCAGCCACTGGCACCGCAGTGGCAGGAAGCTGGTAGAGGGGCTTGGCGTGCGGGCGACCCCCTAGCTGGCGGGATGTAGGGGAGCCATTGCTGCCCAGATCCTCCTATTGCTTCTGTGGGGGAGGCAGCAGTGCAGATAAATTGGCACTGGCGCAGCTCAACCCCGGGAGAGCAGAGAGGTCCATGCGTCTCTGGTATCCCTAGGAAAAAGTAAAATAACAAAATTAGAAAAATAAAATATCAAGGAGAAAACAGCCCTGCAGTAGCAGGGAGTGTCTTGCCTCCTTGGACACTAAGCTAAAACTGGTAGCCTCTATCTCCAGGCTGAGGGTATAGCTGATGGAGGAGGGGCTTAACAGTTTTACTTAGTGTCACGCCTCCTAGGGAGCTGAGCTATACCCAAGGTCTGTGTCCCCCAAGGAAAATGGGCGAGAAAACACCACTAAAAACCCATGTGTGAACCCACTTTAATCCAGGGCATCTTGACAGTTCATCCCAGCTCCCAGCAGCCACTAGGGGGAGCATTTAGTTAACATTTGAATATATTAAAAGTCCCATAGGGCTTACTAGAATTGGGATTTAGATATTAGAATAAACACAATGCTAGGGGTACGGTCATCTAACACCATTAAAGCCACCGTCTGCCTTTTTCTAACTGAAGATCTATTCTTTGGAGCTGTTTCAGAAGGCAGCGAAGCTCACAGTAGCGGTGCGGGATTCTCGCAGGCCAGTGACATCATGACTGTAGGTCACATGGCCTAGGCACCGCTTGGTCTCATTGAAGTGAATGGGGCTGAGCTGCGACACCACGCACGCACAGACACTATACAATGTACTGCGACATTGATGAGCAGAGAGAAGGATGCAGCACTACCGCTGATTGGCAGGGGTCCCGGGTGTTCGACCCTCACAAATCAGATACTGATGACCTATCGTGAGGATAGGTCATCAGTAGTAAAATCCTGGAAAACCCTTTTAATTTTCAACCTAGCAGTGTCCGTGGATAAAACAGGAGTCTTCTCTACTACTTTACATACTGCACTATTTGCTCACTAGCAGGACAACATGCTTGTGGTTTAAGGTACAAAAGGCTAGTGACAAGATTCCCAGTAAAGCGGACTGTATACATTACAGAGCTCAGCTGTTCTCCCTCCGTCATACCCCGTTCTCAAACAACTTCATATTTAGGGAAGGCAATTTCAATTGTAGAAAGACTGCAACAAATATATGTCACATGTGAACATACCTCAATACTTAAACGCATCTAGCATTGACTTTTCTAGAGGTGAAGCCCCACGTGGAAGAATTTTTCTGCTGTGGATCTTGCCTGCACATTAGGGCATTTTGTGCGATTGCGATTAGGCCCCTAAAAATTGCGATAACGATATGCAATGCAATATTTTAAAGGGAATTGTGGTAGAGGTCTATTTGCTTGGATTTTCCCATATGAGCTGCTGATCTCACCACAGAAGTCCATTGCCGTGACCCGTTTTTTACTTTAAGACTAACCTGATTATAAGACACACCTAGGTTTTTGAGGAGGGAAAAAAAGATTTTGAACCAGGTGTGCTTTTGGTGGATTTTGAACTAATGGTGGTCTGGGTATGACATTGTTATGAAGGATCTGTGGATGACACTTTTATGAGGGATTCTTTGGATGGCACTGTTATGGGGGAATTAATAAAGCAGGAGCGCGACTAACTGAAGTCATGCGCCGGCCGGCCCACTCGTTGCAGTGCATTCATAGTGAGTACAGAGGCTGGTGATTTTATCAATAGGAGAGCGATTGTTTCAGCAGTAAAGAAAGACTTTGCATACAAAGACAGTTATGTGCGCGGGGCCCGCCGTGACTTGCCTCCTGCCCCTCCCTGTAACTGATGTATCGCCGGCCACTGTGCAGCATAGCGGCTGGCGATACATCAGTGTCAGCCACGTAAAAAGTCAACCATCGCTTTATGAGACGCACAGTGTGTCTTATAAAGTAAAATAATCGCAGCATTTTTGGGTCGGCCAAATCGCAATCAGCGATTAACGCGATACGATTGCTTTGGCAATATATCGTGCAAGCCTACCACACATTTATGGCAATTACATGGCATTTTCCAAATGTTCTACATGTGGATTCTGTGGCAAATTTCACCACTATATATTGAAGGGGTTTAATCCATGGTGAAAATCCGTAGCATGCTTGCTTTTTCAAAACCCCACCCACATATTGTACTATAACCTGCTGCAGAATGTGCACAGACTTAAACCCTATACTTGCATCCACCACCACTCACAATTCACCTTCCTAAAGGGACATGACCAACCCAGGCAATCATTATCTGCATCAGTCATGTCAGTACAGGCTGGAGGGAGATCTAAAAAGTATGGGCTTTTTCTACTTCTTATCTTATGTGTTTTTTTTTGTTGTTTTTTTTTATTTGGCCTGGAAAACTGTGTAAGGATATTTAGTCAGTATTTTGTATCATTACTTGTAAGCTAAAGCCAGGAGTGGGTCCAACATAAAGATAAGGCACAAGATCTTTCCATCATATCTTTTCTCTGCAGGTTTCATTCTTGGTTTTTGGCTTACTAATAATGATGAAAAATAATGACCACACACTGACCGTGTGAACACGGCACTAGTCAAAGCCATTCATTACACGAAGGTACAAGTTTAGTATTTCCAGCTCTATCTCGTAACTCTCAATATCGTAACTCTACCCTATGATCGCCATTTAACCTTCCTCTAAATCTGTATCTGTCTCACAATCACTGATGGAAATCGCTGACCAAACACAGATTTGACAGAGGACAGTAAAGGCCCTATTACACGGACCGAATATCGTGCAGATTCTCATGCATGCGAGTGAAAATGAACAAGATTTATGTCATGTAATAAGTATGAACGATTCAAAGACCAGCGACAAAGCGCTTGTTTCTTGTCCATGATCTTTCAGCATGCTAAAAAATTATCGCTCCTCAATAGATCCGTTCATATAATATGGAGACGTCTACTCGCTAACGGCCTCATACATGACTTTTGACCAAGCATCGGTCCCCCATCTCTACATGTAATAACAAGGAAGGATTTAAAATCGAATGAGTAACGACCGCAAGTACGAACGATTATCTATGTGCATAATAAGCAGAATTTTCAGAGTTAACGAGTCGCTACATCTTCGATAGTTTATTGTGATCTGTATGACATCTGCTGGTGTACCAGTACTTTAAGAGCCAAATGCTGGTCACATTCAAACTAAACACGTGAAATACTTCAAACTACTTGAGTTCTGAAAAACCATGAAACGTTGCATGTACAACCGTTGCGAAAAGGCCTGCAATCCTCCATTGATGCAAGGCTGGGGTTACACGGCGACAAGAAAGTCGCGCAACACTTGATCTAATCATTGTGTAAAAAAATCCAGGTCTGATTGATTTTGTGTAGTCGTGCACAACTTTTACTTCATTGACTTTAATGTAAGTCTCCATGGCTGTGTGTTTTACCGCAAAATAGTTCTAAAACAGTTGCATGACACAATTATTGTAGCCCTAGCCTAATACACTTTGCCAGCAGAGCCTTACCTTGTTTCTGATCTCCACTGGCTACTTCTGAAAGGTACCGATAATAATCCCCTTTCATTTTCAGATAGAAAACCTTGCTTTCCGGTGATGTTGCATTTGCAATCAGATGCTTGTCCAGCAGGTCCTGCAGAAAGAAATTCAGTGTCCATGAGGTCCCAATGAATAAAGTCAAGAGAGGTAAAAATTTACACTAAGATTTGTTTGCAAAAAATAAAATGTCTTGAGCTGCAGTAACGCTGTCAGACCACTAAGTGGCACTGCAGTTATTAAGAGGCCACACAAGTGGGAATCGGCGGCAGTAACAATTAGGCTGATTACACACAATGCAGATGGTACATGTTTTTTTTAATCCCATTTATTTTCAGTGAACAAATACAACCCCTGCCCCCCCCCCCCCCCCCCCAAAAAAAAAGCCTTCTAGCTTTCCCTAATCTAGAAGCATTGCAACTTGCATAAAATATTCCTCAGAAAGGGGCTGTGCAAGAATGGAGGCAGAGGTTTGGTAACGTTCCCCCCCCACTTGGCCAGACCTGTAAAGGGAAGATTACTTACCCGCTTCCCAGGCTCCACAGTCTTTCTCCTTCATGTCTGCAATGTTCTGCTGGGCTCCCTTGATGTCAACATCTGGTTTGACATCACTGCAGCGGTGACCGGCTCCCCTTATGTCATGACAAATGGTCACATGTTGCAAGGGACTTCAATCTCCGCTGTGGCCACTGATTGGCTGTGGCAATGTCAAACTGGATGCATACAGCAATGGAGCCCAGTGGAACATCACAGGCCGGGGAGAGGGAGCAGGGAGCCAGCGCCGGGAAGCAGGTAGGTAATGTTACCTTCACAAGTTGGGTTGGGTGAAAAAGTTTGCAAACCCACCCTTCTTGCACGAGCACTTTAAGCACATGGCTACATTCTACAGCCAGGTCCATAAATATTGGGACATCTACACAATTCTAAGATTTTTGGCTCTATACACCACCACAATTGATTTAAAGTGAAGCCAACTAGGTGTGCTTTAACTGCAGATTGTCAGCTTTAATTTGAGGGTATTTACATCCAAATCAGGTGAACGGTGTAGGAATTACAACAGTTTGCATATGTGCCTCCCACTTGTTAAGAGACCAAAAGTAATGGGACAGAATAATAATCATAAATCAAACTTTCACTTTTTAATACTTGGTTGCAAATCCTTTGCAGTCAATTACAGCCTGAAGTCTGGAACGCATAGACATCAACAGACGCTGGGTTTCATCCCTGGTGATGCTCTGCCAGGCCTCTACTGCAACTGTCTTCAGTTCCTGCTTGTTCTTGGGGTATTTTCCCTTCAGTTTTGTATTCAGCAAGTAAAATGCATGCTCAATTGGATTCAGGTCAGGTGATTGAATTGGCCATTGCATAACATTCCACTTCTTTCCCTTAAAAAACTCTTTGGTTGCTTTTGCAGTATGCTTTGGGTCATTGCCCATCTGCACTGTGAAGCGCCGTCCAATGAGTTCTGAAGCATTTGGCTGAATATGAGCAGATAATATTGCCCGAAACACTTCAGAATTCATTCTGCTGCTTTTGTTCCATTGGCAGCCATACATGCCCACACCATGACACTACCACCACCATGCTTCACCGATGAGGTGGTATGCTTAGGATCATGAGCAGTTCCTTTCCTTCTCCATACTCTTCTCTTCCCATCACTCTGGTACAAGTTGATCTTGGTCTCATCTGTCCATAGGATGTTGTTCCAGAACTGTGAAGGCTTTTTTAGATGTCATTTGGCAAACTCTAGTCTGGCCTTCCTGTTTTTGAGGCTCAATGGTTTACATCTTGTGGTGAACCCTCTATATTCACTCTGGTGAAGTCTTCTCTTGATTGTTGACTTTGACACACCTACCACCTGGAGAGTGTTCTTGATCTGGCCAACTGTTGGGAATGGTGTTTTCTTCACCAGGGAAATAATTCTTCGGTCATCCACCACAGTTGTTTTCTGTGGTCTTCCGGGTCTTTTGGTGTTGCTGAGCTCACTGGTGCATTCCTTCTTTTTTAAGAATGTTCCAAACAGTTGATTTGGCCACGCCTAATGTTTTTGCTATCTCTCTGATGGGTTTGTTGTGTTTTTTTCAGCCTAATGATGGCTTGCTTCACTGATAGTGACAGCTGTTTGGATCTCATCTTGAGAGTTGACAGCAACAGATTCCAAATGCAAATAGCACACTTGAAATTAACTCTGGACCTGCAATTGGGATAATGAGGGAATAACACACACCTGGCCATGGAACAGCTGAGAAGCCAATTGTCCCATTACTTTTGGTCCCTTAACAAGTGGGAGGCACATATGCAAACTGTTGTAGTTCCTACACCGTTCACCTGATTTGGATACAGGCCGGCCACTAGATCACCAGGGTAAGCGGTGCGCAGGCGCGGCCCATGGATGAGGACGGCGATCGGTGTCCGTATCCATGGGCAGCGACTATAAACAATTCAATTGGATTTTTCAATTTTATTAAAAAGCTAGAAGATTTAGAAAATGCATTATATTTAGGAAAAGGCTCAGGGGGGGGGAGGATAAAACAGAGTCCCAGCCACCCGAGAAGAGTCATGGTTATTCATGAATTCTTGCTCTCCCTGCCCACCTGCTAATTACTGACAGTCTTATACCTAGTTTTCTCCCTTTCTGTCTAGGAGAGACCTGCCAGCCATCAGCAGGTGGGTGAGAGTGCAGGAGATTATGGATAACCAGGACTCTTCTCAGGTAGATGTGACTCTTTGCAAGACCTGGGCTGCAATGATTATGATGCTGGTTCTCAGCAACCACTGACTTTTGGCTGATGAGTGACACACTGCTGAAATCAGCATTTCTGTCTTTTTTTTATCCTGCCCTCCGTGAGGTCAGTTCATAGCAGGTTCCCTTTAACAATAGGACGGTGCTCACAGCTGCTGGCACCGCTGATCAGAAGGCTAAAGTAATTTACATGTTAAATGCGCAGACATGGCTAAGTTTTACTAGTAACTAGAAATTAGCGAATTTCATATGTTGAAATTCGTTCATGCTTCGTTGGGTGGTAAAAGGTGAATTGCGTTATGGATTCCATTACCACGGACCATAACGCAATTCTATGACAGAATGTCTTTAGAGGCATTCAGTTATTCATTCCGTCATAATAGAAGTCTATGGGCTACAAAACGGATCCGTCCCATTTCCGTTATGCAGGGGAGAACTCGGCTCGGGTCCCGGGTGTCGCACCCCTGCAGATCTAATACTGATAACCTATCCAGAGGATAAGTCATAAATATCTTTTACTGGATAACCACTTTAACCCTTTGCTACACAACTGCGAATATTTTTTTTAATAAAGACCAATAAAAAAAAAGTGATTTTTTTTTTTCCAAAATGAGTAAAATGCAATAAAAAAAAAAAACATGCCGCCAAAGGTGTACATAGCCATTAAGTCCTTATTTGCACCTTTATATAAAAAATTTAAATAAAATGTGTATATTTTATATAAATATATATAATATTTTTTTTCTAACTGAGCCATGGACCATGAAATCAAGGGCAGCATTAGGATACCTTCACAAGTTTTTTTCCATGTAGATTGCGATGTGCAAAAACCGCAGTGTAATACAATTCCAGCAAAGTGTATGAGAATAGACCTTTCTCGTACACTTAGGCCTCTTTCACACAGGCGAAATTTCCACGCGGGTGCAATGTGTGAGGTGAACGCATTGCACCCGCACTGAATCTGGACCCATGCACTTCTATGGGGCTGTGCACATGAGCGGTGATTTTCAAGCATCACTTGTGCGTTGCGTGAAAATGGCAGCATGCTCTACTTTGTGCGTTTTTCACGTCAACGCAGGCCCCATAAAAGTAAATGGGGGCTGCGTGAAAATCGCAAGCATTCGCAATCAAGTGCGGATGCGGTGCGATTTTCACGCACGGTTGCTAGGAGATGATCGGGATGGGGACTCGATCATATATTTTATAACATGGTCATAAGAATGAATAGTAAAATACAGAATGAATAGTAAAATAGGGCTCGAGTTAAAAATTAAATAAAAAATAATTTAAATCCACTTGTTCGCGCAGCCGGCTTCTCTGTCTTCATCTTTGCTGTGCAGTAGGAAAAGGACCTGTGGTGACGTCACTGCGCTCATCACATGGTCTGTCGCATGATCCATCACCATGGTGATGGGTCATTTGATGGACCATGTGATGAGCGCAGTGATGTCATCAAAGGTCTTTTACCCAGGTCCTGAAGAAAGAAGTGAAGCCGGGCTGCGCGAACAAGTGGATTAATTATTATTATTTTTCTTTTTTTTTTAACCCCTCCAGCCCTATTTTACTAAACATTCTGTATTAAGAATGCTATTATTTTACCTTATAACCTGCAGGGAGCCGACTAAGGCTGCTTTCACACTAGCGTTCGTCGGTCCGCTCGTGAGCTCCGTTTGAAGGAGCTCATGAGCGGACCCGAACGCCTCCGTCCAGCCCTGATGCAGTCTGAATGGAGCGGATCCGTTCAGACTTACATATGGCTCAATCTTCAAGTCCCCCATTGACTTTACATTGAAAGTCTGAACGGATCCGCTCAGGCATCTTGCGCACTTAGAAATTTATTAGAAAAGAAAAGTTATTAATGCAGACGGATCCGTACTGAACGGAGCCTCCATCTGCATTAATATGATCGGATCCGTTCAGAACGGATCCGATCAAGCGCTAGTGTGAAAGTAGCCTTAGGCAGCCAGGGCTTCAATAGCGTCCTGGCTGCCATGGTAACCGTGTCAGAGCCCCAGGCTCCTGATCGCAGCTACTTGTCATACAGGTCGGAAGCCGGCTATGTGATTCTGCAGCCAACTCCCGCCTCCTGTATATGAATGAATGAGAGAGTTATTTTAATTGGTGGCGCAGTGCGCCCCGACCCCAATATTAGACATTGGTGGTGCAGTGCGCCCCCCCCCCCCCTTCTCCTCCACAACTGCCACAGGATCCCCTCTCCCCTTCTCCTCAGTGGCAGTTGTGATCGGAGCCCCAGCAGTGTAAGCCTCCCTGCTGCTGTGTGCACAAAGCACAGAGCAGCAGGGACAGTGTGAGCTCCTATTCACCCTGATCGAGATCCACCAAGGTGAATAGGACAAGGGTTCTAGTCCCTAAGGGGGCTAATAGTAAAAAAACAAAAACATAAAAAAACACCAAAATCTTAAGTATAAATTAAAAAGAAAGATTTACACAAAAAAATACACGTTAACAATAAACATTCATTTTCAGCAGATTTGTGTAGGATTAAAAAAATCTAAATAAGAAAATTCATAGAATATTGGTATAAATCATCTCAAATTTCAACATGTCTGACCCCCCTCCCCCCAGGAGAGATTCTGTCTCAGGTGTCTGGCAGGGGAAGATTCCCCTGGGGGGGGGGGGGGGGGGGGGGGGGGGAGAAATAGCCGACGGCTGAACAAGTGTATGTCTGGCTATAGACCACAGAGTCGGAGACTTGTGGCACTGTATGGATAGATTTAGGTACATTAACAGCCATTACTGAGACTCCCTCCTGAACATTGCAGATCTCTTGCCTGTGATAAAAGTGTGTAAGAGGCTAAAAGTTACTCACAGATACACAATTGTGGCCATTTTGCATTTTTCAAACCTTCATCTTATATGAGAAAGTGAATATTCTTCAGCACTTTCTATAACATCTTCATGGATCTTGCCACAAAGACGAGTGGCGAGACATGAGCTGGGGCCTGAACAATGTGACAAACCAAGAGGCGGCGGGGGTCAGCAAAGCTTGGGTGCTGGTCAGAGACCTCTATACCGTGCCCCTTCACTACAGCTTATGTGCGGTGTAGTTTTATGTCAGTGCTGTGCATATTACCAAAACATCCGTGCAGATATCTTTCAGCTCGGCCTCAATCTTTTCACGGTATTCTCGTGCCATCTGCTGTTTCTTCTCATTCCCCTCGGTCTTCGTCTCGATGCTGGAGATGACGCGCCAAGAGGATCGGCGGGCACCTACGACATTTTTGTAGGCGACAGAAAGCAGGTTTCTCTCCTCGTTAGAGAGCTCGCCGCCCTGCTCGGTCACGGCTTTCATGGCAGCCGCCATGTCGTCATAACGCTCAGCCTGCTCAGCCAGCTTGGCCTTCTGTACCAGTTCACTCTTGTCCATGATGAAATCTAATGGAAACAAAGAACCAGATTCTTAATGAATATCCTATAAAGGAGACATTGTGGTGGTCAATCATGCCTTTGGAAAAAACACAAGGAAAAAGTGCTGTTGGAAACAGATAATTAATATTATACATACCAGCAAGATCTGACAATAGGTGAAATAAACACATAAAAAAAATAAATTAGGGGTTGTCTGAGGTAATTAGAAATCTCAGACAAGCCCTTTAATTGCCTAGAATAAAAAAAATATATGAAAAACAGGTCATACTCCCTTTCTTCAATGCCTTTCTCTTCAAAAGCAGCTCCGGTGATGTGCTGGTATACAGCATGTGACCACTGCAGCAAATCACCGTGCTCGGCAGTCTACCTGCACTTTGCTGTGCACATGACAATGTAGGTGGACCGCACGTGATCGGCTGCAGTGGTCATCTGCCGTATACCACCACATCACCACTGCTGTTTGTAAACCAGACGAGAGCCGCAGAGATCAGTGCTGGAGAAACGGGTGGGAATAACATCATTTTAGGCAGTTAAAGGGGCTGTCCTATTTTTATTGACGATAGCAAATCGATAGGGGTCCAACACCTGGGACCCCCGCTTATCAGCTGTCTGAAAAGACCACTGTGCTCAAAGCTCTGGGGAGCACAGAGCCGTCCATCAGATAGAGGCCGTGCTTGGGGCTGTATATGATATTGGGTCACCCCTTCAACCTAAAATGTTCCCCCTGCCACTTAACTGCCTTAAAATAAAAAATCCTATACTTACCTGTCTCTGTGCAGCGGTGACGTGCAGTATACCTGGATTTAATGGCATGGGGCATATGTTCAGTTAACTTGGACAACCCATTTAATATTACACTTCAATACTAATATATATATATATATATATATATATATATATATATATATATATATATAATAAAAGTATCCCCAGTTATAGCGGAATACAGCTCCCTGACATGCACTGCAGAGCTGATCAGGGCCTGCTAAGACCCAGCAGCAACCCAGTGATCACCGGGACAAACACAGAAAGCGTCATGACCGTTTACTGATCTGTACACACTGTGCTCAGCGAGTGCCATGCATGCAGCAACCAGAAAGGCGGGGACTGTTTTAGGCTACTTTCATACTTGTGTTCAGAGCGGATCCGCTTGGTGTCGGCACAGACGCATCCGCTCCTATAATGCAGCCGATGGGATCCGTTCAGAACGGATCTGTCTGCATTATAGTTTAGAAAAAATTCTAAGTGTGAAAGTTGCTCAGGCGGATCCGTCCAGACTTTACATTGAAAGTCAATGGGGGACGGATCCGTTTGAAAATTGAGCCATAGTGTGTCACCTTCCAAACGGATCCGTCCCCATTGACTTACATTGTAAGTCTGGACGGATCCGTTTGCCTCCGCACGGCCAGGTGGACACCCGAACGCTGCAAGCAGTGTTCGGGTGTCCGCCTGCTGAGCGGAGGCCAAACTGATGCATTCTGAGTGGATCCGCATCCACTCAGAATGCATTAGGGCAGTACGGATATGTTCGGGGCCGCTTGTGAGAGCCTTCAAACGGAACTCACAAGCAAAGCCCGAACGCTAGAGTGAAAGTAGCCTTAAACTGCCCCTGCCTTCCCTATGGGGATTCTGGCTGTCTCTGAGAACCTGCCCCTGCACAATTTCCCTGCAGCAGCAGGCTCAACAGGGATGTTCAGAAACCCTCTTGCAGAGTGAGGTGTGGACCAGTCAGACGGTTGAAGCGGTTAACCGATCTAGAAATGGTTAATTATGGATATTCCGTTTTATAAAAGATTCTGTAAACCAGGATACAAGAAATAAAACGAATCGGATTCAGTGAAATTATTTCAAGCCAATGTATGCGACAAGATTTCTTCCCTGCAGCAATTCTCTGATCATGTTAGGCCATGGATTTGTATGGTGTGGAATCGTGGATCAAATGTAATTAGCAGGACTTGCCCTGAGAGGATTTACTGGTGACATGTAGACAATTAGCTGTCATCTGATCACTGCTCCTCAGGCACTGGAAGGCCACATAGGGGATGGCGTCATAATGGATGGCATGCTGGAGACAAACCTTACATGGCACTTAACCTAACAAGAGGACTGTGTGGCGATACAGCGCTCAGTGCCATGAAGTGTCACTCGTCACTGTCTCCCCGGCCTCCTGTAGCTGAATGCATTGATCTGCACAGAATGTAGGGCTGCAAGGTGTATGTGAAGGGCTTGTATGAGATCAAAATAAAGGTGTCTGCTTTAGTTTTCCCTCAAGAACAGTGCCACTCATAGGCTGTCGCTGAGTATTGCAGCTCAGCTCCATAGTTTAGTGGCACCGTCTTTGAAAGAAGAGCTCATATTTTCATGCTGTGATCACATCATTGAGAGAGTTAACTACCAGGGTTAGAGAACAATCCCAGCTGTTGTGTCTAGAGTATGACTGTGTATTACAGCCGTCCTCAGGCAGTAAGGTGCATGGCTTTCAGTGCAATGTTGACCACCGTGTTGCACTGAACACTTATAAGGGGGTGTCTCACTTCAGTAAGTAGCATTTATCATGTAGAAAAAGCGTTAATTATGCTTACTGGTAATTGGATTTTCCAATAGCCTCCCCAATGGCACTGACAGGAGGGTGCTCCCTGCCCCTAGGACAGGAAGCAACACGGAAGCTCAATCTTTAAAAGGGCCTCTTCCCCTTACCTAATCAGTAAATAACAAAGTACACGGTAGTGATGCAAGAACAACATTATATTAATCAGACTGAAATACAAGAATGAACATGAAATTATAAATCCAAGGAAAACCATAATTAACCCCTTAAGGACTCAGCCCTATTTCACCTTAAGGACTTGGCCATTTTTTGCAAATCTGACCAGTGTCCCTTTAAGTGCTCATAACTTTAAAACACTTTGACTTATTCAGGCCATTCTGAGATTGTTTTTTCGTCACATATTGTACTTCATGACACTGGTATTGCATAAAAAAATACCTAATTTACAAAAAATTTGGAAAAATTTGCAAATTTCAAAGTTTCAGTTTCTCTACTTCTGTAATACATAGTAATACCCCCAAAAATTGTGATGACTTTACATTCCCCATATGTCTACTTCAGGTTGGAATTATTTTGGGAATGATATTTTATTTTTTGGGGATGTTACAAGGTTTAGAACTTTAGAAGCAAATATTGAAATTTTTCTGAAATTGACAAAAACCCAATTTTTAGGGACCACTACAGCTCTGAAGTCACTTTGCGAGGCTTACATAATAGAAACCACCCAAAAATGACCCCATTCTATAAACTACACCCCTCAAGGTATTCAAAACTGATTTTACAAACTTTGTTAACCCTTTAGGTGTTGCACAAGAGTTATTGGCAAATGGGGATGAAATTTGGGAATTTCATTTTTTTGCCTAATTTTCCATTTTAACCCATTTTTTCCACTAACAAAGCAAGGATTAACAGCCAAACAAGACTGTATCTTTATTGCCCTGACTCTGCCGTTTACAGAAACACCCCATATGTGGCCGTAAACTACTGTACGGCCACACAGCGGGGCGTAGAGTGAAAGGTGCGCCGTATGGTTTTTGGAAGGCAGATTTTGCTGGACTGGTTTTTTGACACCATGTCCCATTTGAAGCCCCCTGATGCACCCCTAGAGTAGAAACTCCCTAAAAGTGACCTCATCTAAGAAACTACACCCCTCAAGGTATTCAAAACTGATTTTAAAAACTTTGTTAACCCTTTAGGTGTTGCACAAGATATAATAGAAAATAGAGATACAATTTCAAAATTTCACTTTTTTGGCAGATTTTCCATTTTAATATATTTTTTTAAGTAACAAAGCAAGGGTTAACAGCCAAACAAAACTCATTATTTATGGCCCTAATTCTGTAGTTTACAGAAACACCCCATATGTGGTCGTAAACTGCTGTACGGGCACACGGCAGGGCGCAGAAGGAAAGGAATGCCATACGGTTTTTGGAAGGCAGATTTTGCTGGACTGGTTTTTTTACACCATGTCCCATTTGAAGCCCCCCTGATGCACCCCTAGAGTAGAAACTCCAAAAAAGTGACCCCATTTTAGAAACTACGGGATAAGGTGGCAGTTTTCTTGGTACTAGTTTAGGGTACATATGATTTTTGGTTGCTCTATTGTACACTTTTTGTGCGGCAAGGTAACAAGAAATAGCTTTTTTGGCACAGTTTTTTTTTTTGTTATTTACAACATTCATCTGAAAGGTTAGATCATGTGGTAATTTTATAGAGCAGGTTGTCACGGACGCGGCGATACCTAATATGTATACTTTTTTTTATTTATGTAAGTTTTACACAATGATTTCATTGTTATAACAAAAAAAGTTTTAGTTTCTCCATAGTCTAAGAGCCATAGTTTTTTCAGTTTTTGGGCGATTATCTTATGTAGGGTCTCATTTTTTGCAGGATGAGATGGCTGTTTTATTGGCACTATTTTGGGGTGCATATGACTTTTTGATCGCTTGCTATTGCACTTTTTGTGACGTAAGATGACAAAAAATTGCTTTTTTTAAACCGTTTTTATTTTTATTTTTTTACGGTGGTCACCTGAGGGGTTAACTCATGTGATATTTTTATAGAGCCGGTCGATACGGACACGGCGATACCTAATATGTATACTTTTTTTAATTTATGTAAGTTTTACACAATGATTTAATTTTTGAAACAAAAAAAATTATGTTTTAGTGTTTCCATAGTCTAAGAGCCATAGTTTTTTCAGTTTTTGGGCGATAATCTTGGGTAGGGTCTCATTTTTTGCGGGATGAGATGCCGGTTTGATTGGCACTATTTTGGCGTACATGCGACTTTTTTGATCACTTTTATTACCTTTTTTTGGGAAGTAAGGTGGGCAAAATTTAAATTTTCTCAGTTTTTATTTTTTTATTTTTATGGCGTTCACCGTGCGGGGAAAGTAACATGACCGTTTTATAGATCAGGTCGTTACGGACGCGGCGATACCAAACATGTGTAGGGAATTTTATTTTTTTCATTTCTAATTAGTGATAAGTGTTTTTTGATTTTCACTTTTTTTGCACTTTTTCTTACTTTTTTTTTGACCCAGACCCACTTGGTTCTTGAAGATCCAGTGGGTCTGGTGTCTGCATAATACAGTACAGAACCTATATAGGGTTCTGTACTGTATTTTACTTACACTGAACAGATCTATGCTTTCAGCACAGATCTGTTCAGCACCATGGACAGCAGGACGCCTGGGCAGGCGTCCTGTTGCCATGGGAACCTTCCCCGTCTGCCACAACTTTGCAGACGGGGAAGGGTAAGGACTGGGGCTTCGGGGGGCTGTCTGGGGGCTCTCTCCCTCTCCCATCGGGGGGCTGCAAAGGCACAGCAGCCCCCCGATGGGAGAGGGAGGGAGCCGCATCTTACTGTTAACTCTTTCCATACAGCGGTCCGTACGGACCGCTGTATGGAAAGGGTTAAACGGCTGACATCCATTCACAGATGTCAGCCGTTTATACCAGGGTGCTTATACCCACTAGAAGCCAACGATTATTCGGCGGGAGGCGGGCGGGGGATCGCGATCCCGCCTGCCGCACCGCCCGCCGCCCACACCGCCCGCAACACCCCCCCCCCCCCTGCACCTCCCACCAGGCTAAAATCATGCAGGGGTGCAGGGGGGGGTGATCACTATATATTTGAGCCACACTAAAGTTTCTGATCGCCGCGGTCAGGGACCGCGGCGATCAGAAACAGCAGAAATAGCAACAAACCGCAGGTCTGAATTGACCTGCGGTTTGCTGCGATCGCCGATACGGGGGTCATATGACCCCCCCAGGCGTTGTGACAGGATGCCGGCTGAATGATTTCAGCCGGCATCCTGTGCGGATTAACCCCTGGGGCGCCACAATCTCAATTTAAACTCATGACGTACCGGTACATCATGGGTCCTTAAGGACTCGGGAAACATGCCGTACCGGTACGTCATGGGTCCCTAAGGGGTTAAAGAGGACCTTTCATTACGATAAAAAAAATCTAAACTAAGTATGCCGACATGGAGAGCGGTGCCCAGGGATCTCCCTGCACTTACTATTATAACTGGGCGCCGCTCCGTTCTCCCGGTATAGGCTCCGGTATCTTCATATTTTCGGCTCAACTGGGAGGAGCCTGCCGGCGTCTCCTTCTTCCAGGCTGTAGTGCTGGCAAATCGCAGCTCTCAGCTCATAGCCTGAGAGTTTTTTTTTTTTACTCCCAGGCTATGAGCTGAGTGCTGCGATTGGCCAGCACTCCAGCCTGGGAGAACAAGAGCAGGCTCCTCCCAGTTGAGCCGAAAATATGAAGTTGGCAGAGATTATACCGGGAGAACGGAGCGGCGCCCAGTTATAATAGTAAGTGCAGGGAGATCCCTGGGCGCCGCTCTCCATGTCAGCATACTTAGTTTAGATTTTTTATTGTAATGAAAAGGTCCTTTTTAAGTGCCGTTGGGGAGGCTATTGGAAAATCCAATTACCGGTAAGAGCAATTTACCCTCCCCCAACGGCACCGACAGGAGGAATAACAGGAGTTTTACTAGGGTGGGAATACGGTAGAAAGAATTCAGCGCTCATAGGATAAATCCTGATTATGCATGACATTTAATTTATAATGGTTGAAGTCATTGGATTTGCCCCCAGCTGCTTTACAGATTGTTTAATCGAGATGGCCGCATTCTCTGCCCAAGAGGTCGACATAGGGCCCATTCAACACGGGCAGAGTCCCTTTGGAGGATCTAGGTTCTTTTGAGCATAAGAAAGAGAAATTGCCTGCTTTAGCCACCTTGCAATGGTGGCTTTACTGGCTGCCTGACCTTTGTTAGGCCCCTGAAACTGAAGGAGGAGGCGATCCGATTTTCTATCTTCTCTGTAGATTTTTAAAGCCACTTTCACACTGGCGTTTCTGGGTCCGCTTGCGAGATCCGTTTCAAGGCTCTCACAAGCGGCCAAAAACGGATCAGTTCAGCCCCAATGCATTCTGAATAGATAAGGATCCGTTCAGAATGCATCAATTCGGCTGTGTTTGGTCTCTGTTGTGTTTTTGAGGCAGTCACTAAAACGCAGCTTGTAGCGTTTTGGTGTCCGCCTGACGATGCGGAGCCAAACGGATACGTCCTGACTTACAATGTAAGTCAATGGGGACGGATCCGTTTTTCACTAACATTATGGTGCAATTGAAAACTTATCTGTCCCCCATTGACTTTCAATGTAAGTCAAGACTTTTTTTTTATGAATAATGCAAACGGATCCGTTATGAACGGAAACAAGCGTTTGCATTATCGGTGCGGATCCGTCTGTGCAGATACAAGACTGATCCGCACCAATCGCGAGTTTGAAAGTAGCCTAAGTTGGCAAGCACACAACGTCTCACATCTAGGTTATGAAAGCGCCTCTCCAGGTCTGTTGAAGGTGATTGAGTCTTTCACCTAATCGGAGCATTTTAGACTGCTCAGATCAGGTTATAGACTCTTTGACCCTCATTACAATGGTACCTTTCTTTTCTGTGTCTCTCATCCAGATATGAAGGTGCCCAGGGGCGGCGTTACTGGGGGATGTGCCCAGAAAAGAAAAACAAAAAAAACACACACCTCTTTCAGCCCTCTGGCCCACCCTTCTGTCCTATTACCTCCTCCGCCTCCAAGCAGCGAAAGTCACGAGCGGCACCAGAGGACGACGGGCCGGCTGTCTTTAGTTGGCCGGCGCATGCGCAATATGAAAAGATGTTCCTCTGCCCATAATGGGCAGAGCAGAGTGCAGGTGCAGGCCAGTTCCTAGCCTGACTTCTTCTCTTGCCGCTCGTGACATCCACCGGCTGGAGGAGGTAATAGGACAGAAGGGCGGGCTGAAAGGGGTGTGTTTTTCTGGGCACATCGCCCAGAAACGCCGCCCCTGGGCACCTTCAGAAGCTCATTTGAAAAGAAAGGTACCATTGTAATAAGGGTCAAAGAGTCTAAAACGTGATCTGAGCGGTCTAAAACGCTAAGATTAGGTGAAAGACTCCCTTTAAGATTATATTATTGTCTAGGATCCTAAGATAAGGACGACAGCAAGAGAAGGCCTGTATTTCCCTCACCCTTCTTGCCATTTTTATGGCTAGGAGAAAGGTAGTCGTTAAGGTCAGGAGTTTGAGAGAAATTCCTTCAATAGGCTCAAACGGAGTCCATCAGCGCCGTAAAGACTAAGTTCAAGTCCCAGTGTAATCTGGAGGAATCTCCGATTACTCACTTAATGAATCACCTGATTAGAGGATGGTCTGATAAATTTGTGTCTAGAAAAACTGCTAAAGTGGAGATCTGAACTTTAAGGGTGGATGGCTTAAAGTTACAGGTATGTTGAGTAAGGGACTTTGCTGCATACTGTTACTAGAAAATAAAAGCCTTCCACCTTCTGAGATAGATCTTGGAGGTTATGATTTTCCTACTCTTTAGTAAGGTAGAGATTAAAGGGTCAGAGAGAGCCTTCTTTTTCAGATTTTTGCGTTCAATCTCCATGCCGTCAACTTTAGCTGAGGGACCCTTGGATGGTGTACTGGCTCTTGTTGAAGGCGCCCTGGTAACACTGGTAGGGTCCAGGATATTTCTGGCGATAGCCTGAGTAAGAGGGGAAACCAGGACATCAGTAAGCAAGAGTCGAGAAGAACCCCTAAAAAGACTTTTTGCTGAGCCGGAATGAGGTTGGATTTTTTACATTTATGATCCATCCCAAATCCGTGAAGGTCTTTTGAACTAAAGATGTACCATAAGCTGATTTTCTGATTCTGTTAATAGGAAGTCGTCTAAATACGAAACAATTAGAACACCCTGTAGATAAGGATAACTGGTTATTCCTGCCACTACTTCTGTGAAAATTCTGGGAGCTGATGACAGGCCAAAGAAGAGCGCTTGAAACTGAAAGTGACAGAGGCGACCTCTCAAATACTGCCATCCTGAGAAATGTTTGATGATCTTTGAAAATGGGTACATGGTAGTATGCGTCCTGGAAATCCATTGTCCCCACGTAACAATGTTGAGGAAGCAGATGTATTGTTGATTTGATGGTCTCCATCTTGAACTTTTTGTAAGATAGGCTAATTATAAGTCTGAGTCTGAACAAGTGCCTAAAGGATCCCCCTGGCTTTTTTATGAAAAAAACTGGGGAATAAAATCCTCTCTGTTGTTGGCTTTCTGGAACTAGTAGTAGGACCTCTTTCTGAATCAATTTGGTTCTCTCTGTCTCTAGGGATGACTGGTACTCTTTCTTGGCCAAAGGTTTGTTGACGATAAAGTGGTTTGGTGGGCAAGTACTGAATTCTAGCATGAAACCCCTTTGAATGTCAGCTAGTATCCATATCCTATATCTCTCCAATGTGGAACTAATTTTTTTAATCTTGCTCCCAACTGGCCTCTGGCGTCATTGAGTGGTTATCAGGATTGAAGAAGAATCCCTTGTTTCTTCCTCTTGACTATTGCCATCTTCCTGAGTATTCTCTCTTCTTTTGTTCTGGTTTAGGCTTCCTTTGACTACGAAAGGAGTCTCTGATGAAAATGTTTTGAGTTAGTGGGAAAACCTTTTTTCTTATCGGAAGTCTGGTCTAAAACATCATACAACTCTGACCCCAAAAGCCTATCCCCCTCACATGGGATGGAACATAACAGTTTTTTTGAACCAGCATCTCACGACCAAGAGCGGAGCCATACGGCCCTGCGGGTGGCATTAGAAATAGCAGCTGATCTTGCTGACAACCTGACCAAATATGTTGAGGCGTCGGCCAGGAAATTTGAGGCCTGTTTAAGCATGGGCAGTGAGGCCAAAATCTCTTCCCTTGGGGTTCCTGCTGCAAGATGATCCTCTAGCTGATTAAGCCATACTGATAGGGATCTGGCAGTACAGGTGGATGTAATGCTTAGTCTGAACATGGCTGTATTAACTTCCCAAGCCTTTTTTAGAAAGTTCTCACACTTCTTTTCCATGAGATCACAACGTAATCCCATGTCCTCAAACGGGAGGGAGGATTTTTTGGGATATCTGTGCCACTGGAGCATCAATCTTTGGAGTCAGAGTCAGAAAACGTTTTCTTTTCGGGATCCTTCCACTCCCTCAAAATTAAAGCCTTGACATTTTTATGGATCAAAACCACAAGTCTTTTTCTCTCTCCTAGACCCTGAAACATTTGATTCTGGATGGAGCGACTTTTATTTAGACTCCTCCAGGTGCATAGTAGCTCTTATAGTTTTTAAGCGACTGTCTGTATCTTCAGGGAGAAACAATGGTCTCCCCTGCCTGTCGTCAGATGAATCAGAGTCTATGTCGGAAGCAATTTTCCCTTCATCCAAATCCAACCCGAATAACTGGGAATTCTGGGATATTTGAGACAGAGGATTGCGGACGGTGAAGAGGGAAGTAACCTAGACTGCACTGCAGCATTAACCTCTTCACGAATCATACTCCGCATGGAGTCTAAGGAGGAAGGAGATTCTCCAGCCACCATTTTTTCAGCACATTTCGGGCAAAGTTATTTCTTGGCTTTAGATATAAATTACTCCCTGCAGATGGCGCATTTTTTGCGACTAGAATCAGACCCAGGTGCCTTGGAGGTGTCTCTACACTACAAAAATAAATAGGGTTCAGAACTCCCTCAGGAATAGACACCAGCACCAGGCACCCAAGGTGGATAGGCGTAACATCACCCATATCTACCCAAGTCAGGAGAGGAGGCTTACCGGACTGATGGTGCTTGCAGTCATATCCAGAGGCTTGCGGGCGGTATCTGGGTCAGTAGGCGCCGACATTGCAGGGAAAAGAACAGCACTTGTCGCTGCTCCCTGAATTTGGCCTCCATTTAAATCTCCCGGCCTCCTGAGAGACGTCTGTGATGTCATGACGTTCATACATACATGCATCGCAGTGGAATGATGTCACGACGCACGCAACTCCTGCCCAGAACGAGACACCCTCCAGGGAGTCTCTGCCCACTAGATACCACAAGGAAACTGCTGCGCTCCCCAAACTGAGCAAGCAGAATAAAGCCTGAGGCTGCCTTCCACGAGGACTCATGCCAAAGGTACAGGGAAGGGAGGTTGCATGGCTCCGGAGCCCCTGACCACTGCAACGGCCCTCCCAACTAGTGGGGAAAGAGACCAGGCCGTGTGCCATGTTCACAGTGAACCTACTCAGAAACACAGGAGGAGCTTCCACGCTATCTGGGACAGGAAACAACGCTGATTAGGTAAGGAGAGGAGGCCTTTTTAAAGTGTGAGCTTCCGTGTTGTTTCCTGTCCTGGGGGCGGGGAGTACCATCCCGTCAGTGCCGTTGAGGGGAAAAGTTAATACAAGCCACTTACTAATGTATTGCGATTGTCCATATTGCTTCCTTTGCTGGCTGGATTCATTTTTCCATCACTTTATGCACTGCTCATTTCCATGGTTACAGACCACCCTGCAATCCATCAGTGGTGGTCGTGTTTGCACAATTTAGGAAAAAGCACTAGTCTACGTGAGCTGCCAAGGTCCCAGCCACCAGAGAGGCTGACTTTTTCCCTACAGTGTGCAATAACGACCACCACTGATGGATTGCAGGGTGGTCTGTAACCATGGAAACGAGCAGTGCATAACGTGATGGAAAAATAAATCCAGCCAGCAAAGGAAGCAATATGGGTAATAAGTAGAGATGAGTGAATTTCAGATTTTGAAATTCGTTCACTGGTAAAATGTGAATTGCGTTATGGATTCCGTTACCATGCACCATAACGCAATTCTATCACGGAATGCCTTTAGAGGCATTCCGTCATAACAGAAGTCTATGGGCTGCAAAACGGATCCGTCCTGTTTACTTTATGCACGGGAAGTGCGATAGTTCTACTCTCCTCTGTGCCGGCATCAACGTGTATTGACAGTGGGACACATGACCGCCTCAGCCAATCACAGGTGAGTATCATCGACTGAGGGTCTGCCACGTCTGGAGGTCTGATTACCTCTTGGATAACCCCATTAATTTACAATAAAAACAAGAATTTCTCCAGAATGCAGGCACCAATCTGGATGGGAAAAAGAGTGTTTTACTCAGGAGACCAATGCACATCTGACAACTTGTTTGGATTGATATGCAGGTACGTGGTGACAGATTCCTTTTATGATGTGCCAATTACATGCTGCAGGAAGGGGTTAAAGTAGAACTCTTCTTGTGACAGCACCCCCAATGTAAAGCTGCTTTAAGAACAGCCGATACTGAGGGGAAGGAAGCTGGCAGTGACTCAACAAACAGAGGAAATGTAGTATTTTTACAGCACTCACTGAATTCAATGGGCGGCCATATTATATGTAGACCTTCGGAGGTAGAGACCCTCCTGAGGATAGGTCATCAGTATTAAAAAGAGGACAACCCCTTTAAAGGGCATCTGTCAGCAGATCTGTACCTATGAAACTCACTGAAGACATCTGTGTTGGTCCCATGTTCATTTGTATCCGCATTGCTGAGAAAAATTATGTTTTAATATATGCAAATCAGCCTCTAGGTGTAACGGCAACGCCCCCATTGATCCTAGAGGCCGATTTGCATATTAAAACATAATTTTTCTCAGCAATGCGGGCACATATGAACATGAGACCAACACAGATGTCTTCAGCTGCCAAGTGCACTTACTACAGGTCAGCCAGTTTTATTATATGTACAAATCTGCTGACAGATGTCATGGGTGATCACCTTTGCATAATCATTAAGAAGGGACAATTATTGAACAATTTTTTTTAGAAAGACCCCAAGATATTTTATTCTGCATCCAATCCCATTCATTTCTGTGTCCACAGAAAAAAAAAAAAAAAAAAACAGCATAAGGATGCCGGCTATGTGCAGTCACATCCGTATGTCCATTTGAAAACTTAGGGTACTTTCACATTAGCGTTTTTGTTTTCCGGTATTGAGTTCCGTCACAGCGGCTCAATACTGGAAAACAAATGATCAGTTTTATCCTAATGAATTCTGAATGGAGAGCAATCCGTTCAGGATGCATCAGGATGTCTTAAGTTCAGTCCCGCTTACGTTTTTTGGCCGGAGAAAACATTGCAGCCTGCAGCAGTTTTCTCTCCTTCCACAAATACTGATCACTTGCTGGAATGCCGACTCCGGCATTAAAGGGGTTCTGCACTTTGTTTTAACTGATGATCTATCCTCTGGATAGATCATTAGCTTCCGATCGCCGGGGGTCCGGCACCCGGGACCCCCGCCGATCAGCTGTTTTTGAAGGCAGCGGTGCTCTAGCAGTGCCGCTGCCTTCTCACTGTTTACCGCCGGCTTACCGACGTCACGACTGGTATCAAGTGGCCTGGGCGGGGCTAAGCTTCATTCAAGTGAACAGAGCTTAGCCCCGCCCACGCTAGTTGATACTAGTCGTCACGTCAGTGGGCCGGTGTACAGTGAGAAGGCCGCGGCACCCGGGACCGCCGCCGATCAGAAGCTAATGATCTATCCAGAGGATCATTTAAAACAAAGTGCAGAACCCCTTTAATTTACATTGAAGTGTATTAGTGCCGGATCGGCATTAAAGGGAGTCTGTCAGCACATTTACCCCTTTTTAACAGTTCCCATAGCGCTGTAGCCGCAACACAGATGATTAAAACGGTACCTTTATATGCTTTTGTGGACTTGTAAAACTGCCGAAAATGAACTTTGATGCATATGTAAATGAGGGCTTGCAAGTGCCCAGGGCCGCGTCCACCGCGTTGGTGCCCAGGCAGCTCTGCCTCTTCGGCTCTTATCCCCGTCCAGCCTCATCCTCTGCCCGCCCATCTGTTTTCTCTCCCCCTCAGCAAGATCCCGCGCCTGCGCGCTTACTTTCATGCCCCGGCAAGGAAGTAAGCGCGCAATCTCGCTGAGGGGGAGAGAAAACAGATGAGCGGGCAGAGGACGAGGCTGGGCGGGGATAAGAGCCGAAGAGGCAGAGCTGGGCACTTGCAAGCCCTCATTAACATATGCATCAAAGTTCGTTTTTGGCAGTTTTACAAGTCCACTGAAGCATATAAAGGTACCGTTTTAATCATCATGTTGCGGCTACAGTGCTATGGGAACTGTTAAAAAGGGGCAAATGTGCTGACAGACTCCCTTTAAGTGTTCCGGCCTGCACATGCCTAGACCTTTAAAAAATGCAAAAAAATGTTATACCGGACCAATTTTTCCGGACGACACCGGAGAGACGGATCTGGTATTTCAATGCATTTGTCAGACGGATTTGCACCCGGATCCATCTGACAAATGCCTGCCAGAATCCTCTGCTGCAAGTGTGAAAGTACCCTTACAGAACATGTCCTATTCTTGTCATTTCTAGTGATGAGAGACGAAAAAAAAAAACGGCGTGCACACAGAAGGTATCCATAATTTGTGGATCGATGGTTTGTGGACTGAAATACAGACGTGGTCGTGTGAATGAGGCCCTAAACTGATGAAAGAGTGTCATGGAGCTGGGACGCCCAGCAGTTGACTGGAATATGTGGAGGAATCTTATAAAAAGTATTCAATTCCCCTACAGTGCCACCACAGGCAAGAAGCAGCATTACAGTCCCCACTGAAATGAATTGCAACCTCATAAAAGTGAATGCAAGCTGCTGCTGCAGCCACGAAACGGGGAGGGGGGGGGGGGGACCCAAAGCTGCTGGATTTATGGCAATGTGTGTGTTGTGGACACTTCACATTGCAATACTGCAATCTATAGCCACGGGACATGTAGCCCATGGCATACGGATCCTTTTCTGCAACTGTTCTGTGCTCTGGCTGCTTCTATATCTGGAGACTTACCTAATGGGAATCTGTCACCAGCGACCTCCCTATCCAACCGCTTGCGTAGTTGCGGGTCTGATTGAAAAACTTTATTTCTTTTGTTGACCAAAAGCCTCGTTACCGAGATATACCTTTTCTTTACATGGAAATTAGGCCTTTGGTGCAATGAGTACATAACTAATGCTCTAGTTACACCCAAGCCCCACTCATTTCTGTGCTCAGCCCATCCTTTACTTTGCCAATGCCAGGCCCTGTCAATCAAAGCAGGGAGGGAGGGGTCAACCACAAAAAGGAGGGGATCCTTGGTCTAACAAGAGCAATGGCAACACCCTTATTGCACCAAAGGCCTGATTTACATATCTCAGTAACATGGCCTTGGATCCAGCGTTTTAATTAGGAGAACCACAGCTATGTGTCTGTGCAAACAGTTGGATAGGGCGGTCGCTGGTGATGGATTCTTTCTGGCAGCATTGATGGCCTATCCTCAGGATTTGTGGGGTTCCAACTCCCGGCCATAACGCTACCCAGAAATGACTACATGGAGAAAACCGCAAACCGGAGGCTCGATGCCTCCGACCGCAGCGAACCCTGCAATAAGGGCGCATTCACACATGGCAGAGTCCACTGTGACTGAAGATCAGTGCCATTCACCTGGATGGGGATGTTTTGGCAATAAGCACATGGATTGCTGCAGGTCCCCTTCAGGTGAATGGAGGGGACAATGAAAAATCTGCTGCGTGTGTGAACGCGCCCTAATGGATCAATGGAAATCTTCACAAAGCCCCATTTTCCTACTGAATTAACTCTTTACATTCTGGGGGATGGGAACAATAATTAGGGCCATTCCCCCACATAAATGTACAGACATATGACAGAAACCATATGTGTCACCCGTCCATGGTGACAGGGGAGGCGAGGTGGACGCGACAGACGACCGGAGGTGACAGGGGATGAGAATACCAGGAGCAGGCCGCTAGCATCCCCGCCCTTGTAGGCAGCGACTCCCCGAGAGCCCTGACTGAGCTCACCGGAAGCCCGCGCCCCGCCCATCCCCCCTCCTATCATTGAGCTCCCCCCGCACCTGAGAACCTGCTGTCCGGTGATAACGTGCTGATATTAACCCGAGCGAGCTCTGCTTCCTCGCTGTCCCTTCTGCAGACTCAACGCCGTTCTACTTCCGTTCTAGCCGCCACTTCCGCTTCCTACAAGCCCCTCCCCTCTCATCACCCGTCTCTCAGCGCGGGACCAGCGGCTGCCGGGAGAAGGAGGGGGGAAGGGGGTGAGCTCATTGTCGCCTTAGCAACCGCAGTGACGTCATCGGGTGCAGCAGTGCGGGAGAGGGGAGGAAGTGAGTCTGGGCGGGAAGGGGAGAAGCGTCAGCGGTAAAGGATGTCAGTGAGTGCCGGATAATGGCGCCCTGGTGTCAATGACAGGGTGATGAGGAGACGTTACTGCGGCTGGTGTGTGCACTGGCGTCATTTCTCACGTCAGTAATTGAGGCACTAGTGTATTCTGAAGGCAGAGCCCCTCGTGTGTCCTTGAGGTTTGCAGGGAGAGTCTATGGCCCAGGTATTGGGGGCACATTTTTCATTCGGGATAACGCAATGCTTAGTGATGTGTTCACACTGGCTGACCTTTCAGATGCAGTGGGCCCCATGTAGCTAGCTGGCTGCAATGTCACCTGGGAGCCACGCCTAGAAGGGTGTCGCTACCATCACACCATGGTGTGAACATACCCTTAAAGGGAACCTGTCATCATCTTTATGCTGCCCATACTAACGGCAGAATAAGGTACAGATGATTTCAGCGGTCTGTCATTTATAAGTTAATAGTAAGTGGTTGCCGAGAACCAACATCACAATCATTGCAGACTAGGCCTGGAAAAGAGTCCTGGCCACCTGAGAAGAGTCCTGGTCATTCATGAATTCCTGCTGGTATTTATATATAAATACATGTCTGCGCTGAATTTGGCACATGGTACATCAGATGCTTAGAAAGGTTTTAGAGTGTTCCAACTTTCTAGGACATCTTTCTTGAGGAATTCACAAAAAAAAAAGCAATATGACCCGTATTAGCCAATGGGAGCTTGCAGATCATTCAGATTCTGACGCAAGGTCACGTGACCCTTATTGGCAGGTCCTTCATCTTCGCCGCAATGACGTTCCCATTTTTACTCCAGGTTTCTATGACAACACTGACATTTTTCTTCACTGTTGTGGGGGGTGCACTGTGTGCCAGGCAGCAGGTAAGTATGTTCTGGAGGAGAGGCCGGGCATTCTGGGGGTTATTTTAGGGATTGGATAACCCCTTTAAGCCTCATACACACGTCTGTGTCTGTGCTCAAATCCATGAAAAGGTGGTAAGTGATTCCCCTGTGAAAATGTCTGGAAAGGGTCCGTGTGTCTGTTTTTGCATCTGTGGTTTTCACGGACCCATAGGCTATAGTGGGTGTGATCCATACGTTACAATGAATGGCGATGTGTGCTGTCCATGGACCACTGATGTGTGAATGAGGTTTCTGGCTGTCAGCTGGGCGTATACCCATGGTACTGTGTCCCCCAATGCATCCTATGAGAACAGGATTTTACGGTGTGTACAAAAATCCAGTTTTTGGGGCGATGTGGAGGTCACTATTATGGACTCCCCACTCGCACAGCTGCAGTCACAGATGTTTTTATTGCTTCCTGTGCTGGCGGGATTCATTTTTCCATCACATTATATACTGCTCGATTCCAGAGCTGGCACCAGTGGTCGTATAGTTAACAGGCAGTTGGCAAGCGGTTAGGGGACTGTTCAGATCAGCATTCCTAATATTGCAGTTAGGTCAGGGAACATGTGAATGCTGACAGTAGAGGGTTCACCTCCTTTTATTGAGTCCTGGGGTATTCCTGAGATGATTATATGAGGACAAGACAACTCAGGGTCCATTGAAAAACATATAAAACACAGAGAGAATGCACCAAACAGATATAACACTGACTATGCTGGCAAGACATAAATACAGGTATTAAAAGCTGAGACTTTTGCCAATATATTCCAGTCATGGAGATATCGGAGCCCATCATGCACCACGTCACGGTTCTCAGCATGGCAAGGGGTTCCTAACCGCTGCTCTAACTATGGTGTGAACACGGTCTGAAGGTGATATAATTCAACTCGCAGCCAAGCTTCCCACAAATGCCCAGCATGTATACTGCGGTAGTACTATGTGAATGAAGCCAGGCCGCGAGCCACACCCACACCAGACCATGTGATGGAGGTTACCAGGTGCAAAAGAGTGTTAGAATGCCAAGTAAAGGCAAACGCACTCAAATCTAACAAGGCAGAAACCAAAAAAATATAGTGGCCACAGAATTGCCACAATATTATTTTTTTGTTTTTTGGTTTCTGCCTTGTTAGATTTGAGTGCGTTTGCCTTTACTTGGCGTTCTAACACTCTTTTGCACCTGGTAACCTCCATCACATGGTCTGGTGTGGGTGTGGCTCGCGGCCTGGCTTCATTCACATAGTACTACCGCAGTATACATGCTGGGCATTTGTGGGAAGCTTGGCTGCGAGTTGAATTATATCACCTTCAGACCGTGTTCACACCATAGTTAGAGCAGCGGTTAGGAACCCCTTGCCATGCTGAGAACCGTGACGTGGTGCATGATGGGCTCCGATATCTCCATGACTGGAATATATTGGCAAAAGTCTCAGCTTTTAATACCTGTATTTATGTCTTGCCAGCATAGTCAGTGTTATATCTGTTTGGTGCATTCTCTCTCTGTGTTTTATATGATTAATTGCTACATTCTGTGTAGTTTGCTCTTGTGGTGCATGTGGACCGCGCCGACATCCTCCATTGTATGCATAATTTGCTGGGGTTAGTCGATTACTGCGGTCCACATGCGGTCGGGTTGCTCCCCCAATAAAAGACACGCCACAGTGTCAGGGGTTGAGCAGCTCCTCCAGAATTGCCACTATATTTTTTTGGTTTCTGTCTCCATTGAAAAACAGCAGAGCTATCAGCAAAACCAAATATACGACTTGTTCTCAAGGGGTTATGGCACGCCTCCCAACAAAAGCAGCAATCGCTCATCCCCACTGTGTCCATGGGGCACAATATGGCAGCAGTGATGTTATTCACCTCTGTTCTGCGCCTGGACAGGTAGACCATCCAGTGGTGATGGGGGTGAATCATGTCACCGCCACCATATTGTGCCCTATGGACGCAGCAGGGATGAGTGGTGATTGTTTACACAGCATGCAGGTGCAGACCTGGGAGCGTTCACGGTGCCGGTCACAGCACAGCAGACTAAAGAGGGGGGAAGACCGAGCCTGCAAGGTGAGCAGCGGCATCCGGAGCACGAAAGGTGAGTGTATATTTTTATTTATTTATTTTTTATTTCATTTGAGGCTGATGGATGCGGCTGGGGGCTGAAGAGAGACTACTGGGGTCATGTATGAGGCATATGGCTCTTATCTGAGGTCTGATTGGGGGTCATTTACATTGGTGTCTGAGCTGAGGTCTTATTGGGGTTTTTATTAACCTTAGGGGTCTAATTGGTGGATTGACCTGAGGTGTCATGAAAAATATTTTTTTCTTATTGTGCCCCTCTAAAACCTAGGTGCGTCTTATAGTAACATAGTACATAAGGCAGAAAAAAGACATTTGTCCATCCAAGGCAAAAAACAACAACCTGTGAGGTAGAAGCCAATTTTCTCCACTTTAGGGAAATAAAAAATTCCTTCCAGACTCCAATCAGAACAATTCCCTGGATCAGCGACCCATCTCTAGTAGCTAGTCTGTCATATTATTACGCTCCAGAAATCCATCCAGGCCCCTCTTGAATTCCTTTATTGTACTCACCATCACCACCTCCTCCGGCAGAGAGTTCCATAGTCTCACTGCTCTTACTGTAAAGAATCCTCCTCTATGTTTGTGTACAAACCTTCTTTCCTCCAGACGCAGAGGATGTCCCCTCGTCACAGTCCTGGGATAAATAGATGATGGGAGAGATCTCTGTACTGACCCATGATATATTTATCAAGTGTTTTATCATTTAGTATGTACGGGTGACTTGCATTATTCCTTGACATGTGCATAACTTTACATTTGTCAGTGTTAAACCTCATCTGCCACTTCTCTGCCCAAGCCTCCAATCTATCCAGATCCCTCTGTAGCAGTATACCGTCCTCTTCAGTGTTACCTACTTTACACAGTTTAGTGTCATCTGCGACAATTGATATTTTACTGTGCAAGCCTTCTACAAGATCATTAATAAATATATTGAAGAGAATAGGGCCCAATACTGACCCCTGAGGTACCCCACTAGTGACAGTGACCCAATCTGAGTGTGTACCACTAATAACCACCCTCTGTTTTCTATCACTGAGCCAGTTACTTACCCACTTACAGACGTTTTCTCCCAGTCCGAGCATTCTCATTTTATATACTAACCTTTTTGTGGTACAGTATAGGTAAAAAAATGTGGTATGTGACATACAAATGAACGTCACGCAATGAATAGATTACGACCTATTTGCAATGGTATTTACCAACAAGCCAACCCTTTGAAGGGGAGTTCCGGCAGGCTAAAATGTTTTTAGAAGGCGCATAAAGGTTCCTGACGCTCGCCTAGTCCCTGCTGGTCTCCTTTTCCTGTTCCCACATGAAAACAGAGGAACTAGCAGGAGTCTCCCATTCAGCCATTTACAGGCTGCAGTGGTCCCCTGCTGGCTGAGGGGGCATTTCCTGTGTGTCCGGTACATGGAATCGGAGAGCAACAGTGACAGGCATGCATGTTGCGACCACAAGAGTGAGCGACTGTTCGTTCTCTGCTACCTGGAAGTGTTGCAGTGTATGTACAGTCTCTGCTGCGTAAGCAGAGCGTCTGCACTTGCGCCGCTACTCGTTTTGGAATGCCCTATCAGGGCTCCAGATGGCGACCAAAATGGTCGCCAATGCGACTTAGAATTTACAAATGGCGACAAGACTTTTTAGTCTTGTCGCCATTTGCGACTAGACCCTCCGCGGCAGCTCTGCAGTAGAACAGCGACTGTCACAGGAGCTGATAGTTCTCTGCCCCGCCGCCGATGTTCTCCTCAGTCTGAGTCAGTGAGTCACAGCACACAGAGCCGCTGGCAGCAGGGAGGGGAGGGGCTCGGGAGGAGTGTAATCTGATCCTAGAGTGGAAGCTGCTTCTGCCAGCCCCTCCCCACCCACCAACCAATCAGAGCTGAGGCAAGCACTAGCAGCTCTGAGTCTGGGTCACACACTGTACAGGGAGTCTAAGAATCAAATGAGTCACAGGTGAAAAGAATCTAAAGATCCGACTTAGTGACTCATTCGATTCTTTCTTAGACTCCCTGTACAGTGTGCCCCCCCCAAAACCCCAGTATAAGAAACATTGGTGGCACAGTGTGCCCCCCCAACACCCCAGTATAAGAAACATTGGTGGCACAGTGCGCCCCCCAACACCCCAGTATAAGAAACATTGGTGGCACAGTGCGCCCCCCCCCAACACCCCAGTATAAGAAACATTGGTGGCACAGTGCGCCCCCCCAACACCCCAGTATAAGAAACATTGGTGGCACAGTGCGCCCCCCCAACACCCCAGTATAAGAAACATTGGTGGCACAGTGTGCCCCCCCAACACCCCAGTATAAGAAACATTGGTGGCACAGTGTGCCCCCCAACACCCCAGTATAAGAAACATTGGTGGCACAGTGTGCCCCCCCAACACCCCAGTATAAGAAACATTGGTGGCACAGTGCGCCCCCCCAACACCCCAGTATAAGAAACATTGGTGGCACAGTGCGCCCCCCCCAACACCCCAGTATAAGAAACATTGGTGGCTCAGTGGGAAGTACCAATGAGGGTTAAAAAATACTTAAATTAACTCACCTCCTCCAGTTGATCGCGTGGCTGCCGGTCTCCTGTTCTTTCTTCAGGACCTGTGGTGATGTCACTGAGCTCATCACATGGTCCATTACCATGGTGATGAATCATCTTATGTATGATGTGATGAGCACAGTGATGTCACCACAGGTCCTGAAGAAAGAACAGGAGACGATCAATTGGAGGAGGTGAGTTAATTTTTTATTTATTTTTTTTAACCCTCATTGGCACTGCACACTGCGCCACCAATGTTTATTATATTGAGGGGGGGGGGGCACACTGCGCCACCAATGTTTATTATACTGGGGTGTTGGGGGCGCACTGCGCCACCAATGTTTATCATACTCGGGTGTTGGGGGGGGGGGGGCACACTACGCCACCCATGTTTATTATATTGGGGGGGGGGCACACTACGCCACCCATGTTTATTATATTGGGGGGGGCACACTACGCCACCCATGTTTATTATATGGGGGGGGCACACTACGCACCCATGTTTATTATATTGGGGGGGGCACACTACGCCACCCATGTTTATTATATTGGGGGGGGCACACTACGCCACCCATGTTTATTATATTGGGGGGGGCACACTACGCCACCCATGTTTATTATATTGGGGGGGGCACACTACGCCACCCATGTTTATTATATTGGGGGGGGCACACTACGCCACCCATGTTTATTATATTGGGGGGGGCACACTACGCCACCATGTTTATTATATTGGGGGGGGCACACTACGCCACCCATGTTTATTATATTGGGGGGGGCACACTACGCCACCCATGTTTATTATATTGGGGGGGGCACACTACGCACCCATGTTTATTATATTGGGGGGGGCACACTACGCCACCCATGTTTATTATATTGGGGGGGGCACACTACGCCACCCATGTTTATTATATTGGGGGGGGGCACACTACGCCACCCATGTTTATTATATTGGGGGGGGGCACACTACGCCACCCATGTTTATTATATTGGGGGGGGGCACACTACGCCACCCATGTTTATTATATTGGGGGGGGGCACACTACGCCACCCATGTTTATTATATTGGGGGGGGGCACACTACGCCACCCATGTTTATTATATTGGGGGGGGCACACTACGCCACCCATGTTTATTATATTGGGGGGGGGCACACTACGCCACCCATGTTTATTATATTGGGGGGGGCACACTACGCCACCCATGTTTATCATACTGGGGGGGGCACACTACGCCACCCATGTTTATTATATTGGGGGGGGCACACTACGCCACCCATGTTTATTATATTGGGGGGGGCACACTACGCCACCCATGTTTATCATACTGGGGGGGGCACACTACGCCACCCATGTTTATCATACTTGGGGGGGGCACACTACGCCACCCATGTTTATCATACTGGGGGGGGCACACTACGCCACCCATGTTTATCATACTGGGGGGGGCACACTACGCCACCCATGTTTATCATACTGGGGGGGGCACACTACGCCACCCATGTTTATCATACTGGGGGGGGCACACTACGCCACCCATGTTTATCATACTGGGGGGGGCACACTACGCCACCCATGTTTATCATACTGGGGGGGGCACACTACGCCACCCATGTTTATCATACTGGGGGGGGCACACTACGCCACCCATGTTTATCATACTGGGGGGGGCACACTACGCCACCCATGTTTATCATACTGGGGGGGGCACACTACGCCACCCATGTTTATCATACTGGGGGGGGGCACACTACGCCACCCATGTTTATCATACTGGGGGGGGCACACTACGCCACCCATGTTTATCATACTGGGGGGGGCACACTACGCCACCCATGTTTATCATACTGGGGGGGGCACACTACGCCACCCATGTTTATCATACTGGGGGGGGCACACTACGCCACCCATGTTTATCATACTGGGGGGGGCACACTACGCCACCCATGTTTATCATACTGGGGGGGGCACACTACGCCACCCATGTTTATCATACTGGGGGGGGCACACTACGCCACCCATGTTTATCATACTGGGGGGGGCACACTACGCCACCCATGTTTATCATACTGGGGGGGGCACACTACGCCACCCATGTTTATCATACTGGGGGGGCACACTACGCCACCCATGTTTATCATACTGGGGGGGGCACACTACGCCACCCATGTTTATCATACTGGGGGGGGCACACTACGCCACCCATGTTTATCATACTGGGGGGGGGCACACTACGCCACCCATGTTTATCATACTGGGGGGGGCACACTACGCCACCCATGTTTATCATACTGGGGGGGGCACACTACGCCACCCATGTTTATCATACTGGGGGGGGCACACTACGCCACCCATGTTTATCATACTGGGGGGGCACACTACGCCACCCATGTTTATCATACTGGGGGGGGCACACTACGCCACCCATGTTTATCATACTGGGGGGGGCACACTACGCCACCCATGTTTATCATACTGGGGGGGGCACACTACGCCACCCATGTTTATCATACTGGGGGGGCACACTACGCCACCCATGTTTATCATACTGGGGGGGGCACACTACGCCACCCATGTTTATCATACTGGGGGGGGCACACTACGCCACCCATGTTTATCATACTGGGGGGGGCACACTACGCCACCCATGTTTATCATACTGGGGGGGGCACACTACGCCACCCATGTTTATCATACTGGGGGGGGCACACTACGCCACCCATGTTTATCATACTGGGGGGGGCACACTACGCCACCCATGTTTATCATACTGGGGGGGGCACACTACGCCACCCATGTTTATCATACTGGGGGGGGCACACTACGCCACCCATGTTTATCATACTGGGGGGGGCACACTACGCCACCCATGTTTATCATACTGGGGGGGGCACACTACGCCACCCATGTTTATCATACTGGGGGGGGCACACTACGCCACCCATGTTTATCATACTGGGGGGGGCACACTACGCCACCCACCCATGTTTATCATACTGGGGGGGGCACACTACGCCACCCATGTTTATCATACTGGGGGGGGCACACTACGCCACCCATGTTTATCATACTGGGGGGGGCACACTACGCACCCATGTTTATCATACTGGGGGGGGCACACTACGCCACCCATGTTTATCATACTGGGGGGGGGCACACTACGCCACCCATGTTTATCATACTGGGGGGGGCACACTACGCCACCCATGTTTATCATACTGGGGGGGGCACACTACGCCACCCATGTTTATCATACTGGGGGGGGCACACTACGCCACCCATGTTTATCATACTGGGGGGGGCACACTACGCCACCCATGTTTATCATACTGGGGGGGCACACTACGCCACCCATGTTTATCATACTGGGGGGGGCACACTACGCCACCCATGTTTATCATACTGGGGGGGCACACTACGCCACCATGTTATCATACTGGGGGGGGCACACTACGCCACCCATGTTTATCATACTGGGGGGGGCACACTACGCCACCCATGTTTATCATACTGGGGGGGGCACACTACGCCACCCATGTTTATCATACTGGGGGGGGCACACTACGCCACCCATGTTTATCATACTGGGGGGGGCACACTACGCCACCCATGTTTATCATACTGGGGGGGGCACACTACGCCACCCATGTTTATCATACTGGGGGGGGCACACTACGCCACCCATGTTTATCATACTGGGGGGGGCACACTACGCCACCCATGTTTATCATACTGGGGGGGCACACTACGCCACCCATGTTTATCATACTGGGGGGGGCACACTACGCCACCCATGTTTATCATACTGGGGGGGGCACACTACGCCACCCATGTTTATCATACTGGGGGGGGCACACTACGCCACCCATGTTTATCATACTGGGGGGGGCACACTACGCCACCCATGTTTATCATACTGGGGGGGGCACACTACGCCACCCATGTTTATCATACTGGGGGGGGCACACTACGCCACCCATGTTTATCATACTGGGGGGGGCACACTACGCCACCCATGTTTATCATACTGGGGGGGGCACACTACGCCACCCATGTTTATCATACTGGGGGGGGCACACTACGCCACCCATGTTTATCATACTGGGGGGGGCACACTACGCCACCCATGTTTATCATACTGGGGGGGGCACACTACGCCACCCATGTTTATCATACTGGGGGGGGCACACTACGCCACCCATGTTTATCATACTGGGGGGGGCACACTACGCCACCCATGTTTATCATACTGGGGGGGGCACACTACGCCACCCATGTTTATCATACTGGGGGGGGCACACTACGCCACCCATGTTTATCATACTGGGGGGGGCACACTACGCCACCCATGTTTATCATACTGGGGGGGGCACACTACGCCACCCATGTTTATCATACTGGGGGGGGCACACTACGCCACCCATGTTTATCATACTGGGGGGGGCACACTACGCCACCCATGTTTATCATACTGGGGGGGGGCACACTACGCCACCCATGTTTATCATACTGGGGGGGGCACACTACGCCACCCATGTTTATCATACTGGGGGGGGCACACTACGCCACCCATGTTTATCATACTGGGGGGGGCACACTACGCCACCCATGTTTATCATACTGGGGGGGGCACACTACGCCACCCATGTTTATCATACTGGGGGGGGCACACTACGCCACCCATGTTTATCATACTGGGGGGGGCACACTACGCCACCCATGTTTATCATACTGGGGGGGGCACACTACGCCACCCATGTTTATCATACTGGGGGGGGCACACTACGCCACCCATGTTTATCATACTGGGGGGGGCACACTACGCCACCCATGTTTATCATACTGGGGGGGGCACACTACGCCACCCATGTTTATCATACTGGGGGGGGCACACTACGCCACCCATGTTTATCATACTGGGGGGGGCACACTACGCCACCCATGTTTATCATACTGGGGGGGGCACACTACGCCACCCATGTTTATCATACTGGGGGGGGCACACTACGCCACCCATGTTTATTATATCGACCTTCTACTATGCATTCTGTATTAAAGAATGCTATTATTTTCCCTTGTAACCATGTTATAAGGGAAAATAATACAGTGAATAGACTGTCACCTGTGACAGCTAAATTTGAAAATATACTTCACGTTGGTTCTATCTCACATACATTTAGTAAAGCAGTTATATTTCTCTGTTTACACACCAAAATCCACGTTACTCCACACTTTCCTACTCCTAATGCCATCAAATAAAAAAAAAAACATTTCAGACAAGTATACAATCTGTTATAAACCCTCTTTTAAATCACTATCCCACTTCCATGAACCATAGATAGCGTTAGGGTTCCCCTGCCGCCGGTGCCTCTGTGTGGCAGTAGCAGTTGCTGGGGGAACCAGGTTAGCTGGGTGGCCCGGTCTAAAATCAGAGTCCCAGGCTAATGATGAGGAGCGCCAGGAACTTAAAGCGCTAGGAAGCTCAGCTGGCAGCTCCACCCGGCGTGCAGGGACGCAGACGTGAGCTGTTCCTCGCTCAGCATAAAAGGCCGGAGCCTGCATGTGCAGGTTCCGGTAAATTTTTTGTCCTCTGGCTTGGATTTTCTCGATTGGCATTGTCACTATGTTTTTTGCTTCTGATGATTTGGTATTGTATTGATCTCCTGTTTTTTTTTTTTTTTTTTTTGCCTCTGGTGGGTTTTGTACTTCATTGTCTGACTGGCATTTGACCTTTTACATGTGTTACGCCCTCATGCGTATTTCAGTGTAGCGACTGCCGTCCAGTTGTGAGGTCACTACCTACGGTGATCGTGCAAATAGGTAGGGATAGCGTGTCCGGGAGTTTTAGGGCAGAACTATCCCTGTTTGAGTGTGACAGTAGTCGCCTTATCCTGACAGACTGATGTAATATAGTTCTCCACGCACAAATATGTTAAAAAATTAGAATTCTGTCTAATGTTGGAGTCCCACCATAGAGACCTTCACGGTTATTTTCCCATTGTTTTCAGGAAATGCTCTATGGCTATCCAGATCCAATCGAATAGCCCATCCCCTGGAGAGATTTCTGTGAATAATCTTTCAAAATAAGAACTTTCATCTAAACTATTGAACACGGACAACTTTTTAGGTGATGACTGGCTTAAACGACTACATTGATTAACTTACCATATTTTTCGCACTATAAGACGCACCTAGGTTTTAGAGGAAAATAAGAAAATAAAAATTCTTAAGACCTCAGCTCAGGCACCCAATGTTAATAAGACCCTCAATCAGATCTCAGATCAGACCCCTAATGTTTATAAGACCCTCAATCAGACTCCTAGGGACATATTTATTAATAAACTCTTAAGCTGGCGGTGGTTCCGCAGAGGTTATGAAGAGGCGTCTGCCTCATTATAACTTTGGCGGATCCTCCGTCAGTTCTAAATTAAGACAGCTTCCTAGACATTTAGACATTTTTCTGCGCCTGAAACAGGTGAAGAAAATGGTAAATGAGACGGGCTTGCTGGCCTATCCCCTTCCACTTTTTTAGATCTGGCGTTAGCGGGGAAAAGTCACAGATTGAGGCGCAACAAGCTGCACCTGAAATATGCGTAATATAGGCATATTTAAGCTTAATAAATTACCCCCCTAATGTTTATAAGACCCCCAATCAGACCACTAATGTTTATAAAAACCCCAGATCTCAGGTCAGACCCCCATGTTAATCAGGCACAAAAAAAAGGTCAACTCATCTCTCCCTGCTCCTGAAATCCAGAGCTCTTCCTGCTGCGTTGTGCTTTGACCAGACATTGCACAGTGTGAAGTCACAGAGTGTGCCGATATCCTCACACTGTGCATAGCCTGCAGGAGACGACCAGGAAGCGGTGAGAACAGAGCCCGCACAGAGTGCTACATTCACCGCTCCTGAACTAATGAGCACTTCCATGATGGACACGCTCATCAGTATACACCCCATAAAATCATTAAATTTTACGCACACTTTGAGGGGCGGGGTCTTATAGGGCAAAAAATAAATAAAAAATGTATGTGTATACCGTAGGTATCTTATATTCTTTACAATAGGTCCGACACCCTGCACCCCCACCATCGGCTGTTTTGGGAAACCAGAGCACTAGAAACTATACAGGGTAAAGAGCAGGAGCAGAAGGCTCCGTACACTGTGTAGTTTCTGCAGCTTGGCTCATTTTTGGTACCTTGGCGCTGCCACCATACATTGTACAGAGCTGTCTGCTTCCAGCTCCATACATTGTATAGTTTCCATTGCTGGTGGCTGCCGCAAACAGCTGATCAGTGGGGGGGGGGGGGCATCGGCATTGGGTGCCCACTGATCTGATATTGATGACCTATCCGAAGATGGATCATCAGTACCTGAGTCCTAGAAAACTGCTTTAACATGGTCCTCTGTAATTTTGTGGCTCAGGCAAAGTGTTTGGCCATCTTGAATGCAGATGATACTCCACTTTGTTAAAAGCTAACCAGCACTAAGATGTGTGTGCTGCGCAAATAGCACGTCCAGTGCGATACCTGATGTGGTGCGGTGAGGAGCTGAGCGGTGCATCAGACAAGCGCCCTTTGTGCAAAGATTCTTATCTTTCCATCATGTTTGCATAGTATTAGCAGGGTGTGCACAGCTGTAAATAGTAGGCTTACAAGTCACATAGTAACTCCACCACTACCGCCATTGCTGTCCTCTTCTCTCAAGAGTAAAGAGGCCATATTCTGTTCTGTGACACATTCACATTTTAGAGTTGTTTTCCAGCAGAATAAAAAATTTATTAAAAAAAACTATCAACACATGCTGCCATGCTCTTCTTAAACACTGTTTAAAGGGGCTGTCTGGCAGATAAGAAATACTTTAAAAAGGGGCAGAACGGGTAAAAAAAAAAAATTCAAGAAACAAAATTCACGTGTGACACAGCCATTCCCGTGCTGGGTCTGTTTCCTGGTGCCTCTCTACATGCAGTAAATGTCCACTTAGAGAACCACTGGCCGCCATATTGACTCTGCATTCTAGAGAGGCACAGAAAGTATAGACTAATGGGGGCACCCAGTACAGCTACATTTACATGTGGTGGCTATTTTTTTTATTGGCTGTCACAACTCCTCAGTTTTTCACTTCAGCAAATGCCATTTATCATGTAAACACAGTTAATACAAGGCACTTACTAATGTATTGATTGTCCATATTGCTTCCTTTGCTGGCTGGATTCCTTTTTCCATCATATTATACATTTCTCGTTTCCAGGGGTTACGACCACCCTACAGTCTAGCACTGATGGTCATACTTGTACACTATAGTAAAAAGTGCCGGCCTATGTACACTGCCACGATTCTGGCCGGCACATTTTCCTATAGTGTGTAAGTACGACGACTGGTGCCAGATCTGGAATCGAGCAGTATATAATATGATGGAAAAATGAATCCCACCAGCACAGGAAGCAATATGGACAATTTCAATACATTAGTAAGTGCCTTGTATTAACTTTCTCTACATGATAAATTCCATTTGCTGATGTGAGACAACACCTTTAAGAACAATGGTAGTCTACGGGGTTACTCACACTCCAGTTTTTTTTTTTTACAATCCACGAATAACGGACGTAAAAAAATAGAACATGTTCTATTGCGTCTATACAATTGAAAGGGACCGTTTTTAACATCCGTTTCTCAGAAATGCATCAGGGAAAAAAAAAAAAACGGGGGCCATTTTGCCTTTCTTAACCGACTTTTTTTTTTTTTTTTTTTTTTACTAATACAGCTTCAGAATTTGTGCAATAAATAGGCAGTGCTCCAGACTAAAAAAAATACCTAGTAGCCATTGGCTCCTGAACTGAAAAATTTAGTCGCCAAATCAAATTTTTAGTCGCCAAATCAAAACCAAATCAAAATTTTGGTATCGTGACAACGCTACGCCGATCAGATCGGCATAGGGTTGTTTTGATACCAAAATTTTTATTCGCTTTCGTCACCATAAAAAAGTATTGCGATACTCAATACCGCGCAAAAAAAAAAAAAAAAAACACCAAAAAAAGCCACGTGCATTTTATGAAACATTCGGCCCATAATAGAACAGTCCTATCCTATTTTTTGGGATGACAAGGAGACAAAAAAATGGCGATAATCACCGCATAGGAGATATTTTTTAATAATTTTATAGTTTGGACAGCGCTATGTAATATGTTTATTTATTTATTGTTTATATATTTTATATGTAAAATTGGGAAAGGGGGGGGGATTTAAACTTAAAAATTTTAGGGTACTTTCACACTAGTGTTTTTCTTTTCCGGCACGGAGTTCAGTCCTAGGGGCTCAATATCGGAAAAGAACTGATCAGGTATATCCCCATGCATTCTGAATAGAGTAATCCGTTCAGGATACATCAGTCATTTTGACTGATCAGGCAAAAGATAAAACCGCAGCATGCTACGGTTTTATCTCCGGTGAAAAAAACTGAAGATTTGCCTGAATGCCGGATCCAGCATTTTTTCCCATAGGAATGTATTAGTGCCGGATCTGGCATTCAAAATACCGGAATGCACCCGCACTAAATCCGGACCCATTCACTTCTATGGGGCTGTGCACATGAGCGGCGATTTTCACACATCACTTGTGCGTTGTGTGAAAATCGCAGCATGCTCTATGTTGTGCTTTTTTCACGCAACGCAGGCCCCATAGAAGCTAATGGGGCTGCGTGAAAATCGCAAGCATCCGCAAGCAATCGTGGAAAGATTTGGCTGCATGTGTTTTACCAATAGATATTAAAGGGTTTCTACCACTTCGTTTTCACATAATTAGGTGTCAGACACTAGCGATCTGCTAGTGTCTGCTCTGCCAAACAATCCTAATATAATAGCTTTTGTGCAGCCGTTTTGCAAAAAAAAAAAAACTTATATTGATATGCTAATGACCCTCTAGGTGCTATGGAGGCATCATTAGCACCTAGAGGATCGCTCTACCTTCACAAGATGCCGCCGCTCAGCGCGTCCCTCCAGCCCGCCCATCTCCTCCAGAATGCGATCAAGCGGACGACTTCTCGCGCATGCGCCGTGCGTGTCTGTATTCGGCGCATGCGCAGTGAATGTCCGACCACTTCTATTTTTTGCGAAACGCCCCAAAAGCTATTATATTAGGATTGTTTGGCAGAGCAGACACTAGCGGATCGCTAGTGTCTGACACCTAATTATGTGAAAACGAAGCGGTAGAAACATTTTAAAGCTACTGATAGTTTTTCCAATATACTTGATTGATTTAGCCAGGGTGGATTTGATTTAAATCAAACCGATTTTTAAATCACTAGTCAGTAAGGCTTGATTTAAATCATAGTTTTTTACATAAAGATTCATATTTGGACAATTTTTCTGTTGTACTTAGGAAGGAGAAAAATAATCATTACCTTAATAATAACAATTTAAATAGGATTTATTCAACTGAAACAATAACATTACAGCATGTTATTTGCTTAAACAATCATGTTTGTTAACTAATTTGGCTAAAGAAAATATATATATTTTAAGAAACTTAGACTGTCAGCCCAGCCTACACAAGAAAGTGATATTTTGAAGTGAAAGTGATGAAGAAATATTGTTTATATTCTATTCACTGAACTTTAAACTTAGCACTGAAGGGGTTGATTCTGTATTTATAGGTTTGTAGAAGTTAGGATTAAGATCTTTTTCTCAACTCTTTTCATGTTATAAATTCAGTTTTGAGAACTCCAAAATTAAACCAAGCATCTGTGATAATATCTTGTAGGCAGAGAAACTACCCAATAATCTAACAAAACCTCTGGAAGAGCATGACATTAAATGGATTAATGGAATTTAACCAAAAAATTCAACATATACAGCCTTATTCTACATAATTAAAAAAGTAATCTTTATTTCATAATGAAATAACCTTTGGATGGTAATATATTTTCCTCAAAAAGCATTTTATATTAAAAAATCTGATTTTAAATAAAAGAAATCCGATTTATTTTTTATTTTTTTAATCATTGATTTTTATTCACCCTGGATTTAGCTTTTTTTCATGACGAAGCAGAGCAATACTGAACAATGAAGACTTCACTCAGTGCTGCTGCCCTCTCAGCCTCCCTAATATATAGCTAAAACTGGCCATAAATACTATATCTAATATATAAAGCTGAGTTTATGTTCGCTAAAGAAATCCGCACCATCGCATTTACAATCACGAAATTTGGCACACAAGTATATCAGGTGTCCGGGAAGGGTTTAGACAGGGTCTCAGCTCTCTAGCACGTACCGTTCCTGAGATATTCCCAAAAAATGCATTAGCCAATAGAAGCCTGGTCATATTACCCTTATCAGCCAATAGAAGCTCGCAGGCCCTTAGTCTCCACATAAACACAGTTTTACACCAGGTTTTCATAACAATCCAGCCATTTTTCTTCACTGCTGTAGGTCAGCTTTAAAGGGGCAGAGCGCTGTGGAGGACACTGTTAAGGGAGTGGAGTGCTCTGGAGGTTGCCGCTAAGGGGGCCGATGGGGTCGCCATTCAGGCCACTCTGAAAAGATGGTCTTAAAAACCCCGCCCCCAGGTCACTGTAAGCCACACCCCCTTCCACTCCGCAGCCGACGGGGATTGAAAAAAGGAAGGTAAAAATCAATTTCTGTCAGCTGCAGGGCTAGGAGGGTGATGTGTCCGTCCAGGCTTTGCATCGGATAGAGGACAGGGAGTCTGAAAGCCGGACCTCTGGCCACCCTAGGGGCAGGCTGCTGTGAATGTCACAGTTAAGGGGACGGTTCGCTATGGAGGTCAGTGGTAAGGGGCAGATTGCTGTAGAGGCCACTGGGGCAATGGGGTGTTGTGGAAATTACTGTTAAGGAGATGGGGTATTGTGGAAGTCACTGTTAAAGGGGTGTCCGCTCTAGAGATAACTGTTAAAGGGGCGGACCGCTGTGGAGGTCACTTTAAAGGGGCCCGGCTGCTTTGAAAGTCACTGTTAAAGGGGCCGACTCTGTGGAGGTCTCTGTTAAAGAAGCAGGGAACGGTGCAGGTCACAGTTAAGGGGATGGTCCGCTATGGAGGTCAGTGTTATGAGGGTGGGGTTTTGTGGAAGTCACTGTTAACGAGACGGGGCACTGTGGAGGTCACTAATAAAGTGGTGGATGTTACTGTTTAGGGGGCAGGCCGCTGTGGAGGTCACTTTTAAAGGGGCGGGTGCATCGCGGGAAAATGCGATTTTGAGTGCAATGTGTTTTGCACGCACGTGAGAAAAATCGGCATGTTTGGTACCTAGACCTGAACCAAGACTTCTTCACAGAAGTTCGGGTTTGGGTTAGGTGTTCTGTAGATTTTATTATTTTCCCTTATAACATGGTTATAAGGTAAAAAATGTGCATTCTTAATACAGAATGCTTAGTAAAATAGGGATGGAGGGGTTAAAAATAATAAACAAATTTAACTCGCCCCATCCATTTGGTCACGTAGCGGATCTTCTCTTCTTTCTTCAGAACCTGGCAAAAGGACCTTTTAATGAGCGCAGCGACGTCATCAACGGTCCTTTTGCCAGGTTCTGAAAAAAGAAGAGGACAACCTCTACGCGCCCAAGTGGATGGGGTGAGTTAAATTTGTTTATTATTTTTAACCCCTCAATGGACATTTTACTAGGCATTCTGTATTTAGAATGCTATTATTTTCCCTTTTAACCATAAGGGATCGTCTCCTAGCAACCATGCATGAAAATCGCACCGCACTTGCCTGCGGATGCTTGCGATTTTCACGCAGCCCGATTCACTTCTATGTGGCCTGCATTGCGTGAAAAACGCACAATATAGAGCATGCTGTGATTTTCACGCAACGCACAACTGATGAATAGGTCCGGATTCAGTGCGGGTGCAATTCGTTCACCTCACGCATTGCACCCGCGCTGAAAACTCGCCCGTGTGAAAGAGGCCTTATAGTAGATACTGTCTATCTTTTAATGACACACAGACATTAGTACCGGGCCACTTTTGACCTTTAAATCCCAGACCGATTTTTTTGCGAATCTAATGTGTCACTTTGTGGTAATAACTTTAGAACGCTTTTATTTAACTAAGCCATTTTTTGTGACACATTGTACATTTATTTATAAAATAATCCAACATTTAGCCAAAATTTGGAAAAATTCACAATTTTCTAAATTTGAATGTCAATCAACATTCCCGATATGTCTACTTTATGTTGACATAATTTTGTAAAATACATTTTATTTTTTTAGGACGTTAGAAGTTTAGAAGCTATTTTTGAAATTTTCAACAAAATTTCCAAAACCATTTTTTTAAGCACCAATTCATTTATAAAGGAATTTTTAGGGGCTTACATAATGAAAACCACCCATAAATGACCCAATTTTAGAAACTACACCCCTCAAATTATTCAAAACTGATGTTACAAACTTTGTTAACCCTTGAGGTGTTCCACAAGAATTAAAAGGAAATGGAGTTGAAATGTCATAATTTTTTGGTAGAATTTTTATGATAGTCAATTTTTTATTTCAACACAGCAAGGGTTAACAGCAATATAAACCACAATATACATTACTCTGATTCTACAGTTTACAGAAATACCCCATATGTGGTGGTAAAAAGCTCTATGGGCACATGGCAGTGGTCAGAAGGAAAGGAGCGCCATATGGATTTTGGAGGCAGATTTTTCTAAAATGGTTTTTAGAAACCATTCTGTATTTGAAGAGACCCAGATGTACCCCTACAGTGGAAACACTCAAAAAGTGACCCCATTTTGGAAACTACACCCTTCAAAGGGACCACTTTGACCCCCTAAGCGTTTTACGGAAGTTGGAAACATTTGGCTGTGAAAAATCAAAGTTTTGTTTCTTCCAATAAAATTGTTGCTTCAGCCCCAAATTTCTTCATTTTCACAAGAGGTAACAGAAGAAAAAGCATCCCATAATTTGTTACCCATTTTCTCCTGAATACGGCAACACCCCATATGTGGTGATAAACTGCTGTGGGGGCAAATGGTAGGACTCAGAAGGGAAGTTTTGATCGATTTTGGTTTTTATTTTTTTTAAATGATTGTCTTATGTGGGGGCTCATTTTTTGCGGGATGAGATGGCGTACCATTTTGGGCTAAGTAGGCCTTTTTTATCGCTTGATATTACACTTTTTGTGAGGCAAGATGAGCAGAAAATGTCTTTTTTTACTTTTTTTTTTTTTTTACGGCGTTCACCTGACTGGGTGGATCATGTGATATTTTTATAGAGCCGGTCGATACGGACATGGCAATACTTAAAATGTCTATTTTAAATATTTTTTACAGGTTAAATAAAATAGACGAAATATACCCGTGCGAGTCCTTCTGCTAGTATATTTATATTTACATATACAGTTGTGCAAAATACAATTGGAATGTCGCACTAGGGAAACCTGGTCACCAGAGTAGGTGTACCCGTCCAATCGAGAACACTCGCTCGATAAAAAAGGAGGAAAAATATTATATATGGACAGAGCACTCAAAGAAATCCGGGACCATGTGTGTACACAAAGAAATTTGTTTTATTAAACCAACACACGGTAAAATCAATGACAAATAGTAGCTAAAGATGTATAATTAGCTCTATATAATGGATAACACCCTCATATGGATATAGACAATATTGCAATTGTACTGAAAATTGAATTGTTAAGTTTAGACTCTATATATATATATATATATATATATATATATATATATATATATATATATATATATAGCGAAGAAGTAGGACTGCACTCCAAAATGTAGTAAAATAGCAGTGATTTATTCACCCATAATATGGCAAGTCTTGCGACGTTTCGGCTCACAAGAGCCTTCCTAAAGAGGAAGGCTCTTGTGAGCCGAAACGTCGCAAGACTTGCCATATTATGGGTGAATAAATCACTGCTATTTTACTACATTTTGGAGTGCAGTCCTACTTCTTCGCTTTATACAATTTTGGGGTTTGCCACTGCCCTGTGTTGGACTTTGCACCCGTACTCTGGTGGTGCTCCCACTGGACTTTTTTCATATATATATATATATATATATATATATATATATATATATATATATATATATATATAGTGTGTGTGTCAGATACAATAATCGGTGAATACTCAATAAAATTTTCGACCCAACGTCCATAGAAGAGATATATACCCTAAAAACGATTTAAAAAAATTGATTCTAATAAAAATCGGTTGTGCACAATGTCCTGCAGAAAGTCAATTTAATAGTATCCGATGAATTTGAGACCAAGAAACACTGTTCAAATGACAATTTACCCACACCTGGAACTGCGGCGTCCCGCTTAAACAGGGTAGGTAGCGGCGTTCCGCTACTCAATAACTTGCAAGTCACTTTTCCTATAGATCGACTTCACCTTTTGCCAGACCTCGAGATGTTCTTACTCCCCAAACATGCCTCCGTTATTTGTAGCACTATTTTATCGGGAGATTTTCACTGGTAGAAGATGATCAGTCCTTGAAAATACTGAGCTTTCAACTTTCGTCGATTTAAAGCAACACACCTCTGGTCACTGGCAGCAGATAGTTGGTATATAGTTTTTTCGAGTCAGACATCACTAACCTGATCAATCACTGTTTTTGGTAGAAATGATATTTCTACTAGCAGGTGTAGTAGAGTAATATAAATCCAACAGTCATGCCATGCATGCTAATCATTCTGTGTAATTCAATTACTTATTAAAAGGGGCATGTTCAAAATAATAGCAGTGTGGAGTTCAATGAGTGAGGTCATTTATTCTTTGAAAAACAGGTGGCAATTATTGCCCTTATTTAAGGAAGGAAGGCAGCAAATGTTGTACATGCTGGTTACAGTGCATTTCTCTGAAATTCTGAGTAAAATGGGTCGTTCCAGACATTGTTCAGAAGAACAGTGTACCGTGATTAAAAAGTTGATTGGAGAGGGGAAAACGATAGGCTGCTCAGTTAAAATGATTAAAATGGCAAAGAAAACCTAAAAGACGTAAAAGAAAGCCAAAAACTACCATTCGAATGGATAGAAGATTAGCCCAAATGGCAAGGACTCAGCAAACAACCAGCTCCAGGAAGATCAAAGAAGGTCTAAAGTTACCTGTGAGTACTGTTACAATTAGAAGACGCCTATGTGAAGCCAAGCTATCTGCAAGAAGCCCCCGCAAAGTCCCACTGTTGAAAAAAGACATGTGCTGAAGAGGTTACAATTTGACAGAGAGCACATTGACTGGCCTAAAGAGACATTTTGTGGACTGATGAAAGTAAGATTGTTCTTTTTGGGTCTAGTGGCCGGAGACAGTTTGTCAGATAACCCCCAAACATTGAATTCCAGCCACAGTACACTGTGAAGACAGTGAAGCATGGTGGCGCAAGCATCATGATCTGGGGATGTTCTCATACTACGGTGTTGGGCCTATTTATCGCATACCAGGGATCATGGATCAGTTTGAATACATCAGAATACTTGAAGAGGTCATGCTGCCTTATGCTGAAGAGGAAATGCCCTTGAAATGGGTGTTCCAACAAGACAACGACCCCAAACACACCAGTAAACGTGCAACATCTTGGTTCCAGACCAACAAGATTGACTTTATGGAGTGTCCAGCCCAATCACCGGATCTTAATCCAATAGAAAACCTGTGGGGTGACATAAAAAATGCAGTTTCTAAGGCAAAAACAAGAAATGGAGAAGAACTGGGGAATGTAGTCCAATCATCCTGGGCTGGAAGTTGATTAACTCCATGCAACACAGATGTACAGCAGTTCTCAGAAACAGTGGTTATACAACTAAATATTAGTGAAGTGATTCAAAGGAAAGCAAAACCTTCAATCATTTTTCAGTTTATATAGTGAATGTTTGAGTTTGTAAAGAAGAATACAAAACTGCATTTAAAAAAAAAATAATTTGAACAGTCTAATATTCACTTTTCAATTTTTTTTTTTTAGAGGAACAACACAAATTTGATATATTTTTCTTCATGTTTTGATTTGGAATAGAATATGTAGTGTTCCCGATTTGTGTGTATGGAAATAAAAGCTATTAGAAGGATTTTGAGCTTTTTTGAACACAACTGTACATACATACACACAACTCTGCCCTGCCTGGCTGCCATCAGTGCACTGTCAGCGGTGTATGTGCGATCTGTATGCCTGGTGCACTGACTAACGGGCAGGAGAGTCGACAGTGATCTGCATCTCCTGGTGGCTAGTTAGTTAGCGAGCGCATAGGGCATGCAGATCGCAAGTACACTGTCAATGCACCGATGTCAGCCAGACAGGACAGTGTGTGTGTACATATATATTATAGTGTATATGGCCAGTTTTAGCAGTGAGCCAGGAGTGTCTTCACTGTGCTGTGAAGACACATTAGGTAAAACTTAAGAGATCAATAAAGTACAGCGCCAAAATTATCACTTGCACTGCAAACGTAACAAAAGAAAAATGAAACGACCGTTACATTTTAGGCTACTTTCACACTAGCGTTCGGGCGGATCCGTTCTGAACGGATCCGCTCATAATAATGCAGACGGAGGCTCCGTTCAGAACGGATCCGTCTGCATTATTTTTAGCATAGAACAGCTAAGTGTGAAAATAGCCTAGTACGGATCCGTCCAGACTTTCAATGTAAAGTCAATGGGGGACGGATCCGCTTGAAGATTGAGCCACATTGTGGCATCTTCAAACGGATCCGTCCCCATTGACTTACATTGAAAGTCTGGACGGATCCGCACGCCTCCGAACGGCCAGGCGGACACCCGAACGCTGCAAGCAGCGTTCAGCTGTCCGCCTGTCCGTGCGGAGGCGAGCGGAGCGGAGGCTGAACGCCGCCAGACTGATGCAGTCTGAGCGGATCCGCCTCCATTCAGACTGCATCAGGGCTGGACGGCTGCGTTCGGGTCCGCTCGTGAGCTCCTTCAAACGGAGCTCACGAGCGGACCAGCGAACGCTAGTGTGAAAGCAGCCTTAACCACCTCAGCCCCCCTAGCTTAAACCCCCTTAATGACCAGACCACTTTTTACAATTCTGAACTACACTACTTTCACGGTTTATTGCTCGGTCATACAACTTACCACCCAAATTAATTTTACCTCTTTTTCTTCTCACTAAGGGCTCTTTCACACTTGCGTTCTTTTCTTCCGGCATAGAGTTCCGTCGTCGGGGCTCTATGCCGGAAGAATCCTGATCAGTTTTATCCTAATGCATTCTGAATGGAGAGAAATCCATTCAGGATGTCTTCAGTTCCAGACCGGAACGTTTTTTGGCCGGAGAAAATACCGCAGCATGCTGCGCTTTTTACTCCCGCCAAAAATCCTGAACACTTGCCGCAAGGCCGGATCCGGAATTAATGCCCATTGAAAGGCATTAATCCGGATCTGGCCTTAAGCTAAAGGTCATTTCGGCCTATTGCCGGATCCGACGTTTAGCTTTTTCTGAATGGTTACCATGGCTGCCGGGACGCTAAAGTCCTGGCAGCCATGGTAAAGTGTAGTGGGGAGCAGTATACTTACCGTCCGTGCGGCTCCCAGGGCGCTCCAGAGTGACGTTAGGGCGCCCCACGCGCATGGATGACGTGATCGCATGGCACGTCATCCATGCGCATGGGGCGCTCTGACGTCATTCTGGAGCGCCCCGGGAGCCGCACGGACGGTAAGTATACTGCTCCCCACTACTACTATGGCAACCAGGACTTTAATAGCGTTCTGGCTGCCATAGTAACACTGAACGCATTTTGAAGACTGATCCGTCTTCAAATGCTTTCAGTTCACTCGCGTTTTTCCGGATCCGGTGTGTAATTCCGGCAAATGGAGTACACGACGGATCCGGACAACGCAAGTGTGAAAGAGCCCTAATAGAGCTTTCATTTGGTGGTATTTCATTGCTGCTGATATTTTTACTTTTTTTGATATTAATCAAAATTGACCGAAATTTCTGCAAAAAAATGACATTTTTCACTTTCTGTTGTAAAATTTTTCAAATAAAACTACATTTCTATATAAAATTTTCTCTAAATTTATTGTTCTACATGTCTTTGATAAAAGAAAATGCAATAAGTGTATATTTATTGGTTTGGGTAAAAGTTATAGCCTTTACAAACTATGGTGCAAAAAAATTAATTTACGCACTTTGACTTTCTGAGCACCTGTCATGTTTCCTGAGGTTCTACAATGCCCAGACAGTAGAAACACCCCACAAATGACCCCATTTCGGAAAGTAGACACCCTAAGGTATTCACTGATGGGCATAGTGAGTTCATGGAAGTTTTTATTTTTTGTCACAAGTTAGCGGAAATTTTTACATATACCCATGCTAGGTGAGATAAATATCTCTGTGAAAGACAACTTTTCCCATTTTTTTTAATACAAAGTTGTCATATTACAGAGATTTCTCTCACCCAGCATAATTAGATGTAAAAAGACACCCCAAACCACATTGCCCTACTTCTCCTGAGTACGACGATACCACATGTGTGACACTTTATTGCAGCCTAGGTGCGCAAAGGTGCCCAAATTCCAATGAGTACCTTTTAGGAGGGCATTTGGATTCCAGAATTCTTCTCACGCTTTGGGGCCCCTAAAATGCCAGGGCAGTATAAATTTTTTTATATATATATATATATATATATATATATATATATATATATATATATATATATATATATAATATATATATATATATATTTATTATTTTTTATTTATTTATTTCTTGCAGTCTCATATTCCACTAACTTGTGACAAAAAATAAAATTTTACATGAACTCGACATGCCCCTCACGAAATACCTTGGGGTGTCTTCTTTCCAAAATGGGGTCACTTGTGGGGTATTTATACTGCCCTGGCATTTTAGGGGACCTAAAGCGTGAGAAGTAGTTTGGAATCCAAATGCGTAAAAAATGGAATTTGGAATTTGGGCCCCTTTGCGCACCTAGGCTGCAAAAAAGTGTCACACATGTGGTATCGCCACATATATCGAGAAATATCTCTGTAAATGACAACTTTTTAATTTGTTTTTATGCAAAGTTGTCAATTTACTGAGTTATTTCTCTCACCCAGCATAATTATATGTAAAAATACACCCCAAAACACATTGCCCTACTTCTCTTGAGTACGGTGATACCACATGTGTGACACTTTTTTTTGCAGCCAAGCTGCGCAAAGGGGCCCAAATTCCAATGAGTTCCTTTAGGATTTCACAGGGCATTTTAACGCATTTGGATTCCGTGAGGGGTATGGTGAGTTCATGTAAGATTTTATTTTTTGTCACAAGTTAGTGGAATATGAGACTTTGTAAGAAAAAAACAAACAAAAAAATAAATTTCCGGTAACTTGTGCCAAAAAAAAAAAAATCTTCTATGAACTCGCCATGCCCCTCAAAAGGATCTTTATAGCGCCGCAGCGATTTTACTGTTTTTTCTGCAGTGATCAGATCCTAAAAAAAAAAACTGTCACTGCGGTGGGGCGGACTGAACGCAAGTGTGCGCACAAGATCAGGCCTGATCGGGTGAACACTGCGTTTTTTGTAGAGCCTATAGAACATGTCCTATTGTCCGCAATTGCGGGCAAGAAAAGGCATTTTCTATATAGTTCTGGCAAAATGCGGAAAGCACAATGCCGGTGTCTGTGTTTTGCGGATCCGCAAAACACATATGGACATCTGAATGGAGCCTTACAGGGGGGTGATCAATGACAGGGGGTGATCAGGGAGTCTATATGGAGTGATCAGGGGTTAATAAGTGACGGGGGGGGGGGGGTGTGTAGTGTGGTGATTGGTGCTACTTACAGAGCTGCCTGTGTCCTCTGGTGGTCGATCCAAGCAAAAGGGACCACCAGAGGACCAGGTAGCAGGTATATTAGACGCTGTTAACAAAACAGCGTCTAATATACCATTTTGGGATTTAAAAAAAAAAATCGTATCTACAGCCTGCCAGCGAATGATCGCTGCTGGCAGGCTGTAGATCAACTTCTTAGCTGCGCGTCATCTCAGCTCTCGCGAGATGACTCATTGATGCGTCAAGGAGGAATGACCCGGCCGCCCGCGGGACGCATCCTTGCGTTAGGCGGTCGGGAGGAGGTTAATCCTGTCACTGATGTGATAGAACAGCAAAGCTCACTAAAGCTAAACTTGTCACAATAATGGAGATGAAGCAGAGGAATGAACTTTATCTTGGAAATCTACTTGGGATGGAAAATTTTAATAGCATTCTAAGATCCAGTGACATACTTGTAAATATGGAGGGCCAAATATTGTTTGCATTTCTGGCTAGTCAGTAATATCAGTCAGAGGCGGCTCTTCCATTAGTCCACCGCCTAAGGCATCGCGCTGGTGGGGGCCTCGCTCTGGCTGCCACCCGACACCGCCGTAAGTACAAATTGTACTTGCGGCGGTGTCGGGTGGGAGTATCCTTAAGTCAAAACATTCGGGGCTTGAGTTACAGTGCCCCGAATGCTATTCTCCCCCCCCCCCCCCCCCCCCGATACCTGTCCACTGATCGGCCACTTCAGAGCGCTGCACAACCATCTGTCCTGCAGCGCATAATCCCGAGAGACCCGCTGCGGGAGGTCACAGGTCTCGCAGGATTACGTGCACGAGGACGCGGTTGCGCTCTAAAGTTTCACTTTAACAACTTGCAGACCACTGGATGACTTAAAACGTCCAGCAGGTCCAGATGTATCTCTGCCATGTCCCTTGATGTCCTTGCCAAGTACAAGGTGGGCGGCAAATTACATAATATGAGGCACTAGTGTGTGGGCAAATTTGTGAGGCAGTGTGGGGGGCAAATTACATGATGGGGGCAGTGTGGCGGACAAATTACTTAATGGGGGTAGTGTGGGGGGCAAATTACATGATGGGGCAGTGTGGCAAACAAATTACTTAATGGGGGCACTGTAGGGGGCAGTGTTACTAATGAGGGCATTCTAGAAGGGAATTACTATTGGTGGGACTATGAGGAGCACTATTACTATGGGAGCACTAATATTTCTTCAGGATAGTATTTGGGGGGCACAGCGAGCAGCAGGATAACACTGTGGGGACTCCAGGTTGGGAGATAATGATAGAAATGTGAGGAAGCTAAGATGTCTGTGTGTCACACTCTGCAGAGATGAGGCCGATGAGAGAAGTGTCCGGACTGAATGGAGAAGACGATGACAGAGAAGATCTACATCAGAGGAGACGTCACCTGGGAGGCCCTGGATGTGACAGGTATGTGCTGCTGTATAGCAAGTACAGTAAAATGCGGTGTGTGTGGGGAGGGTCAATTTAGAGAACTGGGCCAGGGTTAATGCAAAGTGTTAATATGCACTGTGAATATAAGCCCTGTACTGTGTTGTCACTGTGCATATTAACCCTTTACTGAGATGTCACTGCATATTAAAGGGGTACTCCGGGATAGGAAAATAAATCCCCTATCCAAAGGATAGGATCACAGAATAAGACCGGCACTCGGATATAGTTGAAGAAAGCTGCTTTATTCAAGCATTAGACGATCAAAAGCAGAGAACAAATGAATATCCAAAGGATAGGAGATAAGTGTCTGATCGGGGGGTTCTGGCCGTTGGGATCCCCCACGATCTCCTCTATGGTACTCCGGATCTCCTTGTGCCCGGAGCGGTGGTCAACACTCCCCCTCCATGTATCTATGGGGGAGCCGCAGATACAGCACTTGCGTATCTCCGAGTCGTCCATAGAGATACATGGAGGGGGAGTGCTGACCACACCACTGCTCCGTGCGGTGGTTGACACAGCTTATTTCTTGAGGACTGAGCCGGGGTGCCGTATGGATGCCAGTTTTGGATGTCACATAATATACAGGTGAAACTCGAAAAATTTGGATATCGTGCAATTGTCCATTGATTTCAGTAATACAACTTAAAAGGAATTGCAATAATGCAACCTAAAATTAGAATATTGTGAAAAGGTTTAATATTCTAGGCTCAAAGTGTCACACTCTAGTCAGCTAATTAATCCATATCCCCTGAGCAAAGGGGACCTGAGATTGTGACTTTGGGGTTTCATAAGCTGTAAGCCATAATCATCCAAATTATAACAAATAAAGGCTTGAAATATCTCGCTTTGCATGTAATGAGTCTATCTCATATATTAGTTTCACCTTTTAAGTTGCATTTCTGAAATAAATGAACTTTGCACAGTATTCAAATTTTTTGAGTTTCACCTGTATAGTGCTGCTTTTTGTCAGCTTCTCCCGAGCATCTTCATCGGCGTTGTTTTCCTAGGTTCTAGCTACAAGCTCTGCAGTTAATTGGGCTGTGGTGCGCTCACTTCATGTGCTTGGAAAAGAAGATGATGATTGCATTTCAGACATCTTCGCGACACTAGGGCATCCTTTTTCACCGTACGCTCGCCATACAGAATCACAATGGCTCCTGCACGAACTGCCACAGCCTACATCTACACTTCCTGGTGAGAGGCATGATGTCACGGATGTTGAGCTGTCGGTATCTGTGGCTGAATTATACCAAGATGTGTTGCCATGGTGACACACGGTGCGCAAATGTTATTCTAAAATAACACTGAATAGAAAAAAAGAACAATGTAGAAGTACAATGCAGCGCTGCAGCTGCACACAGGCCCCGCACACAGTAAGACGGCACGGTGGTGTCTTCTAATAAGGACAAAGCAGGAAGCACATGATCATGTGACCGATATTCTCACATTTCTAGATGTGTATCTTGTATCATCTACACGAAGCCTTGGTCTGAAGGTATGTCATCATGTGGGACAGAATGAGATCAAATAAAAATGTACATTGACAAATTCTCATTAAAATAAACATTGGAGAAAAATTTACACAGAGGTTTTGGTGCAGATTCCTCACCGATGATGCTGCAGTTTATCTTCAGCAGCCCCGCCACAGATACCACTGGAAACCGTGGCGGGTGTCGCTCACCGTTTAGCTCCATTCAGAGGGTCTATCACATTCAAATGAGACGAGGGCTTTCTAAAAAAATTTTTGCAAAGGGAAATGTTTCATGTGAACTAGCACTTAGTGTAACCATTTTTTTTTAAATGGATTTTTCTTATCTTCCACGGAAATCAGTTTGTTTTCTCATCAGAATTTGATTTTACTGGTTTTGATTTAATGAGTTAGTTTTGGCACTAATTCTGACGGTAGATGGGGCAGGACACTTTTGTTCAGGTATCTGATGAAATCAGCCCTGTTTAAAACTCCTATTGAAATCAATGGAATGCAGATTTGAGACATTTTTGTTGCTGATTTTGAGGTTATGTTCACACAGCATCATTTTGAAGTAGAAAAATGTGGAGCTGCCTTTAAGAGAATCCAGCCTCTGAAATCCGGGGCCTTTTTTGGTGTATTCCTTTTATCAGCAGCACTTTCAGCTACGTACGGTAAATGCCTGCAGAATACATACCACAGAGCAGACAAGTGCATTGGAAAAAGTGAGATGCCACGGCATACTAATACATCCCATGTAAACTGTGGCATAGAGTTCCCATTGAAAACAATGGAAAGCTTTTTTCAAGCATTTTTTTTAAAAAGCATTACGGTATGTAAAATGTGTGTTTTAGGGATTGTTCACACGACCGTATGGCTTTTTCAGTGTTTTGCGGTCTGTTTTTAACGGATCAGTTTTTTGTTTCAGTAGTGTTTCCGGTTCCATTCTGTTCTTCCGTATGGCATATACAGTAATTACATAGAAAAAATTGCGCTGGGCATAACATTTTTAATAGATGGTTCTGCAAAAATGCAACAGATACGGAAGACACGGATACGGATGTGTTCCGTTTTTTCTGCGTACCCATTGACTTTAATTGGAGCCACAGAACGTGATTTGCGGGCAATAATAAGACATGTTCTATCTTTGAACGGAAACAGATTTCATATGGAGTACATTCAATTTTTTTTGCGGAACCATTAAAATGAATGTTTGTATGAACGAGCCCTCATGCTGAATAAAACCCATCAATGTATTTTGCTGTGTGAAAATGGACTGAGGAAAGAAAAAACTAAAGCACTGATTTATCATACCATTACTCCAGAATTCTTGCCTCCAAAAGTCGAAAAAATAGGGCTTTTGCGACTTTTTTTTTGAATTTTGCAACTATTTGCATTTTTATACCAGTCCCTCCAGTTTTGTATTGTGGGTGGAAAAGTGGGTGTGGTTAGCTATGTTAACGAGTTTCACTCTGGATTTATCATTGCAACTTTTTTAATAAGTCGCAATATCACTCCAGGAGGAGGGTGGAGTAGGAAAACTGGAGTAGCTTTTCTAGACAGAAGTGTTAGGGCTCTTTCATACAAGCGGATACCATGCGGGTAATCCGCTGAGTGAAAGAGTGTCAAGCCCTGCCCTTAGGTTTAAAGAAGACCTGTCACCACTCCTGACATGCCTTTTTTTTAATAGCTTCATGCATTCCGCATGTACTAAATTCTGCAGTAAGTGTACAGAGGGGTGGTACCTGCACAAGTTGAAAATGGCAGCACTGATTGGATAGAGCGAGTCTGTGCAGGTACACCCCCCCCAACTGGTTACCTCCCCTCTACTAGTAATTAATTCATAACTTCTTGTAGAAATAATAAAGGGATGGTACAACATACAGACATAAGAATAGACGTTCCAGAATTGTTAGTACATGGGGAATGCATGAAGCTATTAAAACAGGCATGTCAGGCATGGTGACAGGTCCTCCTTAAGGGCTCATGCACACGACTGCATGTATTTTGCAGTCCCCAAAAAACACGGATGACATCCGTGTACTTTCGGTATTTTGCGGAAAAGAACAGCTGGCCCCTAATAGAACAGTACTCTCCTTGTCCATAATGCGGACAATAATAGGTCATGTTCTATATTTTTTTTTTGGGCGAAACGGAATGCACACGGAATAGCTTCCATTTTTTTTGCGGAACCATTAAAATGAATGGTTCCACATACGGTCTGCAAAAGAAAAAAGGAGCGGACACGGAAAGAAAATACGTTTGTGTGCATGAGCCCTTAGGATAAGACAAATTAATCAAGTAACATCAGACATTTGATAAATGTGGCTGAAAGTACTCCAACACAGACTCAAGCAAAACTGACTTCAAATTTTCCCCTCATGATAAATTCCCCCCTAAGAATTTAATTTTGATTAATTGAAAACAGTTCAGAAAGGTGACTATCCGCACAAATGGTGAATGGAGCTTTAAAGGGGTTATCCCATCTTAGACGACAATGAAGGCACCTCTGGGACCCGCACCTACAAGGAGAACAGAGCCTGGGAGAGTTGTGAGTTTCCCGGGGTCCGTCCACCACCAGGCGCAGCTCCCCGCCTCTCCCATTAAAGTGAAAGGGAGCGCTCCGCGCATGCACGGCCACCGCTCCCGTTTATTTATATGGGGCCAACGGAAATAGCCGAGCCAGCGCTCGGCTATTTTTGGCGGCTCCATAGAAATTAATGGAGGGCGGCTGCGCAGTGCGCCCTCCTTAACTTTCTCCGCTCCGTTCTCCTTGTAGGTGAAGGTCCCACACCTATCAGACAATGGGGGCATATCCTAGCGATATGCCCCCATTGTCTAAGATGGGATAACCTTTTTAAAGGCTATGTACACCTTTTAGGCCTCATGCCCACGACCGTTTTTCGGGTCCGCATCTGAGCTGCAGTTTTTGCGGCTCGGGAGCGGACCTATTCACCTCAATGGGGCCGCAAAAGATGCGGACAGCACTCCGTGTGCTGTCCACATCCGTTGCTCCGTTCCGTGGCCCCGCAAAAAAAATATAGCATGTCCTATTCTTGTCCGTTTTGTGGACAAGAATAGGCATGTCTACAATGGGCCGCCCATCCGCAAATTGCGGACCGCAAAATAAGGGAATGGTCGTGTGCATATGAGGCCTTAGTGGCAGTTTTTTTATGATTGCATTTTACTCATTTTGGCCTAAAAATCTTTTTTTCAATCAGTCTTTATTAGTCTTTAGCTGTGTGATTCGTACTTTCAGTTTCACTTTGTGCCGGTCATTTAATAAACCTTATCTCTAAATTACTAAAATATCACAAACACTTGTTAAAAGGCGGGTTTACACGTCCCGATGTAACAGCCTATTGTCGGGAAGGAATCGTTCCCCTTTAAGGCCTCATGCACACGAACGTATCCATTTTGCAGTCCTCAAATCTTGGATCTGCAAAATACGGACGTGGGCTATGTGCTGTGGTCTTCGTCACCATTCTGTTTACAGACCCATTGTTTTCAATGGGTCCGCTGTCTGCATTTTGTGGACATAGGATATGCGGAAAGCACAGATTGATTCTTGTGCTTTTTCATCCGTATGTCCATTCCACAAAATGTCCGCCAAATACTTACCCATTAAAATCAATCGGTCCTCAAAAAATGCAGATCAAACATGGATTGCATCCGTATTTTGAGGGCTACAAAATGTATACAATGGTTTTCATGGGACCTAACTGTGTCAGGAGGAAGCGCGTTTATCTCAAAGGTAATATAACAAGTGCATGTAGCTCGGCCACTAGAGGGCGACAAATGCACTTTTCATATGATAGCATGCATTATTTTATTTTACTAATGTCACTGAAACTATGTATTCGTATTATGATGACTATTTATGGGCTGCACTGGAATTTAACCATTTTGTAGCTGCAGTTTATTAAATGTGAGATCACAATACTGTTGTGCCAACAAAAAAATAAGTTTAAATTAACACCTTTTATTGTATAGAAGACTAGAGCTCATCATACTGACCGTGTCAGTACATGTTTGACACATGGTGCGTTGCTAGGATCTAATCATGTACATAGAAGCAGGAGTTAATTTTCACATTTAGCCTTACATGATCACATAGGGACAGGGCTAATGTGGCATATCTGTACTAACCTTCCTGCTGTTTAACCCTTGAAACACTGCAGCCAATGCTGATCAAGGTGCAAAAAGATAGAGGACCCCTAGTGCCGTCTTGTCTGGGGGCAGGACAAGCTATTTTGACCCCCTATGCCAGGGGTTAGCAACCTCTAGTATTCCAGCAACTACAACTCCTAGCATGTACACTCAGCTGTTTCTTAGAACTCCCACAGAAGAGAATGTAGCCTGATGGACATTGCAATCTCATGTCAGCTGCAGGGTTGGGGACCCCTGCCCTATGCAAGCCTGGCAAAATGTGCCTCTCCATAGTGACTCCAATAGCAGTAGCCACAGTTACCTGTTTCTCATTTATCAAAGCTAACAAAAAAAACTAACCTTGTTGCCGTTAGCAACCAATTATTTGAAAGCTTGGCTGTGACAGGTTGCTAGGGACAACAAGGGCAGTTTGTTTGGTTAGTTTTGATAAATCTGGTCCACTTCCCAAATTAAAGGAAATTTGTCACCATTCTTAGGCCTATTGCACACGACCGTAGGTGTCCCGTTGCCGTATTGCGAGCCGCATATGCAGATCCGCAATACACGGGCACCGTTCCATGTGCATTCCGCATAACGGATGCGGACCCATTGACTTGAATGGGTCCGGAGATGCGAAATGGTGCTTCCGTGGGGTTTCGTCCCGCACTTCCTTTCCTCAAAAAGAAAGAACATGTCCTGTCTTCTTGCAGAATGGGCAGATCGTGGACCCATTAAAGTGAATGGGTCCGCGATCTGCTGCGACTGCCCCACGGACAGTGTTCGTGCATTGCGGTCGCAGCATGGTCACAGGGCACATGCCGATCAAGCCTCCATATTCATGATCTCCTGGCTCTCCCCGCCCACCTGCTGCTGATTCATATGGAAAAAAAACTGTCAATCAGCAGCAGGTGGGCAGAGAAAGCAATCAGCCCCAAGGGCAATGTACCCCTATGGTCAGGTTCTCATCTGTTTTGGTAGATCTGTTTTAAACGGATCCGTTATAACGGATCAGTCTAAACGGAAGCAAATTTGCTGTATTTTTATACAGATCCGTCAAAACGGAAACTCTGTTTCTCTTATTGATCCGTCCTAATGGTGAAACAAAGTGTTATTTACACATTCGTTTTGATCTTGTTTTAACGCATCCGTTTTTGCGCCTCTATTGCGCATGGGCGAAAAGAAAAACAGATCCATTAAATGTAATAAATGAGGGATGCCATTGGCGATGGAAAGGATGCAAACGGAGGCATGCTGACAAACATAATACTGGAAACATTTTTTTTCCATTTTACTATCCTTGAGACGAAACAGAAGAATGGAAATTCAAGGCCTCATTCACTTATCAGTGTTTGGTCAGTGATTTCCAGAGCCAAAACCCGGTGCGGTTGTAAACAAAGAACAGATGTAGATCTTTTCCTTACCCCTTATCTCTGTGTGGCCTTCACTCCTGGTTTTAGCTCCTAATCACTGATGGAAATCACTGACGTGTGAATAAGGCCTAAGAACATCATCAGTAGCCTTAGCCACAGTGGGGGAGATTTATCCACTAGCGTTCCCATCCACCAGTCACGATCCCCTGTGCACCAGAGTGAGAAGTGCCTAATTTATTAAGAGGCAGAAGCCTTGTTATTAAGAAGGCGCATCTCTTGCTCTTCATGCACCAGAAGCACAAATCTATGTCAACTATGGAATAGACGAGCTATAGCTTACTACAGTTTCTGGCGTTACTTCTAGTAGATCCAGCAAGGTCGCAGGGGCTCAGCGACTCCCGATAATCCACACCCCTTCTCGCCACTATGGTGAGAAACCTTTAAAAAGTTTCAAATATGGAGTGCGCCATAATTTGTGACTTTTTAGTGACACAAAGGTGGCATTAAAGCATCACTAGATCTCCCCCAGTATGTGCATACCATTGCCAGTAGCAGGTCTTACATTACAATGATCTGCTACAGAGCCTCGGTACCAACACGATGCGGACTGTTAGATCTGCTGCATGTGGATTTAGCAGAGTTTGATCTGCAGGATCACCCGTAAGCCGTACTCTTCTAACAAATCTGCCTCATTGGAACATATGGACAGTGTTGTCATGATGACACTATAAAAATCAATCAATGGCTCATATAAAGCCTAGCTTTAGGAGTGACTGCGGCTGATACCAGTATCCCACTTCTCTGTGTCATGCACATCAGGTCAAGGAAGCTAAGATACTAGGAGTAGTTCCACAATGGAGAGCGGGTGGTCACCAAAGGTATTACCTGAATCAATATGCCTGATACGCCATACTGTACAGGCTGCAGGGCAATAGTCAAAAAGTAAGGCAGTGCTGCAGCTAACTGCAGTGAAATCTGATTTTACATTTTTTGTAAAGTTCGGTTCATTTTATGGAATCAAAATAAGTAACTGAGAGAAGAGGATTTTATGGAGATCACGTTGATACATTTTCTTTCTTGGGGTATAGCTGATTACATTAGCTTAGTGCACATTTCTTGTAAAACACCTGCACTTCAAGTAATTCTTTTTCCACTCTATTCATTATCATAATTAGCATTTATATGTCTGCAGTGATAGAAAATGGCTAGATAAAAAAAAATGCCTTTGAACTCTACTATTGCTTACATTCCACCAGATAGAAGATACAAGTTATGTGCAAAATAATAGCAGTCTAACCTCACTAATGTGTTTAATTACTGGTTTTGGCAGAAAAGATAATACAACATGGGAAAAAATTCATGACTAGGTGTAGCCGAGTAATGGGCAACCAAAAGAATCAACAGTCATGACATGCACGCTGCTAATTGTGTGTAATTAAGCTCACTTAATGAAAGGGGGTGTTCAAATTAATAGCAGTGTGGAGTTCAAATAGTGAGGTCATTCATTCTGTGAAGAAACAAAGGTCAATTGTGGCCCTTATTTAAAGAAGAAGGGCAGCAAATGTTGTACCTGCTGGTTTTACCGCTTGCTCAGTGAGTAAAATGGTTCGTTACAGACAAGAAGTTGATTGGAGAGGGGAAAACATATAAAGAAGTGCAGAAAACAATTGGCTGCTCAGCTAAAGTGATCTCCAATGCTTTAAAATGGCAACCAAAACACATGGTAGGAAAATAAATGCTACCATCCGAGTAGATCATAGAATAACAAGAATGGCAAAGAAGCATCCAATTGTCAGCTCCAGGGAAATCGAAGAAGATCTTCGGTTAGGGTACTTTCACACTTGCGGCAGAGGACTCTGGCAAAACGTATGCAAACTGATGCGGATCCGTCTGACACAAGTATTAACATACTGGATCCGTGTCGTCCGGAAAAATGGATCCGGTATAATAATTTTTTGCCGGAACACTTAATGCCGGATGCGGCACTAATACATTTTTTATTTTATTTATTGTTTTATAAATTCTTTATTTTCCAAATTTTTCAAATCATTTCCAGACATGAAAAGCAATTTCATTACAAACAAGTAACTTCTTAGAGGCATCAATTAGTTATATAAACCAAAAATTACATCTGATGATATCATTAGTGGTGTACAAACTTGTTTAAGTTAATAGAGTATTTTTGCCATATAGGTATATTTTATTCAATCTGTACATAAGAGCCCTTATGTATCTATACCTGGGAGCCCCAGCTGTCTAGCTATGATCTTACTCTATATAATAAAATCGGGGCCTCTGAGAAAAACATAAAAGGAGGGGGGGGGGGGGTAGCCAATTCTCCCATATACTGCTCAGAGAAATCTGAATCAATTCCAGATGTATAGGACCTGTTTTCAGATGTTTACATTGTCATCCCTTAACAACTCACTCTCTCCTATGTAGAGCTCCTACTATCGGTTTTCACTATCTCCCACACATTCCAGATCTTAAGAAAGCTATCATGACTTCTGTTTATCCAGCTAGTCATTTCTTCGAAGTTATAGATTTGATCTACTTTCGCCTTCCATTCTTGAAGAGTGGGAGGGTGTACGTCCAACCAGGCACTAATACATTTTAATGTAAGTCAATGCTGATTCCGGCAAGTGTTCCGGATTTTTGGCCGGAGATGAAACTGTAGCATGCTGCGGTATTTTCTCTGTCCTGATCAGTCAAAAAGACTGAACTGAAGACATCCTGATGCACCCGGATTGCTCTCCATTCAGAATGCATTAGGATAAAACTGATCCGTTCTTTTCCGGTATAAAGCCCCTGTGACGGAACTCAATGCTGGAAAAGAATAATGCTAGTGTGAAAGTACCCTTAAGTGTGAGTACAGCAACAATCAGAAGACGCCTTACGTGAAGCCAAACTATTTGCAAGAAAACCTTATAAAGTGCCAATTCAGAGAAAAAGACACGCTGAAAGGGTTATAGTTTGTCAAAGAACTGTTGGCCTAAAGAGAAGTGGCACAACATTCTATGGACAGATGAGAGCAAGATTGTTCTTATTGGGTCTAAAGGCCACAGTTTGTGAGACGACCCATACTGAAGACTGTAAAACATGGAGGTGCAAGCAGAATGGTTTGGGGATGTTTCTCATACTCTGGAGTCAGGCCCATTTATCGCATACCAGGCACCATGCATCAGTTTGAATACATTGAAATACTGGAAGAGGTCATGCTGCCTTGTGCTGAAGAAGAAATGCCCTTGAAATGGGTTTTTCAACAGGACAGCAACCACAAACACACCAGCAGGCGGGCACCATCCTGGTTCCAGACCAACAAGATTGATGTTCTGAAGTGGCCAGCCCAATCCCTAGACCTCAATCCAATTGAGAATTTGTGAAGTGACATCATAAATGCTGTTTTTGATGCCAAACCCAAGAAGGCAGAAGAACTGTAGAATGTAGTGATGTCAGCTTGGGCTGGAATATCTGTCCGCAGGTGGCAGAAGTTGGTTGACTCCATGCCACACAGATGTAAAGTAGTTATCAGAAATAAGGTTATACAACTAAATATTAGTTCAGTGATTAACAGAAAAGCTAAATCTGTAAACAAATTTCAGTTTATAGTGAAAATATTCCAGTTTGAAACTGAAAATGCAAACACTGCTATTATTACTATTATAGTCTATTATTACTTTTTCTACATTTTCAGTCTAGAAATGTATATTTTGTTCATGTTTTCATTTGGAATTGAATGCTCAGTGCTCCCAGTGCCTTTGTGTATATGGAAATAAATGCTATTATGAGGAATAAGCTTTTTCTCAGTTCTTTTAAACACATTGCTATTATTTTGCACATAACGGTAAGTGTCTGATCACTGGGAGCCCGACTGCTGGGACCTTACTGACCATGAGAACAGAGTCACCATGTGAATGGGGTGGTAATATGTATGCGTGACCACTGCTCCATTCACTTCTGTAGGACTGAGTTAGAGCCGACTATGTGTGTGATGTGTGTTTATAAGTAGCTCTTCATTTGTCTGCATTGCATACATGACTGTTGTGACTGAAGAAGACCCTGTACAAAATCTTGCTGTGCTGCCCATGTTTTATCGTAATACCCTTGGAGAGATATTCAGTTAATGCATGTTGTCAATTTTTTTTTTCTCTTTAAAACACCTTTAAAAGGATTTTCCAAGTTGAATGTTTAAGGGCCAACTGCATGGATGTAGTTAAATTAAAATTACATTGAGTTTCCTCCTTTCCAGCGTCGCTGCTCTGTTCCTTCCGGCAGGCTGCAGCAGTGATGTATTGCTTTGGCTGCAGCAGTGGATCCTGCAATACCGCAATATGTCACTTAGGCCAGTGATTGGCTGCAGTGGTCTCATGCAGCATGGACATGACGGATGACTGGGAACAGTGCTGGATCAGATTGGGCCCAGGAAAGGTGAGTTAATTTTTTTTAACTTTTATTAGTTGCCATTAAAATGTTCAACTCAAAAAAAATAAAATAAAAAAAAATCTGTAAGCAAGAGATACTCTTTAATAGGCCTGTTAGAATAAAGATCCATATGCAGAATTTCTCTGCTTCAAGAAGAACAGCCAGAACAATATGTACCAAACAAAAAGACTTAATACTGAGAGTCTCTTTCTAGCAGGTAATTGTTCTAATGAATCTTTATTAAAGTTATACTTTGCTTTCAAAAGCAATATATGAAGACATTAATGCACTGCAAGTAATAATGCAAAAGGCAGGAAAAGAGCAGAGCCGTCTTAGAATTACTCCAGTCGCTGTCATTTTCTCATAATTTAATATCTGCTAAAATAAAATATTAATTAACACATTTTCTAAGCAGGATATCATAGTCTAAACCCGACCAAAAAAAAGCTCCAGTTTGCAGACAAGTAGGTCAAGGAGGACATTACCAATTGTTCCTAGTTATAGTAGTTAGGCCTAGGCAGTAGCATAGCTAGAAATGACTGGGCCCCACAGCAAATTTTTGAATGGGCCCCCCCTCCCCCAGTAATTTTTTCGCAACCCCTTCCTTTCATGCCGCCCCCATTCCTGTGGCTAGCAAAGATCACTCTCTCAGACCAGGGTTGGCAGCTGTTCCATCCGTTTTCTACACTGTCTATACCAGTTATGGCGAACCTTTTACAGACCGAGTGCCCAAACTGCAACCCAAAACACACTTATTTATCTCAAAGTGCCAACACGCACTTTAACCTGAATGCCAATACAGTATATCTTCCATGTACTTTATCATGTAGCTGTAATAGCCTGCCTACATTCAGTGCGCTGCCTGTGCTGTTCATAGTGATCCCTGCGCTGATGAATGGCAGGAAAAGTCTAAGGCATACTGGTACACCATACCAGGGAGCGGGTGCCCACAGAGAGGGCTCCGAGTGCCACCTCTGGCACCCTTGCCATAGGTTCGCCACCACTGGTCTATACTGTCACTGTATATAATTTCATTGTGTAATACTGTTGAGGGGGCCCTGACAAAATCTTTTAGTCCTCCTGGATGGGCTCCTGCTTCCCCTGTAGCTACACCCCTAGGCCTAGGCTAGCCAGATACTTCTTGGATGCAATGCCTGGGAAAGGGACATATTATTCGAGTCTTGCTTTTTACACATACAGTATCTACTTCTGGACCACATTAGGTCACACAAAATTTTGTATGACTCTATGGATCCCATTGTATTATGACACGCTAACCAACTGCCCATTTAACAAAGAATTTGTGGATGCCCATTTGCAATATGTAAGAGAGTCCTCACTCTCTCAGTATAAATCCAGTAAAAACAGATATAGTCACAGGGCCAGATTTATCATTAGCTCAGGTCAGAATAATGGAGTGAAAAAGTCCCAAACGCTAAAACTGCGCACAAATTTGCGACTTTTTTCTGCTCTGCACTATGCTCCCCAGTTTTCTGGAGGTGGGCGTGTTTTCTTATGTAAATGAATCTCTAGACAGATTTACTATTGGGACTATTTAAAAAGTCGCAAAAAAATGCGCAATTTCACTCCAGTGAGGACCATGCTCATCTTATGAGACTTTTTAATAGAACATGCGACTTTTTCATAAAAACGTGCGACTTTTGTAAAGCTGCTTACTGACGTATAAACTGCTACCGTCAAACCACATTTATTACAGTCTTAAAGGGCCGATCATAAATCTGACTTTAGCCATATGTGAAAGTGGAGTGAGCTGTCAGAGTAATGATAAAGCTGGCCCACTGTGTCCATTTTTCCATGCAAAAATTACATATGGTACAGAGAAATGGTGATGTTTCAACCTCTAGCCTTGGCTTAATATGGATTCTGTGGCTGCATCTGTTTTCCTGGATTGAGACAAGCAGTAGTCAATACAGGTGAAATGGAGGTGGACAATGCTGGTTTTTGGCCCATAAGTGGCGTATGTGGTGGCTGGAACAAAATGTGATCACATGTGGGGCAACAAGCATGGCAGTGGCAATGTTCTTACAAGAGGCAACTGGCTTGATGGTTACAGACTCACATGGGGCTACAAGTGTAAAATATGGTTACAATAGTCTCTCTTTGAGGACACGGGCTTGGTTAGAGGCAACAGGTTAGGGGGAATTTATTATGAGGGTCAGTTTTTGCTTGAGTCTGCGTTGGCGTACTTTGTGGCAAATTTATCAGATTGTGCATTGTTAGATTTGGCTTATCATTAAGGGCTCATTCACACAACCATTTGTACACATGCTGTGGACTGCAAATTGCGGTTCACAATGCACAGCGACTGTCCGTGTGAATCCCATACTGCAGCGCTGACCCATTGATTTGAATGGGTCCGCGATCCGCAATATACGACAAAAGATAATACATCTCCTGTCTTTTGCGGTGTTGAGGCACTGACCCGAGAGCCCACGGACAAACACTTAGGCCCCTTTCACACGAGCGCGGATGCGATGCGTGAGTTGAACGCATTGCACCTGCATTGAATACCGACCCATTCATTTCTATGGGGCTGTTCACATGAGCGATGATTTTCACGCAACACTTATGCATTGCATGAAAATCGCAGCATGCTCCTCTTTGTGAGCTGCGGTGCGATAATCCACGCAACGCAGGCCCCATAGAAGTGAATGGGGTTGCGTGAAAATCGAAAAAGTGCGGATGCAGTGCGATTTTTCACGCACGGTTGCTAGGAGACTATCGGGATGGAGACCCGATCATTATTATTTTCCCTTATAACATGGTTAGAAGGGAAAATAATAGCATTCTGAATACAGAATGCATAGTACAATAGCGCTGGAGGGGTGACATTTTTATTTTATTTTTTATTTAACTCACCTTAGTCCACTTGTTCGTGTAGCCGGAATCTTCTTCTGTCTCCTTTGCTGAACAGGACCTGGGGTGAGCATTAATTACATGAACAGGACCTGTGATGACGTCACTCCGGTCATCACATGATCCATCACATGATCTTTTACCATGGTAACCCCTCCAGGGCTATTGTACTATGCATTCTGTATTCAGAATGCTATTATTTTCCCTTATAACCATGTTATAAGGGAAAATAATACAATCCACAGAATAACGATCCCAAGCCTGAACTTCTGTTAAGAAGTTCAGGTTTGGGTACCAAACATGCGCGATTTTTCTCACGTGAGTGCAAAACGCATGACAATGTTTTGCACTCACGAGGAAAAATCGCGGGTGTTCCTGCAACGCACCCGCACATTTTCCCGCAATGCCCGTGTGAAAGAGGCCTTAATACTGCTTCTTTGGGCTTCCCATCAGTGCCTCCGTTCTGCACTGCGCTGTATCTTGCAGATTGCGGACCCATTCAATTCAATAGGTCCACATCAGTGATACGGGATTTATATGGACTGTGCCCCTATAATGCTGACCTGCTGTTTGCAGTCCACAATATGGGCACAGACCACCTACGGTCGTGTGAATGAGCCCTAAATCTAACACTTTAGTCCAGAAATGCTACTCCAGTATTTTAACGCCATTCCCCAAACTGAAGTGATTTTGTTGCATTTTTTGTGACTTTTTTTAAGAAGCTGCAGTTAAAAATCCAGAGTGAAACTAACATAGATAACTTTGGTCACTTTACCACTCTCTTTTCAAAACGTGAAAGCTGCGTAAAACGGCAAGAATGCCTTGCGCCTAAATTTGTGACTTTTTACTGCCAGAACTCTATTTCAAAGAGAATAATAAATCCCCCCAGAAGTAGGAAGAGGATTATGCAGTGTCCCACTACTTGGCTGTGGGCACCGCAAACTTGTTTTTATTGTGTCTTAATGTCTTGTATTATGCCTGTAAGCTGTATTTCATCTCATGTCCTATTCTCCCATGTCACAATGTGATTCTTCATGTAAGATCCTTTACACAGGCCTAGTTAGGGTGCACTACACTAGTTTCTACACAAGATGGGGCAGTGTTACAGTGTATATACAGTCAGGTCCATAAATATTGGGACATCGACACAATTCTAACATTTGTGGCTCTATACACCACCACAATGGATTTGAAATTAAACAACATGTGCTTTAACTGCAGACTGTCAGCTTTAATTTGAGGCTATTTACATCCAAATCAGGTGAATGGTGTAGGAATTACAGCAGTTTGCATATGTGCCTCCCACTTGTTAAGGGACCAAAAGTAATGGGACAGAATAGTAATCATAAATCAAACTTTCACTTTTAAATTCTTAGTTGCAAATCCTTTGCAGTCAATTACAGCCTGAAGTCTGGAACGCATAGACATCACCAGATGCTGGGTTTCATCCTTGGTGATGCTCTGCCAGGCCTCTACTGCAACTGTCTTCAGTTCCTGCTTGTTCTTGGGGAATTTTCCCTTCAGTTTTGTCTTCAGCAAGTGAAATGCATGCTCAATCGGATTCAAGTCAGGTGATTGACTTGGCCATTGCATAACATTCCACTTCTGTCCCTTAAAAAACTCTTTGGTTGCTTTTGCAGTATGCTTTGGGTCATTGTCCATCTGCACTGTAAAGCGCCGTCCAATGAGTTCTGAAGCATTTGGCTGAATATGAGCAGATCATTTTGCCCGAAACACTTCAGAATTCATCCTGGTAGTGTCACCATGCCCACGCCATGACACTACCACCACCATGCCTCACTGATGAGATGGTATGCTTAGGATCATGAACAGTTCCTTTCCTTCTCCATACTCTTCTCTTCCCATCACTCTGGTACAAGTTGATCTTGGTCTCATCTGTCCATAGGACGTTGTTCCAGGACTGTGAAGGCTTTTTTAGATGTCGTTTGGCAAACTCTAATCTGGCCTTCCTGTTTTTGAGGCTCACCAATGGTTTACATCTTGTTGTGAACCCTCTGGTGAAATCTTTTCTTGATTGTTGACTTTGACACACATACACCTACCTCCTGGAGAGTTTTCTTGATCTGGCCAACTGTTGTGAAGGGTGTTTTCTTCACCAGGGAAAGAATTCTTCGGTCATCCACCACAATTGTTTTCCGTGGTCTTCCGGGTCTTTTGGTGTTGCTGAGCTCACCGGTGCGTTCCTTCTTTTTAAGAATGTTCCAAACAGTTGTTTTGGCCACGCCTAATGTTTTTGCTATCTCTCTGATGGGTTTGTTTTGTTTTTTCAGCCTAATGATGACTTGCTTCACTGATAGTGACAGCTCTTTGGATCTCATCTTGAGAGTTGACATAAAACAGATTCCAAATGCAAATAGCACACTTGAAATTAACTCTGGACCTTTTATCTGCTCATTGTAATTGGGATAATGAGGGAATAACACACACCTGGCCATGGAACAGCTGAGAAGGCAATTGTCCCTTAACAAGTGGGAGGCACATATGCAAACTGTTGTAATTCCTACACCGTTCACCTGATTTGGATGCAAATACCCTCAAATTAAAGCTGACAGTCTGCAGTTAAAGCACATCTTGTATGTTTCATTTCAAATCCATTGTGGTGGTGTATAGAGCCAAAAATGTTAGAATTGTGTTGATGTCCCAATATTTATGGACCTGGCTGTATAGCTTAGCTCAGGCCAAAGTTAGGGAGAGTAGAGTTAGTTTCTAGACAGAGAGCAGCCATGAAGTAGCTGCTTGCTAGAGGGAGGCCTCCTGCCTCTCTGCTCTCTCCCTGTTGGCTCGACAGTCCAGGGCTAAAGCCGCAAGATTCCACCCAGAGGTGAGAAGTCCACTTCTACAGCTCGCTCCTCCGGGGTGACCAGTGTCCAGCTACTAAAGCAAGTATTCAAGGGGATTTTTATATTGTCTTAAAGTCAAAGGATAGCACACGGCCATATTTAAGGGCTTTCCAGGCACCTTTGCAAGCAGGTGTAGAACACATCTTCCGGTATCCACACCTCCAGTTTAGACCCTGAGGACAGATAGGCCATCTGTCAGAAAACACTGGAAAATAGAAGTTCAAGGATTCTGCAAACCACCTTCAAGTCAGGTTAGGCTCAGGCGAGAGTTTTTACCAGCCAAAGACTTGTTTTTCTTCAAAGCCTAGTCTGAAGCAGTAGCTTTCTTATATATATAGGACTAAGAGCCTGTTTCTTCTGAGGACTTACAATTCCCTACCCCTGTATGCATGAGACTGTATTTCATACTGGGATGTACCAAAGACTGTTTTATAAATTTGGATGGAATTGTTACTAGGAGCAACGTTCAGTAAAAGTTATAATTTGGATTGCACCATCCTCGTAACAGTCTTCAATTCCTCAATTAACACTACAGTAAATGGTTGTACCACCACAAAAGGTACTGGTGTCACGACTACAAGGGACCTTGCCATAGGCACATTAATACAGACCATCAAGGGCACCTCGAACCATCATCTGGCCAGTGTCCCTTACACCAGAGTGCGCCCCAGAGAATTCTTGTGCCGTTCTCCTCTTCACCTATGCGAGCCTGCCCAGGGACGACGTAACCGTGAGTAACCAGAACTGTATTTACCGTGGCACACCTTTTGCTCACATCGTGACCTCACATATAATTCCCCTGTCGGTCTGGCATACCGCACTTACTTTATCTTCAGACATTGTACCAGACTTCCATGGGCAGTGGCAAACCTGCCCTGGAGTTTCCATCTCGGCTGCAGCAATGAAGATAGCTTGTTTATAAACCATGTCAAATCTCCTCATGGCACAATAGCATGCTGAAACTGCCTTCCATTCTTTGAGGTTCATGCGGATGGGGGGATTTGCTCCACAGTTTTCGTGACTGCACGAAAAACGTACAGGTCCATTCTTGGCGCAGTTACTAAGCAGACCCCTTGCAAATCTGCAGCAGTAGTCTGCTTGTGGTTTAGTTCTATTCATTGGAGCTAAACCTAGAGCGAGTCCTCATGAAAACCCACGGTAGAAAGAGCAGCAGTTTCTGCCTTATAATACGCAGATGATTTTATCGCAGACAAAATCCTCCATCTGAACATACCCCCCCAAGTTGGCTACCCCTGCTCCAGGCTCCCCATCTGCTGATGGTGTTACTGCTGCCCCAACTCCATCTAGGCCCTTATGTGGTGTTCCAGTTGGCAAGCTCCACTGTCCTCTACTAGCTAGCTAACTACCGCTCGGTATGCAGCAGTTTTTTTCTGTCCCAGCACCTTTTAACCCAGCTTCTCTTTGCTGTCCTCTCTGTCCACTCCCGCCATTATACTGACAGATGTTCTCACAGGCATAACATGGTCAGCGGTAACCCACAGTGCAATGGATATGTTTTCTTCTAAGAGGGGAGCATTAATTTGCAACCCTCTTACATACCACTTGGTGCTGTTGTGTTGTGGATTTGAATAATGCACCGAAAATTGCAGTTGTTTTCATACCCTTAAATTATTTAACGCTAATGATGCAGGTAAATATCTATTAATAAAGAATGGCAGCTTCTGTGATTGGAGTCAATGTGATTGGTCTGTGTCAGACTCCTGAGACACAATTGCCATAAATTGGGCACATAACACATTATGCATAGAATTTCTGAGAAATAGTTATTTTTCTCTTTAAAAATTCTGTGTACCAATTTAATTGAATGATTGCTCCAGGAACATGCTGCTACAGTCTTCTACCTGTAGGTCATATCTAAAAAAGACAGTTGGTATTAGAGGTTTTAAAAGGCAGTTTACATCAAAAAGTACATGCTGTGCCAGGCAAGGAACTATTGCCAAGTGACTGTGATGTGAATGATGACTACATTCTGAACACTGCCAGGCTGACTTCACTTCGCTCTTCCTTGTTTGTGATGATTTTGTCAAATTCTGATGAGACTTACCTTTGTATAATATTGAGGAATTGTATGTTGTATACATAGACAGCACAGTATAGAGCAATACAACTGTAGGAAAAAAAAAAAAAATTGGTATTAACCACCTCCCGACCGCCTAACGCACGGATGCGTCCGGGAGGTGGTTGATTTACTCCTCCTGGACGCATCCGTGCGTCATCTCGCGAGACGCGAGATTTCGGTCACAGCCGGCCCGCACATGCGCATCGCGGGCCCGCAAAAGTTAAAGGAGCATTTCGTCAGCAACCTGCCAGCCAATGATCGCGGCTGGCAGGTTGCTGATTTTTAAAAAATCCAATCAGAAGCCACATAGCAGATCATATTAGTAAATATGATCTGTTATATGGCTGCCCTGCTCCTCTGCTGGTCCTTTTCGTTGGTTGGATCCAGCAGAGGAGCAGGCTTCACAGTGAGTACACCAAACACCACATACTAGCCCCAGATCACCCCCCTGAACCCCAATTAACCCTTTGATCGCCCCTGTCAATCACTAGTGAAAGGAAAAAAGTGATCAGTGCAAACTGTCACATTTTTTTTCACTGGTATTGACTGTTAGGTTTTAGGATAGTTTAGGCCCCTTGGTTAGGTAGTTTAGGGATCAGTTAGCACCCAGCCCACCGCACTGCAGTCCCTTATTCGCTGATTAGCGTATCGCTAATCAGCATTTGTACTTTTATAGTATCTGGAAGTGATCAAAACTGATCACGGTCAGATCTATAATTGTATTAGTGTCACTTTAGTTCGCCCTCCACCAAAAACACAGTGTTTGCCCGATCAGGCCTGATCGGTCGCCCACACGTGCGTTCACCCACGCCCGCCCCACCGCAGTGACAAAAAATATTTTTTTTGATCACTGCACATTCACTTTACACACGCTGCGGCAATAAAAAAAATCAGTTTTGATATTTTTTGTCAACCGCAGCGGCCTCCGGTACTTCGCTAGCCTCCCATTTGTAAGACAGGCTTGCTTTTTTTCTTGGGTAGTCTCAGGGAATACCCCTAAATTTAGTTGCCCAAATGTCAAACAGGGGGTATTCTTCTGAAGAGGCCTACAGGCTTCTGACCCAGTCGGATGAGGAATGGGAACCCTCATCTGATGAATCTAGTGGGTCAGAATACGAACCTGTAGAAAGCAGTGGCTCTCTGACCCAAAGTTCGGACGAGGAGGCTGAGGTCCCTGATAGCACCAGGCGTACCCGGCCCCGTGTCGCTAGACCGCAGGTTGCGCAGGATCCGCTTCAAGAGCAGCAGAGTGGGGCTGGTGCTGTCGGATTACGTGGTGAGGCATACACCAGCAGCGCAGCCCTTCCTGGACCTAGTACCAGCACTGCCGTAGAACATGGTGAAGTAGCGAGCACCAGAAGGGCAGTTGAAGCTGGTACGGTGGCACATGCAGTAGTGACCCCGTCGCAGCCACCGCAAAGACGTGCCCGTAGAGCCCCTAGAATCCCTGAGGTGCTGGCAAACCCTGATTGGCAGTCCCCAACTTCAGCCACACCTGTAGTTCCCCCTTTCACCGCCCAGTCTGGAGTTCGGGTTGAGACAGCTCAGATCGGTTCGGCCCTGGGATTTTTTGAGCTGTTCTTGACTGCGGAGCTCTTAGACTTAGTTGTGGCAGAAACAAATCGGTATGCCACACAATTTATAACCGCAAACCCGGGAAGCTTTTATGCCCAGCCTTTCCGGTGGAAACCAGTCCAAGTTTCCGAATTTTTTTTTAGGCCTTCTCCTCAACATGGGTCTAACTAAAAAGCATGAATTGCGGTCATATTGGTCCACGAACCCAATTCATCACATGCCCATGTTCTCTGCTGCTATGTCCAGGACACGATTTGAGACCATCCTGCGTTTCCTGCACTTTAGCGACAACACCGCCTCCCGTCCCAGAGGCCACCCAGCTTTTGACCGGCTCCACAAAATTCGGCCCCTCATAGACCATTTCAACCAGAAATTTGCAGATTTGTATACCCCAGAGCAAAACATCTGCGTAGACGAGTCCCTAATACATTTTACCGGGCGCCTTGGCTTCAAACAATACATCCCAAGCAAGCGCGCCCGGTATGTGGTCAAATTGTATAAGCTCTGTGAAAGGGCCACAGGCTATACCCACACATTTCGTGTCTATGAGGGAAAAGATCAGACCCTGGAGCCGGTCGGTTGCCCTGACTACCTGGGGAGCAGTGGGAAGATAGTCTGGGACTTGGTGTCACCCTTATTCGGCAAGGGGTACCATCTTTAAGTGGACAATTTCTACACAAGTGTGGCCCTCTTTAGGCATTTGTTTCTTAAACGGATTGGCGCCTGTGGCACCGCGCAAACTAGTCGCGCGGGCTTCCCCCAACGGCTCGTTAGCACCCGTCTTGCAAGGGGGCAGAGGGCTGCCTTGTGTAACGAAGAACTGCTCGCGGTGAAACGGAGAGACAAGCGTGACGTTTACATGCTCTCCTCCATTCACGCAGACACGACAATACAAATTGAGCGAGCAACCCGTGTCATTGAAAAGCCCCTCTCAGTCCACGACTATAACCTTCACATGGGAGGGGTGGACTTCAATGACCAGATGTTGTCTCCGTATTTAGTTTCCCGCAGAACCAGACGCTGGTATAAGAAGGTGTCTGTATATTTGATTCAATTGGCTCTGTATAATAGTTTTGTTTTCTACAGTAAGGCTGGGAGAACACGATCCTTCCTCAAATTTCAGGAAGAGATCATCGAGAGCCTCCTGTACCCAGGAGGTTCCGTGGCCCCATCCACCAGTGTAGTTAGCCGTCTACACGAGCGACATTTCCCCAATGTCGTTGCTGGTACCTCAACCCAACCGTCACCCCGAAAAATATGTTGTGTCTGTAGCAGGAGTGGAATAAGGCGTGACACCCGCTATTTCTGTCCTGACTGTCCTGACCACCCTGCCCTATGCTTAGGGGAGTGTTTCCGGAAGTACCACACACAGGTACACCTAGCATAGGGATCACATCTCACCAGGACAGGCACACAGGGCTATTAGGGCCCATTCACTCACAGCTGCTGCAAACGTCTCCTTTCACCTGGGACAAAGTGAGTGCATAACGCACTTCGCTACATCTTTGGGCGATTTGCGCTTTGCACATTGACCCATGGGGAAGGAGAGGCTTGTTCTATAAAGGTAAAAAAAAACACAAAAAAAACAAAACACCAGTAAGCAAAAAGGTTAATGTTTAGTTCAAAAAGTTAAAGTTTATATGTTCTGTTCCAAAGTTAATAAAATTATTGCGTTGCGGCCTGGTTTTTTCTTTTTTTTTTTTACCTTCCAGGTGGACCAACCGATCGACTAGCTGCAGCACTGATGTGCATTCTGACAGAAGCATTGCGCTGCTTTCAGATTACACGCAAGTCGGTGTATGCGGCGCTGCAAGACGAGATTTCTACTCTGCAGTTAAAGATACGTTTGCCAAGGCATTCGAGCTGAGGAGGAGGCGGCGTTCCTATGCTTTGGCAAACACTTTGTATATATAAAAAAAAATCTCATTACCTGTATGCTCAATATAAGGAGAATAGCAGAAACTCCTAATGCTGGCCATACATGTAATGATTGCGGAGACCCTCAAATGCCAGGGCAGTACAAACACCCCACAACTGACCCCATTTTGGAAAGAAGACACCCCAAGGTATTCGCTGAGGAGCATATTGAGTCCATGAAAGATTTAAATTTGTGTCCCAAGTTAGCAGAAAGTGAGACTTTGTGAGAAAAAAATAAATAAAATCAATTTCCGCTAACTTATGCCCCCCAAAAAATAATTTCTATGAACTCCCCAGGCCCCTCATTGAATACCTTGGGGTGTCTTCTTTCCAAAGTGGGGTCACATGTGGGGTATTTATACTGTTCTGGCTTTTTAGGGGCCCTAAAGCGTGAGAAGAAGTCTGGGATCCAAATGTCTAAAAATGCTCTCCTAAAAGGAATTTGGGCACCTTTGCGCATCTAGGCTGCAAAAAAGTGTCACACATGTTGTATTGCCGTACTCAGGAGAAGTTGGGGAATGTGTTTTGGGGTGTCATTTTACATATACCCATGATGGGTGAGAGAAATATCTTGGTCAAATGCCAACTTTGTTTAAAAAAAATGGGAAAAGTTGTCTCTTGCCAAGATATTTCTCTCACCCAGCATGGGTATATGTAAAATGACACCCCAAAACACATTCCCCAACTTCTCCTGAGTACGGCGATACCAGATGTGTGACACTTTTTTGCAGCCTAGGTGGGCAAAGGGACCCACATTCCAAAGTGCACCTTTCGGATTTCACCGGTCATTTTTTACAGATTTTGATTGCAAACTACTTTTCACACATATGGGCCCCTAAATTGCCAGGGCAGTATAACTACGCCACAAGTGACCCCATTTTGGAAAGAAGACACCCCAAGGTATTTCGTGAGGGGCATGGCGAGTTCCTAGAATTTTTTATTTTTTGTCGCAAGTTAGTGGAATATGAGACTTTGTAAGGAAAAAAGAAAAAAAAAATCATAATTTTCCGATAACTTGTGACAAAAAATAAAAAATTCTAGGAACTCGCCGTGCCCCTTCACGGAATACCTTGGGGTGTCCTTTCCAAAATGGGATCACTTGTGGGGTAGTTATACTGCCCTGGCAATTTAGGGGCCCAAATGTGTGAGAAGTACTTTGCAATCAAAATGTGTAAAAAATGGCCTGCAAAATCCGAAAGGTGCACTTTGGAATATGTGCCCCTTTGCCCACCTTGGCTGCAAAAAAGTGTCACATATCTGGTATCGCCGTACTCAGGAGAAGTTGGGGAATGTGTTTTGGGGTGTCATTTTACATATACCCATGCTGGGTGAGAAAAATATCTTGGTCAAATGCCAACTTTGTATAAAAAAATTGGAAAAGTTGTCTTTTGCCAAGATATTTCTCTCACCCAGCATGGTTATATGTAAAATGACACCCCAAAACACATTCCCCAACTTCTCCTGAGTACGGCGATACCAGATGTGTGACACTTTTTTGCAGCCAAGGTGGGCAAAGGGGCACATATTCCAAAGTGCACCTTTCGGATTTCGCAGGCCATTTTTTTACACATTTTGATTGCAAAGTACTTCTCACACATTTGGGCCCCTAGAATGCCAGGGCAGTATAACTACCCCACAAGTGACCCCATTTTGGAAAGAAGACACCCCAAGGTATTCCGTGAGGGGCATGGCGAGTTCCTAGAATTTTTTATTTTTTGTCGCAAGTTAGTGGAATATGAGACTTTGTAAGAAAAAAATAAATAAAAAAATCATAATTTTTCGCTAACTTGTGACAAAAAATAAAAAGTTCTATGAACACACTATGCCCATCAGCAAATACCTTAGGGTGTCTACTTTCCGAAATGGGGTCATTTGTGGGGTGTTTGTACTGTCTGGGCATTGTAGAACCTCAGGAAACATGATAGGTGCTCAGAAAGTCAGAGCTGCTTCAAAAAGTGGAAATTCACATTTTTGTACCATGGTTTGTAAACGCTATAACTTTTACCCAAACCATTATTATTTTTTTGCCCAAACATCTTTTTTTTAATCAAAGACATGTAGAACAATAAATTTAGCGAAAAATATATATATGGATGTCGTTTTTTTTGCAAAATTTTACAGCTGAAAGTGAAAAATGTCTTTTTTGCAAAGAAATCGTTACATTTCGATTAATAACAAAAAAAGTAAAAATGTCAGCAGCAATGAAATACCACCAAATGAAAGCTCTATTAGTGAGAAGAAAAGGAGGTAAAATCCATTTGGGTGGTAAGTTGCATGACCGAGCGATAAACAGTGAAAGTAGTGTAGTGCCGAAGTGTAAAAAGTGGCCTGGTCATTAAGGGGGTTGAAGTGGTTAAAAGGGTATTCCACAGGATAGGGGATGACTATTAGCTTGGCGGGAGTCTAACTGCTGGGGGGCCCCCTGAAATGAATGCAGATGTAGGTCGAGCATACACCACACTGCTCCATTCATTCTCTATTAGATTGCCTTAGATAACCAAGTATGGCGCTTTCCAGCAACCTTATAGGGAATGAATGTAGCGGCATGGTGCATGCTCAGCCAGCTGCTCCACTGATTGATCAGATTGTGCATTGTTAGATTTGGCTTATCATTAAGGGCTCATTCACACAACTGTTTGTACACATGCTGCGGACTGCAAATTGCGGTTAGCAAATCACATCCACTGTCTGTGTGAATCCCGTATTGCAGCGGTGACCCATTGACTTGAATGGGTCTGCGATCCGCAATATACGGCAAAAGATTGCACATCTCCTGTCTTTTGCGGTGTTGAGCCACTGACCCGAAAGCCCAAGGAAACACTTCATACTGCTTCTTTGGGCTTCCCATCAGTGCCTCCGTTCTGCACTGCGCCGTATCTTGCAGATTGCGGACCCATTCAAGTCAATAGGTCCACATCAGTGATACAGGATTCATATGGCCGGTGCCCCTATATTGCGGACCCACTGTTTGCGGTCCACAATACGGGCACAGACCACCTACGGTCGTGTGAATGAGCCCTAAACCTAACACTTTAGTCCAGAAATGCTACTCCAGTATTTTAACGCCATCCCCCAAACTGAAGTGATTTTGTAGCTTTTTTTGTGTACTTTTTTTTTAAGAAGCTGCAGTGAAAAATCTAGAGTGAAACTAATATAGATAACTTTGGTCACTTTCCCACTCCCTTTTCAAAACCTGAGAGCTGCGTAAAACGGCAAGAATGTCTTGCGCCTAAATTTGGGACTTTTTACTGTCAGAATTCTAGTTCAAAGAGAATAATAAATTTCCCCCCAAAGTTAGCAAGAGGCTTTTGGTATCTTCAGACATTGTACCAAATCTGCCCTGGAGTTTCCATCTAGGCTGCAGCAATGAAGATAGCTTGTTTATAAACCATGTCAAATCTCCTCATGGCACAATGGCACACTGAAACTGCCTTCCATTCTTTTCAGTTCATGCGGATAGGGGGTTTTGGTGCACGGTTTTCAAGACTGCACGAAGAACGTACAGGTCTATTCTTTGCTAGGTTACTAAGCAGACCCCTTGCAAATCGGCAGTAGTAGCCTGCTTGTGGTTGAGTTCTAATCATTGGAGCTAAACCTAGAGCGAGTCCTCATGAAAACCCACGGTAGAAGGAGCAGCAGTTTCTGCCTTATGATACGCAGATGATTTTATTGCAGACAGAATCCTCCATCTGAACATACCCCCAAGTTGGCTACCCCTGCTCCAGGCTCCCCATCTGCTGATGGTGTTACTGCTGCTCCAACTCCATCTAGGCCCTTATGTGGTGTTCCAGTTGGCAAGCTCCACTGACCTCTACTAGTTAGCTAACTACCGCTCGGTATGCAGCTGTTTTTTTCTGTCCCAGCACCTTTCAACCCAGCTTCTCTTTGCTGTCCTCTCGGTCCACTCCCACCATTATACTGAAAGATGTTCTCACAGGCACCACAAGCATTTCATGGTCAGCGTTAACCCACAGTGCAATGCATATGTTTTCTTCTAAGAGGGGAGCATTCATTTGCAACCCTCTTACATACCACTTGGTGCTGTTGTGTTGTGGATTTAAATGATGCTCTGATAATTGCAGTTGTTTTCATACTATTAAATTATTTGTTACCGTTAATGATGTAGGTCAATATCTATTAAAGGGGTTTACCCATTTTGCTAAATCAGCCTCACCTGCAGTCACTCTGCTGGTAACTTCCTGCTTTTCTGCAGATAAGGCTGGGCGGGCTTAGGCAGCTAGCGTGAAGGCGGCCACGCCTCCTTATGACATCGCACTGAAAGCTGATTCCTGCGTGCTCGTTCATGTGAAGACTGACTCATCAGGCTCACTGGCTCCCTGCAGTGTCTGTGAAGCTTATCTCTCCTGGTGTGGATTGCTATCACTCAGTTGCCCCCAGTTTCCATAAAATGCATGCAGTTGCCCCCAGTGTACTAAAAATGCATACAGTTGCCCCCAGTTTCCATAAAATTCATTCAGTTGCCCCCAGTGTACATAAAAGGCATACAGTTGCCCCCAGTTTCAATAAAATTCATGCATTTTCCCCCAGTTTCAATACAATTCATGCAGTTGCCCCCAGTGTACATAAAAGGCATACAGTTGCCCCCAGTTTCAATAAAATTCATGCAGTTGCCCCCAGTGTACATAAAAGGCATACAGTTGCCCCCAGTGTACATAAAAGGCATACAGTTGCCCCCAGTTTCAATAAAATTCATGCAGTTGCCCCCAGTGTACATAAAAGGCATACAGTTGCCCCCAGTTTCAATAAAATGCATGCAGTTGCCCCCAGTTTCAATAAAATTCTTGCAGTTGCCCCCAGTGTACATAAAAGGCATACAGTTGCCCCCAGGATCAATAAAATTCATGCATTTTCCCCCAGTTTCAATACAATTCATGCAGTTGCCCCCAGTGTACATAAAAGGCATACAGTTGCCCCCAGTTTCAATAAAATTCATGCAGTTGCCCCCAGTGTACATAAAAGGCATACAGTTGCCCCCAGGATCAATAAAATTCATGCAGTTGCCCCCAGTGTACATAAAAGGCATACAGTTGCTCCCAGTTTCAATAAAATTCATGCAGTTGCCCCAGTGTACATAAAAGACATACAGTTGCCCCCAGTTTCAATAAAATGCATGCAGTTGCCCCCAGTTTCAATAAAATTCATGCAGTTGCCCCCAGTGTACATAAAAGGCATACAGTTGCCCCCAGTTTCAATAAAATTGATGCAGTTGCCCCCAGTGTACATAAAAGGCATACAGTTGCCCCCAGTTTCAATAAAATTATGCAGTTGCCCCCAGTGTACATAAAATGAATACAGTTGCCCCCGTTTGAATTCCGGATGAACCCCCTTTATTTGCACATATTCAATAATCCTTGGTGGATTAGTGGGGCAGTAGAAATAATGCTTACCTATTAGGAGATAGCATCCCGGTCCTCTGACGTCCGTCCGCTCACTCCGCTGACTCGCCCGAACTGTTCGGATGCCCGCGCATGCGCAGCTCAATCTCAGACGCGATTGATATACTGCCATGCGCGGAACCCTGAAAGAGATAAGACGTGCACGTTCACGTCTTACAGCATAGGCCGGCCGCTGTTAGAAAGGTTAGGATTTTGTGCGCAGGCGCGGCACATCGATGCGGCCCGAGATGAGGCCGTATCCCTTGGATGCCAGAATAAACAAAGAGGAGTGAAAGGAGTTTTTTTAGGACGAATGGTATGTTTTTTTTAGTGACATGTATTATAAGAAATGTTCAGTGGGGGCATTTATTTAATGTATACATATTTAATGAAGTGGGAATACCCCTTTAATGAAGAATGGCAGCTTCTCCTGTCATTGGAGTCAATATGATTAGTCTGTGTCAGACTCCTGAGACACAATTGCCATAAATTGGGCACATAACACATTGTGCATAGAATTTCTGAGAGAAAGTTATTTTTCTCTTAAAAAATCCTGTGTTCAAGATTAATTGAAGGATTGCTACAGGAACATGCTGCTACAGTCTTCTACCTGTAGGTCATATCTAAAAAAGACAGAGTTGGTATTAGAGGTTTTGAATGGCAGTTTACATCAAAAAATACATGCTGTGCCAGGCAAGGAACTATTGCCAAGTGACTGTGATGTGAATGATGACTACATTCTGAACACTGCCAGGCTGACTTCACTTCGCTCTTCCTTGTTTGTGATGATTTTGTCAAATTCTGATGAGATTTACCTTTGTATAATATTGAGGAATTGTATGTTGTATACATAGACAGCACAGTATAGTGCAATACAACCGTAGGAAAAAAAAAGTTGGTATTAAAAGGGTATTCCACAGGATAGGGAATGACTATTAGATTGGCGGGAGTCTGACTGCTGGGGGCCCCCTGAAATGAATGCAGAGGCAGGTCGAGCATACACCACGCCGCTCCATTCATGCTCTATTGGATTGCCTTAGATAACCAAGTATGGCGCTTTCCAGCAACCTTATAGGGAATGAATGGAGCGGCATGGTGCATGCTCAGCCAGCTGCTCCACTCATTTCGGGAGGCCTCACAGGGTACACGGCCTCAAATCTTTTGATAGTTGGGGGCCCCAGTGATTAGACCCCCATGGTTCTAATAATTATCGCTTGATATAACCAGAATGCCCCTTTTTAACCTTTTTTTTTTATTTATTTATTGTTTAAAGTTTTTACAATAGTGTTATTGCTTTATTTAGATTCCAGTAAATTTTACTAGCCCACAAGACCATTTCTATTCTTTTTTTTTACTAGTTTTAGACCAAACTAACAAAAAAGTACTGATATGTCTTATGAGTCACTTGTAAACTTATCAGAAGATGGTCTGTAACATTTTAAGAATAGTCTATTTTTACCTTCATTTTTTCTGCTTAGATTCATCTCCAGCCAGCAGCTGTACACTGACTACAGCATTCAGCACCGCCCTCCATAGTCAAAGGAAATGCTAGTGTGTACTTTCAAAGAAATATGACAAAGTTTTTTCTGATTAGTTTATTCTTGAAGTTTTTAGCCCAATTGGAATGCTTTACTCTCAGGGCAGTTTAAGAGACACACTATTAGACCCTTGTATGTGTAGGTAGCACTGGCAGACCTATTGGTAGGCCCAGACTGCCCTCAGGTCCTGCAGTTGCATTACAGCAGGCCACCAGTGCAACAGAGATAGTCCCCTCCCTCCAACTATGTAGATGCTGCGGTTGCTGTTGACTGCTGCATCTAAAGAGTTACGTGTTGCATTTTTCATGTTGCAGTAAGAGCCTGGCTGTAAATTGCAGCCAAGAACCTACTGCTGATTGTGCATGCAGAGTGCACAAAGCTCCATAATAGTATGGCACTGGACCTCTGAGGGCACGGCCTGCATGGGCACTATTAATATTAAGAAATTATTTTTTGTGGACATTTCCTTTATCTCTGGCAGTCCTATAGAGTTGAATAAAGCAGCAGTGCACATGTGTGGCCTCCATTCTCACTATCGGTGGGAGGCCGATCTGACACTTTTTGTCCTTATACAAGTGTTTGTTGTGAGTGTTAAAGGAGTTGTATAGGATTAACTCTTTTATCTAACAGCACCATACATGTATAGCGCTAGAGCGATGGGTAAACATGTCGCCCACTCGCATGTGCAGTGGGCACCATAGCCGGTGGGTCTCAGCTGTTTCGAACAGCAGAGACCTGTGGCTAATGACCGCGACCAACAATAATGCCAATCGCGGTCATTAAAGCCTTGAGATGGCGTGATCAGGTGTGAACACGGCATCTAAAAGCTAAAAAAAAAATACGGAATCTCGCGCTTCCGGGCTCTAGGAAGATAGGGAAGAAAAATGAAAACAAAAAAAAAAGCTCCAGTATCCAAGAGTAAAAACAAAACAAAAAACATGGCTGCATTCTTCCAGCACCATTGCCATACTTGTCTGTGTATAATGTTTGCTATTACAACTGAGGTCCATTAACCCCTTAAGGACTTAGGACGTACCGGTATGCCATGTTTGCCGAATCCTTAAGGACTCAGGACGTACATTGCGGCGCGGCGGGGGTTATTAGGAACAGAAGTATTGGAATGCATTGTAAAGGATTAGACCCCCAAAAGTTCAAGTCCCAAAGTGGGACAAAAAATAAAGTGAAAAAAAATTCCCCCCCCCCCCCCCAAAAAATTAAAGTTTCAAGTAAAAATAAACAAAAACATAATTTTCCATAAAAATAAAGTAAAAAAAATTGGTTAAAAATAGGGAGGAAAAAAAAGTATACATATTGGGTATCGCCGCGTCTATATTGACCAGCTCTATAAACATATCACATGACCTAAGCCCTCAGAGGAACACCGTAAAATTAAAAATGTGCTAAATAAACCATGTTTTTGTCACCTTACATCACAAAAAGTACAACAGCAAGCGATCAAAAAGGCGTTTGCCCACCAAAATAGTACCAATCTAACAGTCACCTCATCCCGCAAAAAATGAGCCCCTACCTGAGACATTCGCCCAAAAAATAAAAAACTATGGCTCAGAATATGGAGACACTAAAACATAATTTTTTTTAGTTTTAAAAAAGCTGTTATTGTGTAAAACTTACATAAATAAACATAAATACATATTTGATATCGCCGCATTCGTATCGACCTGCTGTCTAAAAATATCACATGACCTAACCCCTCAGATGAACACCTTAAAAAATAAAAACTGTGCTAAATAAACCATTTTTGTCACCTTACATCACAAAAAGTGTAACAGCAAGCGATCAAAAAGTCATATGCACCCCAAAATAGTGCCAATAAAACCGTCAACTCATCCCACAAAAATCATACCCTACCCATGGTAATCGCCCAAAAACTGAAAAAATGTGGGCTCTCAGACTATGGAAACACTAAAACATGATTTATTTATTTTTGTTTAAAAAATATTATTGTGTAAAACTTACATAAATAAAAAAAAGTATACATATTAGGTATCGCCGCATCCGTGACAACCTGGTCTATAAAAATATCACACGATCTGACCTGTCAGATGAATGTTGTAAATAACAAAAAATAAAAACGGTGCCAAAACACGTATTTCTTGTTATCTTGCCTCACAAAAAGTGTAATATAGAGCAACCAAAAATCATATGTACCCTAAACTAGTACCAACAATACTGCCACCCTATTCCTTAGTTTCTAAAATGGGGCCACTTTTTTGGAGTTTCTACTCTAGGGGTGCATCAGGGGGCTTCAAATGGGACATGGTGTAAAAAAAAAAAAAAAACAGTCCAGCAAAATCTCCCTTCCAAAAACCGTATGGCATTCCTTTCCTTCTGCGCCCAGCCGTGTGCCGGTACAGCTGTTTACGACCACATATGGGGTGTTTCTGTAAACTACAGAATCAGGGCCATAAATATTGAGTTTTGTTTGGCTGTTAACCCTTGCTTTGTAACTGGAAAAAATTGATTAAAATGGAAAATCTGCCAAAAAAGTGAAATTTTTAAATTGTATCTCTATTTTCCATTAATTCTTGTGGAACACCTAAAGGGTTAGCAAAGTTTGTAAAATCAGTTTTGAATACCTTGAGGGGGGTACTTTATAGAATGGGGTCATTTTTGGGTAGTTTCTATTATGTAAGCCTCGCAAAGTGACTTCAGACCTGAACTGGTCCCTAAAAATTGGGTTTTTGAAAATTTGTGAAAAATTTCAAGATTTGCTTCTAAACTTCTAAGCCTTGTAACATCCCCAGAAAATAAAACATCATTCCCAAAATGATCTAAACATGAAGTAGACATATGGGGAATGTAAAGTAATAACTATTTTTGGAGGTATTACTATGTATTATAGAAGTAGAGAAATTGAAACTTGGAAACTCATTTTACCAGTGTCATGAAGTACAATATGTGACGAAAAAACTCAGAATGGCCTGGATAAGTCAAAGCGTTTTAAAGTTATCAGCACTTAAAGTGACACTGGTCAGTTTTGCAAAAAATGGCCAAGTCCGTAAGGTGAAATAGAGCTGAGTCCTTAAGGGGTTAAAGTGAATAGTGCTGAGTTGCAATACACACTGGCCTAGATTTACCGATCATAAAGATGGCATGAGCATAGATTTATTACAGGGGCTCAGGCTGGATGATACATCAGGTACAGCGATAGACACGTTTCTCTGACACTATACCAACTAGTTGCTGGGCCACTGGCGGATCCAGGGGGGGCAACGGGGCAATTCCCCCCCCCCCCCCCCAAGCTGCTCAAAAGTGGGGGCGGCAGCTGCAGGACACAGGGAGATCAGCGCTTCCATTATGAAAGCGCTCATCTCCATAGTCATCTGTATCGCCGTCCTCAGGACAGCGATACAGATGGCTGTGCTGGGAGTGCAAACGGGCAGGGGAGGGAGAGGAGTGTCCTTTCCCCTTCCTCTGAAAGGGTGCCGGCCTAGTGCCTGCAGCCTATCAGAGGCCGGCTATATGACGTAATCGCGCCGCCTGAGCCGTACAGCGCAGGACACAGGCCGGAAGAGGCCTGCATCGCATCGCTGACATGGAGGTAAGTATAAGTGTTTTTTTTTTTTTGTGTTTTTTTTTTATATATATATATATATATATATATATATATATATATATATACAGTGGAGGAAATAATTATTTGACCCCTCACTGATTTTGTAAGTTTGTCCAATGACAAAGAAATGAAAAGTCTCAGAACAGTATCATTTCAATGGTAGGTTTATTGTAACAGTGGCAGATAGCACATCAAAAGGAAAATGGAAAAAATAACTTTAAATAAAAGATAGCAACTGATTTGCATTTCATTGAGTGAAATAAGTATTTGAACCCCTACCAACCATTAAGAGTTCTGGCTCCCACAGAGTGGTTAGACACTTCTACTCAATTAGTCACCCTCATTAAGGACACCTGTCTTAACTAGTCACCTGTATAAAAGACACCTGTCCACAGAATCAATCAATCAAGCAGACTCCAAACTCTCCAACATGGGAAAGACCAAAGAGCTGTCCAAGGATGTCAGAGACAAAATTGTAGACCTGCACAAGGCTGGAATGGGCTACAAAACCATTAGCAAGAAGCTGGGAGAGAAGGTGACAACTGTTGGTGCGATTGTTCGAAAATGGAAGGAGCACAAAATGACCATCAATCGACCTCGCTCTGGGGCTCCACGCAAGATCTCACCTCGTGGGGTGTCAATGGTTCTGAGAAAGGTGAAAAAGCATCCTAGAACTACACGGGAGGAGTTAGTTAATGACCTCAAATTAGCAGGGACCACAGTCACCAAGAAAACCATTGGAAACACATTACACCGCAATGGATTAAAATCCTGCAGGGCTCGCAAGGTCCCCCTGCTCAGGAAGGCACATGTGCAGGCCCGTCTGAAGTTTGCCAATGAACACCTGAATGATTCAGAGAGTGACTGGGAGAAGGTGCTGTGGTCTGATGAGACCAAAATAGAGCTCTTTGGCATTAACTCAACTCGCTGTGTTTGGAGGAAGAAAAATGCTGCCTATGACCCCCAAAACACCGTCCCCACCGTCAAGCATGGGGGTGGAAACATTTTGCTTTGGGGGTGTTTTTCTGCTAAGGGCACAGGACAACTTATTCGCATAAACGGGAAAATGGACGGAGCCATGTATCGTGAAATCCTGAGCGACAACCTCCTTCCCTCTGCCAGGAAACTGAAAATGGGTCGTGGATGGGTGTTCCAGCACGACAATGACCCAAAACATACAGCAAAGGCAACAAAGGAGTGGCTCAAGAAGAAGCACATTAAGGTCATGGAGTGGCCTAGTCAGTCTCCGGACCTTAATCCAATCGAAAACCTATGGAGGGAGCTCAAGCTCAGAGTTGCACAGAGACAGCCTCGAAACCTTAGGGATTTAGAGATGATCTGCAAAGAGGAGTGGACCAACATTCCTCCTAAAATGTGCGCAAACTTGGTCATCAATTACAAGAAACGTTTGACCTCTGTGCTTGCAAACAAGGGTTTTTCCACCAAGTATTAAGTCTTTTTTTGTTAGAGGGTTCAAATACTTATTTCACTCAATGAAATGCAAATCAGTTGCTATCTTTTATTTAAAGTTATTTTTTCGATTTTCCTTTTGATGTGCTATCTGCCACTGTTACAATAAACCTACCATTGAAATGATACTGTTCTGACACTTTTCATTTCTTTGTCATTGGACAAACTTACAAAATCAGTGAGGGGTCAAATAATTATTTCCTCCACTGTATATATATATATATGTACAATAGTTTTACTGGCACATTTTGGGGGCACATTTTACTGGCACATGATGGGGGGGCTCTTATTACCGGCACATGATGGGGGGGCTCTTATTACTGGCACATGATGGGGGGCTCTTATTACTGGCACGTGATGGGGGCACTTCTTACTGGCACATTATTGGTGGGCACTATAGGGGCATCTACTGAGGCCACAAAGAAGGGGTATTTTATATGGGGGGGCTCTGTAAAGTAGCATTTTATACTGGGACACATTATGGTGGGTACTATGGGGAAGGGGGGAGAGGAGTACTATGGGGTCATCTACGGGGGGTACTAAGAAGGGGTATTTTATACTTGCAAATTATGGGGGACACTGAGGGCATCTACTGGGGCATTATATATGGGGCATTTTATACTGGTACATTATTGGGGGCACTAGGAGGAAGGGGGGAGAGGAGCACTATGGGGGCTTTTTCTGGGGGCACTATATAAGGGTATTTTATACTGGCACATTATGGGGGCACTATGGGGACATTAGCTAAACTGGGGTGGGGGCATTACAAGGGGGTATTTTTTGCATGGTCTGTTATAAGGAGAATTATTACTAGTGGGGGGGCATTATTACTCCCCCATGGTATGGGCCCCCTAGTAGCAGCACCAGCCTCTCCCTGCTCTGCGACCCCACTGCCTCTTCTCCAAATCCTTATTATGAAATCTTTCTCATTAGGATAAAACACAACATCAGCTCCACCGATCCCCCCAGCCAAAGTGTTGAAGTGGTGTCCGAGATCCCCAAGGGCCAAGCCAAGTAATTGTAAGTTTTCATGTGGAATATGTTTGTTATACACATATAGCCTACACTGCGCCACACAATATACAGTATACCTCTACACTGTGTAGTCTTGTGGCGCTGGACAGAAAATAATCTGGAAGTGCCCCTCCCGAGACCAGGCCCTGGATCCACTGGGCTGGGCTACTATGAGACAGACAGAATTTTCTGCCAGAATTGTGGTGCAAAATGGTGCATCTTACGCCCCAACCTTTCACATGATAGTCCACCCCTTTCCAGTAAGCCCCACCCTCTCGTCAAGCTTGTCGGAAAAAAGTGCAGAACCCTAGATATGCCAAATTCCTTCACTTTTTAAAGAAATTTGTGACACAGACACATCATTAAGGCCCCCTACACATTTGTCCAGCTATCTGGCTTAGTTCACTTCTGGTGTGAAGCACAAAAACCCTTAGGAAAACAGTTATAGTTTTCTTTGTGATTGTGAACATACATCCGGCACATCAGTTGTGATGCCTGATGTCAAATAGCGCCGGACAGAAAAACGCTGCATGCTCCGTTTTACTGTCCAGCGCAAAACCCCGTTCCCGGCCGTGTGCGTTCTGCATTTTGATGAACGCACAGGGCCCGCGCTATATAGAAAATGCTTATTCTTTAATGCTCAACCTACAGTGGCCCATAAAAGTGCAATGTACCCCTAAGGCAAGGGCTACACGGCGACGCTGGTCACAGCCAGGATCGCTGAGTAGCGGTGATCCCATACAAATTGTGTCGCAAGACCAGTGTCGCCGTATAGCCCTTGCCTAAAGCCTTATTCACACAGTCAGTGTTTGGTCAGTGATTGTGAGCCAAAACCAGGTGCGGTTGTAAACAAAGAACAGGTGCAGATCTTTCCCTTACCCCTTATCTATGTGTGGCCTCCACTCCTGGTTTTGGCTCATAATCACTGATGGAAATCACTGACCAAAACACTAAGGCCACTTAGTTGCGGGAAAAGGTGCAGCTGCGTTGCGGAACACCCGCGATTTTTCCACGCGAGTGCAAAACATTGTAATGAGTTTTGCACTCGCGTGAGAAAAATCACGCATGTTTGTTACCCAAACCCGAACTTCTTCACAGAAGTTCGGGCTTGGAATCGGTGTTCTGTAGATGGTTATAAGGGAAAATAATAGCATTCTGAATACAGAATGCATAGTAAAATAGCGCTGGAGGGGTTAAAAATATAAAATAAAAAAATTTACTCACCTCAGTCCACTTGCTCGCGTAGCCGGCATCTCCTTCTGTCTTCATCTTAGCTTTGTGTAGCAATAAGGACCTTTGGTGATGTCACTCCGGTCATCACATGATCCATCACCATGGTAAAAGATCATGTGATGGATCATGTGATGACTGTGACGTCACCAAAGGTCCTTGTTGCTACACAGAGCTAAGATTAAGACAGAAGGAGATGCTGGGCTGCACGAGCAAGTGGACTAAGGGGAGTTAAAATTTTTTTTTATTTTTTTTTAACCCCTCCAGCGCTATTTTACTATGCATTCTGTATTCAGAATGCTATTATTTTCCCTTATAACCATGTTATAAGGGAAAATAATAATGATCAGGTCTCCATCCTGATCGTCTCCGAGCAACCGTGCGTGAAAATCGCACCTCATCCGCACTTGCTTGCGGATGCTTGCGATTTTCACGCAGCCCCATTCATTTCTATGGGGCCTGCTTTAGGTGAAAAACGCAGAATATAGAGCATGCTGTGATTTTCACGCAACGCACAAGTGATGCTTGAAAATCACCGCTCATGTGAACAGCCCCATAGAAATGAATGGGTCGGTATGCAGTGCGGGTGCAATGCGTTCAACTCACTCATCGCATCCGCGCGGAATACTCGCTCGTGTGAAAGGGGCCTAAGGCCCCTTTCACACGAGCGGGACAGATTAGGTCTGGATGCGTTCAGTCAAACTCGCACTGTTTTGCAAGCAAGTTCAGTCTTGCGGATGCAATGCGTTTTTCACGCAGCCCCATTCACTTCTATGGGGCCAGGGCTGCGTGAAAAACGCAGAATATAGAACATGCTGCGATTTACACGCAACGCAGAACTGATGCATGAAAAACAACGCTCATGTACACAGACCTTTTGAAATGAATGGGTCAGGATTCAGTGCAGGTGCTATGCGTTCACGTCACGCATTGCACCCGCACGGAAAACTTGCTTGTGTGAAAGGGGCCTAAGGTATGAATAAGGATTCATTCACATGTCCGCAAGTGTTTTGGGGTCTGCATTTTGTGTGGACCGCACATGACCAGCCCTGTGATATAAATGCCTATTCTTGTCCATGGCTGCAGACAAGAATATGACCTGCTCTATGTGCTGTCCACATCTTTTACAGCCCCATTGAAATAAATGGGTCCGCATCCGTTCCGCAGTTTTAGTGCGGACAAATTCATACGGTCGTGTAAATGAGCCCTAATCCTGTACAACTCATTTAATGTCTTAAAACATAATGTGGATGCAAACATAAAGAGGGTAATAATGCAAGAAAGAATCAAGCTGTACATAAATCCGTTCCTAATAAAATGAACGCCCTGAATTAGTATTTTCCAGTGCCGCACTGTGAGCTGGTTGGGAATACCAGTTTATGATTTGAACTCGTGATAACATTTCTCAATTAATGCTTATGCACAAAACTGAGCTTTAATTTGATATTCCCTTGCAGACAGGATGACCTCTCTCTCCGCACACCGTGCAGCCTCACATTATATGCAGCTTCTCCTCCCGCATCACATTATGAGATGTACACACCTAAGGCTAATGTTTCAACGTCAGGAAAAATAATATGATAATCGGGTATTGTTTGGAAATATAAACCTAGCAAGCAGAGTATTCTGTAATCAGAGTTTAAAACTAAGCCTATGTTATAATTTTATGAATTTATTTTTACAGTTAGGCCTCATGCACACGACCATTTTTTTTTGCGGTCCGCAAAAACAGGTTCCGTTTCCGTTTTTTCTTCCGTGGGTCTTCCTTGATTTTTGGATGATCCACGGACATGAAGGAAAAAGTCGTTTTGGTGTCCGCCTGGCCGTGCGGAGCCAAACGGATCCGTCCTGACTTACAATGCAAGTCAATGGGGACGGATCCGTTTGACGTTGACACAATATGGTGCAATTGCAAACGGATCTGTCCCCCATTGACTTTCAATGTAAAGTCAGAGTATATTTTAACTTGAAGCGTCCCCATCACCATGGGAACGCCTCTATGTTAGAATATACCATCGGATTTGAGTTAGATCGTGATAACTCAGATCCGACAGTATATTCTAACACAGAGGCGTTCTCATGGTGATGGGGACGCTTCAAGTTGGAATATACTAAGAACTGTGTACATGAATGCCCCCTGCTGCCTGGCAGCACCCGATCTCTTACAGGGGGCTGTGATCCGCACAATTAACCCCTCAGGTGCGGCAACTGAGGGGTTAATTGTGCATATCATAGCCCCCTGTAAGAGATTAGGAGCTGCCAGGCAGCAGGGGGCAGACCCCCTCCCTTCCCTGTATTACATTCATTGGTTGCCAGTGCGGCCCCCCCCCCTCCCTCCCTCTACTGTATTAATTTCATTGGTGGCCAGTGCGGCCCCCCTCCCCTGTATTAATTTCATTGGTGGCCAGTGCGGCCCCCCCTCTCCCCCCGTCCATCATTGGTGGGAGCGGAGAGTTCCAATCGGAGTCCCAGTTTAATCGCTGGGGCTCCGATCGATAACCATGGCAACCAGGACGCTACTGCAGTCCTGGTTGCCATGGTTACTTAGCAATATTAGAAGCATTATACTTACCTGCTGCGCTGTCTGTGACCGGCCGGGAGCTCCTCCTACTGGTGACAGGTCTGTGCGGCTCATTGCTTAAAGCACAGACCTGTCACTTACCAGTAGGAGGAGCGCCCAGCCGGTCACAGACATCGCAGCAAGTAAGTATAATGCTTCTAATATTGCTAAGTAACCATGGCAACCAGGACTGCAGTAGCGTCCTGGTTGCCATGGTTACCGATCAGAGCCCCAGCGATTAAACTGGGACTCCGATCGGAACTCTCCGCTGCCACCAATGATGGGGGGGGAGAGGGGAGGCCGCACTGGCCACCAATGAAATTAATACAGGGGAGGGGGAGCCGCACTGGCCACCAATGAAATTTAATACAGAGGAGGGGGGGCCGCACTGGCCACCAATGAAATTAACCCCTTAAGGACACATGACGTACCGGTACGGCATGTTTCCCGAGTCCTTAAGGACACATGACGTACCGGTACGTCATGGCTTTAAATAGCGATGCCGGCGCCGCGGGGGTTAATCGGAACGGGATGCCGGCTGAAATCATTCAGCCGGCATCCTGTAACAATGCAGGGGGGGGTCATTTGACCCCCCCGCATCGACGATCGCAGAAAACCGCAGGTCAATTCAGACCTGCGGTTTTCTGCGTTTCCGGTCCATTCGGGTGTCCTGTGACCCGATGAACCGGAAAAAGACTGCGATCGGTGGCGTAATTTTACACCACCAATCGCAGTCCGAGGATTTGCAGAGGCGGAGCTGGCCCTGGTGCTGAATGCCGCTGTCCAGGGTGCTGATTGGTGCAGGGGAGAGAGGCGCGAGATTCAAACTTCCTGCGCTCCTCTCTCCCCTCCTCTTCCTGTCCAGCACCCTGACCGTGCAGCATCGTCCAGCACCAGCTCCTGTGTCCCCCTAATCGGCATCCATCACCCTCCTGCACCCATCGCCACCCAGGTAGGTTAGGGTCAGTGAGGGAGAGGCACCTTTAGGCAGGGATAGAAGGGAAAAGTTAGAAAAAAAAAAAAAAAGCACATTTATTCCAAACTTTTTTGTTTCAGCTACCAGACCCCAGACCCCCCCTGCCACTTGCCCCCCCCCCCCCCCGCATCCCCCCCACCACCAGCCCCCCCCCCCCCCCACCAGACCCTTCCCCCACCACCACTTTTTTTTTTCTGAGTGCGCTGACTGGCCGGCACTTTTTAGCGTCCGTCCACTGTTAGCGCATCGCCCGCCCCACCACCCCACCGACCGCTGATCAGCGTGTTTGAACTTTTTTTTTTTTTTTTTTTCTAACACTTGCCCATTTTTTTTGCCTGGACTTTTTAGTACGTGAACACCCGTGCCCCCACACACACGCACATAGAATAAAGGTTTACACGCACGCACATACACACGCACACACACACACCCATGGCCCGCCGGGTGTTCTCGGCCGAGGAGGCATATGCCCAGATTGCCTCCGACTCTGAGAGCCCCAGTGAGGATGAGGATGACCCCACGTTCCTTTTGTCATCCGCATCCTCCTCATCATCATCGGATGACGATGAGCCACCAAGGCAGCGGAGACGCCGCCAGGCGGAGCCAGGGGCCACACATGCTAGGGATCCTGTGGCCCACCCTAGTACGAGCCGCCCTGGGGTTCGTACTGGTTTCCCGGCCCACCAAATAAGTTCACCGGAGCCCCCTGCCGATGAACTTAGCTGGTGTCCCCCAGTGGACTTTGAGCCTGAGATTCCGGATTTCGCTGGCAATCCTGGAATCCAGATTCCCACAGTGGGGTTTACTGAAATAGACTTTTTTAGTTTTTTTTTCAGTAACCCACTGGTGAATCTGATGGTGGAGCAGACGAATCTGTACGCCCAACAGTTCGTCGCTCAAAACCCGGGCTCATTTTTGGCTAGACCCGGTGGCTGGACGCCGGTCAGTGCAGCCGAGATGAGGACATTTTGGGGCCTCGTGCTGCATATGGGTCTAGTGCAAAAACCCAGTGTCAGGCAATACTGGAGTGGGGACGTCCTATACCAGACCCCACTGTACAGTATGGTCATGACACGCTCCCGGTTTGAGGCCATCCGGAAATGTCTGCATTATTCCGATAATGCAGCATGTCCCCCCCGAAGTGATCCTGCCTATGACCGGCTGTACAAGATACGGCCGGTCATCGATCACTTTGGGGCCACATTTCAGCAGGCCTACGTACCTGGAAGGGAGGTCGCGGTTGATGAGTCTCTCGTTGCGTTCAAGGGGAGACTCAGTTTCCGCCAATACATTCCCACAAAGCGGGCGAGGTATGGCGTGAAGCTATACAAAATTTGTGAGAGTACCTCAGGGTACACTTACAAATTTCGTGTGTACGAGGGGCGAGATTCCCGGATTCAACCACCAGAATGTCCCCCCACTCTGGGTGTTACCGGGAAACTCGTGTGGGACCTTATGTACCCACTGCTGGATAAGGGTTACCACTTGTACGTGGACAACTTTTATACCAGCATTCCCTTGTTCAGGTCCCTTGCCGCCAGATCCACGTTCGCTTGTGGGACCGTGCGGAAAAATCAACGCGGCCTCCCTGCCCACCCCCTCCAGGTACCTATCCCCAGGGGTGAGACCCGTGCCCTTACCAGTGGAAGCCTGTTGCTGGTCAGGTATAAGGACAAGAGGGATGTCCTTATGCTGTCCACAATCCACGGTAACAGCACCACCCCAGTCTCTGTGCGAGGTACCACGGCAACGGTCCTCAAGCCCGATTGTATCGTCGACTACAATCGGTATATGGGAGGAGTTGATCTCTCTGATCAAGTCCTCAAGCCATATAATGCCATGCGCAAAACCCGGGCATGGTACAAAAAAGTTGCGGTCTACATGGTGCAGGTTGCCATGTACAACTCTTTTGTACTATCCCGAAGCGCTGGCAGCACAGGGACATTCCTCCAATTCTATGAGGCAGTCCTCAAAGACCTGATCTTTTCGGACCGGGAAAGAGCAGGCCGGAGTACCTCCGTCACTGGCCAACACTTTCCAGGTGTGGTCCCCCATACTGGAAAGAAGGGACAAACCCAAAAAAGATGCAGAGTGTGTCACAAGAGGGGGATACGGAAGGACACCACTACTCAGTGTGACACTTGCCCCGATCATCCGGGCCTCTGCAGTTATCGATTGCTTCAGGGAGTATCACACTTCCATGGAGTACTAAATTTTTATAATCTCCAACAGTCCCCTAGAGAACATAAAACACTATGTCTCTCAGACTTTGGAGACACAGAAACAATTTTTTTTCCCCAAAAAAATATTAGTTTTAGTGCAGGCTTCCTCAAACTGCGGCCCTCCAGATGTTGTAAAACTATAACTCCCAGCATGCCCAGACAACCTACAGCCATCAGCAGGGCATGGTGGGAATTGTAGTTTTACAACATCTGGAGGGCCGCAGTTTTAGGATGCCTGCTTAGTGTCTCCAAAGTCTGAGAGCCATACATATTGGGCATCGTCGCGTGCGTAAAAGTCGTCGCTATAAAAATAACATTTGACCAAACCCCTCGGATGAACGGTGTTAAAAATATAAAATAAAAACGGTGCCAAAACACCCATTTTTGGGCAAAATTTCCATTTGAATCCTTTTTTTCCAGTAATAAAGCAAGGGTTAACAGCCAAAAAAAACTCAATATTTATGGCCCTGATTCTGTAGTTTGCAGAAACACCCCATATGTGGTCGTAAATGGCTATATAGCCGCGCGGCAGGGCATAGAACGAAGGGAACTCCATATGGTTTCTGGAAGGCAGATTTTGATGGACAGTTTTTTTTTTTGACACCATGTCCCATTAGAAGCCCCCCCTGATGTAGCCTAGACTAGAAACTCCAAAAAAGTGACCCCATCTAAGAAACTACACCCCTCAAGGTATTCAAAAGTTACTTTATAAACTTTGTTAACCCTTTAGGTGTTCCACAAAACTAAATAGCAAATGTAGAAAAGTTTTTGAATTTTATTTTTTTGTTACCTTGACTCAAAAAAGTGTAATATAGAGCAACCAAAAATCATATTTACCCCTAAAATAGTACCAAAACAACAACCACCTTATCCCATAGTTTCCTAGATGGGGTCACTTTTATGGAGTTTCTACTCTAGGGGTGCATCAGGGGGCTTGAAAAGGGTACATGGTGTAAATAAACCAGTCCAGCAAAATCTGCCTTCCAAAAACCGTATGGCATTCCCCTTCTATGTCCTGCCGTTTAGCCAAATAGTAGTTTACGACCACATTTGGGGTGTTTCTGCAAACTACAGAATCAGGGCAACCCATTTTGAGTTTTGTTTGGCTGTTAACCCATTTTTTTCAGTAATAAAGTAAGGGTTAAAATGGAAAATTTTCCAAAAAATAGAAATTTCTAAATTGTTTCTCCATCTGCCATTAACTCTTGTGGAACACCTAAAGGGTTAACAAAGTTTGTAAACCCAGTTTTGAATACCTTGAGGGGTGTACTTTCTTAGATGGAGTCACTTTTTTGAAATTTTTATTCTAGGGGTACAACAGGGGGCTTCAAATGGGACATGGTATAAACAAAACCAGTCGTGCCAAATCTGCCTTCCAAAACCCATATGGTGTTCCCCTCCTTCTATGTCCTCCCGTTCGGCCAAACAGTAGTTTACGACCACATATGGGGTGTTTTTGCAAACTACAGAATCAGGGCAACCCATTTTGAGTTTTGTTTGGCAGTTAACCCTTGTTTTACTCCTGGAAAAAATTTATTATATTGGAAAATTTTCCAAAAAATAGAAATTTCTAAATTGTTTCTCCATCTGCCAATAACTCTTGTGGAACACCTAAAGGGTTAACAAAGTTTGTAAACCCAGTTTTGAATACCTTGAGGGGTGTACTTTCTTAGATGGAGTCACTTTTTTGAAATTTCTATTCATGGGGTGCAACAGGGGGCTTCAAATGGGACATGGTATAAACAAAACCAGTCCTGCAAAATCTGCCTTCCAAAACCCATATGGCGTTCCCCTCTTTCTACGTGCTCCCGTTTGGCCAAACAGTAGTTTACGACCACATATGGGGTGTTTTTGCAAACTACAGAATCAGGGCAACCCATATTGAGTTTTGTTTGGCTGTTAACCCTTATTTTATTGCTGGAAAAAATGGGTTAAAATGGAAAATTTTCCAAAAAATAGAAATTTCTAAATTGTTTCTCCATCTGCCATTAACTCTTGTGGAACACCTAAAGGGTTAACAAAGTTTGTAAACCCAGTTTTGAATACCTTGAGGGGTGTACTTTCTTAGATGGAGTCACTTTTTTGAAATTTTTATTCTAGGGGTACAACAGGGGGCTTCAAATGGGACATGGTATAAACAAAACCAGTCGTGCCAAATCTGCCTTCCAAAACCCATATGGTGTTCCCCTCCTTCTATGTCCTCCCGTTCGGCCAAACAGTAGTTTACGACCACATATGGGGTGTTTTTGCAAACTACAGAATCAGGGCAACCCATTTTGAGTTTTGTTTGGCAGTTAACCCTTGTTTTACTCCTGGAAAAAATTTATTATATTGGAAAATTTTCCAAAAAATAGAAATTTCTAAATTGTTTCTCCATCTGCCAATAACTCTTGTGGAACACCTAAAGGGTTAACAAAGTTTGTAAACCCAGTTTTGAATACCTTGAGGGGTGTACTTTCTTAGATGGAGTCACTTTTTTGAAATTTCTATTCATGGGGTGCAACAGGGGGCTTCAAATGGGACATGGTATAAACAAAACCAGTCCTGCAAAATCTGCCTTCCAAAACCCATATGGCGTTCCCCTCTTTCTACGTGCTCCCGTTTGGCCAAACAGTAGTTTACGACCACATATGGGGTGTTTTTGCAAACTACAGAATCAGGGCAACCCATATTGAGTTTTGTTTGGCTGTTAACCCTTATTTTATTGCTGGAAAAAATGGGTTAAAATGGAAAATTTTCCAAAAAATAGAAATTTCTAAATTGTTTCTCCATCTGCCATTAACTCTTGTGGAACACCTAAAGGGTTAACAAAGTTTGTAAACCCAGTTTTGAATACCTTGAGGGGTGTACTTTCTTAGATGGAGTCACTTTTTTGAAATTTTTATTCTAGGGGTACAACAGGGGGCTTCAAATGGGACATGGTATAAACAAAACCAGTCCGTGCCAAATCTGCCTTCCAAAACCCATATGGTGTTCCCCTCCTTCTATGTCCTCCCGTTCGGCCAAACAGTAGTTTACGACCACATATGGGGTGTTTTTGCAAACTACAGAATCAGGGCAACCCATTTTGAGTTTTGTTTGGCAGTTAACCCTTGTTTTTACTCCTGGAAAAAATTGATTATATTGGAAAATTTTCCAAAAAATAGAAATTTCTAAATTGTTTCTCCATCTGCCAATAACTCTTGTGGAACACCTAAAGGGTTAACAAAGTTTGTAAACCCAGTTTTGAATACCTTGAGGGGTGTACTTTCTTAGATGGAGTCACTTTTTTGAAATTTCTATTCTAGGGGTGCAACAGGGGGCTTCAAATGGGACATGGTATAAACAAAACCAGTCCTGCAAAATCTGCCTTCCAAAACCCATATGGCGTTCCCCTCTTTCTACGTGCTCCCGTTTGGCCAAACAGTAGTTTACGACCACATATGGGGTGTTTCTGCAAACTACAGAATCAGGGCAACCCATTTTGAGTTTTGTTTGGCAGTTAACCCTTGTTTTTTTCCTGGAAAAAATTTATTATATTGGAAAATTTTCCAAAAAATCTAAATTCTAAAAATGTATGTCCATTTGCCATGAAGTGTTGTGGAAGACCTAAAGGGTTAACAAAGTTTGTAAAAACAGTTTTGAATACCTTGAGGGGTGTAGTTTCTAGAATGGGGTCATTTTTGGGTGGTTTCTATTATGTAAGCCTCACAAAGTGACTTCAAACCTGAACTGGTCCATAAAAAGTGGGATTTTGAAGATTTCTGAAAATTTCAAAATTTGCTTCTAAACTTCTAAGCCTTGTAACATCCCCAAAAAATAAAATATCATTCCCAAAATGCTACAAACATGAAGTAGACATATGGGGAATGTAAAGTCATCACACTTTTTGGGGGTATTACTATGTATTACAGAAGTAGAGAAACTGAAACTTTGAAATTTGCAAATTTTTCAAAATTTTTGGTAAATATGGTATTTTTTTATGCAAAAAAATTAACTTTTTTGACCCAATTTTAGCAGTGTCATGAAGTACAATATGCGACGAAAAAACAATCTCAGAACGGCCTGGGTAAGTCAAAGCGTTTTAAAGTTATCAGCACTTAAAGTGACAGTGGTCAGATTTGCAAAAAATGGCCTGGTCCTTAAGGTGAAATAGGGCTGTGTCCTTAAGGGGTTAATACAGGGGAGGGGGGCCGCACTGGCCACCAATGAAATTAATACAGTAGAATGAGGTGCCTGCCAGCACCTGATCTCTTACAGGGGGCAAAGATACGCACAATTAACCCCTCAGGTGCGGCACCTGAGGGGTTAATTGTGCTGATCACAGCCCCCTGTAAGAGATTGGGTGCTGCCAGGCAGCAGGGGGCAGTCATGTACACAGTTCGTAGTATATTCTATCTTGAAGCGTCCCCATCACCATGGGAACGCCTCTGTGTTAGAATATACTGCCGGATCTGAGTTTTCACAAAGTGAAAACTTAGATCTGAAAAAGCTTTTATGCAGACGGATCTTCGGATCCGTCTGTATGAAAGTAGCCTACGGACACGGTTCACTGAATCTTGTGTGCATCCGTGTTTTTACACGGACCCATTGACTTGAATGGGTCCGTGAACCGTTGTCCGTCAAAAAAATAGGACAGGTCCTATTTTTTTGACAGACAGGAAACACGGATCACGGCCGCGGATGAACAACGGTGCATTTTCCGAGTTTTCAACTGACCCATTGAAAGTCAATGGGTCCGCAGAAAATCACGGAAAACGGCACAACGGACACGGATGCACACAACGGTCGTGTGCATGAGGCCTTATGGATTTGACTTTCTTGCATACACATCCCTTTTGTATGTGGCATATAGCTTTGGTGGAGGCACATCCTGGGGGAAATGTTACAGGAAAAGTCAAAGATGTCAGAGTGAAACATTCTACTGTCTTTAAAACTCCAGCTGTTTCAGATCAGCACTGAGGGACACTTAAAGGGGTTGTCTGAAACCCAAGCGAAAATGAATGCCCTAAAACAGGCATGTCCAAACTGCGTCCCTCCAGCTGTTGCAAAACTACAACTCCCAGCATGCCTGGATAGCTTACAGCTATTAGGGCATGCTGGGAGTTGTAGTTTTGCAACAGCTGGAGGGGCGCAGTTTGGACATGCCTGCCCTAAAATAAAGAAGCCTGTACACTTTCACAGTGGCGTGTCCCCAAGCAGCATTTCACCACTAAGCCTCTGTGTCATGTGTCGCACTCGCTAGGGGTCAAATCACCCCTCAGGCCAGTAAATGGCAGCAGCACACAATGATGGATGGGAATTCATATATCTAATCCACAGGAGACCAAAAGCAGCAGGGACGAGTTCCTTAATTATTATTTATTATTAAAGCGCCATTCATTCCATAGCGCTGTACATATGAGAAGGGGCATACATACATAATGCAGACAACTGCACTAAGCATGAACAAGACGAGTTACAAACTGGTACAGAAGGAGGGCTGTCCTTGAGGGCTTACAATCTACATGGTATGGGAGAAGGAATCCTCTCCGGACATGTTTGTTTCAGTAACTGTTTGCATTTCTGGAGCATCTAATATTTCCATGTTGTGCGATTCATCTATTATACCAACTAGAAGGTAATGAATCTGCAATATCTCCAACTGGGTTGTACCAGTTGGGGGGGGGGGGGGGTGTCCCTCCACAGCCATTGGATAGTGTCAAACTGCAGGGACGGCCCCAATTGGTAGCACCCAGATGGACAGATTGCAAACCACTGTCAATTCATTCATAAGCTTCTAGCAGGAATAACAGAGCAATGGAACAACATGAAGTTGGAAGCAGGACGTCAATGATTATTCCGGCCTTTTCAGGGCACTGTCTGGAAATATACAGCACAGGGGCATCTGCTCAGTGTCTAACCTGTGTGTAGGGGCTTAATACTAAATGTTTTCTAGTTGGCGAAATATGTATTTTTGCCTTCCACTAATACGTAAGAAAAATAGAATGAAACAAAGCTGGAGAGTGCAACGGGCGGATAAACTCTATAGGTGACATGTTTGAAAACGCAATTTGTCAATTGATTAATAAAGCCCAGATTGGCAGAGGTGGATTAACAGTTCATTTAAGAAAAGGAGTCGGCAGCTTGAAGCGCAGCGGGGTATTTCATTACAAACGCCTGCATTCAGAAACATTGTTGTATTGTGAACAGCTTTTGATAACAAATTGAAGCTGGAAGGCATTTCACGCAGGGCTGTGTTATTGGCTTGATTTGAAAATAGGACGTAGACAATACAATAAAGTGTAGTGGACCATACTACAAAATGGATCATAATCATAGCTACAATCAAAATGATACATTCTCATCTGACAGTCATATATTGTCCTGCAATTACAGCCGTAAGAGACGTTTATATGGAACAATATGTTATATAAGAGGCTTTCAACACAGCATCAGGGCTACCAGCGTCAGACTAATCAAAGTAGATTAAAAGTCCTATCTTTACATATTTCTCCTACTCCCCATAAGCAGTCCCCAGACACAGACTTGCCTTTCTACAGGTAAGGCCTCATTCACACATTCGTGTCTGTGGTAACATCCGTGAAAGATGGTCAGTGGTTCATCTGTGAAGATGTCCGTGTTTGGTCCATGAGTTCGCTTTTTGTCCTCTGTATGTCATCCGTAATTCTAGGACACTGCTCAGCTAATGTCAAGAGCATCTCCTAGCAATGATACGGGAAACTGTGTTGCGTCCATGTTTATTCATGGACCCATAGACTGTATTAGGTATGATGGTTCGGTAAACACAGACAAAAATAGGGTATGCTTCCGTGGTGTGACCCTGGACCGTGATAAATCACGGACGTGTGAATATACACATTAAAATCAATGGGCACGTTGTTTTGTCCATGAAAAACACGGACAGCACACGTCTGATTCACTGACATCTGAACCTTCCACTCTGATCAGTATCAAAGTTCCAGTCATTTCCAGTGGCATAACTTGAAATGACTGGGCCCCTCTGCAAATTTTGAAATTTGTTGCACCTTTGCAACCTCAACTCCTGCGGCTAGGCTAGATCGCTCTCTTAGACGAAGCCCGGCAGCCGCTCCACCAATTTCCTACACATGTATACTGTATATGATGTCATTGTATAATACTATTAAGGAGGCCCTGACAATAAAATATTTTAGTCCTCCTTCAGGGTGGCCCCCTTCTGCGTTCAGGCCCCAAAGCAGCCGCTTTCCATATAACTATGCCCCTGAGTTCAACCTTCCAACTGAATTATCATGGGAATCCATTAACTAAAATGGGCCAAATATGATCTAAAGCGACTTCATAGGTGGCAAGTAAAGTGACATTTGGGTCTGTCATGGAAGGCACAAATTACTTTAAAGGGACTGTCCACCTTTTATTAAGTGATATTGATGGCCTACCCTTAGGATGGACCATCATTTAATAAAATATGGACAACCCCTTTTATAGTGAGACATGTGTCCACCAATATCAACCAGGGTCCTGGGAAGCCTGTAGAGCCTATACACCCACAAACTGTAATTCGCAAGATGACAACCCCTCAACACAAAGTGTTTTTTTCAGCAAGACCAAATCTGCTATGGCGGAACAGTGCACATTTCTTTGTCATTTTGGAATTGATCTGCCATTGTGCATTCATCGTTGCCATAGTGAGATACACTGCTCTGAAGTCAGATCTGTCATTTTGAAACACCATATACCACTGTGGCATGTTGGGCATGGGCAACAGTTTTGGTGGGATTGGCCTTCAAACCCAGTTATATAAAACATTCCGAGAATAGGCCACTACTTCTAAAGGGTTGGACAACCCCCTTTAAGTGCCATGTACTGCCTAAAATAGTACACTGGATGCATGTGTTTCCAAGAACAAAAGGCGTTGTTTTATACAGACCCTCCAGCATCAAGCGTGGCTAGGTCAATGGTAGTAATCATACTTAGCTGATCCCCATCGCTGTGTTTCGGCTTCACCCCTCGGGGGTCGCACGTCTTAGGTTTTACTGCATCAACATCTGGTTTGACACTGTCACCCATGCATCAGGTTGCTGGGTCATGTGACACATGGGTGACAAGTCACCACTGCAGCCAGCAGCGTTCACGTGACCTGCGTCAAAATGGATATTGACACAGTGAGACCCAGGACCTGCAGCAGGGATTAGGTAAGTATGATTAACACCGGAGGTCCAGCCACGCTGGGGAGTCTGCAGAAAAGGTCCCCAGGGAGGAACAACCTCTTTGAATATTAGTGAGAACGTTGGACTATTCAACGCTTCAATCATAATAAAACTGCATACCTTATATCAGGGTAGAGTCACTTTTTATTATTTTCCTACACTATTATCTATTCCCTTAGGGGTTTGTCTGTTTTATATACTGACCTTGTGGCAGGCGCAGCACTATGAAGTGCCTTTTGCGCTGTGGCATTAGAAGAATTTTGTTATTTCTGACTTTTAGTCTAACCAGACTGTCTATTACTCTGTAATTCCTCTAGCGCCGTTCTATGGAAACAGTAGGTTTAAAGAGCACACCAAATGCTTGAAATAACTTTATTAACTTCAACAATGCCGCCTCTGCAGCAGATAGTCCATGTACAAAACACGTGTTGAAAAGATATCACAAAATGGCGGTATGCATAAGATGGTGGTCCAGCTGTTCAATCTTGTCATTAAACATAAAATGGTGGATATATTTCCTTCTTGAGTATCTGTATTTAAGCACTTTATGATCTCTTGAGAGGTATATCTGAGGTCTAACTAATAGTTCTACTTGCAGTTAGCAGTGACTATTTGCAGATTGGTTGAGTATGATCTGGTATGGTTGCAATTGGTGGAACTGTAAGTAAACACATATATATATATATATATATATATATATATATATATATATAGTTTAGTATACAGTTCTAAACACAATACTAATAATATGAACATTATATAACTTGTTTTAAATACCTATATTGGCCTTTTGTTCCCATAAAACTCAGCTCTCAGTGGAGTGAATGTCTCTTCAGCTCCTGCCTCTGGTGAATATTGATTCTAATAGATTCAAAAAGAACTTGGCACTCTCGAATACAGGAACCAACATTTAATTCATTAATAAAACCAAAAATAGATATATCCATTCATGGGATAAAACCACAATGTGTAGTCAAGGTAAAATCAATAATACATAAATTCGGAGCTCCTACTAGACACAAGTTGAAGTATGTACAGTAACACAAGTAGCTCAATTTTGAGTCCCAACAAATAGTAAGGTGCACCTAGTGTGTGATAGCCTAGAGTGGCTTAGTGAAGCAATGTCTATTGCTATAATGAGTAAGTCACTCGTTCTTATTGTTATGCTTAGTCCCTTGTAATGTAATTATTCAAATTAGGGTTAGAGCGGTCCATTCATTCCGAACAGAAGCACATTCGAAAGATATTGCTTACCACTTCTCCACCATGTAACATAGGCAGCGGCGTCCCACTGTATTGAGGTGTCAGTGGCGTCCCACTGAAGTAAAGTGAACTGTGTGCTTTGACAGTTAGTAGTTTCTTGCCGGCATAGAATTGAGAACGTTCTTACCATATGAAGTGTCTGTGCCCGAATATTACTCTAGACGTTAGTCATGTACTGGGAGGACCGATGTCTTACGAGCGGTTCTTGTCTGACCTCCCACGCTGATGGCTTGTGTGCACGTGGACCTCCGTTTAGGATAGCGGTCTTTGTTTGCAGCTTCATTTATGCCTCCTTTTGCACGGCAGACAGTATTCAAAAGGCACTTCAACACAAACTTATGGCTCCATCATAATTTGTCAGTGGTCATTCGGGGATTTAAACGCTTTTCGGGGCAAGAATGACCCCTTCTTCAGTGGTTATCTCGGCCCCCCAAAAAACACCCCTCCTATATCGGGGTTACGGTATCCTACAAAATCTGGTCTGGATCATTTTTGGGGCTACTGGATGATCGTGCCAGTCTTGTGTTGTCACTTAGGTTGAAATACCAAATATATGATCCATAATTGATCCCAAGATGTTAATGGATATATGTTCACTTAGGGCTCTTTCACACTTGCGTTCTTTTCTTCCGGCATAGAGTTCCGTCATCGGGGCTCTATGCCGGAAGAATCCTGATCAGGATTATCCCCATGCATTCTGAATGGAGAGAAATCCGTTCAGGATGTCTTCAGTTCAGGACCGGAACGTTTTTTGGCCGGAGAAAATACTGAAGCATGCTGCACTTTTTGCTCCAGCCAAAAATCCTGAACACTTGCCGCAAGGCCGGATCCGGAATTAATGCCCATTGAAAGACATTAATCCGAATACGGCCTTAAGCTAAACGTCGTTTCGGTGCATTGCCGGATCCGACGTTTAGCTTTTTCTGAATGGTTACCATGGCTGTCGGGACGCTAAAGTCCTGGCAGCCATGGTAAAGTGTAGTGGGGAGCGGGGGAGCAGTATACTTACTGTCCGTGTGGCTCCCGGGGCGCTTCAGAGTGACGTCAGGGCGCCCCACGCGCATGGATGACGTGATCACATGGGGCGCTCTGACGTCATTCTGGAGCGCCCCGGGAGCCGCACGGACGGTAAGTATACTGCTCCCCACTACTACTATGGCAACCAAGACTTTAATAGCGTCCTGGCTGCCATAGTAACACTGAATGCATTTTGAAGACGGATCCGTCTTCAAATGCTTTCAGTTCACTTGCGTTTTTCCGGATCCGGCGTTTAATTCCGGAAAATGGAGTACGCAATGGATCCGGAAAACGCAAGTGTGAAAGAGCCCTTATTTGTAGTTCTTATGTAAAAGATTATTTAAACACAATAAGAAATAGAAAAAGGTTAAAATCAGGGTTAATGTTGCAGATTAAAACCACAACATACACTTAATCACCCATAGTTGTCTCAACTAGTGTAAAAAACGCATCGGGGCCAATGCGATATCGGTGCGGTTTTGATGCGGTTTTACTTAAAAGTTGCTTAAAAAGATAAAATTCAATATTACTCCTTTATGGTGGTGATTGAGTCGTCTTATTGCGATTCAGTCTGTTGAAACCTCAACATTAATCAATTTGTAGTTATCTTGTCATGGGTGGGGATCTGAATGTTACTTTACATGCTGTACATGTGATGGGGGATCAGCAGTGGATAGAATAATGATTCTAGCAGCAGTAGCTGGGGAAATTTCCAGACAGGCTGTGCGTGAGGCTGGCTGTAATTGGTGAAAACTCTTGCTGTGTGAGAAGCTGGCTGTGATTGGTCTAGACTTCTGCCCAGCAACAACAGATTAACAATATGCTTTCTGTTGTTTCTGCTGTGTTACTGAGCTTACCTTACACTATAAAATGAATCTTAAAGGCATATTATCTTTTTCTGCTTCTGTGAACACAAAATATAACTGTCATGCCCTGCTCGGGTTATGTGCAGAGGTCTGCCAGGTTAGTAGCACGTGTGTAGCCTTTTGTCTTTGTTTTGGAGTTGAGCTGGATCCGCCTCCCTTCAGGTGCACTGGGTGGGGTCGTTGGTATGAGTTTAAATTACGCCCACTCCCAGTGTCCTGTGCGGGTTATAGCTTTTGTTTTGCTCAGTGGAAGGAAGGAAGGATTTGCTGTTTCTGCTCAGTAACAAGATGATAAGTTTGTTTTGTTTTTTCAAGTGGTTGTCTGTCTAGGCTGTTAGAGAGACGCCTGCCCCCTCCAGGTCCTGAGGGAGCAGGCTGCCTCTTTCACCATCTTAGGGATTTTAGGGAATCTTCAGCCTAGGCACGGGGACACGCTCATTCCCACCTTCAGCGTCTAAACGTGGGCTTAGAAGTCTAGGGAGAGCTGGTAGGGATTTGTCAGGAGGTGACCTTTTTCCCCAGCTTCTTGCTTAGACACTTGTTTGATGGTATTCTGTTTATCTTGTACCCTGTCCAGCGTGACAATAACAGTTATATGACATCCAAAACATGATGTCACAGTAAATAACTCTGCTTTTGTCTCTAACACATAACCATAGGAACTGTATTAAAGTTATTATCAGGTTTAGCTGTATACACATATAAGGCATATTAGCAACCTAGGACAGGTCTTAGCTGGCCAGCTACAGACCTGCTGCAGTCAGATGAGTCTAAAAAGTCCATAGTTCATTAAAGTGGTTTTCTGAGACACAATCCTAGTATCTGATCTGTGGGGTCCGACACCCGGGACTGCCATCGATCAGTTGTTTGAGAAGGCACAGATGCTCACAGTTGCTTCTCTTAGCTCATCAAGCAAAGCGCCGTACATTGTATAGCAGCTGTGCTTGGTATCATAGTTCAGCCCCATTCACTTCTATGGGGCTGAGCTGCTCCTAATTCCCCATAACTGTCACTGGCCTAGGAAAAGCTGAAAGAAGCCCGCGGTGCTACTGCTAGTGCAGGTGCCTTCTCAAACAGCTGATCGACGGAGGTCCTGGGTGTTGGACCCCAACTGATCAGAGGATAGGTCATCAGTATGAAAGTCTTGGAAAACCTTTTTAATATGAGCTGGAGGAAGGCGCAAGGGACCGTCATTGACATAAGGTATGTGTCACTGAGGTTCCTGGCCTCGGTGGAGTAAGAGCCAGTTTTCATGTATCAGCAGCAGTTGCTGTTTGACACCTTGATATTTAGTATAGCTGTAATAGCTGATCTGGGACGGCTCTTACTGGGATTAGTCAAAGTGCTGGGTGGGTGACTTCTCCCCACGTTCAGGCCGGGTTTTGAGAGGCCTATAAAAAACAGCCAGCAGTGTCAGGTGGTGGTAATGATCTCTCTCTGACATTAAAGCTCTGGCACTCTTTGTGGGATCTGAGCCTTGTGCCAGGCTGAACGCCTTAATCCGGGAGGACTGCTCTGTCCTGTGCTATTCCAACTGGGTGTGGATTAACACCCAGGATAAAAGATAACTTTTTTTGCTATATGAACTGTCCAGGTGTGAACAAACACCAAAACTGCAAATGGACTGTCGTACTGTTTTGTTGCCATAAGTGTGAATAAAACACTGAGGTTTTTGAGTTACAAACTAGTCTTTGCCTCTATACTGCGTCCGCTTGTCCTGTCCAGAGCGAATTTCCCACAGAGCGTACAGTAAGGTGTCCAGTTGCTTGTTACCACCTATGTTCTGGAAGTCTGTCCTTGTAAAGCAGATTGATGCTCATTAACAAAAACTAAGTCTGAGGCTTCTTGCATTTATTAAAATACGTGTGGATGAAAGACTTATGAGTAATTTAATTAACATGTAAACTACAGATCTCTGGAGGGAGTATTTAAGAATGATTATCTTTCTGCCAATAATCAAGTAGATGTCTGTGACAATATGCACAGTCCATGAAATTTTAACCCAATATATTCCCTTGGCGCAGATGAGGGCTCCCATCCATAATAAAAATGTAGGTACTGTATGTTATACTGTAGATCAAGGTTTATTTTGAGGCACCCACCATGTGTGCAAAATTCAAAGTGCTGCTATATTTCTCTGTTTATAATTAAAATGTGGGCATGTTAAGGCTTAGGCTAGTTTCACACTAGCGGCACGGACCTCCTGCAGGCTGTTCCGGCGGGTGAACAGATTACCGGAGGTCAGTGCCGCTAGTGTGAATGTACTCTTAGGTGGAATTATTCAAGCGAACAGAACGAGCAGTTGTTGTTACACTTCACCCACCGCTACAAGATAGATGACATGCAGTTAGGTTTAATTCACACAATAATTCCATCAGTGATTCTGAGCCAAAACCACAAGTGGAGCCAACACAGAGAAAGGGTACAATGGAAAGAGACCCGGCCTATTAGAATTAATTACCAGTATCCCTGATCGCCACACAGGGATGAATGTATTAACCCCTAAGCGCGCAATTCTGGGTTTTTCACCCTTTAGATCAGGCATGCTCAACCTGCGGCCCTCCAGCTGTTGCAAAACTACAACTCCCAGCATTCTCGGACAGCCTTCAGCTATCAACCCACAGCAGGGCATTGTGGAAGTTGTAGTTTTACAACAGCTGGAGGGCCGCAGGTTGAGCATCCCTGTTTTAGATGCTGTGATCACACTTGATCACGGCATCAAAAGGCTGTAATGTCTGTGATCGGCATTATTACCAGTCATGTTCATTAGCTGTGAGCCTTTGCTGTTTGAAACAGGCTGTGGCACCCACTGCACGTGCGAGCAGGCGCCATGTTTATAGACCCCACAAGTCTATAGCGAACAGGTTAAGGGGTTTTCCAGTATTTTGATATTTATGGCCTGTACTAAGGCTAGTCCATCAATATTAGATCATACACCTCACGATCAGCTATTTAGGAGTAGCTACACGATGGACAAAGCTGTGTAGTTCTGGGCTCATGCACACGACCATAGCCAGTTTTAAGGTCTGCAAATTGTGAATCCACAAAACATGGATACCGACTGTGTCCTGCCCTGCCCTCTACAGAACAGTCCTATCCCTGTCTGTAGTACAGACAAGAGTAGGACCTGTTCTAATTTTTTCAGGTGCTGTGGAACAGACATACGTATATGAACAGCACATGGTGTGCTGTCCAATATTTTGCGGCCTCATTAAAGTGAATGGGTCCTTCATCCGATATGCAAAAAATGCGGATAGGATGCAAGCAAAAAATACGTTTGTGTGCATGAGCCCTTATTCTGGTGCCGAAGCTACTCATCAACAGCTGATTGGCGAGGATACAGGCTGTCAGACCACTAATGATTTGATATTTATGACCGACTCTGAGGATAAGCAATTAATATCGAAATACTAGAAAACCCATTTAGGGTTTTACACACAGGCAGAATAAGTGCAAGATTATTTTTTGCACCTGCATTGTTTGCTGTGGTTTTGGTGGGGTTTCTTGCACATGGTGTGTTACAATTAGTGTTTTCTTCATGATATTAAAGGGAGGGTTGGACACAGACAGCAGAGGGCCCCTGTGCAAAGGATGTATCTGCCCCCACCCCAAACCACACATACAAATATAAACATATATGTGCAAATAAAAAACATCTTGTTAATGTGGGTCAATATATTTACAATATGTATATATATATTTTTTTCATATTAGACCATGCCTCTAACTCCACCCAAAGCATAACTATACACAACCAGTACCCTTAATGCCCCCAAATAGTAATTATTCCCCCTTTGTGCATAGTACATAGTAGTTATGTTCAGATATGTGCCCCCTTAACAGTAGCTGTGCCAGATATGTGCCCCCTTCACAGGAAGTTAAAAAATATACTCACCTAGTTCCTCATGATCACAGTTCAGCCACCGGTGCTCCACAGCAGTAGCAGGATGTAGTGTCACACATTGCTCTGCTGGTCGGTGTAGGAGGAGGAGCACAGCAGATTCCCAGCCGCACTGCTCCTCCTTCTACACACACCTGCAGTGTGATGTGTGACACTACATCCTGCTACTGCTGTGGAGCCAGGGCCATATTTAGATTTTATGCTGCCCTAGGCACTTTAGTGCCAGCTTCCTCCCCCCCAATGAAGTCCATACTTTTTAGATAGCTGATGGTAATATGCTCCCTAGGCCTTCAGCTATCCACCAGGACTCCCTCATACACTGTTACGTGTGCACTTGGCAGCTAAAGGCATCTGTGTTGGTCCCATGTTCTTACGTGCCCGCATTGCTGAGAAAAATGATGTTTTATTATATACAAACGGGGGCTTTACTATTACACCTAAATGCCCCGCTCTCTCTCTGTAACTGCACTTTAACATGGCCCAGTGTAATGACATTTTCACTTCCAGGCCCTGTCAAAGTAGACAGGAGAGGCAGCTGCAGAGATAGCAGAGCCTCTAGGTGTAATAGTAACGCCCCCTGTTGCTCCTAGAGGATCTATGAACTAGGCATATATGAACATGGGACCAACACAGACTGGCACTGATGTGTGGCTTTATCACTGCCCTAGCCATTTAAAGGCGCATGACATCACTGGGTTCACTGCTGGGTGGAATGCACCCCCCAAATAGTACCCCCAGTGGTAATAAGGCTCCCTACAGTGCCCTCAATACTAATAAGGCCCCCCTATAGGGAACCTCTTATAATCTATAAGGTACTTCTATAGAGCCCTCAGTAGTAGTAATGTCCTCCACCACTGCCCACAGTATTTATAATGTTCCATGCAGTGCTCCCTGTAATTATAACGCCCCCTGCAGTATCCCCTGGAACAATAATCTTCTCTCTGTAGTGCTCCCATAAATTATAATGCTTGTTCTCTCCCTCCAGTCTTCTATACCATGCAGTCCCATGTAAATGACACCAGTCCTCTCCCACCAGTCCTCTCTCACCAGTCTTCTATATAATACAGTCCCATATAAATAACCTCTCTTTCTTACAGTCTTCTATACCATGCAGTCCCATGTAAATAACACCAGTCCTCTCTCTCCAGTCCCATGTAAATATCTGCTCTTCCTTACAGTTCTCTATAACATACAGTCCCATATAAATAACTTAAATCCCCTCCTTCACCCCCTCCAACACATAGTCCCATGAAAATACCAGCACTCCTTGCCCTCCAGTCTTCTGTAATATTCAGTCCCATGTAAATAAGACCAGTCATCTCCCTCCAATCTTCTATAACATACAGTCCCATGTAAAAAAAACATATCTCTTACTTACAGTGCTCTATAACATACAGGTCCCATGTAAATAACATATCTCTTTCTTACAGTTTTCTATAACATACAGCCCCATGTAACTAACACCCCTCTCCTCCATTCAGCCCCTCTAACATACAGTCCCAGTCAAATAGCATATTTCTCTCCCAGTGGGCTCCCACTAAGCAGGGAGAAGGTATAACAGAGGAGAACCACATCTCCCAGCATTTCTCTTGCACTGACATTCATTCCATGGCATCACAGGTCTCCACTAGAGATGAGTGAATCGAAGTTGACGAAGTGGAATTTAATCCAAATTTCAGGAAAAATTTGATTCGCACTGAAGCCAAATTTCCTCACGCTTCGTGGTAATGAATTCAATTTTTTCCTAAAATGGCTGCTGCACATGTTAGGACATGGAGCAAAGAACTCTGGGAATGAGGGATCACCCACAATGCCATGCAGCCAATCAGCAGCCAGCCCTTGTGATGTCACAGCCCTATAAATAGCCTCAGCCATCTTGGATTCAGCCATTTTCCAGTGTACTTAGTGCTTGTACAGACGTCAGCAGGCACTAGGGACAGTGCTTGGAAAGACTTCTGCTGAAAAATCGATTTAGAAGTTCAGGGAAAGATTATTCAAGGTGTAGGGAAAGGATGGGGAGGCATCATCTACACTATAAAAGGAGAATAGGGTGTAATAGGAGGGTGTACAGCCTCGGTAATAGGAGCGATTTCTATTACACCTTGCTGCACGTATTGGGGATCTAAATTGCAGTTATACTGCTGCTTCTAGGTTGTTTGCACTATATGATACATCAGTAATTACAGCAAACCTTGCTTATTATTGGGGTGCAAGTTCTGTGTGATGCAGCCATTTACGGGGTGTATTAGCCATTCTGCGTTGATTTTACATTGTTTAACTTTTTTTTAAGGGTGTATTAATAGAAAAAAAAAAAGGAAAAAAGATATGTCATAATTGCCGTTCATCGGTGAAGTTACATTGTACTGTTGGTGCATAACAGGTAGTATTTAGTGTTAGGACCCGTCTAACAGAGATCGCCTTGACGTTCGGCAGACGGGCTCAGATGGTTTTGTACAAAATGCATTGGCCAAGCATTTCACTTTATAAATAAGCGTAGCATTAGCACTATAATTTTTGGCATTATTGTACTTTATCTGATTTGCAGGGTGCTGCTGCATTGTCTCTTTTTTTCCTCTACATTGTGCTACAGCCATTTACAAGGTGTATTAATGGGAAAGATGCGTTATTCTGAATCGGCTGCAAAGGCTATGAATGTGGTTTTCAGTAGCACATGGAGCTCATTGCCCTGAAGAGATTATTCATCCCAAATCACCTTTCCAGATAGCTTACTCAGTCCCAACTCACATGAAAGAAGATCTGGCGATGTTTATTCGTCGTATGATCCGTAGAATGCAAGTTACAACAGGTAAAAGAACGATTCTTCCATGCAGGTATAGAGAATAGACACAGGTCAGATGAATTACAGCATTAAAATGGCTGATACAGCAAAGAGGGGGAGGAGACTGAGCAGCATGCAAACTAAGGAATGCCACAAGAGACAAACTAGATAGGCATTAAAGAGACAGTACATAATAAAAAATAATATCATGTAACATGACACTCCCCGCCTGAAATCTTTAGATTTCAAAGTCTATTACATATATAAAGATAAGTCCAACTTGAACCTGTAGGGGAAGAAACGTTAAAGGTAAAACTGGTGTGTAAACCATAGATACGAGATACCCGCAAACACAAGAAGGTATGCAGTAAATGAACAATGAAACATGACGTCCAAAAAACAGATGGCTTGAGTCCTGCGGTCTATCGTTTGTAATGGTGGGACTTCAACAGTAGCACAGTCAATAGTGATAGTGATATTCTCCCCGCCATAACAGGTATAGCCGGTACTCCTGCCTAAGTCACTCACTTGGGAGAAGAAGCACCAATTCCGTGATTGGTCGTGAGAAAGTCCGAGCAGAACCTCCTTTAGTTATCTTAACTTCAACCTTTCGAACCTTTCCGTCATCGCTGGGCATTACGCCTGTTACAAGACCCATAGGCCACTCATTGCGACAGACTTCTTTATCTTTCAGAAGAACAAGGTCTCCTACTTTGAGGTTAGGCTTGGGTGTTTGCCATTTGGAACGGCTTTGAAGGGTATGCAGGTACTCCATTCTCCAGCGGTGCCAAAACACATTGGCTAGGTGTTGCACCCGTTTCCATTGACGCCTATAGATATCCTTCGGGTCAATCTCGGCAGAAGATATCACGGTAGTTCCAACCTTCTGAGTAAGGAGTGTGGCTGGGGTAAGGATCATTGGAGCATCAGGATCGGAAGATACTGGTACTAGAGGCCTTGCATTAATGATGGCGGATACTTCTGAGAGAAAGGTACTCAAAGTCTCGTGAGTCAATAGTGAAGACTTGTGGTCCTGCAACATGGAATCGAGAATTCTTCGAGCGATTCCAATCATTCGCTCCCAGGATCCTCCCATATGCGAAGAATGTGGTGAATTAAACAGCCAAGTACATCCATTGTTTGCTAAGAAATTGTCTAGTTGAAGTTCTTTACAGGCTCCAACGAAGTTGGTACCACAGTCGGATCTTAGTTGTTTGACAGGTCCTCGGATGGAGAAGAATCTTCGTAAAGCGTTGATGAAACAAGACGAATCCATTGACTCGATCACCTCGATATGTACAGCTCGTACGCTGAGACAGGTAAACAACACGGCCCACCTCTTGCTATTGGCTGCTCCACCGCGAGTCCTACGAGTTACCACAGTCCATGGACCAAATACGTCAACTCCAACGTAGGTGAAAGGTGGGTCTGTACTCAGGCGATCAAATGGCAGGCTTGCCATTTGTTGTAGTTGGTGTCTACCTCTTAACTTGCGACACTTGACGCATTTAAAAAGCAGGGAAGAAACACATCTCTTCATTCCAACAATCCACAAGCCAGCTGACCTGATAGCACCTTCTGTAAATTGTCGGCATTGGTGCTGTATTAGTTCGTGATGGTGCCGTATTAGAAGAGTGGCAATGTGGTGCTGACCTGGTATGATGACGGGGTTTTGTTCCTTGCTGCACAGGTCAGATTTCTCTATTCGGCCTCCAACTCGTAGCAACTGATTGTCATCGACTACAGGGTTCAGATTAAATAGTGAACTACCCTTTGATAGAGGTATTCCACCTTTGAATCTGTGCAACTCTTCCCTGTACACTTCTTGTTGTACACAGCGAATGATTACCCTTTCCGCCTTTTCAATTTCCGTTGCAGTAGGGAGGTTGGTACAGATATGCCAGCCATGACATTCTGAAGTTGAGCTCCATTTAAAACAATGGGCAATGGTCCTAACAGCTGATGACCAGGTTGAGAAACGTTCAAAACGATGCGACTTTAGTTTTTGTTCTGAACTCGCAGAGGTACACAGTGTGGTGTACATAGACCTGATTTCTTTATCATCGTCAGGATGTACCAGTTCATAGGTAGTGTCCGTGGGAATTGAGTAGGAGTTTTCAGAAAGAAATCTTGGAGGCGACAGCCACAAGCAGTCGAGGAGAGCTACTGGAGATATAGCTCTTGTCCCACAATCGGCAGGATTAAGGTCAGTGGGAATATGATGCCATTGCTTTGGCAAGGAGAACCTTCTGATACGTTCTACTCTATTGCTGACGTACACGTAAAATTGTTTAGTTTGGTTGTAAATGTAACCAAGCACTATCATGCTGTCTGTGTAAAATGTGAAGGAATCAATGTTAATGTCCATTTCACTCTTTATGACTTCAGCTATTTCCACTGCTAGCACAGCTGCACAAAGTTCAAGTCTGGGTATGGTATGTGCGGGTTTTGGTGTTAGCTTCGTCTTGCCTAGAACAAAGTTGCAGTGTATGTCTCCATTAACTCCTGAGGTCTTCAAATAGGCCACTGCAGCTATAGCTTCAACTGATGCATCAGAGAAAATATGGATTTCCCTCTGGACAGCGGCTGAGATGGAGACTGGGGCATAGCAACGTGGAATTTGGAGCTGTTCTAATGTCTTCAGAGAACCTCTCCATTTCTCCCATCTTCGTTGTTTCTCAATAGGTAACGGAGTGTCCCAATCTATGTTATCAGTAGTAAGCTGTCTTAATAACATCTTACCTTGGATGGTGACTGGGGCTATAAATCCCAGTATGTCGTAGATGCTGTTCACTACGGACAAGACTCCTCTCTTGGTGAAGGGTTTGTCACAGGTTGACACCTGGAAGGCGAATGTGTCTACTTTGATGTTCCACAGCAGACCTAGACTTCTCTGCATAGGGGGTGCGTCTGACCCAAGGTCAAGGTCTTTCACACTGGCAGCATAGTCCTCAGGGTGAAATGCATTCATTAGCTCTTGGCTGTTAGATATAATTTTGTGAAGTCTCAAGTTTGCTACAGCTAGCATCTCTTTTGTTCTGGTAAGAAGATTAATTGCTTCTTTAGCAGTAGGAAAGGATTTGAGCCCGTCATCTACGTAAAAGTTCCTTTCAACAAATTGACGAGCATCGGATCCATACTCAGCTTCTCCAAGCTGAGCTGTCTTTTTTAGTCCATAGATTGCTACAGCTGGGGAAGGGCTGTTCCCAAAGACATGTACCCTCATTCGGTAATCAATTACCTCTTTGTTGATGTCGTTGTCCTTGTGCCATAGAAACCTGAGGTAATTCCTGTTATCTTCCTTGACGATGAAGCAGTGGAACATTTGTTGAATGTCGGCCATCACCGCTACAGGTTCTTGACGAAAGCGAATTAGGACTCCAATGAGGTTGTTGTTCAAGTTAGGCCCTGTGAGGAGCATGCCGTTAAGTGAGAAGCCTTCATGTTGGGCACTGGAGTCAAAGACAACTCTGATTTGGTCTGGCTTTCGTGGGTGATACACACCGAAGGAAGGGAGGTACCAGCATTCTTCTCCTTCTTTCAATGGGGGTGCGGGTTCGGCTTCTGTATGAAGTCCACAAAATGTCTTTCCATCTCTGGCTTCCTGCTTAAGGTACGCTTTAAGGAGGAGAATCTTTTGACTGCTTGATGTAGATTGTTTGGTAGCTTCTCTCTCGGGAGGCGAAAGGGTAGGGGTGCTACCCAGCTATTGGAATCTTCCTGAAAGAACTCATTGTCCATTACTTTAAGGAATTCTTTGTCTTCTGCCGAAGGAGCCAACTTGTCGTCTTCACTGCTTACATTGAAAACTGTAGAACCAAAGCTGTCATCGTAGGTGGGGGAAAGGTTTGTGTTGCGATGTTGCAACTTGCAGCTAGTTACCTTCTCCTTCACCCAGTAGTGATGTGGGCATGGCTCAAAGTGAGTATTACGACCATTTGGCAATACATTTGTCTTGAATGAAGAAATGTTAGTAGGCCTTTTCATTTTGCCTATACAGACGTTGCCTATGATGACCCAGCCTAAGTCCAGGTACTGGGCGAATGGGGCCTCTGGAGGTCCGCTGACCTGCCTGTGTACCTTGTGGATCCTTAGAATATCTCTTCCCAGCAGAAGAAGGATTTTAGCATCTTTGTCAAGTGGTGGGATTTCACTGGCTATTGACCTTAGATGAGGGTGGTAGAAGGCAACTTCTGGTGTAGGTATTTCTTCTTTGTTGGCTGGTATCTGGTTACACTCTACAAGTGTAGGTAAGGGTAATTGTAGGTTATTTTCTAGGGAGGACACAATAAATCCATGAGCCCTTCTTCCAAAAACCTCTGTAGTTCCACTACAAGTGCCTAAGGTGTAAGGGTGAACCTCTCCTTTTGTGCAAAATAGATCGAACAGTTCGGATCGTGCAAGCGATCGATTGCTTTGATCGTCTAAGATAGCATACACCCTTAAAGTCTTTTCTGGCTGATCCTTGTGATGAATATTCACTAGGCATATTTTAGCGCAAGATTTGTCACAGTGGTCTTCCCCACAGACTTCAGTGCACGAAGAAAATACCATGGTGGAATTAGGTACGTGATCTGTACTCTTCCCGCTGTGGTTCTGCCCAGGAGGAAGGTCTGCATGTTGTGAAGGATTGGACTCAAGGGGATGGAGTGCTTGCACATGGTCCTCGGAACCGCACTCTATGCACTTGATAGGAGTTTTACATTCCTTGGCAAAGTGATCGGTGGAAGCACAGCATCTATAACATACCCCAAAAGTCTTTAGGAGTTCCTTTCGTTCTTGTAGGGGCTTCTTTCTGAAACCGATACATTTTTTGAGGGGATGAGGCTTCTTGTGGATGGGACATAATCGGTTTGGGTTTTCGATCTTGCCGCTCTTGTTTGGGGCGGGAGTGGGAATAATGTCTGTCTTCCTAACGGACACGGGACCTCTGCGGTTCCTGTAGCTAGTATGTAGGTTGTCACCTTTAGGTGAGGGAGTATTGAACTCGTTGAATGCAAAACTAGGATCGTTCTTGGTGTCAGCAATGTTCCTGACGAAATTGCAGAAGTAGGAGAACGGGGGAAAGGAAACCTTGTTTTCCCGTTTGTATGATGACCCAACTTGGATCCACTTTTCTTGTAGGCCATGCGGAAGCTTGCAAATGATAGGGTTAACTCCTCGAGCAGTGTCCAGGTAACTGAGGCCAGGTAGCTTAGGGTCAGTTTTGGCAAGCTGGACTTCGAGAAGAAGGTCGCTGAGTCTCTGGAACTCTATATTGTCCTTACCAGATATCCTTGGGAAATTTTCCAATCGTTTGAGCAATGCATTCTCTATGGCTTCAGGACTACCGTAAGTCTGTTCTAGACGCTCCCATGCTGCGGTGAGACCTGCAGTTGGATTGTCGATGTAAACTGACCTGAGGCTCTTGACACGTTCTGTTGACTGTGGGCCAAGCAACCCGATCAGCAGATCCAGCTCACGATCGGCAGTAAAACCGATACCGCCTAATGTAGTTTTGAAAGCGGCTTTCCAGCTTCTATAATTTTCAGGATGGTCGTCGAAGTTTACTAGGCCTGACTTGGCGAGCTCATGTCGAAGTAAGTACTTTACTACCTCTGTTGTATCGGTTGCCTCTGACTTTACATAGGAGGTTGCTGGTTGATTGTTGTGGATCGCATTGTTTATGGTATCGTTGCAAAGAGACGTGGGAAGATATGGTGCAGCAAGGGCATTCATCTGAATTGTTGGGTGAAGGTCTGGAACAGTACTGTTAGCAGGAGGCTGGCGACTTGCTTGCGGCTTAGTGTGCCGTTTTGTGACATATGCGGGATCAGCATGACAGTCGGGAGCTGCACTGGGGTGGGTTTGCATGTAGGAAGTGGCTGGAACGGCTTTTACCTGATGATGTGGTGAAGTCCTTGCGTTGCCGTGAAACGTGGAGGTAATTGAGTGTTCACTGCTGTGGTTTAGAACATAGTTCTTAGTGCGTTCAAAAGGATCTGCTACATCTGCCTTGACGCTGACCCTTTCGCTAGCATTTTCATCTGCACCGATAGCTTGTTCCAAAACCTTTAGTTTTGCTGCAGCTGCCTCTTAGTTGCTCTGTTCCTTTAAAGCTTCAATTGCTGCCCTTTGACGTGCCGTTTGAGCTTCTATTGCTGCCTTTTGATGCGCTGCCTCGGCTTCCATTACTGCAACCTCGGTCTCCATATCTGCTCTTTTTTTTGCATATGCGGCCCGTACCTTGATAGCCTCTGCTTCGGCGCGGGCATTCATTAGCTGTTCACTAAGCGTTGAGTGCTTTGAACTTCGGGATCTAGAGGAACCTTTAGAACGTCTGGTGGATACAGATTTGTGAGATACAGTGTCCCGTGGCAGCATTAATTTTGCTTCTGCCTTTGCTTTAGTTCGCTGGATAAAGCTTTCTCTTTCCTCATTAAGAAGCTGGGCATTGTTAAGTTGCTCTAAGGACTCCTCAGTGTTGATGCTTTGCAGAATAGTTTTATATTTGTTGCTTGTAGTCTGGTACAGTTCGTATGAAGCAGAGAGATGCTTTATGGCGCCCTCTAGTTGCAGTACCTCATGGCTGGGACATGAAATCACATCAATGTGGGTGAGGATTTTATCCCAAATCTGCTTCAAACTGGTTGCTAGTTCAGTTCTCATGGATTCATAGTTCTCTTTAACCTTCCAAGTGGGTTTCACAGAGCGTTTGGTCGATGCAGTGAACTCTGGGTCCTCATCCTGACTTTCTCTGTGTGAAGCATGCTGTGGTGTTTCATCACACACTGAGCCCTTTCCACTCATGATGGCCTGCAGTACACAGGCTTGACTGTAGCAGTGAAGAGTGTCTGTATACTGTGAGGAGCTGTAACAAGCTGTGCTGGGGTTGTATGCAGAATTCTCGTGCAATACACACAGTTACACTTCACTATGATCTGTCCTGTGACGCAGTTATCTCTGTGCAGGCTGCTGGATACGTTCTTTTACTATTCTGAATCGGCTGCAAAGGCTATGAATGTGGTTTTCAGTAGCACATGGAGCTCATTGCCCTGAAGAGATTATTCATCCCAAATCACCTTTCCAGATAGCTTACTCAGTCCCAACTCACATGAAAGAAGATCTGGCGATGTTTATTCGTCGTATGATCCGTAGAATGCAAGTTACAACAGGTAAAAGAACGATTCTTCCATGCAGGTATAGAGAATAGACACAGGTCAGATGAATTACAGCATTAAAATGGCTGATACAGCAAAGAGGGGGAGGAGACTGAGCAGCATGCAAACTAAGGAATGCCACAAGAGACAAACTAGATAGGCATTAAAGAGACAGTACATAATAAAAAATAATATCATGTAACATGACATGCGTATATCCCATTAGCCGTTCTGCAGTGAATTTTGATTGTTATACTATTTTGAGGGGGGGTTTATTTTTTATATTTTTTTATTTAATCCAGTAAAGTACAAAAAAAAAGCAGTAGTAATACATTTAACAATTACACAATAAAAACATGAGGCATCAACCAAGAGGGAGTAAGAGTGCTCAATACAATTGCACCGATAAGAGTAGCAGGGTATTTGTTCCCCTGCCACTAAAACACCCCCTACATGGAGATACCAGACCTATCCAATACATTACAGTAGATAGCACATTACCTATATTACCTTTAAACCTTTAATCCTTATTCCCCCCCCTCTCCCCCATCCCACCCTTCCCAAACCCATATCCCCCCACCCTATATCCGCCGTGAATTTTTATTATACTTTTTCGAGTGGTTTATTAATAGTAAAAAGAATACGTCATAATTGCTGTTCAGCGATGAAGTCTGTACTACAGCCATTTTGATTGTTAAGCTATTTTGGGGGGGTTTATTAACCACTTCCCATCTGGGCCATTTGCCCCCTTCCTGACCAGGCCTAATTTTGCAAAACTGACATATCTCACTTTATGTGGTAATAACTTTGGAACGCCTTTATTTATCCAAGTCATTCAGAGATTGTTTTCTCGTGACACATTGTACTTCATGATAGTCATAAATTTGAGTCAAAATATTTCACCTTTACTTATGAAAACATCCCAAATTTACCCAAAAATTTGAAAAATTCGCAATTTTCTAAATTTCAATTTCTCTGCTTTTAAAACAGAAAGTGATACCTCATAAAATATTTATTATTTAACATTCCCCATATGTCTACTTTATGTTGGCATCATTTTGGAGATGTCATTTTATTTTTTTAGGACGTTAGAAGGCTTAGAAGTTTAGAAGAAATTCTTCAAATTTTTAAGAAAATTGCCAAAACCCACTTTATAAGGACCAGTTCAGGTCTGAAGTCACTTTGTGGGGCCTACATAGTGGATACCCCTATAAATGACCCCATTGTAGAAACTACACCCCTCAAGGTATTCAAAACCGATTTTACTAACTTTGTTAACCCTTTATGCGTTCCACAAGAATTAAAGGAAAATGGAGATCAAATTTTTAAATTTCACTTTTTGGGCAGATTTTCCATTTTAATCCAATTTTTTCTTTAACACATCGATGGTTAACAGCCAAACAAAACTCAATATTTATTACCCAGATTCTGCGGTTTACAGAAACACCCCACATGTGGTCATAAACTGCTGTATGGGCACACGGCAGGGCGCAGAAGAAAAGGAACTCCACATGGTTTTTAGATGCCATGTCCCATTTGAAGCCCCCTGATGCACCCTTACAGTAGAAACTCCCAAGAAGTGACCCCATTTTGGAAATTAGGGGATAAGGTGCCAGTTTTATTAGTACTATTTTTGGGTACATATGATTTTTTGATCATTCATTATAACACTTTATGGGGCAAGGTGACCAAAAAATTGGTTGTTTTAGCACAGTTTCTATTTATTTATTTTTACAGCGTTCACCTGAGGGGTTCAGTCAAGTGACATTTTTATAGAGCAGATTGTTACGGACGTGGCGATACTTAATATGTATACTTTTTCTCATTTATTAAAGTTTTACACAATAATAGCATTTTTGAAACAAAAAAACTATGTTTTAATGTGTCCATGTTCTGATAGCTATAGTTTTTTTATTTTTTGAGAGATTTTCTTATGTAGGGGCTCATTTTTTGCGGGATGAGGTGACTGTTTTATTGGTACCATTTTGTGGGACATACGCGTTTTTGATCACTTGGTGTTGCACCTTTTGTGATGCAAGGTGACAAAAATTGCTTGTTTTGACAGTTTTTATTATTATTTTTTTACGGTGTTCATCTGAGGGGTTAGCTCATGTGATTTTTTTATAGAGCTGTTTTTTACGGACGCGGCAATACCTAATATGTATACTTTTTTTATTTGTTTCACTTTAACACAATAATAGCATTTTTGAAACCAAAAAATGATGTTTTAGTGTCTCCATGTTCTAAGAGCTATAGTTTTTTTATTTTTTGAGAGATTTTCTTATGTAGGGGCTCATTTTTTGCGGGATGAGGTGACTGTTTTATTGGTACCATTTTGTGGGACATACGCATTTTTGATCACTTGGTGTTGCACCTTTTGTGATGCAAGGTGACAAAAATTGCTTGTTTTGACACAGTTTTTTCTGTTTTCTTTTTACGGTGTTCACCCGAGGGGTTAGCTCATGTGATATTTTTATAGAGCTGGTTTTTACGGACGCGGCAATACCAAATATGTCTATTTTATTTTATTTTTTCTATTTTGAATTTTTTTTTTATTCCTTACTTGGGGACCTTTTTTTTTTTTTTACATGTGAAACTTTTTTTTATTTTATTTTTTTCAACCCTTTATTTTTTTTATTTTTTTTACACTTTTCGTCCCCCCATAAGGTCATACAAGACCTCTGGGGGACATTTGCTTCACTTTTTCTTTTTTTTTTTCTGTTGATTTCTCCTGTAACTGGGGCTGACATAGTAGCCCCAGTTACAGAAGAAATGCACCCCCCAGAGAGGCTGTACAGCGCAATACAGAGCTGTACAGCCTCAGTGCAGGTCTGATCGAAGTCTGTGAAAGACCTCACACAGCTCCTGCACTCTCCGGTCCCGGCGGTCACATGACCGCCGGGCCGGAACAGGAAGCGCATAGCGCTTCCTGCTCTGCATACACAGCGCTCAGTGAGCGCTGTGTCTGCAGCGATCCGGAAGGCAGGGACACCTGGGAACTGTCCCTGCCTTCTCTCTGGGTTGCCCTGCTGTCACTGACAGCGGGCAACCCGATCAGCAGCTGCACTATTAGCGTGCAGCTGCTATTTCTGAAAGGACGTTTTAAAACGTGCTTTCAGAAATAGAGGTCCACCCATAGGACGTTTATATCCTATGGACGGACTTAAAGTAGGTTAATAGTAAAAAGAATACATCTTAATTGCCGTTCAGCGCTGAAGTTACATTGTACTACAATTATTTTATTTACGGGGGTGTTTTAATAGGAAATATAATAGAACTGTCACGGGTAGTACGGGGAAGGAAAGACAACCAAATAAAACCACAACAAAACAACAACAGACTAGGCCCCAAACCTAGGGAACAAAGAGGTCACCTCCTCGAAATCCCTGATTCTCTCCCTAAGCTGCTAACAACATGTGCAAATCTCAAAGGTAGAAATGCACATAAACCTGAGACTGCTGAAACACTGCACCAAACCCTCAGTTTAGGGAACATGGAAAGAGGCAACTGGCTCTTTCCAAACTGAAGGAGCTTGTGTCTCCCTGAGGCCTAGTCAGAACAGACACACCAAAAAAGGAAAAAGGACTTAGCTTGAGAAGCAACTGGAACAGGAGAACCACCACCCAAGCAGAGCACTCCACAGAAGAACGAACAGCCGCATGGAAACAAGTGAGAGGCGGAACATATAAAGAGTCACCTGACTGATAATGAGCAGCATCTGTGAAAGGATGGAAACCTGTCAATAAAAACAAGAGAAATCTGTCAGATAGACTCCTGAGTCTTATCTGAACTTCTAAGATCTCTCCCAGGGCCGGCGGGGACAAGAACAGGTCCTGTAAAAATCTATGTGTAATCAGCTGACGAGGAGTGCGCTCTTTCACACTATAGTAGGATCTTGGGCCTCTGCACAGTTCTTTATACCTCACGCTAACATCGACTTGTAAGGCTGAGTTCACACTTGAGTTATTTGGACCCATAACTCCCCAAATAATTGAAGTGTGCAGTGACTGTACAGTATTGTCTCAATACCTCCGCAAACTCCTTATGCATGTTTCTGCAAATCACAGTGTTCTACACCACTATACAGGCTCTCTGCAGCCATGAAATAGATCATCTCTAGTCTCCACTGCTGGGCGCTGGCTTTTTACGCACTGATCACTGATTATGGTGACCTAATCACAGGTCCTACCACCACTTCCTCTGTTGAAAAGCTCAAATGACTATGATGTCACCGCAGGTCCTTCTGCTATGGAGTGTAGACACAGCGGGCAGGAGTTTCACAGTAAGTCCTAATCAGGCCCCTCCCAAACTCTGCCACCTTCCGACCTCCACCCCAAGATGCCCAGGTTACTCTTTTTGGCAAAGGTAGGGAATGAAAAATATGATAAAATAAAGAAAATAAACACCTCTGCTGGCACTGGACAGGGCCCCCTCCCTTGCTGGACCCCTGTGCAGCTGAACCAGTTGCACATGCGGTATGTCCGCCCCTGATTGAAGGTCTAAGGTATTGAAGACCTTAGAAAACACCAAGAGCTACAGCATGCTGTGTTTTTGAAAAGAAGCAAGAAAGACTAAGGCCACCTCATTGCGGAATATGTGCAGAAAAACTGCAGTGTATTACAGTACCAGCAAAGTGTATGAGATTTTTTTCAGTGAAGAAATTGACCTGCTGTGTGGATTTTAAATTTAATAGCATGTCAATTATGTTTGCGGTTTTAGCTGCAGATTTCCCCCTTTTCAATGGAAGCGTGAGGTCTGTGGAAAAACCACATCAAATCAACACTAAAACTTTTCTCCACACAGATGCAACTTTTTTCATACGCAAATAAATTAGACCAGTCTAAGTGAATATAAACCTGTTTTTAACTGAAAAACAGCCACCAGAAGTCATACTAATACAAATTTGCCTAGTGTAGTTAATCAGCTTCTGTGAAAATTTTATATTTCAATCTTTTTTATTGAGGTGAAAGGTGAACATATCATATTATAACATGTGCGATATAATATACATTACCCAATCGCAGATTACGTGTAAATCTAATTACAATTGCAACCTCATAGACATACAGTCCTGATCAAAAGTTCAAGACCACTTGAAAAATTTCAAAAAATCATATTTAGCATGGCTGGATCTTAACAAGGTTCCAAGTAGAGCTTCAACATGCAACAAGAAGAAATGGGAGTGAGACAAAACATTTTTTGAGCATTCAATTTGATGAAAACAACGAATAAACTGAAACAGGCTGTTTTTCAGCTGATCAAAAGTTGAGGACCACACCTCCAAAAAGAAACTAAACCCCCCCAAAACAGAAATCCAACTTCCAAACATGAACTCAGTAATGAGTAGCTCCGCCGTTTATTGTTTATCACTTCAAAAATTTGTTTCGGCATGCTTGATGCAAGCGTTTCCATGAGGTGAGTGGGAACATTTCTCCAAGTGGTGAAGACGGCCGCACGAAAGCAATCTACTGTCTGGAACTGTTGTCTATTTTTGTAAACTTCCCTTGCCATCCATCCCCAAAGGTTCTCAATTGGATTTAGATCAGGGGAACACGCAGGATGGGCCAAAAGAGTGATGTTATTCTCCTGGAAGAAGTCCCTTGTCCTGCGGGCATTGTGTACTGTAGCGTTGTCTTGTTGAAAAACCCAGTCGTTACCACACAGACGAGGGCCCTCAGTCATGAGGAATGCTCTCTGCAACATCTGGACATAGCCAGCGGCCGTTTGACGCCCCTGCACTTCCTGAAGCTCCATTGTTCCACTGAAGGAAAAAGCACCCCAGACCATCATGGCGCCCCCTCCACTGTAGCGCGTAGAAAACATCTCAGGTGGGATCTGCTTGTCATGCCTGTAACGTTGGAAACCATCAGGACCATCAAGGTTACATTTTTTCTCATCACTGAATAAAACTTTCTTCCACCTTTGAATGTCCCATGTTTGGTGCTCTCTTGCAAAGTCCAAACGAGCAGTTCTGTGGCCTTCAAGGAGACGAGGTCTTTGAAGACGTTTTTTGTTTTTGAAGCCCTTCAGTCTCAGATGCCATCTGATGGTTATGGGGCTGCAGTCAGCACCAGTAAGGGTCTTAATTTGGGTCCAGGATCGCCCAATGTCTTGACGGACAGCCAATTGGATCCTCCGGCTCAGTGCTGAGGAAATTTTTTTGGGTCTTCCACTTGACTTTTTTGTTCCATTACCCTCAGGATCATTTTAGAAATTCCAAATGACTGTCTTACTGCGTCCCACCTCAGCAGCGATGGTGCGCTGTGAGAGACCCTGCTTATGCAGTTCAACAACCCGACCACGTTCAAAAAGGGAGGTTTTTTTTGCCTTTGCCATCACAACGTGTGACTACCTGACAGAAAATGACAATGAATCCACATCTTTGCACAGATTTGGCCTTTTTTTTTTTTTTTTTTTTTATAAATTTGTTTTATTCGTTTCACCAGCATAAAAAAATAAAAAATAAACTTTTGATTACAGAATTAGTACATTGGTGATACAGAGTTTTCTTATTTTTAATAGGAACATAGAAACATTCCCCCCCCCCCCATTCTGCCCCCCCACCTTCCCTCCCAACTGAGTCCCAGCTGCAACAATCACCTACTGTAATTCAATTCTTATTCATAGTAACATAGTACATAAGGCCGAAAAAAGACATTTGTCCATCCAGTTCGGCCTGTTATCCCGCAAGTTGATCCAGAGGAAGACCCCTCTCTAGTAGCTATAGCCTGTAATATTATTAAGCTCCAGAAATACGTCCATGGCCCTCTTGAATTCCTTTATTGTACTCACCATCACCACCTCCTCAGGCAGAGAGTTCCATATTCTCACTGCTCTTACCGTAAAGAATCCTTTTCTATGTTTGTGTACAAACCTTCTTTCCTCCAGACGCAGAGGATGTCCCCTCGTCACAGTCCTGGGGATAAATAGCTGATGGGATAGATCTCTGTACTGACCCCTGATATATTTATACATATTAATTAGATCTCCCCTCAGTCGTCTTTTTTCTAAAGTGAATAACCCTAATTTTGATAATCTTTCAGGGTACTGTAGTTGCCCCATTCCAGTTATTACTTTAGTTGCCCTCCTCTGGACCTTCTCCAGCTCTGCTATGTCTGCCTTGTTCACTGGAGCCCAGAACTGTGCACAGTACTCCATGTGTGGTCTGACTAATGATTTGTAAAGTGGTAGGACTATGTTCTTATCACGGGCATCTATGCCCCTTTTGATGCAACCCATTATCTTATTGCCCTTGGCAGCAGCTGCCTGACACTGGTTTTTGCAGCTTAGTTTGCTGTTTATTAAATTTCCTAGATCCTTTTCCATGTCAGTGTTACCAAGTGTTTTACCATTTAGTATGTACGGGTGACTTGCATTATTCCTTCCCATGAGTATAACCTTACATTTGTCAGTGTTAAACCTTCTCTGCCACTTATCTGCCCAAGCCTCCAGTCTATCCAGATCCCTCTGTAGTAGTAACTATTATCGCTAACTATTCTCTTTTTTTTTTATTGAGTCATTAATTGTATCAGGTTGAACGTCATCTTATTCTGTTTTGTCTCTCCTCCACTCCACCCCCCTAGACTACTCAACACACAACTTCCCCAAAGAACCCTTGAGCGCCTCTAGGCTGTACCATTCCGTGTATTTTAATGATTGCATAATATATCTCCTCTTGGGAAAAGTGATTAACAATAAAGGTCTTCCACCTTTGGAAAAACCATTTAGTTTTTTTATCCTTGTTTAATTCTGTGTTCAGTTTATCTATGTACATAAAGTGTGTCATCTGTGTCTTTACCTCTTGAATCCGAGGTACCTCTGGCCTCAGCCACCACTGCAATAAACAGCGCAATGATACCATCAGGGCCGCATCTACTATTAATGGGGGAGGGGGTTGTGACTCTTCAAAAACATGAAAGAGCAAAGTCTGGGGGACTAATCCCATATTATACCCCCAGGTGTCTTTAATCCAACACTTGATCTGCTCCCCGAATTGCTGTACCTGTGGGCATTGCCATATACAATGTGATAAGTCTGCTCTATCTAGTCCACATTTCGGGCAAGCAGTAAGGAAAGCTGAATTGCTTGCTTTCCTAGGAAAAGTGAAGGCATAAATAGCAGAGTGTATTAGCCGGAGGTGCGACTCTCTCCACGTCTCGCAAGGCACTGCCCTACACACTCTAAGCCACCCCAGCAAAACTTTTTCAGCCGTTATTGTTATATTGAGCTTCTTCTCCCATTTTTTTTTAAAAGAGCCTGCGCTGATGTTTTATTGCCCGATTCCCGCATCACCTGATATATGTGGGATATAGAGAGTTTGGAGCTAGTGGCCCCCAGTGAGAATATCAAGAAGTTACCAACACACTCGCTCGTGACATCGCTCAACCTCCCTTTGCTGAAAAGGTACATTTGGTGGAAGGGAAGAATGTGTGACCCACCCAGATTATATTTATGACTAAACTCTGAAAAGGTAAGGTATCTTTTTTCCGAGACATGGAGAAGGTCAAGTAAGGTCGTGATACTTTGTTCTCCAAACCTTGAACATTTTATTTGTGTCCCCTTGTGGGAATTCTGGATGCTGCCACAGATTCATTACTCTAGAAGCTAAGAATGATTTCTTCGCTAACTTACGTGCTTCCTTCCACACTACTATGTGTCACGTATTATAATTGAATGTTTCAGACACGGTGACAGAGTCTGTCTCCTCGTATGTAATAGATTAACTAGCGGCCATGGGTGGGATAGTTGGGTCTCCAGTTCAAAATTAGAGTAGTGATGGGTCCCATGTATCCAAGCCAGACGATGCCTAAGGAGACACGCTAGATTATATATTCTAATATTCAGTACGTTTAGACCTCCCTTATCTCTTGGTAACATTAGCTTTGAAAGGGCTATACAGGGCTTCTTCCCCGACCACAGAAATCTAGTAAACACTGAGTGGAGGTCCTGGATATCAGAATGTTTTAAGAGTACTGTAATTGTCTGTAGGGGGTATAGCAATTTGGGAAAACACACAATTTTCAATAGATGACTTAGTAACATAGTACATAAGGCCGAAAAAAGACATTTGTCCATCCAGTTCGGCCTGTTATCCCGCAAGTTGATCCAGAGGAAGACCCCTCTCTAGTAGCTATAGCCTGTAATATTATTAAGCTCCAGAAATACGTCCATGGCCCTCTTGAATTCCTTTATTGTACTCACCATCACCACCTCCTCAGGCAGAGAGTTCCATATTCTCACTGCTCTTACCGTAAAGAATCCTTTTCTTTGTTTGTGTACAAACCTTCTTTCCTCCAGACGCAGAGGATGTCCCCTCGTCACAGTCACAGTCCTGGGGATAAATAGCTGATGGGATAGATCTCTGTACTGACCCCTGATATATTTATACATATTAATTAGATCTCCCCTCAGTCGTCTTTTTTCTAAAGTGAATAACCCTAATTTTGATAATCTTTCAGGGTACTGTAGTTGCCCCATTCCAGTTATTACTTTAGTTGCCCTCCTCTGGACCTTCTCCAGCTCTGCTATGTCTGCCTTGTTTACAGGAGCCCAGAACTGTACACAGTACTCCATGTGTGGTCTGACTAGCGATTTGTAAAGTGGTAGGACTATGTTCTTATCACGGGAATCTATGCCCCTTCTGATGCAACCCATTATCTTGTTGGCCTTGGCAGCAGCTGCCTGACACTGGTTTTTGCAGCTTAGTTTGCTGTTTATTAAAATTCCTAGATCCTTTTCCATGTCAGTGTTACCGAGTGTTTTACCATTTAGTATGTACGGTTGACTTGCATTTTTCCTTCCCATGTGCATAACTTTACATTTATCAGTGTTAAACCCCATCTGCCACTTATCTGCCCAAGCCTCCAGTCTATCCAGATCCCTCTGTAGTAGTATACTGTCCTCATCAGTGTAAATTACTTTACACAGTTTAGTGTCATCTGCGAAAATTGATACTTTACTATGCAAGCCTTCTACAAGATCATTAATAAATATATTGAAGAGAATAGGGCCCAATACTGACCCCTGAGGTACCCCACTAGTGACAGTGACCCAATCTGAGTTTGTACCGTTAATAACCACCCTCTGTTTTCTATCACTGAGCCAGTTACTTACCCACATACAGATGTTTTCTCCCAGACCGAGCATTCTCATTTTATATACTCACCTTTTATGTGGTACAGTGTCAAATGCTTTGGAGAAGTCCAGATATACGACATCCATTGATTCGCCGCTGTCAAGTCTAGAACTTACCTCCTCATAGAAACTGATTAAATTAGTCTGACATGACCGATCCCTCACGAAGCCATGCTGATATGGCGTTATTTGCTTATTTCTGTTGAGATGCTCTAATATAGCATCTCTCAGAAAACCTTCAAACAGTTTACCCACAACAGATGTTAAACTTACCGGCCTATAGTTTCCAGGCTCTGTTTTTGGCCCCTTTTTGAATATTGGCACCACATATGCCATGCGCCAATCCTGTGGGACATTCCCTGTCAGTATAGAGTCTGCAAATATCAGAAATAAGGGTCTGGCTATGACATTACTTAATTCCTTTAGGATACGGGGGTGTATGTCATCCGGTCCTGGCGATTTGTCTATTTTAATCTTTTCAAGTCGCTGATGTACTTCTTCCTGGGTCAGACAGGACACTTTTAATGGGGAATTTATTTTTGCATTCTGCATGTCATCTGACAATTTATTTTCCTCAGTGAATACATTGGAGAAAAAAATATTTAACAGCTTTGCTTTCTCCTCATCGCTCTCTGCGACTTCCCCCTCATTACTCTTTAAAGGGCCGACTCCTTCAGATTTATACTTTTTAACATTTATATAATTGAAGAACATTGAAGATAATGGGAGACTCTGCCACCGGTTAAGATCACTCGTGATTGACTTAAACAGGGGAGTATAGTTTAGATTATAGAGGGATGAGGTAGTCTTTCCTATCTTCATTCCCAGATATGTAATGTATGAATCGCTCACCGAGATACGTTTACACGATTCTGGGAGTAGTTCTCTCATCTTCAAGGATGTCAATGGCAGTAAGACTCACTTGTCTAAATTGATTTTAAAGCCCGAGACCGGCCCAAAAGAATCCAGTTGTAAAACCTTCTCCAGGTCTTCAGATGGGTCCGCCATGAATAACAATATATCATCCGCAAAGAGGGACGTGTGTATTTCTTGTTGACCTATTTTTATTCCCCTAAAGATCCCCACTTTCCAGCATGCGAGCCAGTGTTTTGAGTGCTAGGTTCAGGGCCGGCCTTTGGGGTGTGCGAGCTGTGTGGCCGCACAGGGCGCCATGGCAACAGGGGCGCCCGGCAGCCGACACAACTTGCAGGCGGTCTCTACAGGCTACAGCAGCCGGCCGGCCCGACCTGAGCCGAGATTGGGTGCAAAATTGCAGGGGGCGCCAGGCAGCAAACACTAAAATGAGGATCATGGGAGCCTATGGCTCCCGTCCCCTCTGTTCTTCCTCATAGGCTTCAGGCTAGTGGCCTGAAGCCTATGAGGCAGTAGAGCGAGCGTAGTGTGTAGAATGTAGTTGATCCTAGGAGGTATGATGTCAGGGGAAGAGGCGGAGTCTCGTCATCCAGGGGGCGTGGCCTAAAGATGTGCAGGAGATTCTACAGAGCAGGAGCAAAGTCTTCAGGTAAGTATGTGGAGGAGAATAGTGACTGTTATTTTTACTTGGGGGGCTTTTTGCAGGGGCTGAAGGGAGAAGGAATCATCTTTGTACTGGAGACTGTATGTTAGAGGGGTCTGAAGAGAGGGTAGTTGGGGTGATATTATTTACATGGGACTGTATGCTGAAGAGGCTGAAGGCAAGAGGGTGTATGCTGGAGGGGCTAAGGGAGGGAAGTGATGTGTCTTACATGGGACTGTATGCTCGAGGGGCATTGTATCTTACATGGGACTGTATGCTGGAGGAGCTGAAGGCAGGGGGTGTGATATATTTTACATTGGACTGTATGCTGGAGGGGCTGAAGGCAGGATGAGTGATGCATTTTACATGGGACTGTGTAAGAAGGACTGGAAGGCAGGAGTGTGATGTATCTTACATGGGACTGTATGCTGGAGGGGCTGAAGGCAGACGGCAAAGAGAGGGAGTGTGATATTATTTACATAGGACTGTATGTTGGAGGGGCTCAAGGCGGAGAATGATGTATTTTACACGAGACTGTATGCTGGAGGGGCTGAAGGCAGGAGAGTGATGTACCTCACTTGGGACTGTATGCTGGAGGGGCTGAAGGCAGGAGAGTGATCTACCTTACATGGGACTGTATGCTGGAGGGGCTGAAGGCAGGAGAGTGATGTACCTCACTTCGGACTTTATGCTGGAGGGGCTGAAGGCAGGAGAGTGATCTACCTTACATGGGACTGTATGCTTGAGGGGCTGAAGGCAGGGAAGTAATGTGTCTTACATGGGACTGTATGCTGGAGGGGCTGAAGGAAGGTTGCATCTTACATGGGACTGTATGCTGGAGGGGCTGAAGTGGGGGCATAATTATTACTATAATACTACAGAGGGGGCCATTATAATATTAATAATAATAATACAGAGGAGGAAATAATAATATAAAGGGGCCAGTATATATTATAATTATACAGAGGGCATTATAGTTATGGGCACTACGGGGGAGGTCTGTTATCTGAGGATGATAGTAAAGTGAGAAATCCCCATAAATTTCTGTGAAACTCTGCAGAGACGAGATGCGGCTGAAAGAAGTTATCATGACTCCGAATGAAGATGCTGAGGAAAGTCTACATCACTGGAGACGTCACTGGATGTAACAGGTATGTGCGGTACTCTTCTTTTTTTTTTTTTTTTTTTTTAACCAAATATCTTTCTTTAAATGGGGCCTGGGGGCAGGGGACTGGATAAGTATAAGAGTGACAGACACTGGGTATGATTAAGGGGACAGGGGACTGGATAAGGTGGGTGACACCGTGACAGTCACTGGGTATGATTAAGGGGGGCAGCGGACTGGGTAAGGGTTACACTGGGTATGATTAAGAAGGGCAGTCCCTTAATCATACCCAGTGTCACCCATAGCCAGTCCCCTGCCCCCCTTAATCATACCCTGTTACCTTTACCCAGTCTCCTGCCCCCTCAATTAGACCCTGCCCCCCTTAATCATACCCATTGTCACCCATAGCCAGTTCCCTGCCCCCCTTAATCATACCCTGTCACCTTTACCCAGTCCCCTGCCCCCTTAATCATACCCAGTGTCAACTAAAGCCAGTCTCCTGCCCCTTTATCATACCCAGTGTGTGTCACCCTTAATTTAAGGGGGTAGGGGACTGGGTAAGGGTGACACTGGGTATGATTAAGAAGGGCAGGGGACTGGGTAAAGGTGACAGGGTATGATTTAGGGGGGCAGGGGACTGGCTCTGGGTGACACTGGGTATGAATAAGAGGGGCAGGGGACTGGGCAAAGGTGACAGGGTATGATTAGGGGGGGGGGGCAGGAGACTGGCTATGGGTGACACTGGGTATGATTGTACTTGTTTGCACTTGCACTTAAATTATCTGTAATTAAAGAGAACTGTTTGTTACAAAGATTGTTTTCCTCCTTGTGTATGTTTAGGTGAACCGGGGGGGGGGGTGCCACGAGATTAGCTCGCACAGGGCACCTGAACACCTAAGGCCAGCCCTGGCTAGGTTAAACAGAAGTGGGGAAAGTGGGCATCCCTGGCGAGTTCCCCTGCACAATGGGAAGGGGGATGATAAAAAGCCTGTAATCGCTATTCGTGCCCTGGGCGCTGTGTACAGGGAGTGCAGAATTATTAGGCAAGTTGTATTTTTGAGGATTAATTTTATTATTGAACAACAACCATGTTCTAAATGAACCCAAAAAACTCATTAATATCAAAGCTGAATATTTTTGGAAGTAGTTTTTAGTTTGTTTTTAGTTTTAGCTATTTTAGGGGGAGATCTGTGTGTGCAGGTGACTATTACTGTGCATAATTATTAGGCAACTTAACAAAAAACAAATATATACCCATTTCAATTATTTATTTTTACCAGTGAAACCAATATAACATCTCAACATTCACAAATATACATTTCTGACATTCAAAAACAAAACAAAAACAAATCAGTGACCAATATAGCCACCTTTCTTTGCAAGGACACTCAAAAGCCTGCCATCCATGGATTCTGTCAGTGTTTTGATCTGTTCACCATCAACATTGCGTGCAGCAGCAACCACAGCCTCCCAGACACTGTTCAGAGAGGTGTACTGTTTTTCCTCCTTGTAAATCTCACATTTGATGATGGACCACAGGTTCTCAATGGGGTTCAGATCAGGTGAACAAGGAGGCCATGTCATTAGATTTTCTTCTTTTATACCCTTTCTTGCCAGCCATGCTGTGGAGTACTTGGACGCGTGTGATGGAGCATTGTCCTGCATGAAAATCATGTTTTTCTTGAAGGATGCAGACTTCTTCCTGTACCACTGCTTGAAGAAGGTGTCTTCCAGAAACTGGCAGTAGGACTGGGAGTTGAGCTTGACTCCATCCTCAACCCGAAAAGGCCCCACAAGCTCATCTTTGATGATACCAGCCCAAACCAGTACTCCACCTCCACCTTGCTGGCGTCTGAGTCGGACTGGAGCTCTCTGCCCTTTACCAATCCAGCCACGGGCCCATCCATCTGGCCCATCAAGACTCACTCTCATTTCATCAGTCCATAAAACCTTAGAAAAATCAGTCTTGAGATATTTCTTGGCCCAGTCTTGATGTTTCAGCTTGTGTGTCTTGTTCAGTGGTGGTCGTCTTTCAGCCTTTCTTACCTTGGCCATGTCTCTGAGTATTGCACACCTTGTGCTTTTGGGCACTCCAGTGATGTTGCAGCTCTGAAATATGGCCAAACTGGTGGCAAGTGGCATCTTGGCAGCTGCACGCTTGACTTTTCTCAGTTCATGGGCAGTTATTTTGCGCCTTGGTTTTTACACACGCTTCTTGCGACCCTGTTGACTATTTTGAATGAAACGCTTGATTGTTCGATGATCACGCTTCAGAAGCTTTGCAATTTTAAGAGTGCTGCATCCCTCTGCAAGATATCTCACTATTTTTTTCTGAGCCTGTCAAGTCCTTCTTTTGACCCATTTTGCCAAAGGAAAGGAAGTTGCCTAATAATTATGCACACCTGATATAGGGTGTTGATGTCATTAGACCACACCCCTTCTCATTACAGAGATGCACATCACCTAATATGCTTAATTGGTAGTAGGCTTTCGAGCCTATAAAGCTTGGAGTAAGACAACATGCATAAAGAGGATCATGTGGTCAAAATACTCATTTGCCTAATAATTCTGCACTCTCTGTATAGTGCCGAAACAAAGGTTCGAAATGGGCCAGTGAAACGCATTCTAGTCAAAATCTCCTCCAGCCAATCCCACCGAACATTATCAAATGCCTTCTCCGCGTCTATTGTCATCAGTGACGGTCGCGGAGAAGAACATGAATTCCACTGCACTGCATCCAGCACCGTCAGGACCTTTTGAATGTTGGATACTGCAGATCTGCCCTTAATAAATCCTGATTGGGGTGATGACACTAAGCCCAGCATAATATAAGAGAGTCTGTCAGCCATAATCTTTGCCACCAGCTTGAGATCTAGATTGATCAGCGATATTGGGCGATACGAGGAGGGATGTAATACATCCTTCCCTGGTTTGGGGATCAGTTTGATATATGCCAAATTGTCCGTTGCCGATAATGGAGAGTCTATTAATATGCCATTAAACACTGCCGCTAGTGGGGCTTTAAGATCCTCTCCTAACATTTTAAAGCATTCACCTGTTTACCCGTCTGGGCCCGGGGACTTGTGTAGATGTAAACCTTTAATGGCTGCAAGTACCTCATTCTCAGATATTGGTGAATTTAATGAGTCTAGTTGACTATCAGAAAGAGATGGTAACTCCACACATCTGGACAGGAAGGACAACAGTGGAGCTTTGGGCCCTGGATCTTTATATAACTCCTTATAATAGTCCCCCAGAATAGTTACAGTTTCGTCAGGTTTATTATGTATGACACCACCAGTGTCGGCTAGTTTCAGGATGTGGGGTTGTCGTCTAGAATTTTTTATGAGATTGGCTAACAGTCTTCCAGATTTGTTCCCTCCCCTAAAAAACTTGTTCTCCAATCTAGACATATCACACCGTATTTTTCTCTCATACCACAGCTCGTATTCCCTTTTTGCCGACTGCCAGGCCTCCTTTGTCTGCTCAGTCAAGGAAGCCTGGTGAGTTGTATATGCGTTGCGTAGGGAAAAACGAAGATCCTCACGTAAGCCAGTATCCTGCCTCTAAGTACCGCTTTAGCAGTGTCCCAGAATAAGGAGGGATTGTCTACAGTCGATATGTTGTCCCCCCTAAATTCTAAGTACCAGCCTCGGAGAGTATCTTTAAAGTTTTAATCGTATAAGTAAGAGGGGAATCTCCAGATGATATCTTGGCCTTTTGGTTGGAGTTCTAAGAGGACCACAGAAATCGGGCTATGATCCGATATCACCATGTCATGAATTTTTGGGTCTACTACTCTAGATTTCAGGGATTCTGAAACTAGGAAGCAATCGATCCTGGACCATGAATCATGTGGAGGGGAATAAAAAGTAAAATCTCTGTTATCTGGGTTTGCGAATCTCCATATATCAGTCAGGGCAGTGTCTCGTAAAAATGGCTCCAGTACTTTGTCATGCGAGTGAGGTAAGCTAGGTCGGCAAGCCGGTCTTCTTCTATCCTCCGCCGTATTAACTACAGTATTAGGGTCCATTCACACGTCAGTATTTTTCTATATCCCGAATTTCGGTCCGTTTTTTGCGGATCCGTTGTTCCTGAAAATGTTTCCATATGTCATCCGTTTTTTGCGGATCCCTTGACTTTGTATTGTACCCAGATCCGATTTTGCGGATAATAATAGGACAAGTTTTATATTTTATCGGACATGCGGAACGGAACAACGGAAACGGACAGCACACATTGTGCTGTCCGATTTTTTTCAGGACCCATTGAAAATGAATGGGTACGCAACTGGTCCGGATCTGTTCCGCAAAAAATGGAACATATCCGGAAAGAAACAACAGACGTGTGAATGGACCCTTAAAGTCTCCCCTCACTATTCGTCTTGTTACAGGGTCTCTATTCAATCTGACTGCCAGGTCCGCAAAGAACTGTTTGTTATCACTATTAGGGCCATAGATGTTATATAATTTGATCTCTCCTGCGTCTGTGCTTAGGTGTAAGGTACACCACCGTCCCATGTCATCAGACTCAATCCCAAGTATGTCATAGGCTAGATTCCTATGTAGGAGAATCAATACCCCTGCTTTGTGATGTACTGCTTGGGAACCCACTACTTTCCCCACCCAAGATTTCTCCATCCTGTGAAAATCGCCTTCTAATAAATGGGTCTCCTGTAACATTGCGATATCAGCTCTTAAGTGTTTTAGGCGTTTTAGTATCATATTGCGCTTTTGTGGGGAGCGCAACCCCTTAACGTTCCACGACACAATTTTCATAACAGTATAAGAAGAAAAAGATCCCTTCCTGAGGCGATTATTTGCAGGTGACTAACATTTTTCCCACATTGCTTCCCTCTACACGCCCATAAATTCCCCATAGTGCAATAGCAAACATTATTGAACATTAACATATTAAGAGCGAAGAGCACCACAAATCTTGTTAGTGGTCCCTTCACAGCTCTCCCAGACTTCACTTTTTTCCTCATGTGACGTCAGGCTCTTTAGTATCCCCTATAATACAATACTACAAATATAGCATTGCCGCAATGCTCCACAGCAACAGAAACGATAGAAGGTATAAGAAAACATTAAGGCATAACTCTTGAGAGAACATGGACTGACCCACTTCCCACCATGTCCAGTGAAACAATTCTAGAAACCGTAAGACCCCAATGTCAAACCGGACAATATCAACTCCCGTTCCCTCCTGAGAAAAATAAAACCTCCTTATAGTCACCACTGATGGCCCACATTAGAGTCCGTCGCCTCTTCTTTAAAATCCTACATTGGACCTGATGTAGTCCTCAGCAGTCTCTATCATGCAGTCTCACTTGTTCCGGATCCGAGGAAGATCTTTCTGGAATTTTCTTATTCATGTTTCGTTGGTCGCGTGTTGCGGGGCCTGGTTTTCCGTCCAGGTCAACCGCTGCCTCCTTGGGCGAGGTGTATGTCGCGCTGGAGCCGTCAGGCTTAAAGACCTTTAAAGTGGCTGGATATAGACGGGCAAACTTGACTCCCCCGCGATGAAGTTGAGTGCATAAAGGAGAGACGGCTTTGCCCTTTTTTGTAACTTCCGCAGAGTAATCTCCGAATATAAGGATCCTCATTCCCCTCAACATGACGGGATCTTTGCGGGCTTTAAATGCCTTGAGAATTGCCTCCTTGTCTGTATACTCCAAATATCTCATGACCACTTGTCTTCGTCTATTGAACTGGCGATCTTTAGCGGGTTGAGACGGTCCCACTCTATGAGCACGTTCCACCTTGCAATACCCTGTTATCCCCAGGACATGTGACAGCTCAAGTTCACATATGTTAATTAAGTCCCCTTGCAGTATAGATTCCTGAAGACCCACCAGTCTTAAGTTGTTGCGCCTGGACCTATTTTCTAGGTCTTCCATCTTCTCCCATAAGCGTTTGTTATCAGCCAGGGCTGTTTGAAGCTTTTGTAAGATCGATTAGGTGGTATCTTCTATCACTTGTATGCGGCCTTCTGCCTTATCCAATCTGCCTTCATGTTGGACTGCCTCTTGCAGCTGTTGCATCACATTTACGATCGATGTCGCCAGTGTTTCCTGCAGATCCGGGGCTAGTTGTGTGGCCACCTCCACCGCTAATTCTTTATAATCAATCCGGTGTGACTGCACCTCTGCTACTTTCACCCCGGGCGATCGGTTGCGTTCCCCGGCTGCACTGCATTCACCTCCACCTCGTGTGTGTTAGGCGCCATTATTGGAGGGGCCTGATCTTCTGAAGTGCTGGGAAAGTCGCTCTGCCTCTTGTTTTCTTGCCCATGCTGGTCAGGAATCGATCCACACGCTAAGGTTGGTATCTGGATATCGTTGCTTGTCCGGTTCCCGACGGTGCACAGGCAATGTGAGCATTTTGAATTTCTATCGCTACGGAGCTCTTATGCCGCAAACGGAAGACTCGATTTGGCCTTTTAAAGGCATGTGGTACTAAAATTTGGATCAGCTGAAAAACAGCCTGTTTCAGTTTAATCGTTATTTTCAATTAATTAAATGCTCAAAAAATGTTTTGTCTCACTCTCATTTCTTCTTGTTGCATGTTAAAGCTCTACTTGGAACCTTGTTAAGATCCAACAATGTAAAATATGATTTTTTTCCATTTTACAAGTGGTCTTAAGTTAAAACATTGGAAATTATAATGAGTAATACAAAATAAATTACCAAATATAGAAATAATTGAGAATAGGTGTTCCTAAATTTATTGTGTGGCTGCATTGTGAGAAGCTTGAAAATCCGACACACCTCTGACTGGACGGACTCCTGTGCATTGGGCAGCGCGACCACCATTACTTATTCACCACAATATTCTGACAGTAAAGTGAAAATAGACTTCCACAATACAGTACTTAAAAGGACAGGACCGTAGGATATGGAGTAAAGTACCTCTCGCTCCACATTGCCGCCAGCATAATTTGGGGGTCCCTGGGTAAATATGGCTTAACCTATCAGGAGTGAAGTACCACCTCAGGATAGTTTTAATAAGGGCTTCATAGTGGAGGGTACATCTGAATGTTTTATTTTTAAATCTAAGAGAAAACGACCAGTCTTTGGGTACTATATCTACTATAAGTTCTTTCTCCCAGGTTATAAAGGGGTAGCTTTGATAAATGTATCCTTGTTGTGGAATGTTCGATAAATATGTTTAATTCCCACTTTGTGTGCCGTCTGGACGGGAGACCCAGAGCTCGATGAGAGCAGTGTGGACTGTACCACTGCACAGATCTCCAGTTTGGAGGAGATGGCGGACCTGCAGATATTTATAGGTCATGGTTAGGAATGCCATATTTATCCTTTAATGTCAGTGAAGGAGTATAGATGGGACCCATCATAGAGGTCCGAAAGCATATGTATCCCTTTTTCTTTCCAAGAAACGAAAGCTGTGTCAGGTATCAATAAATCCAACATAGCACTTGGGCATAGCTTAAGTAAAGAAATTTGAGTGGTAGTACTATTAGAATAAAATGCTTTCCAATGAGTGAGAGAGACTTTGAGCAAATAAGGTAGGGAGGATAAAATATCCATCTGTGAAGTAACCGAGGGCTCTCAGATGAGTAGTATGTAGGAGCTATGTAGGTCTCAATCTGTAACTAAGGGGTAGATATGAGCCCTTGCCACCAGCCCCTTAGCTGAGAGACTTGGATAGCCAGAAAATCGTCAATAATATTGTAACGAACCAGCGGGTGTGTACCCACTGTGCCACTGACTGGCAATACTGTGGAGGGTTGGTACTAAGAAACACCAGGTCTTCACTAATGCCTCTGGTGGTGAGGATAGACTTGAGTCATGGTAGTTGCCAGGGGCGACTCCAAAGCGTAAACTGAGTCAGCGGCAGCTGGTCCAGCAGACCAGAAGATACCAACAATGGTACCAGCAGAGTTGGTATCGATACAGAAACAGATCAGATACCACAGACATGCAAGGCATAGCAAAGGCAGAAGCAGTTACCTGTGCCGCAAGCGATAGAAGCTAAGCAGCCTCAGGCAGAGCTGCACACGGATGGCGATTCCTCCTCCGGGGAAGCCAGGGACCCTGTTCCGAAGGAGGACATAACAAGCAGATACAGACATGGACAGAAACTGACATGAACAGAACAGGGACAGAAGCCAGAGGCACTACAGGACAGACATGGGACAGGATACATCGGAAGCAGTTTAGCACTGCCAGGCTCTCAGACGCAGTTTCGTTCTGCTAGGCGAACAGGGAACAGACCAGGAACATAGCATAACATAATGCAGGGCAGGTACAGACAGAACAGGACATGGCAAAAACAAGATACAGAATACAACAATGAAAACCTAGGCGGAACCATACAAATGGGCAGATGGTAAGACCCCTTAGGTCAGCAGCAAGAAGCTACACCAATAATGAAACAGGACAAACTGACCCCCAGCCCCACAGCTCACAGGAATTTAAAGCTGCATAACGAGGCATCGGAGAAGCCCCACCCAGCCACAGAACAGGGGAGTTAACCCCAACAGAACCAGAGTCCAGAACAGACCATAACAGACAGATTGCAGCACATGCCATTGTTCCTGGCAACCGGCATACACGGAGACACCCGCAGCCAGTACGCCAGAGCACAATCAACCCATGAAACCGCAGACAGACTGACACTGGGATAGCAACATCCACAGGCAAGTTCACTGACCACGCAGCCAGCACGCAGCCCCTAACAACCAGCCTGCACAGGGATTCAGCCTGCAACCAGTATACAAGGGTGCGTGCAGCCAGCCTACACGGAAAACATCACAGTGTACTGCGCTGTGACAAATATACGGTAGGCCTAGCCCTCTCTTAAGCTTATATCACTGCAAGATTGAGGCAGCAACCCAAGGCTTTTTATGAGCCCATATAAACTGGTGTAGTAGTTTTTGAGCTTCATTGAAGAAGCGTTGCGCAACTCTAATGGGTACAGTCCTGAATACAAAAAGTAGTTTGGGAAGGGCCATCATCTGGAAGGTGGCTAGCCTTCCATCCCAGGAAACTTTGAGGGAGGCATAATGGTTAAGCTCTTTTTTGAGGTTGTCTAACAAAAGGGAGTAGTTGTATTTGAATATCTCTGAGATAGATAATGGGACTGTAATACCCAGGTATTGTGGTTGCCAATCAAAATGGAACTGATGTTGCAACTGGAGGCTCTCCTAAAGAGGTAGGTTTAGGGGCATAATTTGGGATTTATTTTCATTAACCTTGTAGTAGGAGATTAAACCGAATCTTTGAATGATAGTCATGGCTTCTGAAAGTGGTTGTCTGGGATGTTCTAGAGTCAACAGAATATCATCTGCATATAATAAAATGCAAACCAGTCTTGACACCAGATATGTTTGGGTGGGATCTAATTGCTTGTGCCAGTGGTTCAATAGAGAGTACAAATATTAAAGGAGAAAGGGGACATCCCTGGCGAGTACCATTAGTAATGAGGAACTCATCAGAGATGGACCCATTGAAAAAAAACCTGGCAGATGGGTTGTAATATAAAGCTTGAATGGCTTTTATAAATTTATTTGGTATGGATAGTATGTGTAGGACTTTGAAAGCATAAGACCAATTAAGGCGATCAAACGCCTTTTCTGCATCGAGCGCTACCATAATGGCTGACGCTTTGTGCCTGTTTATAAAATCCAGTACATTAAGTACCCTACCCTCTTACAAAATCCGTCTGGTTAACATTGATCAAGGTAAAAGTGTGGATAGCCTATTAACTGGCATCTGTATTTAGCAGTGAGATGGGTTGAAAGTTGAGGTCGGTCTGGAGGGTTACTGGGTTTATGCAAAGTTACTATAGTAGCGGCTAGCATTTCTTTAGGGAGTGTGCCCTCTACAAATGCTAATGATAAGGAATTGTGCAGATGGGGTACTAATATATTTGAAAATGTTTTATAATAAAGGTTGGTCAGTCCATCAGGCCCTAGGCTTTTAAATACTGGGAGAGATTGTATGATATTTGCTATCTCAATCATTTGTGGGGGTTCTCTCAGGCCATGAGCTAGTTATGGGTGACAAGGTGGGGAGATTTAGAGAGCTTAAGAAGTCATGTATCTGGTCTAAAGAAACTGGTGTTAGCGTAGGATAGTGAGCCCACTTGGGGGAGTATGAAGGGTGATAGTCTGATCCTGGCGTTACCAATGCCTTGTAGAGTTCTGAGAGAGAGTGGCAATAAAGTCCCGAACCTATGCATATCTTTTGAAAAGGAGTGAGAGCTCTATCAAATCCCTGAGTGGAAAAGATAGAGGAAAGGAAGTGGTGCAGCTGTCTGGATCTCCATGGACCTAGAGGGCAGGGATCAGACTGTCCTAACAGTTCTGAGTACGTGAACCTCCTACCCGAGGTTCTAAAGAATGGTGCCCGACACCTGCCGCCCAATCTCCATTGTACAAATGGGCCCCCCGAGCTACCCGCCGGGAAGTCCGGATGCCCCAGGACAGGGAACATCGGAGAAGGCGTAGGGGAGATTGTAGAGATCTGTTGGTACTTACAGAATTGAGTCAGGGTAGGGCCTATGAGAGGATGAGAGGAAAGGGCACTAGGAACTTTCCTATCTGTCCATGGCAGAAGAGCCAGAGGGGTCCGGGATGAAAATGTTTCAACGAGTGTGTCGGCACCAGTCTACCACTCGTTGAAACATAGAGGCTGCGTAATACTTCCTTAGGTCAGGAATCCCCAAACCCCCCCCTTTCCTTTGGTACATGCAGTAAGGATCTAGACAGTCTAGAACTCTTCCACGCCCAAATAAATTTAAAGAGGTCACGATGAGCGGTAGAGAAGAAACTAGCTGGATATGAATGGGGAGGGTCTGGAACAAGTATAATAAGCGTGGAAGGACATTCATCTTAAAAATAGCACACCTGCCAAACCACGTATAGAGGCCTTTAGGACCATCTCTTAAGGTCTTCTCTGATCCGACTCAGGAGGGGGGTGTAGTTCCTGGAGAACAGCTCCCTTAGATCCTTGGGAATCAACGTGCCCAGTATTTAATGGCACCTGTCGTCCAACGGAAAGGTAAGGAGCTCTGCTTCCAAGGGAAGTCGGAATGGAGACATTAAGCGCTTCAGACTTCTGTAAGTTAATTTTCAGATTGGACAAGTTGTGAATTCTTTGAATTCCTCAATTAGGTTGAGGAAGGTGATCCGAGGTTTGGTAATCATAAACATCAGATCATCTGCGTAGGCTGCTATCTTAAACTCCTGTCCTCCCACCATCAAACCCGAGATGTCAGGGTTTTTCCTGATAGTCCTCAGAAGGGGTTCTAGCTTGAGGATAAAAATTAAAGGGGATAGAGGACAACCCTGGCGCGTGCCATTCCTGATCTCGAAGGGAGGCGAGAGGACACCATTAACCTTTGTTGCTGCCGAGGGGGAGGAGTATAGGGAACGGATCCATGCTAATAGAGAACCCTCCACACCCACATGGTTAAGTACTGCGAATAACCAGGGCCATTCCACCCTATCAAAAGCCTTTTCGGTGTCCGTGGATAGGAGACATAGGCAGGAGCGTTGAATCTTGGCAAGATGGACCAAGTTCAAAACTTTCATGGTGTTGTCTCTCGCCTCCCTTGAAGGGATGAAGCCAACCTGATCTGTGTGTATAAGATCCGCCAGGAAAGGGGTTAAATGTGTGGCCAAGACTTTTGCGAAAAGCTTAATGTCGACATTGAGTAAAGATATGGGCCGGTAACTAGCACAAGCGGTCGGGTCCTTACCTTCCTTATGGATAACAGTGATGTGCGCATGTGACATATCCTTAGGGAGGGGGTCTCCGGAGCTTATTTTATTCAAGGCGTTGGTAAGGGGAGTACGCAGAAGGGGGATGAATCTCTTGTAATAAGAGGCCGGGAGGCCATCAGGGCCTGGTGCTTTACTAGGTTGCATCTACTTCAGAGCCTCCTCAATCTCATCAGCGGTGAATGGGTTATTCAGACCCTCAAGAGCCCCACTTGGCAATTTGGGTAAACCTGACCTAGATAAATAGGAACTCATGGCTGAGTCCAGGGCCGGGCTTGCTTGGCTAGACTGAGGAAGATTATACAGGTTCTGATAAAAGTGGGCAAAAGCTTCTGTTATAGAGTCGGGGTTGTGCAGCACCGGTCCCCGTGGAGGGGCAATGCGAGGGACGTAGTTCCTAGCCCTTTGTTCACGTAAGGATCTGGCCAAGAGTCTACCACACTTATTACCATATTCAAAAAAGTGTCTCCTATCCTGCGAAAGGAGAAATTTTGTACGGGTTTCCAGCTTATCCTTAAGCTTGCACCTTGCCTGTATGAGTGCTGTGCGAACTGATTGCGCATGAGAGCGTTTGTGGACCTGTTCCAAATCGGAAATGTCCTTTAAAATCTGGGATATTTCCAAAGCTCTCTCCTTCTTACGCCGTGCCCCATGTCTGATGAACTCCCCTCTTATCACACACTTGTGTGCAGCCCACACCATGAGGGGGGAGGCATTATCGACCAGGTTTTCCTCAAAATAGTGAGAAAGAGCCGAGTCAATATCTTGCGCAACTTCCAGATCCTGGAGTAAGGACTCATTAAGACGCCACCTCCAGGACCTGGGCGAAGGAAGAGGGGATTTCAGAGAGACATGCAGCATGGCGTGATCCGAGAAAGTGATTGGGTCAATAGAGGAAGAGGCAATGAGGGGTACTGCCGAGTGTCTAAGCAAAAAATAGTCCAATCTGGAGTAAACATCCCTAGGGTTGGAATAAAATGTGAAATCCCTGGCCTCAGGATTAATCACTCGCCACACATCTACCAACTGATGAGAATGAAGGAGGCTCCTAATACGACGAATGTAAGAGTAGGGCAAGTGAGAGGAGCCCTTAGAAACATCCACCATTGGGTCCAGGGCAACATTAAGATCCCCCCGACCAGAAGCGTGCCCTCCGTAAAACTATCCAATTTGGACAGGATTCCAGTTAGGGCTCTCAATTGCTTCGTATTGGGCAAGTACACGTTGGCCAGAGTGTATAACTGGCCCCCTATCTTGCCCTTAACGAACAAAAATCTGCCAGTATCATCAGAGCTAGAATCCAGAAACTCCCAGGGGGCGGATCTAGCAATGAGGATACTCACACCTCTTGATTTAGAATCACTATAGCAGCTGTGATAAGTGTCAGGATAACGGGGAGAGCTAAATTTCGGCATAGCATCCCTGCGGAAGTGAGTTTCCTGAATGAAGGCGATCTGTACCTTTTTACTCCACAGGAGCCGGAGAATGGAGGAATGTTTCTCAGGGGTGTTCAGCCCATTGGCATTAATGGACGCAAAAGTGATCTCCGACATGGCCCGGACCTGTAGAAAACAAAAGGCAGGGGAAGGGGAATAGAGAGGGAGATGGAGGGGAAAGGAAACAAACACAAAGGATGGGTAGACACCACTAAAGATTAGACAAACAAGTGCAAACACGCCTGAAGGGCGAAGTATCAGAACCAGCTAATCCAGTTCAGATGAAAACCAAATTAAACAAACAAAACAGCGGAGAAAGCAATCCACTATGCGACTCTTGGGGAGCCCAAAAAGAGCCAACCAAGGCTCAGACCTAGTGGGGGTGAAGAAGAGCACTCAATAAGGCTGCCCGTTCCCCCGGCCCAGGGATTAAAGCAACAACAATACAAAGTAGGGGAGGGGGTACAGAGGACAGGCCACCGCCCTTGAAAAAAGGAATACAAACAGCAAAAGCGCCTAGGCAGCACCCTGCACCACCCCCCAGACTGGCACAACATCAGGTATTGTGGTCGGAGAGTAGGAGTTGTAGTCAACCCATAGAAACTGGAGCTATTCAAACCGGAGACAGTCCCCTATCCAGGAGAGTGTGGGACTGGAGGACGGGCTTGACGAAGACCATCATTCAGACGTGAGGGAGGTCCCCCCACTGGAGAAAAAAGAACTGGAAAATCTAGCCAGTCCGGTAGGGAGATGAGAGGGCAGTCCAGGAACCGACTAAGCTCACCCGCCTGGTCTGGGGAGTGTAGAGCAAACGAAGCACCGTTCTTGCGGATTATTAGGTGAAAAGGGTGGCCCCAGCGATATGTGGCCCCAGCATTTGTGACAATCTGCAGGAGGGGTTTGAGAGTATGTCTCATAAGCAGGGTTCTCCTTGACACGTCAGGGAGGAGTTGGATCTGACATCCGCTGAATGGAATAGGACCCTGTCTCCAGGCCCCTTGCAAAAGTTCCTCCTTTTCTCTGAAGAAGTGAACTCTGTATAGAACGTCACGAGGAGCAGAATTCTCTGAACGTCTAGGGCCAAGAACCCTATGTACCCTGTCTAGCTCAATTACAGACTCTTCAGGTCTGTCAAGAAGAGAATTGAATACCGCAGACACCACCTTCCTCAAATCAGCGGACGGGACCTCCTCCGGGATCCCACGAATTTTAATGTTATTACGCCTACCCCTGTTTTCTTGGTCATCCATCTGTAACAACAGTTGTATGTTGAAAACCTGCTGTGATGAGACCCATCTTTTCCACATTTGACAGGCGGGCATGTAGTTCAGACGAAATTTTGGCTTGCGTTGTCACTTTGGTGGAGATGGTTGTTAAGTCCGCCTTGACCTCAGCAATAGCCTGATCGTGTTTGGTCTCGACCCTCTGTATGATCACCTCCAGGTCTGCCTTAGTTGGTAGCATACTCAGCAATGACCAGATGTCCTTCAGCTTGGGACGTTTAGCAGATCTGCCATGAGAGGAGGAGGCAGAGGACGATTCCCCCGATGAATCAGAGGCAGCTGAAGGATGGAAGATAGCCGGAGTGGAGGGGGGATCAGGTGAGTGAATCTGGGGAGGCCGCCCACCTCTAAACCCAGCCTGCATGCCGCTCGGGGCCTGTAAATCAGGAGCATGTATCAGGGGCCCCTGTGGGGTGGTGAGCTCCCCCGACTGTGAGACTGGAGGTTCTAGGTGACCAGGAGGGTGCTTCTGGGCTGGCAAAGCGTTGGCTGTTGGCCTAGGTGGGGTTTCGCAGCATGTCACACTCACCGGGGTTAGAATGGAGGTCCCGCCAGAGTCCCTGGGCCCGGGAGCGGACGCAGAAGGTAGCATGCGTGGATCGTCTTCGGTTGCGGCAAGAGGTAAGAGGACCGTCTGCGTGGCAAAGCCCTGTGAGCCCTCCAGCATGGTATGAGCCTCCATCACCTGCGGTCCGTCCGTCGCCATCTTAGGTCATGAGGCCGCTTGAACGTAGGACTTCCTGCCCGGCCCGGATGTGTGGCCTACGGGCGTGGAAGTCACTGCTGGCCAGTCCGAGGACAGTGATAGCGGCGGTGGGGATTCCGCTGGTGTCCGTACAGGGCCGCCAATCCCCAGCTTCGGGGGAGTGGCCTGCGGCGCAGCCCCTTCCTCCATCGGCGCCATCTTGGTGAGGTCTGGCGCGGGAGTCGGCGTGGCCGTGAAATACCTTGCAATGTGAGGTTCCGAAGACATGAAAGTAGACCCGCGGCGGCCCGAACGTCTGACCATGGTGTTCAGGCCAGTAGCATCCAAATCGTTGCTAAATATCTCAGTTACAAGGGCCAAGGGTCCGGGAGCTCTGAAACGTGCGTGTTCACGGCTGCATGCTCAGGCCACGCCCCCCATAAGCATGTCTTTTATGAGACTACTTGAGGCAGGCTTATCTGATGTTGGAAAGGCCGCAAGGGCACACGTGGTGTTATCAGTGCCCTGTGCGTGGCTATGTATTTGGAAAGCCATACTCACTGGTGGGAGGTCATCCTACAACCTGGGTCTCTGCTTGGCTGGGCTCCCCGATGGCGGTGAGGAGCATGGAGTCCCTCCGCCATGTGCGTCTCCTCTGCAGCGCACTCTAGCCACCGAGGATTAGCCACCCCCCAGGCGTTTCCCCTACTGTGGTGAGGATCTCGACAGTGAAGCTCTTGGCTGGGTTTGTGAGGAGGCCAGAGTCGCAGGAGGTGAGCAGGTTGTTCCGGCACCATCTTGGTTGGGGCCCAAAGCTGCATCTTTGTCGAAATAGTAGTCTAATTTCCCTTGTTTAGGGTGTGCCCGTTTGCCCTTCGGCATTTTTATGCACCGGGGGTCACTTCTGCCTGCTTTCAATATAATTATGGGTCTGTTATCTGGTAATTTCGTCGCTGTGTGTCTGGAGCTCACTCAGTGTGCGCTACACCCCCATTCTGCTGTGCAAATTTTAATAAATACTCGGCAAAAGAAAGATAGCCAAACTAAATACACCAGTCTAATTTTATGGCTAACAACAGGCCAGCTTGATAAATGTGCCCAAGTGTTCGGTCAGTGATTTCCATCAGTGATTTGGAACCAAAACCAGGTGCGGCTCTAAATACAGAACAGGTGCAGATCTATCCATTATACATTATCTTAATGTAGCCTCCACTCCTGGTTATGGCTCACAATCACAGCCTAAGGGCTCATTCACACGACCGTATGTATTTTGCGGTCCGCAAAAAACGGGTCTGCAAGAAATACGGATGAGATCCGTGTGCATTCCGTATTTTGTGGAATGGAACAGCTGGCCCCTAATAGAAAAGTACTATCCTTGTCCATAATGCGGACAATAATAGGACATGTTCTATTTATTTGCGGAACGGAAATACGGAAATGGAATACACACGGTTAAACTCCTGTTTTTTTGTGGACCTATTGAAATGAATAGTTCCATATACGGTCCGCCCAAAAAATGGAACGGACACAGAAAGAAAATACTTTCGCGTGCATGAGCCCTAAGTGTAACCTGCTTGATCAGTGTCTGAAGAGAGAAATTTTGGGAAGTATAACCAAAGAACATAGTAAATGAACCACTTACTGACCAATCTTAACATTTCAGCTCACGCTGCAGCCTTTCTCAGGCTCTTTTATGAGCTGAAATGTTGCAAAAGGAACGATTCAAAGGAATGATTTTCCTATTCAGGTGCTGAGTGTAGAACGGACAGCACACTGACAAATTAAAGTCAATTGGTTAATTCGCATGAGCAATTTTCTGCAGGGACCATCAGTCTGTGCCAAGAAAATTGCAGAATGCACCACTCAGCTCTGATTTTCCCACAAGACTCATTCATTCAAGTGAATGGGTCTGCGAAATAAATGGACGGCACACAGCCATCATCCATTTAAAAACCTGTCCGTATGTACCTGGAACATGGATGGCTTTCCTATTGTTTATCTGAATAAGGCCTTACACTGAATGCTGTTTTCTGGTATATCTTTTTTAATCATAGTTGTAAATGCAGCTCAGGATTATAAAACAGTTTGTAAGTCAGGATGGATGCAGAAGTAATGTAAAATATTTGCTAAATTAATTAAAGGCTATGGGGCATTTTTTAGTATTGCATTTTACTAATTTTGGGCTAAAATCATTGTTTCCAATTGTCTTTATTATACACTTTCAGCAGTTTTTCTCCTACAGCCTAATATTGAACCTGTCAGGGAGCTGTTCTGATGGCTCAATCAGTAGCCCTGATCTCTGAACTCCTGACAGCTCATAAACACTCATTATAGCTAAATGTTTAAGCAATTTAATTCCCGAGGCAGCCGCATGGTGTCTGCCTGCCATTGTTTTCAATGGGAGGCAGCACTTCTATTTAAAGTTGTGACCATGCTAAGAAGGAACATATGTGGACAGCCACTGCTTGGAGCTGCGGCGGGTGTCTGCTCACAGTTTAGCTCCATTCAGTGGCTAAGCCACAAGTGGGTCTTTGGTATCCTAAGTAAACAACCACAGCAGAACCCATTCCGACTTCTGCCGCGACGTCCTAACTGACTTAAAGGGGTTGTCCAAGTTATATTTATTGATGACCTATCCTCAGGATAGGTCATCAATATCAGATCGGAGGGGTCCGGCACCCCCTCCGATCAGCTGTTTGAAGAGGAGACTCGCACGGTGTCAGCGCTGCCTCCTCTTCACTGTTTACCTTCTAGCCGTTGCATCTGCAGCGGTGAGCAGGTGTAATTACACCCAAGCCTTCCTATTGAAATGAATGGGACGGCTCAGGTGTAATTACACCTGCTCACCACTGCAGATGCAACGGCTAGAAGGTAGACAGTGAAGGGGAGGCAGTGCTGGCACGGCACACGCCTTCTCTTCAAAGAGCTGATCGGCGGGGGTGCCGGGTGTCAGACCCCTCCGATCTGATATTGATGACCTATCCTGAGGATAGGTCATCAATAAATATAACTTGGACAACCCCTTTAAGGAATGTATCACCTATTTGTTACCTGTTAAAACCAGATTTTCTTCTTGTGGGGGAGATAATCTTGCCTAAATTCCTATTAACAGCATGTAGACATATGCTTTATAGCAGCCACATTTGTCATAGACTGCAGGGGACTTGCTGTTTTTTTAGGCATGCTGTGTGACCTGTGCCGAGGTCTTTGTACAGTTATGGGGAGTAAGTGACATCACCTATTGTGAATGCTGGATCCTGTGTTATCTTTATATACGGTAGGTGATATGTGTTCTTGGTATTCTGCCTGTGGTAATAATGGGATGACTGCTGACAAGTGACCTATACAGATCTGAAGCCTATTATTAGGCTTAGGCCTCATGCACACGGCCGTTGCTTTGGTCCGCATCTGAGCCGCAGTTTTTGCGGCTCTGATGCGGACCCATTCACCTCAATGGGGCCTCAAAAGATGCGGACGGCACTCCATTTTGCGGAGTACACGGGATTACAAGGACACATAGATTACAATGATGCTGTACACATCGGGCCGACCCACGGGGCTATTGTCCTGCACTCGTATGATGTTATGAGTGCAGTACAATCAGGGCCGTCTTTAATAATGATTGGACCCTGGGCAAGAATTTACTTGGGCCCCCTGGATCCCGCCTTCCCACAACCTAAAAAAAAGCTAAAATCTTATACTCACCTGTGTCCTTTCACTGGCGCTCACTAGCTGCTGGTACGGCGAGGGATGGTGCAACGCAGACACGCACACCTCACCGCGTCCTGGCACAGGCGGGTGTGATGACATCATCACGCCTGCCTGCACTGGGATTTCACCAAATACCAAATAGACCTCAGGCCTGTAGCCTATGACAAGTCTTGTCACCATCTGCAAATTTTAAGGCGCATTGGTGACCATTTTGGTCACCATCTGGAGAGCTGTATTGCATCAGTGACATGACCACTCTCCACATATAATGATATATTACATCAGTGACATCGCTGCTCTCCACATATAATGTTATATTACATCAGTGACATCACCGCTCTCCACGACTAAGGGCCCTTAGTCGTAAGTTTAAAATTAAATTAAAAATAACTTTTTTTTTTTTTTTTAAAGTGTATGTTTAGCATAAAAAACCTTATTTAAACAATGCTAGATGGCTAAGTAAGTGCCATATATAAAACTGTTAAACTCCTCTTCACCCTAGACATTTGATTCCTTTTATGAATTCCACGCTCTTCTGTATGGGGGGCTATCCGACTCTTGTCTGCTATTATGAAGGACAATTAAATTGATCATGTTTCATTTTTAAAGCCAAAAGGAAAGAGCATAGGTGTCTAGCTGCTACTCACCCTTCTTCCCACCAGAAGGATTCACGTACACCTGAAAGTAAACCGGGCAAGTTGGGGGTAATAATTATTTTGTTTGTGTGGTCAGCTTCAGCCCACATAGTACTAGTCAAAGTATTCATAAAACAGGAGTTGATGCAGAGTGCAGAACATCAGTGGTGAAGAGGTTAATTCAGAAGCTGGAACGCTTCAACATCCAAGTGGTGATGTACAGTGCTAGGAAGGGAAAGAGGCTGCAATCCAGCTGTGCAGGGGTTAATCCCTAGTATTAGCAGCAGAGTAGCTTCTTTTCCCATGGAGCTCATGGCTGCATAATATATAGGGTAGGTCTAGTATATGTTTACATGGGACAGCAAGTGACGTTCAGAGTGACCGTCATCTATGTACCACACTTCAAACAGAGGACGTCTTTTGTGGTCCTTCTATCTCGCAGACACATTCTCTGCACGGAAAATCATGCAGAAAACGTCTCATGTGAATTAACCCATTGACTTTTATGTGTCAGTGTTCAGTCCGGGTGCAATGTGGTCCAATATACAGCATCCAATGAAACATGCTGTTAAGGGTCCATTCACACGTTCGTAGTTCTGGTTCCGCAAATTTGTGGAACGGGTGCAGACAAATTCATTTAAATGGGGCCGCACAAGATGCTGTCCGCATCCGTAGTTCCGTTCCGCAGCCCCGCAAAAAAAGATAGAGCATGTCCTATTCTTGCCCGCAATCGCTGACAAGAATAGGCATTTCTATCGTAAGGCCAGCTATGTGTGGTATGCAAAATGCGGAATGCACACAGACGGTATTTGTGTTTTGCGGATCGCAAAACACTTACGGACGTGTGAATGGGCCCTAATTCTTTTACCTGTGGCCACACCATCAGAAAAATAGCTTCAAATTTGGAATCGGTAGCATACTGAGCTGCTATGTGTTCTGAATATACTTAAGAAAAAAATGTGATCAATCATATCAAATCTTCAGGAAAAATAAAACACAGAATAGATGAAAAGAGACAAAGCAAGAGATTTCACATTAGGATCTATGAAGGTCCTTTTACGTGGACCGACGATCTGGCAGATTATCAGGGACGAATCTTTGTATAAACACTTGATCCCAAAAATATGCCTATGTGAAAGCAGCTTGTTCATTAGGTGATTGTGTCTTCTGCCGGCACGAAAAATCGTTCCTGTGCAGCAGATCGAGCAGTCTGAGCAACCATCTGCGCAGGAATGCTGATTTTCTATGGGGGCATGCAATCGCTGTATCAATCGCTTGTCCTCATACACAGTAGGTGATGGATGGATGCAAATGCAGCCCTCATCTCGGGAGCGTCTGCTTCATTCCCAATTATTTGCCAGATCATCTCTATGTGTAAAAGGACCTTTAGCCATATGTTCATAGAAAGGAAAATGGTGACAGGCATGTTATGTTGCAGTGTAATGGATGGATGCTCATATCAGCAATGACTAGACATCTCCGTAGCCACTGAGTGCAAAGATCCTTTGAATGTGTTGCCAACCCCTTTCTCTCATCCTCAGCTCTGCTGTGTCTGAGACCAAGCCTCCCTTTATTGTTCGCCTGCACGGATTGGCTCGGATGTATCCTAATAATGACTTCATTCAGCCCCCTCCTGTCATCTCTCTGTGAATGAAGTCAACCAGCGATCTTTGCAAGTAGAAGGAAAGCAGGAGAGGGGAAACAGCTCAATAGAGCATAGGTGCCCGGGATTATTTGTGTTTCACCTGGTGACTGGGACCTGCATCCTGTACCTCGAAAAGCTTGGACATATTGATTCTGTAAATGCACCATCTACAAGCTGCATCCATAGGACTGCTGTGTAAAGGGGCACTTGTTGGGGTGCAGCAGGTTATAGAGGCTTTTTCTTCATATCTAAGGCCCCACAAAAGCTGCCAAGACGCCTCGTGCAGTGCTCCGAGTGAAAAATGGGGCGTCCAAGCTCCCGAAGCCCACGCCAGACCCGGGGAGCGCCCCAAGCATGTTCATGGAGAGGTCACAGAGCCGGATTAGCCTGTCTGCATCATTCGAGGCTCTGGCCATCTACTTCCCCTGCATGAACTCCTTTGATGAAGAAGATGGGGGTAAGCATCTCACACTGTGAGCTTTGGGGTCTTGTACTTAGCAAATGTCATTGTGGGTTTTCTGTAGACTGTACACTTTCATGCTAAGGTATGGTTCAGTGGAGAGTTGGACCCTACCAAAATACCCATCGTAAGTCATAAAGATGCTCTGCTTGTCCGTCAATTCCTTTTCTTCGAAGCCATCTAGTTTATTCATCGATTACAACCTTCCCATAATTACATTTCATCTGCACAATCAGTTAATGGCAGGACCAACATTAGGGGTGAAAATATATCAATGCGCAGATTTCAGCAATTACTGGCATAAGGAATCTGCCACAGGTTACTAGAGACTCGAGTGGAAGCTCTTGAATGGTTAAATCAATTGACCATGAAATGGTGTAATTGAGATGATCTACTCAGTCTCATTAGGGTGACGGTGATTTGTTGTGATCCACATGAAAAGATCATTTTTGTTCATAATAGGCGTCATAATAGGAACATTCTACCATCCTAGGAGTAGTAGTAGTTTCTTTTTTCTGTTGTCTTAGACTGAAGAAGGTGTACAAAAGATACAGATACTCCTGACTTCCTGACCGGCATTAGTAGTTGGGCCAGGAGTGGTTACAATTTCTTATTTCTTCCCGAGTCATAAGCTATATTTGTAATACATCTACCCCAATCTATGGACTGACTTAGCACATTGTTTAACATGCATCAGTCATTGATGAAATCACTCCGCCACAGGTATCTGTGGTCACCATAGTTCTAAATGTGTATATTATCAGGGTAGTCTGGAGTAATGACATCTCCCTGCATGGACCATTCAGCCTATATCATTACAATCTGTTCCTTATTTGTGCACCGAGTCGTCATGCATTATAAATAGTTATTAGATCTCCCCTCAGTCGTCTTTTTTCTAAAGATCTATCTATCCAGATCCCTCTGTAGTAGTATACTGTCCTCTTCAGTGTTAATTACTTTACACAGTTTAGTGTCATCTGCAAAAACTGATATTTTACCGTGCAAGCCTTCTATAAGATCATTAATAAATATATTGAAGAGAATAGGGCCCAATACTGACCCCTGAGGTACCCCGCTAGTGACAGTGACCCAATCTGAGTGTGTACCGTTAATAACCACCCTTTGTTTTCTATCACTGAGCCAGTAGATGGCATGGTGTAAGGAATAGCAACAGAAGTATATATTAATTGCTATTATCATATACATAATTTATATATAAAGTATAGTAATGATAGTAGTGGTAATAGCAGCACAGTAGCATACCAGCTACAGAACCACTGCCAACGCAATGGTGGCCTTGCAGCGAAAATTTTCACTTTGAAGTGCCAAAATTATTCTGGTGCTGCCAGTTTTCATGGACTGGGTCAAGTATTGGCATGGTGGTGGCCATCAGGATTGAGCTATTATATTACTGCCAGTTGTCCTGCTACAATCATGCACAAAGAGATATATAGTGAAATGATTCTTTCTAAACTTACTTGGTATTCTCCTTGTAAATAACACCAGAAGGAACATATAAATTAATTGGGTAAACATCCTGTGCCCATTAAGATGCTCATGTTTACCAAGATATGATTCTTGCACATCTAATCCATAAATCTACAGATTGGTAAAGAATTCATTGTGCAGTTCAGGCAGACATAGACCTTCTTACAGACACAGCTTCTCTGAGATTCTTTTTTCTTTTATCATGTGAAGGGCGCTGAAATGAGGAGAACATCTAAAAAAACATCTAGGAGATTGATGCTAGCGTAGGGCATGAGGACTGTAGGCCTTTTGGGGGTTACCATGTAGTAAAAAAATTGTGAGCAGAACATAGCTGGCTTTTACACGGCCCTATTATTCATACAGAGTCATTAATCGAACGTGAGGATTGGTTATATATTATGAGTTGGCCACTGGGAATTGTACTGCCCTCAAGGGTTTAGGCCTGACTTGTATCTATCATTACAGTCCCAGCAGATGAACCTCTGCCGCTAATTATAGGAAAACCACTGCAAATTTTAATTAGTGTGTACATGTGCTGCCTGCCGGCCTTGTATGTTACAGGAAATCATGATAGCCAGACAATGCATTCCTCTTTTACAAGCAGAAATGAGAAATAAACCTTGCACTGAGAGCATAGCCATGAGACAAGAAGATCTTGTCATGTGATGAATGCCAATTGTGTCTATACATGTGAACGTGCGGCCTTACGTATGGATATCTGGAAATACATTGCAGTGTCCCTGTATATCGGCATACACAGAATCCATTGCCTCACGCTGCCCTCGCTACATAATGTCTATTGGCTGCAGAATTATATCAGCTGTAGGGTGAACATATGTCAATTTTACAGAGAACGCTCCCCTGTTGAGAACAGAAAGTCTATGCAGCCACGTAGCTGGAACATGGCACGGGGTCTCTATTGTGTAGCTGTTGCAATCTCAACAGCGTGGCCTTTAAGTCAGACAATTGCAAAAAATGTGTACAGTGCACGGCCAGTAATGATCTACTTCGAGCCTAGAAGGGACCTGAAGTATGCCAGGTTCTTCTGGTTTCTGAACAAAAGCAACCTACTTCTTACTGAAGTCAATTTTCATTTCTCTTCCCTTCTTTGTCTTTATCGCACGTGAATTATTATTTTCTAATGCAGTTTCTATTGATGCCACAGTCCGTACATGGAATGTAAGAATGTCACCATGTTATTCTCCTGAACAGGGAGATGTAAACAGACAGGGCAGTACAAATTATAGTAACATAGTTTATAAGGCCGAAAAAAGACATCTGTCCATCCAGTTCGGCCTGTCATCCTGCAAGTTGATCCACAGAAAGGCAAAAAAAAACAAAAAAACCTTTGAGGTAGAAGCCAATGTTCCCCACTTAAGGGGTAAAAATTCCTTCCCGAATCCAATCAGGCAATCAGAATAAATCCCTGGATCAACGACCCCTCTCTAGTAGCTATAACTTGTAATATTGTTACGCTCCAGAAATACATCCAGGCCCCTCTTGAATCCCTTTATTGTACTCACCATCACCACCTCCTCAGGCAGAGAGTTCCATATTCTCACTGCTCTTACCGTAAAGAATCCTCTTCTATGTTTGTGTACAAACCTTCTTTCCTCCAGACGCAGAGGATGTCCCCTCGTCACAGTCACAGTCCTGGGGATAAATAGATGATGGGAGAGATCTCTGTACTGACCCCTGATATATTTATACATAGTAATTAGATCTCCCCTCAGTCGTCTTTTTTCTAAGGTGTATAACCCTAATGTTGATAATCTTTCAGGGTACTGTAGTCCCCCCATTCCAGTTATTACTTTAGTTACCCTCCTCTGAACCCTCTCCAGCTCTGCTATATCTGCCTTGTTCACAGGAGCCCAGAACTGTACACAGTACTCCATGTGTGGTCTGACTAGTGATTTGTAAAGTGGTAGGACTATGTTCTCATCACGGGCATCTATGTCCCTTTTGATGCAACCCATTTTCTTATTGGCCTTGGCAGCAGCTGCCTGACACTGTTTTTTCCAGGTTAGTTTGCTGTTCACTAAAATTCCTAGGTCCTTTTCCATGTCAGTGTTACCTAGTGTTTTACCATTTAGTATGTACGGGTGACTTGCATTATTCCTTCCCATGTGCATAACCTTACATTTGTCAGTGTAAAACCTCATCTGCCACTTCTTTGCCCAAGCCTCAAATCTATCCAGATCCCTCTGTAGCAGTATACTGTCCTCTGCCGTGTCAATTACTTTACACCAGGGATGCTCAACCTGCGGCCCTCCAGCTGTTGTAAAACTACAACTCCCACGATGCCCTTCTGTAAGATGAAAGCTGTAGGCTGTCAGGGAATGATGGGAGTTGTAGTTTTGCAACAGCTGGAGGGCCGCAGGTTGAGCATGCCTGCTCTACACAGTTTAGTGTCATCTGCAAAAATTGATATTTTACTGTGCAAGCCTTCTACAAGATCATTAATAAATACATTGAAGAGAATAGGGCCCAATACTGATCCCTGAGGTACTCCACTAGTGACAGTGACCCAATCTGAGTGTGTACCGTTAATAACCACCCTCTGGATGCCATCCAGTCCTAGCGATTTGTCTATTCTTTTTAAGACGCCGCTGTACTTCTTCCTGGGTCAGACAGGGCACTTTTAATGGGGAATTAACTTTTGCATTCTGCATTTCATCTGACAGTTTATTTTCTTCAGTGAATACAGTGGAGAAAAAAAATATTTAATAGCTTTCCTTTCTACTCATCACTCTCTGCAACTCCCCCCTCATTACTCTGTAGGGGGCCGACACCTTCAGATTTATACTTTTTGCCATTTATATAATTGAAAAACATTTTAGGGTTAGTTTTGCTCTCTTTGGCAATTAATCTCTCGGTCTCTAGTTTTGCTAATTGCTTTTATTTGTTTTTTACATATTCTATTTTTCTCCTTTTCTTTTTCAGTGCTTCCTCACTGCCCTCCTGTTTTAGTGATTTAAGTGCTTTCTTTTTGTCATTTATTGCTTTCTTTACAGTTCTATTTATTCTATTTTTCTTGTTTCTTAACCTTTTATTCCCATAAGGTAGATTTTAGATTAGATTTTAGGATGTTTTCAAAAATATTCCATTTTGTGGCTGTATTTTTATTTTTGAGGACTTTGTCCCAGTTAGTTAGGCCTATGGCCTCTCTTAGTTGGCGAAATTTAGCTTTTTTTAAGTTTAATTTTGTTCCTGAAGAAACACTCTTTTGAATGGTAATTGGAAGTTTATTACTTTATGGTCACTTTTTCCCAGATGTCCCCCGGCCTGCACATCTGTTGTTCTGTCAGGTCTATTGGTTAATACTAAGTCCAGTATGGACGTCCCTCTAGTCGGATCCTGAACCAGTTAGGAAAGATAATTGTTATTGGTTATTGCCAAGAACCTGTTTCATTTATGAGATGCACAGATTTCAGTTTCCCAGTCTATATCTGGGTAGATGAAGCCCCCCATAATAACCACCTCATTATGATCTGCCGCCTCGTCTATCTCGTTTAGTAGCAGATTTTCTGTGGACTCTGGTATATTAGGTGGTTTATAATAAACTCCTATTAGTAATTTATTATTGTTTTTGCCTCCATGTATTTCTACCCACAGTGACTCCACATGTTCATGTCCCTCACTTATATCTTCTCGGACTGTGGGCTTTAGACAGGACTTTACATAAAGGCAGACCCCTCCCCCTCCCTGGTTTTGACAATCCTTTCTAAACAGACTGTAACCCTGTACATTAACTGCCCAGTCATAGCTATCATCCAGCCATGTCTCAGTTATTCCCACTATGTCATAGTCCTCCTCACACATCACTAATTCCAGTTCCCCAGGTTTATTAGGCTTCTGGCATTAGTATACATACATTTAAGAGGTTTATGTTTTTTTTTTACCTACACTTTTCCTTCTGAACTGTTCTAGTCCCTCCTTACATTCCTCCCCCAGTCCCATTACCTTGCCCCCGGTCTCTATCTGCACTATCTTCCCATCCTATAACGTAATTACCCTCCCCCAGTCCCTAGTTTAAACACTCCTCCAACCTTCTAGCGATCTTCTTCCCCAACACAGCTACCCCTTCCCCATTGAGGTGCAGCCCATCCCTACAATAGAGCCTGTAGCCAACAGTTCTCCAGGAACCCAAACCCCTCCTTCCTACACCAGTTCTTTAGCCACTTGTTAACCTCCCTAATCTCCCGCTGCCTTTCTTGTGTGGCTCCTGGTACCGGTAGTATTTCTGAAAATACTACCTTTGAGATCCTTGCCCTAAGCTTTTGACCTAAATCCCTAAAATAATTTTTAAGGATGCTCCACCTACCTCTAACTTTGTCATCGGTTCCGATATGGACCATGACCGCTGGATCTTCTCCAGCCCCTCCCAGTAATCTGTCAACCCGATCTGCGATATGTCAAACTCGAGCGCCAGGAAGACAACACACCGTTCGACGATCCCGATCTTTTGACAGATTGCCCTATCTGTACCCCTAATAATTGAGTCTCCCACTACTAGCACCTGTCTGGCCTGCCCTGCTCTCCTGGTTCCCTGCTTACTGAAGCTGACATTCTCCTGACTGGCAGAGGAAGTGTCCGGCTGCAGCAGTGCCCTCCCTGAACTGACATTCAGATGGAAAATGTAGTTCAGTAGGCTACAAAAACTTCTTTAGGATCTAGGCATACAAATACACATGGCAGATCACCATGCAACTGTATGGTAAAATAATGCAAATTCTTCAGTGCATCTATATTCAACTGTACAGCTGAGATGGTAAATATACCTTATATTTGACAGTGCTAAAAATAGAGAACCCATTTTGGCCTCATACATGTGCAGAAAATAAGAGTTGTACAGGTTGTAAAGAGACAAGATTTATGTGGTTTCAGACAAGAAAATTGTGGCATGCTCCTTTTCTTTGCTATATTATTTATTCTCCCTATAAGTATTACTTCTAGGGAAGAAGATCTTCATAATATGAAGCCATAGGGACTCTGGATACCATGGTATAGGCTTCACACATGTGCACAACTCCAGTCTTCTGTATTACAATTACAATGTCAAATAAACATAAAATAAATATTTTATAAAAATGTATACAGTTGCAAGAAAAAGTATGTGAACCCTTTGGAATGATATGGATTTCTGCACAAATTGGTCATAAAATGTGATCTGATCTTCATCTAAGTCACAACAATAGACAATCACAGTCTGCTTAAACTAATAAGACACAAATAATTAAATGTTACCATGTTTTTATTGAACACACCATGTAAACATTCACAGTGCAGGTGGAAAAAGTATGTGAACCCCTAGACTATTGACATCTCCAAGAGCTAATTGGATTGAGGTGTCAGCCAACTGGAGTCCAATCAATGAGATGAGATTGGAGGTGTTGGTTACAGCTGCCCTGCCCTATAAAAAACACACACCAGTTCTGGGTTTGCTTTTCACAAGAAGCATTGTCTGATGTGAATGATGCCTCGCACAAAAGAGCTCTCACAAGACCTACGATTAAGAATTGTTGACTTGCATAAATTGTGCAGAAATCCATATCATTCCAAAGGGTTCACATACTTTTTCTTGCAACTGTATTACTAGGGATAAGCGAATCGAGTTTGGATGAAGTCTTGCAAGACTTTGAGTAATAACTTCGTACACTAATTTGTACTTAACCCATTTCCTGAACTCTGGATCGGTTGTAAGGTACCACTGGGAACCGAACCCGAGTTCGGGAAATGTTTTTTTTACAGTACAAATTAATTTAAGAAGTTATTACGTGAAGTCTCGTGAGACTTCTCGAAGTAATAACTTCGGCTCATCGGAGACAGTGCATTCTGCTCCGTATAGTATTGGAACAACGTTTTATGCGAATCGACTTTGGATGTTTCATCCAAAGTCGATTTGCTCATCCCTATATATTACCTGCTAAAGAACAGGGGGGGCTCACTGACCCAGTGGTCTCTGCACTGCAATTATAAGAAATCTGTCAAGCCATGAGGGTACACGCCCCCTTCTACTAAACCCCACCCACTGTTTCAAAACATGTGCAGTGACCCGCTTGTTCACTGCTAAAGGATAAATGCTGTTGTTCACTGCTAGAAGGTTAATGTTATTATATGGTTCACTTCTAAAGTTTCTACACACTTACAGTGGTACTACTGACTAATATAACTTTAACCACCTCCCGACCGCCTAACGCAGATATGCGTCCGGGAGGTGGTTGCTTTACTCCTCCTGGACGCATATACGCGTCATCTCACGAGACGCGAGATTTCCTGTGAACGCGCGCACACAGGCGCGCGCGCTCACAGGAACGGAAGGTAAGCGAGTGGATCTCCAGCCTGCCAGCGGCGATTGCTCGCTGGCAGGCTGGAGATCCGAATTATTTAACCCCTAACAGGTATATTAGACGCTGTTTTCATAACAGCGTCTAATATACCTCCTACCTGGTCCTCTGGTGGTCCCTTTTGTTAGGATCGACCACCAGAGGACTCAGGTAGCTCAGTACAGTCGCACCAAACACTACACTACACTACACCCCCCCCCCGTCACTTATTAACCCTTTATGAACCCATGATCACCCCATATAAACTCCCTGATCACCCCACTGTCATTGATCACCCCCCTGTCAGGCTCCGTTCAGACGTCCGTATGATTTTTACGGATCCACGGATACATGGATCGGATCCGCAAAACGCATACGGACGTCTAAATGGAGCCTTACAGGGGGGTGATCAATGACAGGCGGGTGATCACCCATATACACTCCCTGATCACCCCCTGTCATTGATCACCCCCCTGTCATTGATCACCCCCTGTCATTGATCACCCCCCTGTAAGGCTCCATTCAGACGTCCGCATGATTTTTACGGATCCATGGATACATGGATCGGATCCGCAAAACACATGCGGACGTCTGAATGGAGCCTTACAGGGGGGTGATCAATGACAGGCGGGTGATCACCCATATACACTCCCTGATCACCCCCCTGTCACTGATCACCCCCCTGTAAGGCTCCATTCAGACGTCCGCATGTGTTTTGTGGATCCGATCCATGGATCCGTAAAAATCATGCGGACATCTGAATGGAGCCTTACAGGGGGGGTGATCAGTGACAGGGGGGTGATCACCCTGATCACCCCCTGTCATTGATCACCCCCCTGTAAGGCTCCATTCAGACGTCCGCATGTGTTTTGTGGATCCGATCCATGTATCCATGGATCCGTAAAAATCATGCGGACATCTGAATGGAGCCTTACAGGGGGGGTGATCAGTGATAGGGGGGTGATCACCCTGATCACCCCCTGTCATTGATCACCCCCCTGTAAGGCTCCATTCAGACGTCCGCATGTGTTTTGTGGATCCGATCCATGTATCCATGGATCCGTAAAAATCATGCGGACGTCTGAATGGAGCCTTACAGGGGGGGGTGATCAGTGACAGGGGGGTGATCACCCTGATCACCCCCTGTCATTGATCACCCCCCTGTAAGGCTCCATTCAGACGTCCGCATGTGTTTTGTGGATCCGATCCATGTATCCATGGATCCGTAAAAATCATGCGGACATCTGAATGGAGCCTTACAGGGGGGGTGATTAGTGACAGGAGGGTGATCACCCTGATCACCCCCTGTCATTGATCACCCCCCTGTAAGGCTCCAGTCAGACGTCCGCATGTGTTTTGTGGATCCGATCCATGTATCCATGTATCCGTAAAAATCATGCGGACATCTGAATGGAGCCTTACAGGGGGGGTGATCAGTGATAGGGGGGTGATCACCCTGATCACCCCCTGTCATTGATCACCCCCCTGTAAGGCTCCATTCAGACGTCCGCATGTGTTTTGTGGATCCGATCCATGTATCCATGGATCCGTAAAAATCATGCGGACGTCTGAATGGAGCCTTACAGGGGGGGTGATCAGTGACAGGGGGGTGATCAGGGAGTCTATATGGGTGATCACCCCCCTGTCATTGATCACCCCCCTGTCATTGATCACCCCCCTGTAAGGCTCCATTCAGACGTCCGCATGTGTTTTGCGGATCCGATCCATGGATCCGTAAAAATTATACGGACGTCTGAATTGAGCCTTACCAGGGGGGTGATCAATGACAGGGGGGTGATCAGGGAGTCTATATGGGTGATCACCCCCCTGTCATTGATCACCCCCCCAGTAAGGCTCCATTCAGACATTTTTTTGGCCCAAGTTAGCGGAAATTTTTTGTTTGTTTTTGTTTTTTCTTACTAAGTCTCATATTCCACTAACTTGTGTCAATTAATAAAATCTCACATGAACTCCCCATACCCCTCACGGAATCCAAATGCGTAAACATTTTTAGACATTTATATTCCAGACTTCTTCTCACGCTTTAGGGCCCCTAAAAAGCCAGGGCAGTATAAATACCCCACATGTGACCCCATTTCGGAAAGAAGACACCCCAAGGTATTCCGTGAGGGGCATATTGAGTCCATGAAAGATTGAAATTTTTGTCCTAAGTTAGCGGAAAGTGAGACTTTGTGAGAAAAAAACAAAAAAAATCAATATCCGCTAACTTATGCAAAAAAATAAAAAATTCTAGGAACTCGCCAGGCCCCTCATTGAATACCTTGGGGTGTCTTCTTTCCAAAGTGGGGTCACATGTGGGGTATTTATACTGCCCTGGCTTTTTAGGGGCCCGAAAGTGTAAGAAGAAGTCTGGGATCCAAATGTCTAAAAATGCCCTCCTAAAAGGAATTTGGGCCCCTTTGCGCATCTAGGCTGCAAAAAAGTGTCACACATGTGGTATCGCCGTACTCGGGAGAAGTTGGGGAATGTGTTTTGGGGTGTCATTTTACATATACCCATGCTGGGTGAGAAAAATATCTTGGTCAAATGCCAACTTTGTATAAAAAAATGGGAAAAGTTATCTTTTGCCAAGATATTTCTCTCACCCAGCATGGTTATATGTAAAATGGCACCCCAAAACACATTCCCCAACTTCTCCTGAGTACGGCGATACCAGATGTGTGACACTTTTTTGCAGCCAAGGTGGGCAAAGGGGCACATATTCCAAAGTGCACCTTTCGGATTTCACAGGCCATTTTTTACAGATTTTGATTGCAAGGTACTTCTTACACATTTGGGCCCCTAAATTGCCAGGGCAGTATAACTACGCCACAAGTGACCCCATTTTGGAAAGAAGACACCCCAAGGTATTCCGTGAGGGGCACGGCGAGTTCCTAGAATTTTTTATTTTTTGTCACAAGTTAGCGGAAAATGATGATTTTTCTTTTTTTTTCTTTTTTCCTTACAAAGTCTCATATTCCACTAACTTGCGACAAAAAATAAAAAATTCTAGGAACTCGCCGTGCCCCTCACGGAATACCTTGGGGTGTCTTCTTTCCAAAATGGGGTCACTTGTGGGGTAGTTATACTGCCCTGGCAATTTAGGGGCCCAAATGTGTGAGAAGAACTTTGCAATCGAAATGTGTAAAAAATGACCGGTGAAATCCGGAAGGTGCACTTTGGAATATGTGCCCCTTTGCCCACCTTGGCTGCAAAAAAGTGTCACACATGTGGTATCGCCGTACTCAGGAGAAGTTGGGGAATGTGTTTTGGGGTGTCATTTTACATATACCCATGCTGGGTGAGAGAAATATCTTGGCAAAAGACAACTTTTCCAATTTTTTTATACAAAGTTGGCATTTGACCAAGATATTTTTCTCACCCAGCATGGGTATATGTAAAATGACACCCCAAAACACATTCCCCAACTTCTCCTGAGTACGGCGATACCAGATGTGTGACACTTTTTTGCAGCCAAGGTGGGCAAAGGGGCACATATTCCAAAGTGCACCTTTCGGATTTCACCGGTCATTTTTTACACATTTTGATTGCAAAGTTCTTCTCACACATTTGGGCCCCTAAATTGCCAGGGCAGTATAACTACCCCACAAGTGACCCCATTTTGGAAAGAAGACACCCCAAGGTATTCCGTGAGGGGCATGGCGAGTTCCTAGAATTTTTTATTTTTTGTCGCAAGTTAGTGGAATATGAGACTTTGTAAGAAAAAAATAAAATAAAAATCATCATCATTTTCCGCTAACTTGTGACAAAAAATAAAAAGTTCTATGAACTCACTATGCCCATCAGCGAATACCTTAGGGTGTCTACTTTCCGAAATGGGGTCATTTGTGGGGTTTTTCTACTGTCTGGGCATTGTAGAACCTCAGGAATCATGACAGGTGCTCAGAAAGTCAGAGCTGCTTCAAAAAGCGGAAATTCACATTTTTGTACCATAGTTTGTAAACGCTATAACTTTTACCCAAACCATTTTCTTTTTTTTTTGCCCAAACATTTTTTTTTTATCAAAGACATGTAGAACTATAAAGTTAGCGAAAAATGTATATATGGATGTCGTTTTTTTTGCAAAATTTTACAGCTGAAAGTGAAAAATGTCATTTTTTTGCAAAAAAATCGTTACATTTCGATTAATAACAAAAAAGTAAAAATGTCAGCAGCAATAAAATACCACCCAATGAAAGCTCTATTAGTGAGAAGAAAAGGAGGTAAAATTCATTTGGGTGGTAAGTTGCATGACCGAGCGATAAACGGTGAAAGTAGTGTAGTGCCGAAGTGTAAAAAGTGCTCTGGTCATGAAGGGGGTTTCAGCTAGCGGGGCTGAAGTGGTTAACATTAGAGATGAGCGAACTTCTGTTTTAAGTTCGGCGTCTAAAGTTCGGGGGCGGGTTAGCGGAGAATCCCGATCTGGAACCGGATATGGATTCCGACTTCCGTTGTGGTCCGTGGTAGCGGAATCAATAATCGGCCATTATTGATTCCGCTACCACGGACCACAACGGAAGTCGGAATCCATATCCGGTTCCAGATCGGGATTCTCCGCTAACCCGCCCCCGAACTTTAGACGCCGAACTTAAAACAGAAGTTCGCTCATCTCTAGTTAACATGTATTCCAAAAGGTTGTGTATGGGAGGAAATAGTTAACTGGCAGTCCCATTGTCCCCTGGCTAGTTGGTAATTCCTGGTAAGTTCGCCTAGAATAAGAACATGTATGCTAAATCTGGTGTGTACGCCAGATAAACTAAAGAAGGAGAAAATAATTCTCCAGGGAGACACCATCCCTGTTAGTAAAAGGTGCCAGAAAAGCAACTTTCCTAAGAACCAACCTCTGAGGGAGAGAAGCATTGAATTGTTCCAATAGGTTAAGGACTATAATGGTACAATGCTTGAACAGAGACAATAAAGGTAATATAACTTTTTAGACTTTACTACCCATGGTTTGAGTTCTATTACTTCTTGTGCCCACCATATTACTGACAGAAATCGGCCATCTGATCTAGGACTGCACCCTGCAGTTGGGCATTGCAGAGAAATATTGGGAGTGATTGCACGTTACTATAGAAAGAGACTGAGGGAGGATCACCATAGCCATCTGTATACACAGCCTTTGAGAAAAGCCTACTCTCTAAAATACTGAGAACTGTGTCAACTGCTTGTATTTGCACTGTGACACCCATCATTCATTCAGTAAAAGAGAGACTTTAATTTATTATTTAATCAATCCAGCCTGATCATTGATCCCCACATGCGATCCTGTCACCTGCTCTGCTACCTTGCATCCCACTACCTATTCATTCAACAGCAAGGGCACCCCAGCCACCACCAGGCAGGAGACTCCAAAGTCCAGGGTATGCCCCAGGGTAAGGTTGCGCCCCTCCAAGAACTGCACTCTATTAGAAGATATAGCTGTTAGAAATCGGGTTGGCAGTGAATGCCTCTGAAAGTAAAAGCAGGTTTCACTGCTTTCACTACTGACCCGATTTCTAACAGCTATATCTCCCAATGTAGTGCAGATTCTGGACTTGTTTGAAAGCTTGGAATGTCAGTTTTTTATAAACAAGACCAGGTCTATACAGGGAGTGCAGAATTATTAGGCAAGTTGTATTTTTGAGGATTAATTTTATTATTGAACAACAACCATGTTCTCAATGAACCCAAAAAACTCATTAATATCAAAGCTGAATATTTTTGGAAGTAGTTTTTAGTTTGCTTTTAGTTTTAGCTATTTTAGGGGGATATCTGTGTGTGCAGGTGACTATTACTGTGCATAATTATTAGGCAACTTAACAAAAAACAAATATATACCCATTTCAATTTTTTATTTTTACCAGTGAAACCAATATAACATCTCAACATTCACAAATATACATTTCTGACATTCAAAAACAAAACAAAAACAAATCAGTGACCAATATAGCCACCTTTCTTTGCAAGGACACTCAAAAGCCTGCCATCCATGGATTCTGTCAGTGTTTTGATCTGTTCACCATCAACATTGCGTGCAGCAGCAACCACAGCCTCCCAGACACTGTTCAGAGAGGTGTACTGTTTTCCCTCCTTGTAAATCTCACATTTGATGATGGACCACAGGTTCTCAATGGGGTTCAGATCAGGTGAACAAGGAGGCCATGTCATTAGATTTTCTTCTTTTATACCCTTTCTTGCCAGCCACATTGTGGAGTACTTGGACGCGTGTGATGGAGCATTGTCCTGCATGAAAATCATGTTTTTCTTACCTTGCAGACTTCTTCCTGTACCACTGCTTGAAGAAGGTGTCTTCCAGAAACTGGCAGTAGGACTGGGAGTTGAGCTTGACTCCATCCTCAACCCAAAAAGGCCCCACAAGCTCATCTTTGATGATACCAGCCCAAACCAGTACTCCACCTCCACCTTGCTGGCGTCTGAGTCGGACTGGAGCTCTCTGCCCTTTACCAATCCAGCCACGGGCCCAGCCATCTGGCCCATCAAGACTCACTCTCATTTCATCAGTCCATAAAACCTTAGAAAAATCAGTCTTGAGATATTTCTTGGCCCAGTCTTGACGTTTCAGCTTGTGTGTCTTGTTCAGTGGTGGTCGTCTTTCAGCCTTTCTTACCTTGGCCATGTCTCTGAGTATTGCACACCTTGTGCTTTTGGGCACTCCAGTGATGTTGCAGCTCTGAAATATGGCCAAACTGGTGGCAAGTGGCATCTTGGCAGCTGCACGCTTGACTTTTCTCAGTTCATGGGCAGTTATTTTGCGCCTTGGTTTTTCCACACACTTCTTGCGACCCTGTTGACTATTTTGAATGAAACGCTTGATTGTTCGATGATCACGCTTCAGAAGCTTTGCAATTTTAAGAGTGCTGCATCCCTCTGCAAGATATCTCACTATTTTTGACTTTTCTGAGCCTGTCAAGTCCTTCTTTTGACCCATTTTGCCAAAGGAAAGGAAGTTGCCTAATAATTATGCACACCTGATATAGGGTGTTGATGTCATTAGACCACACCCCTTCTCATTACAGAGATGCACATCACCTAATATGCTTAATTGGTAGTAGGCTTTCGAGCCTATACAGCTTGGAGTAAGACAACATGCATAAAGAGGATGATGTGGTCAAAATACTCATTTGCCTAATAATTCTGCACATAGTGTATCTCTAGCTGCTACCAATCCCAAGAAAAAGCAGACCACTCCAGTCCCCCTGCTGCCCAAACAGAGCTCAGGCAAAACTGTTACATGGTTAAAGGTGTTCTCCGGGCTTTTAACATTGATTCCCTATCCTCAGGATAGGTCATCAATAGTAAATTTGGTGGGGGTTCGACAGCCAACACCCCTGCCGATCAGCTTTATGAAGGGAAAGTGCGCGCCGTGTGCATGTGCCGTCTCCCATCTCTCTTGTCAATGGCAAAGCAGCAGTGAGCAGAAAGAGAAACAGGAGACTGCACGTGCACACTGCGTGCGCCTTCCCTTCATACAGCTTATCGGCTGGGTGTCTGACCCCCACTAATCTGATATTGATGACCTATCCTGAGGATAGTGCAATCAGGATAAATAGAAGCAGCACACTACGGTATCTTAAAGCAATTGAGGAATACAGCAGCTGTATCAAACACCACGGATCCCACGTGGTCATGGAACAATTGAAGAAAAGAAGGTGTTACAGCAGCATCTCCAACGATCTCCTTTATTATGGGTACTTTAAAGCATATGTGCAACCAGACAATGCAACGTTTCGGCTGTCCTCAGTCTTTGTCAAGCATACAATACAAATCAATTGATTCCACATATAAATAGTAAAACACATATACTGCCCCCCAACAGTCCACTCCAATCATCAATGTGTGGGTAGATACCTGCTGTCCAAAAGACTATCCCATTGTAGGGCGGATGCACTCTTTTGCACCAAAATACATAATACAAAGACATAATACAAACGTTCAGTCAATAGTAAATCTGGGCCAATGTGAATGGTCACAAACACTTTAGTGTTTCGTAGGGCAGTTCAGAGTCATGAATCAGATGAATTGCTAGCATTGGTGTGCATACTAATTCAGGATCTGCTTGGGTTCATTTCAACATTTTCTCCTCATCTGCGCCATCAGATGCAGAAGAATTTAACTGGGATGTGAGTGTAGGGTGTTTCTCTACAAAATTTAGGCAAACGCATATATACTGTATCTGACAAAGTGCATTAATGAGGTTGTATTAACAACAACCAAGGGCAGACTGGGCATAGACCCTATAGGGAACTTTTCAAGTGGGCAGATGCCATTGATATTGCTTGAGCCTTCTCATGGCCACCAGCCAGGTAGGTAATGATCTAACGCTCCCAGAGTTAACACTGGAAGTGTTGCCGGTAATTACTTATGTACCTGGCCGGCTGCTACAGGTGCTATCCTAGCTCCTGAATTCAACTGTATTGCCATCCTGAGGCTACTTGTGTTGGCCCTGCCTTATGTCAGTTTGGATCCACCTACAACATGGAGCTACTTTTAGTTTTTTCCAGGGCTACTTTACATTCCCAGCCTGCCCCTGACAACAAGGACATATCTCTTAATAGAGGTGTGGGAAATAGTGGCATGAACATATGAATCAGCACCATGTAATATTATACCATATCTACATATTACCGCCTTTTCTTTCTACTTATCAACCTTTGATGTGTAGTTCAAGCATGTGTCCACCTTCCGTGTGATTACTTTTTGGTACATAGGAGGTGTCATCTAAATCTGTTATCCACAAGACCTCTATTTGAATTTTAGTCTGTGACCACGCCACTTAATGTAGTTCTATTAGAGGATGAGAGCCTCCATGGCCACTGAGATAGAAAGTGATGTCATCGCTGGGACAGTGACTTCTTTTGCTAGACTTATCATAACCTTAGTTGCCAGCCAGATGTTTGTCCAGCCACAAAATATATATCTACATGCTGCTCGGTATGTACATGTTTTCTACCAATGGATAGGAGCAAAGGGTAAAAATCAACCATATACAAGTCTGTATTGTGTACTTCTCTTCTCTTTTTTCTCCATAGCTGATCATCATAGTTAGACAACTGGCCTTCTCTAACTCACTGGGGGAGATGTAGCAAAACTGGTGTAAAGGAAAACTGGCTTAGGGCTCTTTCACACCTGCGTTATTGTCTTCCGGCATAGAGTTCCGTCGTCGGGGCTCTATGCCGGAAGAATCCTGATCAGGATTATCCTAATGCATTCTGAATGGAGTGAAATCCGTTCAGGATGCATCAGGATGTCTTCAGTTCCGGAACGGAACATTTTTTGGCCGGAGAAAATACCGCAGCATGCTGCGCTTTTTGCTCCGGTCCAAAAAACTGAAGACTTGCCGCAAGGCCGGATCCGGAATGAATGCCCATTGAAAGGCATTGATCCCGATCCGGCCTTAAGCTAAACGTCGTTCCGGCGCATTGCCGGATCCGACGTTTAGCTTTTTTAGAGTGGTTACCATGGCTGCCGGGACGCTAAAGTCCTGGCAGCCATGGTAAAGTGTAGTGGGGAGCGGGGGAGCAGCATACTTACCATCCGTGCGGCTCCCGGGGCGCTCCAGAGTGACGTCAGGGCGCCCCAGGCGCATGGATGACGTGATCGCCTGGGGCGCTCTGACGTCACTCTGGAGCGCCCCGGGAGCCGCACGGATGGTAAGTATACCGCTCCCCCGCTCCCCGCTCCTACTATGGCAACCAGGACTTTAATAGCGTCCTGGGTGCCATAGTAACACTGAAAGCATTTTGAAAACGGATGCGTCTTCAAATGCTTTCAGTACACTTGCGTTTTTCCGGTTCCGGCGTGTAATTCCGGCAAGTGGAGTACACGCCGGATCCGGACAATGCAAGTGTGAAAGAGGCCTAAGGCTACTTTCACATTAGCGTTTTTCTTTTCCGGCATAGAGTTTCATCAGAGGGGCTCTATACCGGAAAAGAACTGATCAGGCATATCCCCATGCATTCTGAATGGAGAGCAATCCGTTCAGGATGCATCAGGATGTCTTCAGTTCAGTCATTTTGACTGATCAGGCAAAAGAGAAAACCGTAGCATGCTACAGTTTTATCTCCGGCGAAAAAAACTGAAGACTTGCCTGAATGCCATAGGAATGTCGGCATTCAAAATACCGGAATGCTGTATCCGTGCTTCTGGCAGACCCTTAAAAATGAGAAATTAATACCGGATCTGTTTTGCCTGATGACACCGGAAAAAACGGATCCGGTATTGCAATGCATTTTTCAGACTGATCAGGCATTTTTCAGACTAATCAGGATCCTGATCAGTCTGAAAAATGTCTGATCAGTCAGAAAAAATGACAGGCGTTTGCATACAGCTTGCCTGATCAGGCAGGCAGTTCAGGCAACGGAACTGCCTGCCGGAATCAAACAACGCAAGTGTGAAAGTACCCTTAGTTGCCCATAGCAACCAATCAGATTCCGCCAGAGCTCCTTTGGAAAATGAAAGGTTGAATCTGATTGGTTGCTATGGACAAGTAAGCCAGTTCTACTTTACACCAGTTTAATAAAGGACCCCATATATGTAGAGAATACATGCAAAAATAATCCTCCCTTTACAGTTTATCATCCTTTTCCTTTGATCCTGCAAGGCTCATATTGCCTACAAAACTATATTTTCCCCAGGATATCTACCATTTCCATTTTTCTCTAAGCTCAGATCCTGTGTCTGGCTGCAAGGCATCTGACTACAGCAGGAGTCCTCTCCCACTGCTCTAAAAAACACACAAAAATATTCTCCATCCATCTGCAAGTCACAAATAGATGGGATCAGGAATACAGGAGGAAGGGATTAGGAGGAAGTTCAAGATTTCTGCAGGTTTGTTTTACAAACGTGGTGAAAAACCTGCAGACTGAGAAACGCTGATGGCAAGTTTATCTCCTCCACTTTTATCCTTCATTTCTAGGTTTAGTGTTCCTTTAACACAACTGACACAACATATTACGTGCTCTTTGATGCGGTCAAGCTGAGGGAAGCTTACATGCTCCGTGCATTCAAACGGCAGCAGACGCCAGGATCATTGATTGCTGTGACAGAATGAAAAATACTGTTACACTTCACCATATACAGGGTTTATATATAAAAAATATTTCTTCTTGACAGCTAATCCTGTTTTTGTACCGCTGATGCTCAGCTGTGGACTAAAGAACATGTATACATATAAATTACCATGTGCCTAAAGATGCTGGTATCGGAGTAAGGGTATTTTCAGCAATTTTTACAGAATTTTTTATAACTCTCAGAATACAAAAAAAAAACAACTATGCTATATTATTACAGCTACTTTCTCCCAAACTTCAAGTAACATTGTTGGGAATAAAGACCTGAGAAGATGATCCCAGTGGATGTAACCTCTCATGATGGCATTGCAAATTTAATGAAGGAGAATGCTAATCCAAATAGGCATATAAGTGTAACTATGGGAGCAATATAAGCAGCAAGCCCCTGAGGAGCTGGTGCAGATGATGGGAGTGGTAGTGGCCCTGATGAGATGTTGTGTCAGTCTGTTGCTCCCTGGGGATCGGTGCAGTGGAAAGGTTGTTTGAAGAATTAGGCCAGAGGTAAGAGTATAAAAGTCTCTTTTTACAGTAGTAGGTACAAAGTGCAGTTTCAGTCACCAGGTGATGAGGTATCTTTCTGAAGTGAAGGTCTCTAGTTAAGGACCCTGAAGAAGGATCTCATCAGTTTCCTTCCTTTTCGCTGGAACTCCCCCTCCTGGCAGGACCAGCCCACTCCTACCAAGAGGGTGGGTAGCCCTGATCCTGACAATCATTTCCAACCATATCTAATTTGCTGGAATACATGACAGAACCATGAAACGGTACAATACATAACAAAATTGTGGATACCCCCACGTCTGGGGTACCGTATATACACAAGGTGGAAAGACCTGGAGAGTGTACAATAGAGAATGCAGCAAAGTGTATGTGCAGTTGGGTGACAAAAGGCAGTTCTGCAAATTGTGGTTGCATCTTTCTGTGTACAGTTACAGTTTGCAGGTACGTAAAAAAGAAACATGGTTTTATGGCTGCTGCTTTGAGATCTTAGAGTCAAAGACCTGACCAGATATAACAAGGAACAATTGTTATATTTCATATCCAGGGTCCAGTAAATTTAGTGCACCTGCTGACAACTTTTTGGAAGAGCGGGAGCCCCACAATCTAAGCATGTTTTCATCATATACTAGTAATGTGCCTGACATTTGCCCAATATAATAATTTACAGGATTTCAAACACTGAGATAACCACACAATGGAGCATCTCCATTGTTTTACGCTGGAAACACCATATATCCCAGTGTTGAAGGTTTGGAGGGACATCTAACCCTGCCCACTCTCCGCCCATGCACACCGTATCCTGCCCAGCCTCCTCCTCCAAATAATATGAATCTGGTCTTAACATTTACATGACAAGAATCTGCATAACTAATCATATGCTACATAGTTGCAAGTCCAACTTATGTATGAGATAGCCAAGATACTTTACATTTTTTTTAGCTGCAGATCTGCCAGTTTTCGGGCTCCTCTTCTGCCTTCCAAGATGGCTGCAACACTTCTCAAGACTACCTGTTAAATATGGTGCATTTGGTAGCCCAAGACACTTCTTGCTGCCCTTGGATTGACAAGAACTGCGCATGTGAACAGTGGCAGCTAATCTGGACAAGTCGGAAGCATCTTGGGCTACTGATACTGTATATGTATCAGGTAGTCTGAGAACCGCTGTCCAAGAATTACCAGATCTGCAGCAAAAAAATATAAAAATTAAACATAGGACACCAGGGAAGTGTTCTGTTTATTCCCCAGTTAATGTGATATTTTTTTTTACTTGAACCTGAGGGCCGCCCTAAGAATGAAGGGCCTTGGAGCACAGACTATATAAACTGCAATCATTTAGGTAGAGATTAATTTCAAAGGAGGATGACCCCTCAGACCCTTTGCTAGCATAACATACTGCTTAGCCCGGTGCATTCCTATAAGCCTGGAAATTCTACTCTAAATAGAGAATTGATGCATTATTCAATTTATCAGAAATAAATATTCCTAAGGTTGCTTACTTCTTCCCACCTTTCTCATCTCTTCTTCCTTGTTTTCCGAAAACCTGAGTACCGCCTACTTGGATATTCCATTATTGTTGTGCTGCACTTTTTATCTAGGTCGATGAGATTTACCTTGTGCCTCCATTAGATTTAAAAAAAAACAACCTCTTTGTCTATTGTCATACGGAAGGATGGAGTCCTGGTTTATCAGTGTCAAAAATTTCACAGAGAAAGGCCTTTTGCGGTCCACAAATTGCGTAACCACAAAACACGGATGCCATCCGCGTGCCTTTCGCAATTTGCGGAACGGAACAGACGGCCCATTATAGAAATGCCTATTCTTGTCCGCAAAACGGACAAGAAAAGCACATGATTTATCATCTTTGCGGGGCCACGGAACGGAGCAACGGATGCGGACAGCACACGGAGTGCTGTCTGCATCTTTTGTGACCCCGTTGAAGTGAATAGATCTGCACCCGGGCCGCAAAAAAATGCGGCTTGGATGCGGAACCAAACTACAGTTGTGTACAAGAGGCCAACCCTCTTTATTTGCTCCTAGCTATTCCTTAGCTTCGAACCCCCTGTGAAAGACACAGTTGAAAACATCAAATATTTGAAGAAGGTTTCCTGTAGACTTTTCATCTTGTTTCGGCTTCATTTTATGAGAACAGAAACATCATCTTCCCTTCTGTTTTCATCCATCTAATCCACACAATGGAAAATATTAGCCTCAAAAGAAATATAAGATACTAGTAATCATCTTGCAGAAATCCCACTTCCTGCAGGTTATTTCTTTTCAGAGTGCAAGCTTCAGTGAGTTTATCTCACGGGATCACACTTAATTACATGGCATCTGAATACAACAGCGTATTTGAATATCATGTAATGAGATGCATGTAATAAGACATACATGAATATGTAATGGCTCATTAGTGGCCATTTGCATACATGCTGGGAGAACCTCTGATAACGTCTTATATACTAGAAAGGAAGCCGACCACCTCCAGGTGGAACTGATCGGGGCAGTGAAGTGACATGTTGCAAAATGCGTCATGGAAAAAGAAAGTCAAACTTTATACTGTTAGGCCCCATTGCTCTAAGAGGTGGGAGGATGGGATTTTGACTCTAAAATATTTCTACCTGTAATGTAGCTATGAGTACTATATCATGGGCCATTATTTAAATATTATACTAACCTTTTCTATATTTTTCCATATTTTTTATTGCTGTTATGTATCTAAAATACTCATCTGGTCTTAAAAATATCCTGCGCTTATGCAGAACCTATGTGTCTCCATAGTTTAAGGGAATCCATAAATGATCCGCAGCACTCCTTTTACAAGGAGTGCTGAGGATCATTTGTGAATTCAACTTTGGGACCCTTAAGCCAAGGCCCGACACTGCGTGCACCCACGTTTTCCTATGAGGATTACCCCCTTTTGAGGGTTACCTTTTATGGATGGACTTAAACCTTATTAGGTAATGTTGTTAAGCTCCAATCTGTTCTTATCATTCCATGGTTTAAGGGGTTATCCAAAGTCTAAAAGATCCCCTCCAATGCCCGGACCCCTTGTATGGATTATACTTACCTGCTCCCTGGCACCCGCGCCGCTCCAGATCCCTGCACGGCTGCCACTGCATCTACCCGTCGCCTAGTTCAAAGCATCCGGATATGGGGGAGAGAAGCTAATAGCAGGTCCTGACGGTGATGAGCCCCCTTAGAAACCTAGAATGTGTCGGCAGATAAGAACCATTTGGCCCATCTAGTCTGCCCAATATACTGAATACTATGGATAGCCCCTGGCGCTATCTTATATGAAGGATAGCCTTATGCCTATCCCATGCATGCTTAAACTCCTTCACTGTATTTGCAGCTACCACTTCTGCAGGAAGGCTATTCCATGCATCCACTACTCTCTCAGTAAAGTAATACTTCCTGATATTACTTTTAAACCTTTGCCCCTCTAATTTAAGGGCTGGTCACTGTCGCAGCCTGCTCCCGAGAACAACCTCCCCCCGTCGCCGGATGTTTTAATCCGTGCAACAGGGAGATGCATCGGCGGATGTGCAGGGATCTGGAGCGACACAGGTGCTGGGGAGGAGGCAAGTATAATGTATTCGAGGGGCCTGTGCATTGGGGGCATCTTTTAACATTTGGATAACCCCTTGTGTTATCCTTAGTTCCTGGTAGTTTGGCAATTCTGTCAGGTTGACCTGTAAAGAGCAGTCAGCATGGTCATTGGTGCAGATACAGTCACTGACCGTCAGAACAGATCCAATTATTTGGCCTCATAAAAAAAAAAATCTCAGTTGGAAACTAATATTTCTATGACTTTAGTGCATGACAACAATCTGCGAATGATTTCTTTGTAAGAGTGAGTTCACATCACCATATACTTGTGTTCTGGCCTGCTAGAGGAGCAGAACCTTGGAAATAATGGAAGTGCGGATTCAGCACATAACGGAAATGAACAGCGGTGAACAGACTCTATTGACTACAATGGAATCCATTCAGTTTCCATCCATTTTTACCGTAAAAGAAGTCCTGCATGCAGGACTTTTTGTCTGGTCTTTTTCATTAAATCTGTGATGGAGGCCCCGAACGGAGTCTCCAACACAATGTGAACAAGCCCTAAGCCACCACAGAGAACTTTCAATGGCCTATTTGACATATCTCCGTTCTGAGAAGCTCCAGGATTGTTTACTGGCCTCTATGTGATAGATATTATCAGACCCTTATAAAAGTTGCAGTCTTGTAAGCTACAGTCATTAGGTTTAGTACTCATTTAAGACCTTTTCACCCTAATCTTTCAGACCAGTGGTCTCCAACCTGAGGCTCTCTAGCTGTTGTGAAACTACAACTACAGCTACAGAGCCACAGTTTTGCAGCCGACTTACCTTACTTCATAGGGTTGGTTTCCTTATCTTCCACTTGAGATGAAAGCTACCACCCCTGAAATGGCTCTGTGCAGGTTGAAGTAATGGCTCTACACTTAAAAGCTATACCTGAACTACACATTGGTGGTTCTGGATCCAAAGGTTGTCAGAGGTGGTTAAAGTAAGCTCTGAGTACCTTCTCTTTTAGGGTGGATTCACACATACCAAAACCTTTACATCACAACAAATCCACTGCAAAATCTTCATGTCTTGCAGGTTTTGCCCTTAGTTTTACAAAACGTCAAATCCACAACAGTTTTGTGAGAAATCCGCATATGATTAATTCATTATCTGCGGTAAAATCCTCATGTAAGGGCTCTTTCACACCTGCGTTGTTCTGTTCCGGCATAGAGTTCCGTCGTCGGGGCTCTATGCCGGAAGAATCCTGATCAGTTTTATCCTAATGCATTCTGAATGGAGAGAAATCCGTTCAGGATGCATCAGGATGTCTTCAGTTCTGGAACGGAACGTTTTTTTGGCCAGAGAAAATACCGCAGCATGCTGCGCTTTTTGCTCCGGCCAAAAATCCTGAACACTTGCCACAAGGCCGGATCCGGAATTAATGCCCATTGAAAGGCATTGATCCGGATCCGGCCTTAAGCTAAACGTCGTTTCGGCGCATTGCCGGATCCGACGTTTAGCTTTTTCTGATTGGTTACCATGGCTGCCAGGACGCTAAAGTCCTGGCAGCCATGGTAAAGTGTAGTGGGGAGCGGGGGAGCAGCATACTTACTGTCCGTGCGGCTCCCCGGGCGCTCCAGAGTGACGTCAGGGCGCCCCAAGCGCATGGATCACGTGATCGCATGGACACGTCATCCATGCGCATCGGGGGCGCTCTGACGTCACTCTGGAGCGCCCGGGAGCCGCACGGACTGTAAGTATACCGCTCCCCCGCTCCCCACTACTACTATGGCAACCAGGACTTTAATAGCGTCCTGGCTGCCATAGTAACACTGAAAGCATTTTGAAGACGGATCCGTCTTCAAATGCTTTCAGTTCACTTGCGTTTTTCCGGAGTACACGCCGGATCCGGACAACGCAAGTGTGAAAGAGGCCTAAGACATACTGATTTTGTGGTGGATATGACTAGTGTTGAGTGAAGCGAGCTTTGGATCCTATATCCGAAGTCGCTTCGTTTAAAACTTCGGATTAATACTGTACGGAGATCCGTCTCCATACCGTATTAAAATGTATGGGCTCCAATGAGCCAAAGTTAGTTATTCGAAGTCGAGCATAAATTCATTGAATAACTTTGGTCACATATGCAAACTATTGTAATTCCTACACCGTTCACCTGATTTGGATGTAAATACCCTCAAATTAAAGCTGACAGTCTGCAGACAAAGCACATCTTGTTCGTTTCATTTCAGATCCGTTGTGGTGGTGTATGAAGCCAAAAATGTTAGAATTGTGTTGATGTCCCAATATTTATGGACCTGACTGTAAAGACTTATTGATTACTTAATATTCAGTTTTTTGGGAGGCGAGCTGACCCCCAAAAAAGCTATTCCAGCATAGTTTTTTTTTTACGACATTCAACTGATGGTAGCCGGCTTTCTCACTGCGCCTGCGCCGACATGGCAGATGGGCTCAGCAGGAGAGCCAATACTGGCCTGGCCCTGTCAATCAAGACAGAAGGGCGTGGAAATGAGGTGGGCGAACGGAGCCTCTAGGAGCAGCTGCAGCCCCCCCCCCTGCTCCTAGAGGCTCATTTGCATATAATAAAAGTTCAAATTACACGAAAACAGGGGCATACTTAAATAAAAGAAATGCAGAGTTAAATTCAGGTGACATTTTTCACATCTATAATGTCAGCCTGTTTAATAGCGAAAATTGGGGTGACAGAAACCCTTTAAAGGGGTTTTCTGGAATTTTACTATTGATGACCTATTCCTCAGAATTGGTAATCAATATCAGTTCATCGGGGGTCCGTTTCCTGGTACGCTCAGCTGTTTGCACGGACTGCTGCACTTTGGAACATGCACCTAAACAGCACAGCACCATCCATACGCTGGGTAGTGGCTGTGAATGGTGCTGCAGTACCTTTCATGACCACTGCCCAGTGTACGGAGATGTGCTGTTCTGGTACCTGTTCCCAGTGTTATAGTGTGGGGGGAGGTTGCCCCGGCTGCCAAATTGCAGGGGGCACCAGGCAGCAGGCAGTTCAATGAGGGCCACGGGAGCCTATGGCTCCCATCCCCTCCATTCTGCCTCATAGGCCTCAGGCCCCTAGGCCTGAAGCTTATGAGGCAGGAGATCACGATGACATCACATGACCTCTTGTATTGGGTCTCGCGAGATGACATGATGATGCAGCACAGGAGGGCCAGTGATGTCTTCACAACTGTCTGCGCCAGGACCCCTGAACTCAGGCCACAAGGAGCGAGGGGAAAAGAGGTGAGTATTTATTTATTTTAATGTATGTAGCCTAATGTAGGCAGTACTGGGGGCACTCTGGGGGTGGGGGAGCATTCTAAATACTACAGAGTTGAAATACATACACTAATGCAAATAGGGGCCATTATATATTCTAATAATACAGAGTAGGCAATTATATATACTAATAATATAGAGGGGGCCGTTATTTTTTCTAATAATTCAGAGGGGGCCATTATATATACTAATAATACAGATGGGTCCATTATATATTCTAATAATACAGATGGGGCCATTATATATACTAATAATAAAGAGGGGGTCACTATATATACTATTATTACAGAGGGGTCATTATATATACTAATAATACAGAGGGGGTCATTATATATTCTATTATTACAGAGGGGTCATTATATATAGTAATAATACAGAGGGGGCCATTATATATAGTAATAATACAGAGGGGGCTATTATATATACTAATAATACAGAGGGGGCTATTTTATATACTAATAATACAGAGGGGGTCATTATATATTGTATTATTACAGAGGGGTCATTATATATAGTAATAATACAGAGGGGGCCATTATATATACTAATAATACAGAGGGGGCCATCATATATTCTATTAATACAAATGGGGCCATTATATATACTAATAATACAGATGGGGCCATTATATATACTAATAAGGCCTCATGCACACGACCGTTGTGTGCATCCGTGTCCGTTGTTCCGTTTTCAGTGACTTTCAATGGGTCCGTTGAAAACTCGGAAAATGCACCGTTGTTCATCCGCGTCCGTGATCAGTGTTTCCTGTCCGTCAAAAAAATACAATTTTTTTGACGGACAATGGTTCACGGACCCATTCAAGTCAATGGGTCCGTGAAAAAACACGGATGCACTCACGATTTTCATTCGCGTCTGTGATCTGTGTCCGTAGGCTACTTTCACACAGACGGATCGTGAAATGACTTCGTGAAAACTCAGATCCGACAGTATATTCTAACACAGAGGCGTTCCCATAGTGATGGGGACGCTTCAAGTTAGAATATACTAAGAACTGTGTACATGACTGCTGCCTGGCAGCACCCGATCTCTTACAGGGGGCTGTGATCCGCACAAATAACCCCTCAGGTGCCGCACCTGAGGGGTTAATTGTGCATCTCATAGCCCCCTGTAAGAGATCAGGTGCTGCCAGGCAGCAAGGGGCAGACCCCCCTCCCTCCCCACTTTTAAATTAATTGGTGGCCAGTGTGCCCCCCCCTCCCTCCCCAGTATTACATTCATTGGGGTTCTCCCCCTCCTAATTAAAATCCCCCCATATACTATGGCCCCAGTTGTGCCCCCATCTTTATATTATGACCCCAGTTGTGCCCTCATACATATACTATGACCCCAGATGTGTCCCTATACATATATTATGGCCCCAGTTGTGCCCCCACACATATATTACGGTCTCAGTTGTGCCCCCATACATATATTACGGTCCCAGTTGTGCCCCCATACATATATTACGGTCCCAGTTGTGCCCCCATACACATACGATATATGTATTTGGACACATCTGTGGTCATAGTATATGTATGAGGGCACAACTGGGGCCATAATATAAAGATGAGGGCACAACTGGGGCCATAGTATATGGGGGAGATTTTAATTAGGAGGGGGGCAGAGGGGAGGCCGCACTGGCCACCAATGAATGTAATACAGGGGAGGGAGGGGGGCCGCACTGGCCCACCAATGAATTTAAAACTGGGAAGGGAGGGAGGGGGGTCTGCCCCCTCCTGCCTGGCAGCACCTGAGGGGTTAATTGTGCGGATCACAGCCCCCTGTAAGAGATCGGGTGCTGCCAGGCAGCAGGGGGCAGTCATGTACACAGTTTGTTGTATATTCTAACTAGAAGCGTCCCCATCACCATGGGAACGCCTCTGTGTTAGAATATACTGTCGGATCTGAGTTTTCACGATATAACTCAAATCCGATGGTATATTCTAACATAGAGGCGTTCCCATGGTGATGGGGACGCTTCAAGTTAAAATATACCCTGACTTTACATTGAAAGTCAATGGGGGACGGATCCGTTTGCAATTGCACCATATTGTGTCAACGTCAAACGGATCCGTCCCCATTGACTTGCATTGTAAGTCAGGACAGATCCGTTTGGCTCCGCACGGCCAGGCGGACACCAAAACGACTTTTTTTAAACTTTCCGTCATGTCTGGGGATCCCCTCCACACGGGGAAAAAAACTGACACGGATCACGGAGCAACAGAACCCCGTTTTGCGGACCGTGAAAAAAAAAACTGTCGTGTGCATGAGGCCTAATTCGGAGGGGGCCATTATATATACTAATAATACAAAGGGGGCTCATTATATATACTAATAATACAGAGGGGGCCATAATATATACTAATAATACAGAAGGGGCCATCATATATTCTATTATTACAGAGGGGGTCATTATATATACTAATAATACAGAAGGGGCCATCATATATTCTATTATTACAGAGGGGGTTATTATATATACTAATGATACAGATGGGGCCATTATATATTCTAGTAATACAGAGAGAACCATCATATATTCTATTAATACAGAGGGGGCTATTATATATATTGATAATACAGAGGGGGCCATTATATAGTCTTATAATACAGAACGGGGTGTTACGTAGTCTAATAATACAGAGGGGACCATTATATATACTAATCATACAAAAGGGGCATT